>NC_056686.1:182172999-182792165 GCF_018350215.1 Panthera leo
ACACACACACACACACACACACACACACACACACCTGAAAAAGAAGCAAATGGAAAAAAGAAAGAAATGGCACAAGAGTCAAAAGGAAAAAAACAAAATTCTCATTTGTAGATAATAAAATTTCCTGTATGGAAGAACTTAAAAGATTTCTAGATAAACAATTGGACTTAATTAATTTAATAAGTTTTCTGGATTAAAAAATCAACAAATGAGAGTGAATTGCAATTCTAAATAACAGAAACAAATTAGAAAAAAAATTACTTTTAAAGTACTATTTACAATAGCAACAAGACAAAATGCCTAAATACCTAGGAGTAAGTCTTGACAACAGATGTGCAAGTCCTTTATGGGAAAATTAAGAAATTTTATCGAAAGACCTTAAATAACATCTAAATAAAATGGAATGATATATATGATGCTCATGGATTAAAAAATAAAAAACCTCAATATGAAAAGTGAGCACACAAATAGAATGCAAATATATCTAAAAATACTCAACTTTTTAGTAATCTAGGAAATGTAAAATAAAATCACAATGAAATACCATTAAACCTCTACCACATTGACAAACATATGGCTTACTTATGTCTGCGAGCAATATTGAACTCCAGAATTAGGCTGACACACCCACTTGGGCATGGACCACCACTGGTGGCCTATGTGACAATTAGTTATGCCCTGTGGCTTGGAGATATGGGTGCTTCCTGTGGCCCTCTGGCCCTTAAGAGGAAGAAAGGAGGAAGGTGGGGCTCTGACTGCCCAGTTTCTGCTCCTAAAATCATGCTCAGGTCCTTCCTAGGGTAGAGTAGGGGGATAGAGAGGAGTTAGGAGGATTATGTTAATTGACCTCCCTTCAACTAGAAGGAAACTCCAGGAGAGGGAATCAATGTTCCTACTAAAGATAGTTATTTTGTAGTTAAGGCAAAACAAGTTACTCCCACAATGGTATAGTTATTTTTACAGGGATGGGTAGCCAGCATGTAGAGTAATTTTACAGCAATTGTAGCTTACTTGAGGTCTTACTTGAGGTTTATCAGCACCATAACCAACCACCACCAAGTTTAATAGAACAAAAGCACCAGACTTTAAAGAATATTCACTTTGCACTTTATATTCACTTGCACTTTAGAGAAATGTTCTAAATATATAATTTGGCAGTTACTTTTAACAATTTTTAAGTTAAAAAAAATCTTACTGGGGGGAATAATTATCACAATACATGTGGTATAAAATTCAGAGGGAATAAAGTATGTAAGGTGAAGTCTTTCCTCTGCCTTGGCAATTATTTTTTGAGTTGTTTTTCTAATTACATATCATCAGAAATGTGTTTTGTTTCAATTGCTCTTCCTCTTGATTTGATGAACACAATTTATTTTTGTAGCACAATTAGCAACAAATTTTTGAGCATAATTTGCTTTTAAGCCTTTTGGAATTCAGACTACATAGTAAATTTCTGTTTCTAGTGTCTTTAAGGAGGCTCACCAACTTATAATTACACCTCAAAAATACACATGAAATAGTCTAACACCTAATGCATTCAATCACATAGTTTCTATACTAAATTGTATTCCAAGTTCTAACTGAGAGTATCAGAAATATATCTAATTATCTGCCATTTTACTTCAAAATCCCAGCAGAAACCATCCCTCTTCTCCTCCAATATCTATACTGGAACTTTCAAGCTAATTCTCAGGGAAGAGGGAAGTAAAACATGTGTCTATGGTGGTAGACAGGGTAGTAATGGAACTTCTGGGAGAGTAACAACATTTACTATGGGAACCCCCTGCCAGTTGGGGATTGAGTAATTGGACCACAGGTCACTGAGAGCACCCCAAGCACTGGAAGACACAGCACTCATGAATCCCACAAGCTGTAATTTTGCTCTGGAGTATATAGTCAGAAGTGGCAATGACTGATACACATATAAGTATCTTTAACTTGTAGAGACCATAGAAGATATTGACAACCAGTTAATCATATACAAATGGTTTATTTCCTACCTCTTAATTTTAATGGACACAACTCGAAAAGGAAGTATTTTTCATAGTCACTTTTTTTACTTTACTTCAAAGAAATATGAACATTTCTTTTAGACATTTGCTCTTTGAAATAGTGTTGCTCTTCCATTATTTCTTCTATCTGCTTATTATTTGTTTACATGAAGCTATTGACTTACTTATATTCATTTTATATGCTACTTCTTTACTAAATTCTCTTATAATTTCTATTAATTTTTCCATTCATTTTTTTTGTCTACCAGATATATAATCAAGTTACCTATAAAGAGAGGTAGATTTTTGGTCTTCTTTCTAACTCTTGTATGAGTAAATCCTTTCTCTTGTCTAACTGTATCGGCTAATATCTCTGTTTCCAATGATAAGTAGTAATGGATGTGATGGTCATCTATGTCTTCGTTCTACTTTCAGTAATGTTTTCCCATTAAGTAAGAAGCTGGCTTATGGGCTGAAGTATCCCTCAATTCCTATTTAATTAAATATCTTCAACATGAATGAATGTTAAATTTTATTAAATGCCTTTTTTGGCATTTATGAAGGCAATGAGCTGATTTTTCTCCCTAGCTGTATTAACACGACGAGTCATATTAACCGATGACCTACTATGGAAAAACTCCTATATCCTTGGAAATAGACTTTGTAAACATACATTATTTTTTATATTTTAAATATAATTAAATACATTATTATATTTTAAATATGTTGTTGGTTCTCTTTGTGAACATTTAAGATTTTTTTTATCTTTCACAAGTGGGATTGGTTTTCTTTCTTTTCCTGTAATCTGGATTGGATTAAATAGCATTGGGATGATCTTATCTTCTATGGTTTGATAGAATTCAAACCATCTTTTTTTTTTTTTTTAATCAGATTCTTCAGCTCTACCCTAGTTCCACAGCATGTGGGACCCAGAAAAAAAATTTCAAGCCCTCCTCTCCTATACCTACTGCCAGTGATACTCACCCATGGATTTTGCATTTTGGAACCACCATAGGATATGGGGATGCTAAATCTTCTAAGAAAGGAGTATAATATTAATACCAAACCTGACAAAGATCACACACACAAAAAATTATAGACCAATCTCACTTATTCTGTGAATATACTAAAAAAAAAAACCACCACGTTGCACACTTTAAATAGATGAATTTTATGTTATGTGAATTATATCTCAATAAAGCTTTCTTTCTTTGTTTGTTTTTAAGAAAAAAGATTACTATAGCATGATTCCTAGATATCTGACTTAGGGGACTGAGTGGTTAGAGGTGCCAGATACTAATACTAGGAGTAGAGAAAGACAAGTAGGCTTGGAAGGAAAGCTACTGAATTCAGCTTCAGACAGGCTGTAAATTGTAAATGAAGCTATAGAAAGGGATAGAGATGGAGACAAGCCCATAAAATTGTAGAATCAAGGACATATTCACTCTCTTGCATATAATACTGAAATTCTATATGAAAATAAATTGAGTTTCCAAGTTGTTTAAAACTAGCTGAAATTCCCCTTTGCTTTCCATTTTATTGTTAAAAAGATACATGGTTTATCACAAGCCATATTTGATGGAATGTTAATTTGAACTCAGTATAATAGTCATTACCAGATACTAAGAGAATGACAAAGTTTAACTATTTCTAACCTTTACCTGGAAATTAATATTAAAAGAGTCACCTTCTGACATCAGTGAGAGAAAAAAACATCTCTATGAACGGCTTCCCTCTGAAGGCTTATGAAGGTTTGACCTATTTGTAGAAGAATGGTTGTGATTGAATAAGGTGTACATTAATTAAGATGAATGAATTTAAAATTAAGTCAGTTTAAAATTTCAACTCACAATGAGTCTGGCAAACAATGGAGTATAACTTGTTTCATGGAGATGAAGGTTTTGTTGTTTTTGTTGGCTAAGACTTTAAATTGACTTCTCACAAGGAGGCTGCAAACAGATTCTCTAGCAAATTGGCATCCTGGGGAGAGCAGGTACTTTGAATGTTTCCAATTAGGAGAAGTTAAAGGTTATATAAGCCCAGCTGCCAAATTGACTGCCTAACCTTAACAGCCAGACAGATTTACCTTTGTTTCCTTCCTTCTCCTTATTTGAAACCTGGTCTGGAAATAAAACTCAAAATGCAAACACAAAGTTCTGTGATAGATCAGGTCTGAAAACTAGAAGGGAGCTTGTTATAGTTTAACAGAGGCTGTGGCTCATCCGAGACTTTATATCTAAGCACTCATAATCACAGGTAGTCCCGCATTTGGCTTTGGTGTGAACTAATCCAGAGAGAGGGCAAAACCACATAGTATGCTATACTGTGTCCACAGAACTTTTGTCCGTTATGCTTATTTACATTTCTGAAAGCAGGATTATTTCAGTCTGGAGTTACAGACCCTATTGCCTGTGTAAAATCTAATCAGAACCACTGCCATAGATACTGACCAATTTTAGAAATGATGTTATTCCTGGGGGGGAAAAAGCCTATAATCATCTATTTAATAAGAGTTATTTCTGGGGCACTTGGGTGGGTCAGTCGGTTAAGCGTCCCACCGGCTCAGGTCGTGATCACACGGTATGTGGGTTTGAGCCGCGCGTCAGGCTCTGTGCTGACAGCTCAGAGCCTGGAGCCTGCTTCAGATTCTGTATCTCACTCTCTCCCGCCCCTCCCCCACTCAGGCTCACACGCTTGCGCTCTCTCTCTCTCTCTCTCTCTCAAACACAAATAAACATTAAGAAAAAAAAGAGTTATTTCAGCATTTGGGTTCAGAAAAGATTCCTAATTCAATTTTCACCTATCTTTACCAGCCTGTTGATCATACTACAGCTATTCATAAATTACAATAGATCCAAATTGTATCCTTTTTAAACAGGAGCTATTTTTTCCAAAAATGATCCTGGTTATTTCTAGGAGTCCCCAAACAAGTTTCTTCCCCATATTTATGAACCAATATTTCAGCTTTCATCACTATATGGCACTCTCCATTCATTCATTCACTCATTCATTGGTTAATCTGTACTGAGTGCTTACTTACTGTGTGAGGGGATAGTGCATAGTCTTACAGACATCTCCATCCTGGCCCTCTTGGGCATCCAAAGTATTTTTCCTGGAAAGCTCCAGTTATCATTTGTCAACATTCATTGCTGGCAAGCAGCTGGATGAAATTTTTATCGCTGTCTCTGCTGAGGAAGTCCACTGTGTAACACTTGAATCAGAATATACCAAGAATGCTGTCTCTCAGTGTTCCCAAAGCCTCCAATCTTATATGCCAGAACAATGCTGGATTCCATGAGGAGATGGAGAAAATGGCCCTTCTCAATTCTGTGATACTCTTTGACACCTGGACTCTAAATCAGAGCTGCTTCTTGAAAAAAAATTTCCATAAGTCTTGGGGCTCAAAACCAGTCCTAGAGGCTGGAGGTCATGTTTTCATCTTCATGGTTTTCATCATCCCTCTTGCCCACCCCAAACCTAGTTATTGAACTGACACGCACCCACGCATGTCAAATGACAGCGAATACTTCCTAGGTGTTGGTGGTTGTGTTTATATTAGAAGTGCCTGGATCCCAGCTGAAATGGCTTGTTACATTATGTAGCATAATTCAAACGCTTGGCCAGCAATCTAGCAACCACTTAAAGATTTTGCCCAGAGCTACAGCAAAAAAAGAACATGGCAGTTTAGTGAGCTTAGTCCATTCTTCAGCATGCCCAAAGTGCAGGAAGATATGGCCAGATGCTGGTATGGATTGCTTTAATTATTTGGAGGTATATATGAATAGTAGGGACCTACTAGTCTAAAGCTGGGTGTCTAGAGCTAGATGTGTCACTAGGTTGAGAGTGGCAACCAATTCTTGTGGGAATTGATAAAAGTTTGGTACTGTTACTGCTAGAAGATCCCAAGCAAAGTGGGAAATGTGGTCAGAAAAAGAATTCAGTCCTGAAATATCGAGAAATCATGTTGTCAGGGAGAATGCATGCATGGCAACCTATAAGGACAACAAAAGCAAAATAAATAAAACCAACCAACCAAAAAACAGACACCAGTCAGAACTGTTACTGAGGGATTTGTTCTGGGAACCTAAGAATAAATCAAATAAAATTCAATCCACACCAAGTCTGACTTGTTTCATGGGCCAGTATCCACTGTCACCTTGCATATTTTATGAATGGTCTTATTCACAAGTTTCTAAACTGAAAAAGAATCCAACACAGGGCTATGATGTAGCATGTATAACACCTGACACCAGATATTATTTATTACTCGAGTGTGGATCAGGTAGCTCAGATTTTGAAATTTCTAGTATTTTTCGGTGTTGTTCCTTCCACCATTTAATTACCACAGAGGGAAATATTTAAAATTATTAAAGTTTTCTACAACTCAAGAACAGGTAAATTTTCAGCCTAGGACTTGAGAAAGCAGCAATCAATAATTGTTTTTACTTTGGGGCACCTGGGAGGCTCAGTCAGTTGAGCATCCAGCTTTGGTCAGGTCATAATCTCATGGTTCGTGGATTTGAGCCCTACATCGGGCTCTCTGCTGTCTCTCAAAAATGAATCAATGTTTAAAAAAAACTTCCACTTACCAGAGGTAGGTAATTTCCACTTACCAGAGGTAGGCATTGATAAATTTGCCCTGTATCCTTCTTGTCTTTCCCCTATGCATGTACATCTTCTTTCTAGACTATGGAATCATACTACATAAACTGCTCCACAGTTTGTCTTTCATCACTAAATAATTTAAATTGGATATCTCTGCATGTCAGTAAATAAAGGGCTGTATCCATTTTTAAAGGATAAAAATATATCATATTCCACTATTTTGATGTAACATTATTTATCCAATCCCCATTGATGGACATTTGGATTATTTCCAATCTTTGATTATTACAAATAGTGCTACAGTTAACATCCTTATACATTCTATGTACTTATACAAGCTTTTTAGGAGATAAATTCCTAGAAATGGAATTGCTTGGTCAGATGGTATATGCATTTACATTTTTTATAAATATCTCCCAAATTACCTCTAAAATGTTTACATCAATTTACACTCCCACCAATGATGACTAAGAGTGCCTGTTTCCCTGCCTGCTCTCCAAACTGTGTATTCAGGCATTGCCTGGTGAAACTAGAGAATGTGTCTCTTGCTTCCAAGATACATGGTGATAAAGGCCTTTCCTTGTGCTCTTATTTTCTTTTCTCTTTACTTTTCATAACTGAGGTTTAGTCCTAAGATAGGAAAAAAAGAACATGCCTCTTTGGTTTTCAGGATGTTCCTCAAAGATCCATGAATTCTCCAAGTTGTGAACACCTAGCTTATAAGCATTTACATCTTACAGATAAACCACTCATCTGGATACAAAAGGTAACCACCCTGAGGCAGGAAGATGCTCCTTTTCAGATTCTAGAGATGGAAAAACACTTTCTGCATGTCTCCTTAGAACTTCTCATTCATGCAGGCATGCAAGAATCTATGCATTAGTTCCTATTTGTATGCATGCATTCACCCAATATTTACTCTAAGTCTGCTCTGTTCTGGGTACTGTGCTAATGACTGTAGCTATGGGAATGAAATACAGTCTGTGCCTTGGAGAAGACCACAATCTAGCTTCATGACAAGACAAAAGGAAACTATCAGTTGTAATTGAGAGGGGAAATACTGCTTTCATGTTAGTGCAGGGCGCAGCAGGAGCGATGAGTGGGGTGACTCCACAACTGAAGGTGGGGGCTGCGGAGAAGACCAGGAATATGGTTCTGGGAGGGCCCAGGCAACTATCACATCTAACCCGGTCAGGGAGGAAGTGAGGGAGAGGCTGGGGACTGGGCACCCTGATGGGTAATCTTTGACTAGCAGTTTCATTAACAGCAGAAAGTTACATTTTGTAAATATGGTTTTGCTCTACTCTTAGTTTTTTTAATGAATATTCTTGAATGAAAAAAAATTTCCACCTTGTCATTGCTGAACAGAGGGAAGCTGGAAAAGATAAGGAGATTATGATCTCATCTATCAAAACGTGCAAGCGACTCAGTGCCTCTATCCCTGTGGGTTGGCAGCTGCACTGTTTCACCTTGTTGACCTACATGAACCCTGTGGAGATGGGGGGGGTGGTATAGGAAGCCAGGAGGGTGAGAGTCAGTCAGCTCTAGAATGAACAGTAATCCCATTTTATGGTATTTATCCTAATTAGGTATGACCTTTATCATAGGTCAGAGGTGTGGACAAATACACTTATTGATAATTTACAAGAACGAAACTTGGAAACAACCTAAATGTCCACACACAGGAGATACATGATGGTAAGTCCATGAAATGGAATGAGAC
Source organism: Panthera leo (assembly GCF_018350215.1). Classification (NCBI taxonomy): domain Eukaryota; kingdom Metazoa; phylum Chordata; class Mammalia; order Carnivora; family Felidae; genus Panthera; species Panthera leo. The sequence goes on from NC_056686.1 coordinate 182,181,319, forward strand.
AGGGCCATTACTGTATTAAATCATAATGTATCATCTTGCATTAAAATCTTAGTTCCAAAAACTATCTGGTAAGGTGGGAAAATATTTATAATAATGTATTAAGTCAAAAAAGGAACATACAAAATAGAGTAACATACAAAATACAGAGTAAACCCACCTTCATAGTGACAATGAATTTTTTATATTGTGTATGTTTTTCTCTTTGTGCACACACACACATACATACAGTTGTATTTACATAATACACACAGATATGTGTTTATCTTTTCTATCAGTCAGGGTAAGCTAATTTATGTTTCATTAACAACATGAAAATCTCCAGAGCTTACAATAACAAAGTTTATTTCTTCTGATGCTGCCTGTCCATCTCAGGTCACCAAGAAACCCATAAAGATGACAGAGGCTCCATCTTGAGACAAGCTTCTATGATTGCAAAAGCATGAGTGGACTTTTAAAACTTCTGCCCAGAAGTGACTCACATCATTTCTATTCCTGTTTCATTGGCTGAAGGAATATGGCCTCATTGGACTTCAACTAGACAGGGAAGGGCACCAAGTATTTTTGAATAATATTATAGCATACCACATCCATATATCTAAGCATTAAGAGGATGGGGTAGGGATGGGGAAAGAAATTCACTTAAACAAATGGTTATCACAGTGTGATGAGAATATAATTTAAAATAGTCTCCATATGCTTTTCAGTATTTCCTAATTTTGTAAACGAACATATATTACTTCTACTTTTTGTTTTCTTTATTTACCTAGGTATACATTACCATATTTTGTAAATAATTGAAACACTATGGAAGTATAGAGTCAGTGAAACTCCACCATCATATCACCTCACTCTAATCCCCAGCCTTTCCAGATGTAATTATTCCCAGAAGTAATCACTGTTTATGGTTTGGTATATATGCTCCAGACTGTCTTTGTATATGCATTCACAAACATGAATATAAATACACATGATTTGATTTTATGAGAGAAAAAAATTAAAACAGCATGTAAACTGAGCAATATGCATACTATTGTAATAAACCACTTTCTTAAAGAAAATGCATAATTCAACCATACCAGTTCAGGGTCCTTAATAGCTCCATCCCAACTCATGAGTTCATCTATAGGCAATCCATGCTCTGCACTTCTCTGTATTTCTTACCTTCTGGTGGTTTTTTCAGTTGCCTCTGTCTTCCACTGCTGACTTCACTTTGGAACTTCTGTGCTTTCCACATTTTACTTCCTTACTTCCTAACCCTGACTAAGGGCACAGTTCTCATTGTGCCTATTTTCTTGTGATCCTACTGCTGCTAACTAGCACTGCCTGCTCACAGCCCAGGCTCCAGCATCACCAGCCCAGCTGCTCCCCTACTGGGAGAAGTATGTGGGGGGATGTGGGACTTAATTGCTAAGATCATGAATCTCAGCGAGCTATGCTCAAGAAAATGTGGAATAATGACTCTCATGGTGGGGTGTTGGAGTTTGGTGGTTTGGAAAAGCCACCATCATGATTTTAATTTGGAAAATAATATGGAAACCTATTGTTTTTACACTAGAAACTTTAAAACTAAAGCTTGCAGTTGAGAGTACTATAGTAATGTCAACAATAAGGAACAATAGTCAACAATAGTCAACAACAGGGAAAATTGGGTATATGGTATATAGGAACACTCTGTAACTCTTGGAATTTCCTGTCAATTTAAATTTAAATTAAATTCTGTGAATTTAAAACTATTCTAAAACCAAAAGTTTTTTAAAACAAAAAACTAAAGCTTACAAAAATCTTATTGACTGGTGGAGAGACTCAGAAGTCACAGAGACTCCCAATCAGGGATAGTCTCTGAAATTCTGTAGGAAATCCAGATGTATAACCTCAATGCAAATATTACATAGACTAAAAATTCAGAAATAATCAGAAAAGTAATCTATCCTGAAATACACCCCCAAAGACAGAAATTCCAGTTGTGAACTAGCAAAGGAGTGGAATTTAGATTTAGATGATAGGTTTTATAATTTATTATTTATATCCACTTACTTCCAAAAGATGTATAAAAATTGCTTGCAACGAAACCTCATATCAGCGGAACGGTTAAAATAAAAATATCGGAGAAAGGCAGAACAGCATTTTTCAAAGTGTGTTTTATAGAATGGGAATAGGTATCACGTGAAAAATAAAGTTCATGTTCAAATAAGCTTGAGACATGTTTTAACAAAATGAAACAATAGTTCCTCTTTTCAGAACTTTGCAGAGCCTTTTATGCTAACGAACATGGTGAATGAACAAAAGGAGTAAGGTATATGCAAGGCTCCCTGATTAGAGCATGCTTTCTGTGATGATGAAAATGTTCTATAATCTGCTAGCCACATTTAACTGTTGAGTACTTAAAAGGTAGCTAGTACAGCTGAGGAACTGAATTTTTTATTTTATTTAATGTAAATTTAAGTAAGCACAAGTGTCTACTAGCTACCATATTGGCCAGCACAGAGTTAGAGCATCCCAAAGTCAACCTTCCAAATAATGCACTCTGGGAAGCATATATAAAGAGCAACCATTTTCAAACTTCTTTTGGTCTCAGGATCTCTTGACACTCTTTTTTTTTTTTTTTTTTTTTTTTTTTAAGATTTAATTTTAAGTAATCTCTACACTCAACGTGGGGCTCGAATTTACAACCCCGAGATCAAGAATCACAGTCCCCACTGGCTGAGCCAACCAGGTGCTCCAGGATGTCTTTTAACACTCTTAAAAATCAATGAGGACCCCCAGGAGCTTTTGTTCATGGAAATTAACACTGAAAGATTTAAAAAATATATATGCACTAATTCACTGAAAAATAGCATCCGTCGTTTTCCTTGAAGTGACATTCATCTTCAGGAAAATCACTGCCAAATACCCAAGTCTGAGTAATCACAGTCATCTCATCAGCTGTATATTTGAGTAAAAATGGTTTTCGGTGAAAAAGTCGCTGATTCAGATAGCAGCTCAATGCAACAGTGCTCTGGCCATACTTGAACATGCAGCACAAGTGCTCCAAGCCTATTTTCATACCTTTAAGGACTGAAGTTCAATAAAATTGATAACTTTTACTTCATCATTTTTTTTTTTTTAGTGCCAGTATATGTATAGCGACAGCCAGTATAGTTCCATCACACTGACATTGGTGCTAAGACAATGGCAGTTTTACCTGCTATAAAACTTGTTTTGCACCATTAGTGAAATAGGCAGGTAATCTTAGAATTATTATGAAAAACTTTTTAACTCAGGAAGTCCTTCAAAGGGTCACTGGGATGTCAAGGGTCTGCAAGTCATGTTTTGAGAAAAGCTGGTATAGAAAGAGAATAAGGTGGGGAAGGATGGGCAGGAGAGGATATAATCCAGGAAACTGGGTCTTTCGTTGAGATTGATGATGATATGGAAATGTTGCAGTTCAGAGCAAACAGTCAAGAAAGGATTCTTGAGATACCTTAGATGCAAAAAAAGTGGTTTTAGGGACAGGACCCGTGGGCAGAAAGAGTTGCACTGAGGTTGTGATGGGTGACTGATAATGTACTTTAAGTTGGGAGGGGGCTAGGCCTAGTGTAAGTCTCTAGGAATTTGGAAGCAAGGTTTCCAGGACCTTGAGAGGCTAGCTGTTGTTAGGAAAAGGTCATTTATTACTGTTTAATAAACTTTAATCATGAGACCCTTCAGATGTATATCAGGGGGCCCTATGCTTGGAGGCTGATTGTTAACATATATCTTCGGGGTTAGAAATAAAGGAAGTTTCTAAAGGAATTTTTATATGTTAAAAGAGACTTAAAGATTCAGGAGGTCAGGATCATGTTAAGCTAAGATTGCCTTTTGCCCTTAGCAAAGTATTAACATGGAGGCAGTTGAGTTCCTAGAGTTGCTCTGCCTGTCTCAAGGACTTGTCAGTGGGATGTACGTTGTAAGGAAGTTTAATTTAATTTTTTCTTTTGTCTTTGTTCTCCACATCAATGAGAAAATTGGTGAGTGTCCAAACTGTTTGTTATGCATGCTTAGGTTAGAGGTACATGGAGACATCCAAATAGAATCCATCTTTGGAAGCAGGTAGTTGTAGCAAATAAAAGGAGGTACCAATCATTATATCCCCACAACTGGATTGTCATTAGCTATTCATTTAAGAATAACTAAATAGTATAAATTAGTCAACATAGGGTTCCTAGAGCTAATTCTTCACAGATGACATAAACTGGATAATGAAACAAGTTAGAACACTATTTCCTTAGTGTTGGTCTGCAAAGCAGGGTACTTTAATTTTGTACAGCCCAGAGCTCATTTCAAAATATGACCAAATTCTTTTCACATTCATTCCCGAGTTTCCACTTCTTTACTTCCTCTTTGTCTTATAACTCAGAACAGGATTTATTTTTCCTTCCCACATTAGTAGACTTCCCTTCCATCAGGAATGTCTCTTTGTCTCCACACCACACATGGTTTCTCCCTTCCCTTTCAATGAGAACTTTGGGGCTTACATTTTGAATTATTTCTCCTACTTTTACATCCACCCTCTCCCCTCTCACTTTTGTCCAACAGGCAGACCATAACATGTGATGGGAAATGGGGGACAGAGGTAATTTATTCAGAGGCTGATTTTGCATGCTTTTGACTCTTCCTTCTTTGCACAGCAAAGTTCTCTTGTTAGTGATTCACAGCATTGTTACTTCCAATTAAAAAAAAAATAAGCTCCCCTTGGAGAGTTATTGATGATAGGAACTTAATTTAACAATAAAAGAAATAATTTGTGTTCTTACAACATTTTTCCTGAAAATTCCAAAGAGCTCTGGAAATACTACCTAGTTCTAATTCCCACAGAAAACACCCTTGTTTTCTGTTTTTAGGTGGAAGGGGAGTTTCCAATACCTTGCTCCCAGTAAGAAGACAGAGTGTAATTCCCAAGGGGGGAGGGCGAAGAAAACCTCTCCCATCCCCCACCACAGGCCTTGCAGCTTCCAGCCGAGTAAACCCCTTTGCATTGGGTGGCTGGTGTAAGGCACCTTCCGATTCCTAACTGCTCCTTCAGGGCTTCTGTTATGCAGCTGACCCATGGATCTTGAAGGGTTAACAGCCTGGGTTGCTGTTTAAAAAAAGAGAAAGAAAAGACAAAGAAAATGTGCAATTCTGTTAATTTTTTCAAAGTGGGGATTGGAGAGTGTTCAAGAATAAAAAATATTTGCTGAAACAAGATACTAGTGCCTGCTTTAAATCATCAAAAATTAGATCTTTAAAAAACTACGCAAATAATTATATGCAATAAACAACATAGGACTCAATTTTATACAATGGCAATAAAAGCTGATCCTACAAACAGAATTATCTATATTAAAAAAATTAATAGATAAAAAGTGTTGAGATTAAGAATCTGTTAAATAATTCTCACAGTCTTATGTTGTTTCCTAGATTAAGTCAATGGCAACTTAAAAGACTTATCCCAAGAGGAAAAGTAACTATGAAAGGATAGAAAAGACCAAATGTGGAAATGGAGCTCATTGATTGAGAACACTGAATTTTCTTCAAGGTTCCTACTGAAATTGTCCCAGGAATTGGTTCCACAGAAGGCCATTGGTTGTGTCATAAATATGCCATGAAGATGCACAAATGAATTGTGTCTTTTCACAACGTCAGCTTTATCCAGTCATAAAGCAAAGTTGACCACCATTATAAAGCAGGTTCAGGATTCCAAACTCCATGACATTTCACCATGTGATTAAACTTGGCTTCTTACACAGCACACAGAACAGACCATAAGACAAACCACATAACAAACAAGATAACACAAGGGTGTGGGAAGTAATGAACCAAAAGCAAAATCAGTCTGTGGGTGTGCAGTAGAGATAAGGCCTCAGTCTGGTCCAGGTCAGCTCTTGGCACCTACTGCTTATTAAATGCAAGCAGTGGAGGATCTCAATCCTATTCGGGAATCCATTGGGCAGAGCCTTTGGTCGTGTCTGAAGAGTCTGACAGATTGCTGCAAAAATCCTCCCCTTTTTAAAGGGATTTCATTGGTCTTGGGCCCCTGCAGACCTCCACTGCTTCTGCTTGTTATCAGTTCTGGGTGCCAGCTGATGCTGGTCCTGGTGATATCTCTCACCTTTACTTGTGTCATTGCTTGACACAGGCTCCTGCTTGACATGAGAGACTCCATTTTGCTCCCTACGGGCTGGAAAAGTGGGAAACCAGGGAGATTGTGTCTTACTTCAGAGATAACTTTTACTGCATCATTATTTTTCCCTGCAAGTATGTGACAGTGTAGAGTACTGTGACTACCAGTACAGCACCAGGATATAAACATGATTTATGGTAGGGCACCAGCAGTTTTTGCCACTATAAAGCTTGCCTTGGATACTCTGGACTGGCCTGTTCAGTGGGAGAGGAGTATGAAAGAGGGGATACGCAGGGTGTTCCAGTGTCTTTCAATAGCTGCACCTGCCTCATTCAAAGACACATTCTGAAGAATATCCCTTTCTCAGATCTCTGAACATATTTCCTTCATTTGGCACCTTGAACTGGGACATCATCCTTGGATGTCTCCTGGCCACTGATCTCACAGCTTGTGTTCATCTTAAGCCTTTGGCTTGCCTTTCTCTTGGCATCGCGTTAATAACTATTCTCTCATTGCCACACTTGTCTCACTTCGATTTGGCCTTCCATCCAGAGCACAGGCCCCTCTGCTTATGTTCCAGCCTGTGGGCACTCCTCTCAGCTGTTGGCCTGGCCTTGAGGACCTCTAGTGTTTGAGCATAAGCAAAGTGACACCATCTGGAAATGTTCATTAATGCTGATTTGGAAAACTGGGACATTTTGTTGGAAGGAGCCAAATACGACATACTCATGCACATTCATACATTCACTTATTAAGTAATTCAGGCACTGTCTTAGGTACTGGAGAAATAGACATGACCTAGAAAAGGAAGCAACAGATACATGCATGACATAAATAATCCCAGGGCTCAATGTGGCTTATCTCTGTGTGAGAGGCACAATATTCCGATATTTATTTATGTTTCTCAAAGAATATTAAAGGAGTCCCGATTCAATTCCCCATATTTAGAGATTTTGATTATTACCCAGAGGCTTTCATATGCTAATCCTCCCAAGCCCTTTCCATGCCTGTTTTTAAAGCACCAGAAAACACCTAGAATTAGGCCAACCCAAACTGTTCTTTGGCACGTGGCAGGGAGGAGATGGGGAGTGAGGAGCATTGACACAAGAATATTTCATCTTCATCATACGTATAATCACATCATTACAATGGTAAGTGATATGATCAACCACTGCTACTGGCGTATGCGCAGTGCCTCAGAAACAGGGAAAGAAACAATTATTTCTGCCTTTTGTCTTTCAGGTAAAACTTTAGGAGACATTTGAGAAGTGACATTTGACTGAGGTTTGGAAAGTTGAATCCAACAGGCATAAAAGGGGAGGTAAGAGGACTAACACATATGAAGGCAGCAATATATGCAAAGGGGAGGACTTCAGTTCTTTCCAAAATGCCTATAGTGTAGGGTGGCTGAGCTGTACGAGTGATGGAAAAGGAAGATGAAGAGATGGGCAGGTGGTTCAGGCTAAAGAGCTTGACTTTTAAAAAGTATAGATTTTGGCAGCAATTTTGAAAAAAGATTGAAGAAGGGAAAGACTGCAGGCAAGGAGCTTATTAGGATGTTATTTCAGTAATCTAAGTGTCCTTTGATGAGGTTCTGAAACAGGAGTACTGGATAAGGAAATGAGGTAATTGGTCCAAAAGACATTTAAAAGGCACAGAAGTATTAAAAAAATTAAAAAAAAAATTTTTAGAAGGCACAGAAGGAACAGAACTTCATAACCCATTGTATAATTATAGCAAAGGAGAGGGAAGAGTCAAGGATGTCTGTCTGGTTTTCAGCCTGGGGACGCAGGATGAATTTTGATGCTATTGAATATCATAGCTACAATAGATTGTTCAAGGGTGAGAGGAAATAAATGTGTTTGAGCACCCATGAAACAACAAGCTGGTGGAGATGGCTGTATATGTAGTGCTTGAAAGACTTCTGGGCTATGGAGCGTATTGGCCAACTGACATCTCTCTAACACTATCCTGTCGTGATGAGTGACAGCCTTAATTCTGAAAGTCTCCAGTAAAGGGACTTTACAATCGGTCTTGTATCCACCACTTCTTTATTAGCTCTATATTTTCCCCAGTCATTCTTCATGACCCTAAATTTGTCATGCAGCAGTTAAAACCCACGTATTTTCTTGCTCAGAAGAAGAAGAGCACATCTTAATCTCTTCTGTCTGGAAGAAATTCTTTTGGTGGAACGACTAATGGTGCAGTCAGCCTCCAATCATGTTTATTTCCCAGCGTATGCAAATTCCTAGTTTTCTGCTTCAGATGTTACAGGCAGTTGGCAGTTACTCTGTTGACCAACAGATCTAGTCTAAAAACAAAAAATTGTTAGAACTGAAAGGATATGAGAAATTACTGACTCAAATCTCCATAGTTTACAGTTCAAGGTAACCTTAATCTATTTAGGTTGTCTTTTACTCTTACAAAAAGGATGTGTTTCTCAATTCTTAACGTATCTGTGGTTTTACTGGAACATCTCCAAGTTTTCTTCATTCCTCTCTAACTTTGAAACTTGGAGCTTGTGCTAATGAGCGGTATTAACCTACCACAAAATAGAATGACTAAAATTTACCTCCTAGTTCCTGTTGTGCATTCAAGCATCTTTTCTTTTTAAAAACTTTATCGCAAAAACAATAAACATAAATGTAAACATAAATTCAGAACAGAAGTCGCCCACAATTCTGGCACATAGTTAAATCAATGTTTTAATTTGTCTATATTATATTTCAGTCCTTTTTCATATATACGTTAAATTTTTATCTATTTTTGTGATATAAAACAATTTTATATTCTACATTTTATATTTTCACTTAACATTATGCCATGCACATCTTCCCATTTAACTGCAATTTCACCACTATCTTATACCCTCCTCCTCTAACATTATAGGGTAAGTCCTGCCATCATGCAGCAGATAGATGCCAATAAACATATATATGGATTTTTTGTTGATGTCGGGATTATAGCTATAAACATTTCACTGAAACTTGCTTGTTTTAAACCACACTTAGTACTGCTTAACCACACTTATTATTTTTAATAGCTTAATATCATTCCATAGTAGGGATATAGCAGAATGAATTCAAATTGTCTCCCATTTTTTCTTTCCCACTAACAATAAATGCAACAGACAGGGGTGCCTGGCTGGCTCAGTTGGTAGAGCATGGGACTCTTGATCTCTGGATTGTAAGTTTGAGTCCCACATTGGATGTAGTGATTACTTAAAAATAAAAGCTTTAAAAAATGCAATAAATATTTTGGCATATATTTCACTGCTTTTCTGAGGGACTAATAGTCAACTTGTAGTTGCTAGAAAAGTATACTGGCCAGCAGTATTGGCTTTAGACTGGTGTCCCATACTAGACGGCAATGCTCTGGTCCTTCTCCAGTTGTGTTCCTCCCTGTGTGGCAAGGAGTCTGTGGCTGAAAGATGTGCCCGATTGTAATCTGTGACCTTCTATTAGACTATTTTGATATCTAAGATGCTGCAATTCCCTACCCAAAAGTATTGACTCTAATAACAGAGCTACATGGCTCATTTTCCTATGTCCATCCACTTGAGGGTAACTTATGCCACCATTGCATGCCACCCCATAGGCCTGAGGGGTAACCAAGGGGCTGAAGGTATAAACAGAGCTTGGTTGTGCCAGCAAGGTATCCATATACATATGTAAGACTCCTCTTGGTGAAGGATCAGGCTGTAGGTAGGAAGAAAATGGAGTCACGAGCCACAGGTTGAAGGTGGGAGGCTACCTTCCCTATGCTACAATGGTCTGACTTAGAACTCCAACGAAGGCAACATTTTTATATCTAAACTGGTTCTTCTAGGTTGTCATGAAGGCATATTTGTCAAAGTATGGTGAGAGAACATATTTTATTTAATGATTTTTTTTAGCTTGTTTTTTTTTTTCACTTTTAAGTATTTCAACATCTGGTATAAAAGCTTCCACTTATACTGTTGCTCAGGACCTGAGAATGTTAGAGGCAGGCCTATTGGTTTCTGTTTTGATTGTTGTCTTGTTCTGATTGGTAGGAATTTGTACCATATTGGCTGTTAAATATTTTAAATATCACCCTTGCTTAGCTGCAATTTTATTTCTGCAGCATAGATTCCACAGGGTAGGACTGATTGGTAAAAGGGTTTGTTTAATTCTAATTTTAATTAGTATTATCATATGCCATATTTTATCATTCACATTTAATGTCTTTAAGATCAGGATGCATCTAATAATCAAAGAGAAGAAAGTATTGTATCATTGTTCAATTGGCAGTATTCTCTTCCTTTGATAAAATAATGGTACATCTTTGCTATAGACTGAGTGTTTGTGTCCATTCAAAATTCATATGTTGAAATATAATTTCCATCATGATAGTATTAGGAAGTGGTGCCTTCGGGAGGTTATTAGGTCATGAGGCTGGAGCCTTCATGAATGGGACTTGTGCCCTTGTAAAGAGACCCCAGAGAGTTTTCCTATCCCTCCTATCATGTGAGGGTACAGAAACAGGGAACAGGCTCTTACCAGACACCTCATCTACAGCACCTAGTCTTGGAATTCCCAGTTCCCAAGCAGAGAAATGAATGTTGTTCAAGCCACCCAGTCTTTGGGATTTTTGTTATAGCAGCCTAAATTGACTAGACAGTCTTACAATTGCTATCTTAGATTTGATGAAATACAGTATTGTCCTACTGTAGCAGTTCCCATACCCACTATCACTGTAGGAGAGTTCCTGTCTTTTGGCCTGCAGCAGGTGGTATCACTCTTTTTAAAACTTTTTGTCAATCTTTTGACTAAAAAATAATATAACTCTTGCTTTAACTTGGATTTCCCTACTTACTAGTGATGTTGAGATTTTTAAAAACATACTTATTAAATATTTATCTTTTTGTAAATTAGTTATATACTTTTTCAATTTTTAAATTGTGTTTTCTGTGTTTGTTACCAATTTATAGATATTATATTATAGACATTAAACTTTGATCTGTCATTCTATTGTAAACAGAAATTATATAGGGGAGAAATGCGATGCAAGGGAATGGTTGGTGAGTCACCCCACAGTGCTGGGAGCCTTGATGTTCAAACCAGTCATTCTTTGACATCTTCCCTCCTGGCTTCCCATGACAAATCAGGAATTCTACATGAACTGTGCGAGATGTGATCCAGTGACTAATGAAATCAGAGGCCTTGGTTCCCCGACCCCTGCTAAGGTTAGATGGGGAGAAACAGAATCCAACAATGTATAAAACATTATACACCCTTACTAGATGGGATTTATCCCATATATCCAAGTTGATTCAATATAAAAAATTAATGTAATACTCACATTAATAAAGGACGAAGGATGAAACCACATGATCAATCATCTCAAAAGCTTCAGTGAAGCATTTGGCAAAATCCAACCCCCTTTAATAATTTAAAAAACTCAACAAACTAGAAATAGAAGGAAACTTCCACAAACTGATAAGGGGCATCTGTAAAAACCCACAACTAACCTCATATGTAATAGTGAAAGGCAGGATTCTTTCCCCCCAAGATCAAGAACAAAATAATGATGTCCATTCTCACCGGTTCTATTCAACATCATACCTGAGCTTCTCATTAGGGCAATTAGGCAAGAAAAAGTAATAAAAAGTATCCAGATTGAAAATGAGGAAGTGAAACTATCTCCATTTTCAGATGACATGATGTTATATATAGAAAATCCTAAGGAAACACTAAAAAACTATTAGAAATAATAAACAAGTTTAGCAAGTTTGCAAGATACAAGATAAATTTTTATAAATCAATTGTATTTCTATACATTAGCAATGAAAAATCTGAAAGTGAAATTAAGAAAACCATTCCTTTAACAGTTGCATCAAAAGGAATAAAATACTTAGGAATAAATTGAACAAAAGAAGTGTAAAACTTGCACAGTAAAAACTACCAAACACTGTCAAAAGAAAGACCTAAATAAATACAAAGACATTCCATGTTCATGGACCAGAAAACTTAATATAGTAAATAGGGCAATACTCCTCAAATTGACTTACAGATTCTAAATGTAAGAGCTATACCTATAAAACCCTTAAAACAAAACATAAGAGTAAATCTTTATAACTTTGAATTAGGAAGTGGTTTTTTTTACATATGATACTAAAAGTACAATTTTTGTGCCTCAAAGGACACAATCAAGAAAAAAAAATAGAATGGGAGAAAAAATGTGCAAATCCTATATTGATAAGGGACTTGTACCTAGGATATATAACAAGTTTTTACAACTCAACAATATAAAAGTAAATAACTCTACTTTAAAATGGGCAAAGGATTGAGGGGGGCCTGGGTGACTCAGCCAGTTAAGCCTTAGACTCTTGATTTTGGCTCAGGTCGTGATCTCACAATTCGTGAGATCAAGCTCTGCATTGGGCTCTGTGCTAACAGTGAAGAGTCTGCTCGGGATTCTTTCTCTCCCTCTCTCTTTCTCTGCCCCTCCCCCACTCGTGCTTGCGAGCTCTCTTTCTCTCAAAATAAATAAACTCTAAAAGAGAACATTAAAAAAATAAATAAAATGGGCAAAGGACTGAATACACATTTCTTCAAAGAAGATTTAAGAATAACCAATAAGCACACAAAGCAATGCTCAACGTCATTAGTCATGAACCAGAAATGCAAATCAAAACCACAATAAGATATCACTTCACACCCACTAGGGTGGCTGTAATAAAAATAAATGGGAAGTAAGATAAGGATGTGGAGAAATTGAAACTCATATATTGCTGATGGAATGTTTGGCAGTTCCTCAAAAAATAAATCTAGAGTTACCCAGAAATTTCAGCAATTCCACTTGTACGTATAAACATAAGAAAACTGAAACACAAGTCCATACAAATATCTGTACACAGTGTTCATAGCAGCATTATTCATAACAGCTCAAAAGTAGAAACAACTCAAATGTCATCAACTGATGAATGGATAAATAAAATGTGGTATATCCATACAATCAAGTTGTTATTTGGCTATAAAAAGGAATGAAGTAATGACACATGAAAAAACATGGAAAAACCTTGAACAATTTATGCTGAGAAGCCTGTCACAAAGGACATACATTGAATTATTTCATTTATACGGAATGTCCAAAATAGACAAACTCATAATGATAGGAAGTAGGTAAGTGGTTGCCAGGGAAGGCGAGAAGGAGCGGATGGAGAATGACTGTTAATGTATATGGGGTTTCTTGTTCGGGTGATGCAAATTTACCAGAATTAGATAGTGGTGCTTGTTACAGAACTTTTTGAAATCACTAACAATGATTGAATTTTATACCTTAAAAGAGTGAATTTTATGGTATATCAATTATATTTCAATAGATCTGTTATTGAAAAAAAAGTGGCTGCTGGTTTTGGACCACAGACCATAGTTTACCAACCCCCTGTTGCATACAAATATTTACTGTCATAGAAGACATTACCATGCTATGGTAATTAAGATTATGAACTCTAGAGTCACCTAAATTTGAATCCCAGATCTGCCACTAGTTATTGTGTATTGCTGGGGGGTTATAATAACCTCTGTCTTCTAGGTAGGGTGAAATGGGTTGATACATGGGAAGCACTCACAGCAGTGCCTGGCACAGAAGAAGTATTCAGTGGGTATGGACTATTTTTATTATTCACTCTGATTGAAAAAGTAGCTCGACTAATTCGATAAGATGATTTTTATTTGGTGCTCTGGTCAGAACCAGCAGCTTAATAAGAATGTCCTCTGTTCCCCATCCAAGTCACTATCAGATCATGAGGCTGGCAGCCGGAAAAATGAGGATGGATCATTAATATACACTAGAAAATATGTTCTTATCTCTAGGAAATATTGTTAGCACCCTGAAGGGCTTTTCTTTTTCCACATCTAAAATATATTGTGGGAAATTAATTAGTTTTCTCAATCTAATTTCTAGTGTCAGCTGTGACATCACAAAGCAAACTCCCAGATGGTACCAGCTGAACCCTTTATCAGCTTTGTTAGCACTGATGCCAAAATGAAACTGGCCCAGCAGCCCCATCAAAATTTACATGCTAATGGGTAGACCCTTGTGAATGAAGTTAAGCAGAAAATGAATCATTAGGTAACATTCCTCTAGCAAAATCATCCTAGATTTTAAGTAATAATGAAACAGCAAGGAGTAAACTCAAGACTGAAAAAGAATGTAAAATAGAAACATGGCACGCACTTAGAAATGGAGAAATCATTTCTAAAAAAACAAGAAGTTCAAAGGGAAATTATAAACACAAATTAGCTTTCTCTCCTTTTAGTTGAAAATTGAGATTTTCAGGAACAGTTAACATTTTAAGGCAAATTTCGTTTTCACTTAAAGAGCAAGACAGAATTCCAGTGGTTTTAGTCTTTTGTCTTCTGTGGAAAGCCTACTGCTAAGTACTCAGTTTGTCATTGCTATTACTAAGATGTTTGATCCATACACTCCTTTTGTTCATTCTGTGGCTCTTAACCATCTGTCATGTTTTCTGGAGAGCATCATAAACACATTTAGGTTAAACCATATGGTCATGAAACCTGTCATCCTATTATAATGAAAGTCTGGTTGGTTCTTTTTCTTGTGTTTGTTTTTAACAGAAATGCACTTGACCATTCTTCTTTAAAAGCATCATCCTAATCCTGGAACCAAACTTCAGCCTGATAATAAATCAACTCTGAGTCTACAGCAACTTAAAGTAAACAACCTGAATAACAGATGTTTTGAAATGGCCAAATTTTCTCATCAATTTTACTCAAATACTATGTGAAATGGCTTTGGGGCCTTCATTATATTGGCCTCCTCAGTTTTTACTTCTGCACCTCCAATGCTTTTTCCTTCAATCATCCTAAACTACCCACTCTTTAGGTTTGTCATCATCAAAACTGTGCCACCTCTGAAAGCCTTACCTCAGGCATCCCATGTTTAGCTCATCACCTCTGATGCTACAACTCAGCAATTCTTCCATCTTGCCAAGACCTTCAGTTCAGTGACTCTACCCCTTGTTCATTCTCCATAACCTCCCTCATGACTTCACTTCCTTCCTTACCCAGTTTAGAATCCATGATCCATATAACCATATCTATTGAAATCACCATAGTTCCATAGCTCCCTTGACTCGCCTCGCAAAGCTCTATCCCTTTTTAAATCCTACTATGTACTTATTCTATGCCTGTACCCAGACATCTGATGAAAAACCCATCAGGATGACTGGTATCATTTAAATTAATGGTCATAAATCTCAAATGTACTAAGCCCTAATCAGCAATCTTCCTTTGCTGCTCCAAAATGTTCCTTCCAAAATTACTTTCCATCGCTTCCCAGACCTTCTTCCTGCTCTCTTCCAGACACTCCCTCAGCATCAGTATGATAAAACATGTCCTATCTTAAAAAAACAATACCCTCTCCAGTCTCCAGAGCTTCCTTCAACTACTGCCTTGCTTTTCTTTTTCCCTTCAGCTTCTCTGCTTTCTTTATCTCCTCATCCTATCCTCTGGATTGTTGCCCCCACCACTCTGATGCATCTGTTCTTACAAAGATCACTAATAAATTTTATGTTGCCAAACCCAACGCCACTCTGTCATGTCTTATTTGAGTTCCCAGAAGTGATTGACACCATAGATACAACTGAAGCTCCTTTTTCCATGACATTCTTTTCCAGGTTTTAGAGATACCTTGTTCTCTTGCATTTCCTCCTTCCTCACTGGCCATTCCTTTTTGATGTTCTCTGCTAGGTTCTCTCCTCTTTCTGACCTCTAAATGTTGGTGTGCCCATGGTTCAGTGTCCTTCTCTCTCCCTATTACTCCCAAGGCAATCTCCCATGGTCATCTATAATTTCACATGACCCAAGCCCCAGCCTCTCTGCCAAACTCTAGACTATTTACTTGACATCAAACCATCAGTAAGGTCAGCCAACTCTACTTTCAAGAATACTCCAAAATTTCCTCATTCTCTCCATTTCCCTTGTTGCCACACCATTCCAAGCCACCATGTTTACTTGTCTATTCTATTGCAGTGGCCACTGAACTGATCACTAGGGTTCCTCTCTTTCTTCCTTATAGCAGCTAGAATGATCTTTTAAAAACAAAATAGGACCATAGCCATTTTTCTCCTTAAATTTCTTCAGTGGATTTTTATCACATTCAGAATAAAATAGAAACTACTTCTTCTGGCTCATAAAATTTAATAAGATCTGGCTCCAGATTGCTGTTGAGCTCATCTCCTACCCTACAAGTCTGTAGCCACACTGGCCCCATTTCTGTTCCTGGAACATACCACATTCACTCCTGCCTTTGGGTGTTGGCACTGACTGTTCTCTTTCCTCTGGTCTTTATATGGTTGGCAACTTGTCATTAAGATCTGAGCTTAGATGTTTGTAAATCTTAGGAATCCCGACTATAAGAAAATGAGTTATTCAAGTTCTCAAACTTGCTGGGTGCTTTCAACTGAATATAAACATGGGTAAGTTTTTTTTACTCCAAGTACCACTTCACTTCACTATTTTTTCCTTGAAAATTATAAAATCCTTCTAGAATTTAAGTTTGCTTCATTAAATCGTCATTTATCTTTGTGGTGGTAGCCACAAAGATTAAAAAAAAAAAAAAGTATCCTAGAAATTGTGTCTACCAACGCCTAGAGAACATGAGAGAACATGAGACAATAGTGCTTTGTTGCCAAATCTTGCTATGTGACTGTGGGCCAAGTGCCCCATCGTTGTGAACAGGATTCCCCCACCTGGACGTAGATACGATCATACCCTGCTGAAGACAAGGAAAGTATATCTGCATACATGCATTCGTGTATTTAATAACAAAAGAATTAAGTGTCTCAATTCTGCACAGTAGTTTCTCCTCTCCACTCACTTGCATGTGCTCTTTTCTGGAAAAACACACAATCAGGGACCATGTTGTCAACATTGCTTCTGAAATTCTTTTTCTTTTTTTTACAATTTATTTTAATAGTTTATTTTTGAGAGAGAGAGAGAAAGGGCATGAGAGAGGACAGGGGAGAGGCAGAGAGAGAGGGAGACACAGAATCCGAAGCAGGCTCCAGGCTCTGAGCTGTCAGCACAGAGCCTGACGCGGGGCTGGAACTCATGGACCGTGAGATCATGACCTGAGCCGAAGTCGGACACTTAACCGACTGAGCCACCCAGGCACCCCTGAAATTCTTTTTCTTAAACTTGTAAGTGCTCTTTAACAGGTATACATATTTGAGCCTGTTTATGCAATTCCTGTGAAAAAAGAGTTAAAAATATGGCTGGCTTCACAAATAACAAATCGATGAAGAAATGATTCAGCAAAAATGGTGAGGAGGCGGATGAGTTGTGAGGTGGCAGAGCACCAGCACTGAGGACAGGGTGGTCGCACGCTGGGCTTGGTGGGACGTTTGGTGGTACCCCTGGCCTAGTAAATGCTAATACGGTAAATGCTAGTAGCAGTTTACTCACACCCACAGTTACTGTGCCAGCCCCAGAGCTCATGTTTCCAATCACCCCCTGGAGTGCTTGAAAATTAATGAATGGCACAGCCATTACCTTTGCTGCTTTATATTTTACAGCAAATGTATCTTCAGTATGAAATTTGCCAGAGACAATGCATAGAGCACTTTGACCCACAACATTTTTTATGTTATGTTAATAGCTTTTTAGTTGAATGCCTTTGTGCCTTGCAAGCTAATTCTGGAACACATGAAATGTGTTCAGTGAGGGGCGGATGTACCAGGATCTAAACCTGCTGAATGGAATTAGAAGGATCCTTTGACAAGCGGTTTGGAGACAAAGTGCACCAGCAACGTTCAACAATACAGCTACTGTAGCAGAAGCCATCGGCTCCTTTCTGCTTGCTTATGACAGCACAGGTGAAATTAGGGGATCCCTATGTTTTTCTTGAATTTAGGAAGTCAAGTAAACAATTTCCTTAGCAAGACTGGGAAGAAGTTATTCTAGGAGGATGCTATGCTCTGGAAGGACATTGTGATAGATCCAGTGAGATAAATAGCTTCCCAAATAGTTCCCAGTGATTACTGCCTCTTGGTAGTCAGACCCTTTGGTCCCTTGAACATGGAACAAACTTAGTGATTTGCTTCTTATGAATAAAATATTATGGAAAAAATAACGAAATTTCACTTCAATATTCAGTTTAAAAGCTGTCACTTCTGGGGCACCTGGGTGGCTCAGTCGTTAAGCGTCTGACTGTTGATTTAGGCTCAGGTCATGATCCCGCGGTTCGTGAGTGCCAACAGTGCAGAGCCTGCTTGGGATTCTCTCTCTCTCTCCTTCTCTCCCTGTCCCTCCCCATCTTGTTCTCTCTCCCTCTCAAAAAAGAAAAAAATAAATAAAACTTAAAAAAGCCATCACTTCTGTCTTACACTTTCTCCTTCTGGCTTTTTTTCAGCTTGCTAGCTCTAGTGAGGTAAGCTACCAGGTTGGGACCTGGCCCTGTTGGGAATGGAAAAATTTGGCATGGAATTGAAGGCAGTGAAGAGCCATCAAGAAACAAAAGCCCTCAGTCCAACAACCCATGAAGAATCTACCAACAACCATATGAGTGAGTTAGAAATGAATCTTTCCCCGGCTAACGCCAAGATTACAACCCATGAGGGGCCTTGCGACAGAAGACCCAACTAAACCGTGCCTGGACTCCTGACTCTCAGACACTGTGAGATAATACACATTTGTTGTTTTAAGTCACTAAGTTTTGGGGTAATTTGTTTCACGGCATTAGGTAACTAATATAGACACTCAGCTCTCAACTACATGAAGTACCTACCTGTGGTATGACTCACGCTTCACAGTCGTCCAGAATGAAAAGCACCAACATTTGTATATTTGAATAAGGAGTGAGACATTGCAAAGTACAAAACCTCCCTAAACATCTCTAAGCAGGAACAACCCCAACAATCACAAAGCATTATTGCCAGGATGGCATAAAAGAAAGAACATCTATAGGCACAGGTTGTACATTCAGATCATCAATTATACAAATTTGAGCAAATTATGTAATTTCTCTGGAATCCAGTTTCTTCATGATGGGATTGGGCTAGACCGTGCTAGCACTCCAGAACACTGTGCTTTGAGGAACTCCAGAGGGCCCCACCCCAGAGTCTCTTTCTCTTCAGCTGGAAATGGCGTCCCTGGGAATTTGTTCCTTAATGCTTCTAAGGACTGTCCCTGAAATTATTACTTAATGGGAGGAATTCTGAATGAGAAAGAGAGAAAATTCTATTGAAACCTCTGAGATAGTGCAGCGAGGTGGGGCCTTGTATTGCAATGAAGCAGTTGAAGGGTAATGGTGGCAGCCACAAAGATAAGTGTGGTTGATTTCACAATTTTGAGGACCTAGTAGACTTCCCCCTTTCTGAGATATGTGATTTACACAGTCACATTGCCCCTCTCACCGTGAGTGCCTTAGGAATCTAGAGCAAGCTCCCATTCAGTCAGAGCCACTGTATTAAATCTTATGGTTCCCATATTTGTACTCTTTTTCTGTCCTAATTTTTCTACTTCCAGTTTATCACGTATCCTTTGTTGCAGGCCAGCTCAGATCCTTTGCCAAAAAAATTGGAAGCACAAATAAATATAATAAACACGATTATACATATTTAACTTTTCCCCCTCTAACTGAGTTGGTATAAACAGACATAGCAAGTCTGGAAATACACTTCTATCTTGATTGTTAATTTTCAAAATTCAAGGACAATTTGGCTTCGGTGGCGACCAAGATTTAAGTTAGCGGAATAATTGGTAAAATGAGCATAAACTGGAAAAATTAAAGACCAACACAAATTGTAACAATATTTGTACCGTTTTTATTTGTAAAAATAACCATCTGAATGCATTTCCATAGTATATTACAGTTAAGTACTTCATTACATTATTAGCATTCAGTAGTTGAAAAAGTATTAAACTGTGCTTGAAAAGATTCAGATTGGTTCAAAGTCATTCACTGAACTAAAAGTCATTGTCTTCATTTTTACAGTCATGACATTTACCAGAGTCATTCAACTCCAATTTACATAAGAAAACATTACAGACAAAATCCCACTGAAATCATCAAACAGTATTTTATGCGATTACAAATATGTTATGCAAAATATAACACTGGCACCAGATTTGTATCATCGTGCTTTGCAAAGATATATTGCACATGCTAAAGCATAAAATATGTAGACGAAACTACCAAACAAAAGATATTTGCATTGAATTTTTAGATCACTGCATAAGAAACGCATAAAATTACATTTTTACACACACTCAGATTGTCACTATCTTAAAACGCTTTTCCCCTAGAACATTGACCTATGGTTTACAGTTTTGTAAGAAGAAAGCATTTTAGCACTGCAAAATTCAACATAATTCCCATAGAAAACTTCGGCATTTTCATTTCAAAGCAGGTAAAGGGGAAATAGGAAAAAAAGACACTTTATACATTCAAAGAAAGGCTGAAATGAAAACTCACTGGTATTATATTGCTCCGATAACACTCAAACGAAAAAAATACAAAACATTTCACAGAACATTTTCAGAATATACAAATATAAAAAGGCACTCTAACTTCATATTACAAGACAAAAAAGGGGGTGAGTTCTTCAACCAATGCAACAGATACGCAAACCAAGTTGCTCAACAGTACAAAGAATAACGAGTGCAGCAAATCCATTTGATGTTCTTATTCTAATCTTATAATAAAATAAAAAATCAAGCAGCTGTTTACTGCCTAAAGTACCAAAACATACTATGGTGCCCTTTTAGTAGTGATAAATAGAAATCCCCTGAGCTTTTTACTGTAGAATCATAGCAGATTTTAGGCAATTTGGAGATAGTAATGTATTTACCAAGGATAGGCAGACACGGCGAATAGGTTAAGTGCAATGAAACACGATCCCTGTGGCTGTGGTTAAAATACAGTCCCAAAACAACACATTTAGGTAAAAGCGCTAAACAGCTAAGACTCAGTTAAAAGCATAATTTTTTTTTTCTTAGAAAGCTATGCTGCAAATCTAGTTTTATTTCTACGAGATGTACTTGAAACACACAGAACTCAGAGTTTTAAAAGTCATTTCCTAAAGAAAAAAATTTGGGCTTGGGGAATGGAGAAACAGAGAGAGTGTGGGAGAGAGATCTGATTCAATGAACAATTCAGAGCGAGCATGATTTCATTTTGTTCCTTTGTCCTCCCTCTAGCAGTGAGAGAGGGGAAAAGTCAAAATGCAGCTACATGGAGAGAAATGTCCATGGCCGCCACCGCTTTGCTGCAATCTTCCTTGTATCTCTAGGCTACTCTGCAGGAAAAATGTGAACGCTGCTTCACCCACTAAAAGCAGGCATTTCCTTTCCTGCTTTAAATGCCAATGGAGCAAGATTTCCATTCACTTCTAGAAAAGACACCACAGTATATCGTGCTTTTTTTTTTTAGCATTGGATCTCCCTTACTTTCAGTGTTTTGGTAAAGACAAGGTCATTATTGCTCATTAGCAATTTATCTACTTTTTAAAAATTCATCTTCCCTAAACAAACAAAAAGGACAGAGGAAGGAGGGGAGCACAACACCAAGAATTTAAAAAACAATGTTGGTGGTGTCAAAAATTGTCAGTGGAATTAATATCAATTCTAGAAGTCCTTTGAACAAGTTCTCATCTGTGAAGAACCCAACGTGAGTTTTTAATTAAATCCAGAATATTAAAAGAGTAAGAGTAAAGTCTTTTACAGTTAGATGAAAAATATAATACGGTATGTGTATTTGATCCAGATATGATAGAACACTGTTTTAAAAATATCTCACACACGCTATAAAAGAGAAATTTCCAGGGTGAAAATGGAACTGATTATAAAACGTCAGAGTCCCACCCGAATGCAACACGTTTCTCTCCTGTTTCTTCCTCAAGCGGAAAATAGCACTTGAGCTGGTGATTTGTATTTCTTCTCTTGGTACATGGACTCACACACTGATATCATTTCCCATTCCGTTTGGGGGACCACGTGAGATTTTCAGCGTGTTCAGAATAGTTCCTGCATCTTTCTTTGGGCCACCTTTGTGCATATGATCCACCACCCACCTGAGTTTTCATCTCGCAGAAGAGCTTTAAGGACGGCAGTGTCTCCTAGGCTCTCAAGGCTGGCTACAGACTGGGGCTGAGCACTGGATGTCGCACCCCTCTCCAACCGACGCGGAAGAGCCTGAGGGTCGGCTGGCAACCTTAGCAGGGGAAAGGCTGGGCTTGGCCCACGACTGCTGGCTAGCCCAGCGAGGGTCCGGAGGGTGTTTCTGCTTTTTTGTTACTCCCAAGTCACGCACACAGCAATTAACACAGAGAACAAACAACGGATGTTCCTCGACATTTGTTTCATTTCAAATAAATACAAACACATTTACATCAAAAGTATATGAACATTTTCTCTAGTTTGGCAAAAAAAAAAAAAAAAAAAAAAGCCTTGGTCAACACATCCTCAGTTACAAATGTTAAGCCATCAACTAGAAATCTGTGTCTTAAGAAATATAAAATACAACAAAGACTGTTACACAAAAAGATTACAGTTGAACTCCATAGAAAAGCTACTTCAGTTCTCATTTCCATTTTGAAGGAAAACAATTAAATTCTTCCATTTTAGACTGAAGCATTTTGGTCCTCACGTATAGCTGGTTGATGAACTACAGACATATATATATATATATGTATATATATATATATATATACACATATACATATATGTGTGCATGTGTAGGTGCATAATGTTTAAAGAGTTTCATTCTTCTTTTTGTACTGCTATTCCAGGTGCAGAACGGGGTCCATTTGACCTAGAAGCTTTGGCAGAGGGAGCAGACGCAGTATTCACTATGTTGATTTGATCATCAAGTAACTATCAGTTGGCTTTAATTTCCACATCACCCATTTCTACTTTCTGCTTTCACCTCCTTTGCTTCCTTCTGTAGTCACACTTCCACTCACTTGGCATGACCTTGACTGAGAAGCTCATTTAACGTTTTACTACTGATAAACAAGGTCGATGGTTCTGATGTTTTTTAAAAAGTTAGCATTCTGGTTTAAGGATGAATTAACAAATAAATAAAGGGTAGTTTCATATTAAATTTGCATATGTCTCAAAGTTTTGGTGCAATACAACTTTTCACCTGAACTTTTATTACATAGATTTGGATTCAATCAGTCGGGTGAAAACTACTCACAGACATGTTACAGGGAGTATTCGGTGCCATATTTGTGTTAAGTGAAAAAAGCAACTTCAATTTTCAGTGAATTTTTCCATTCATCTGGCAACTTTGACAAAATCCTTGGAAAGAAGTTCTGGATATTTAAGTGCGTATTATAGAGAAGATATATGAATAATTGGACTCCCTCAAAAAGATTATTACAGGCATCATTTCTGAAGATGAACACCTTTACCTTTGGCTTCTAGTAAGGAAGTAAACATCAAAGTGAGAAGAGATTTGAGGCAATTCCTATCCATACCTTCCATCCCCTTCCAGGGGACATGAATGTCATACTGATATGCTTCTTAGAACTCACAACTGGGTGAGTATATGAAAAAAAAATTCTTTATAGAGAACCGCTCCCTCTCAATTGCATTATGCCAAAAGAAAAAGAATTAAATGCATTTTTTACTTCTTACTTAAAATGAGAGGTAGACTTTCACAGAAGTATCTTAGATCTAAGGAAAACATAAAGACAAATAAAAATTGGCGCCCATCTGTGTGAGTGCTTTGTCCTACAGCCTAGCTGCCCTCTCTGGGTTTGATTAATTCCTTCTCTACAGGCTTCTGGAAGCCCAGGCCCATGATAACACTTGAACACAACATAAACCTGGAAGTCAAATTTCTTTCCCTTCTTCCATTATGGGTGATGAGGGAAAAGCTTCTACAGTCCAAAGTCAAAACGTTTCTGAATCAGAATCATTTTCATTGTACCCGTCCTCTGAGCCTACGTTGTTACTGCACAGGCTAACCATGCTACCCAGATTGGAGAGGGTCGTCCTGCTCAAATTGTCTTTTTTAAAACAAACGAAGTTGACAGCCGTCATTGTACTGGGAGGAGAAAAAGGCATCATGGTAGCCAAAATGAGGGCCAGGCAGTCAGCCACGTCTTTGTTAGGAGCGCAAGCCAGGGCCGGGGTATGACCTGGGCGTAAATGCAGACAAGGCAGTGGTTAGTCCAGGAAATCCAAAGGCGCCGTGAGCATTCCACAGTACATCTCAAACGACCTCACACGTGGAGATGTATGTTGAGTTAGAAATCATGCCAGGCAAAAAGAGGAGTTACTTCCCATGAGTCATGCTAGGGGTGAGGCTAGAGGGAACTGGGAGGGGGAGACACTTCATGAAGGGTTTTGGGGTTTGTTTTTGTTTTTTCAGTTTACATGACAACAAGCACTATGTTATCCGAAGTTAGGCAGAATTCTAGTCTTCATCTAGTGAACAGAAACACAAGGGGGCAGGGATGGGACACAATTCCACACAAAAAAACCAGCAACAGGACAACCACAAAGGTGTTTCCACTTGAGAGCACACGCACACCATGCGCCTCAGGCCTGGGCCAGAGCACTCTCATTCTGAGAACAATGACTTTCCATCGTAGGTAATCGTGTGTCAGGTTAGGAGAGATACTGAAAATCAGATGTCCGTAAAAGTGACTAATGCAGATTTGTTGCTCTGTATATATTTATATAAAGTCTATACCAGTTAACTAGTTCTAGGAAAATGGAATCATTTGAGCAGATCAGACACAGGAAAGCACTGGTTGTTTGTGATTTGAAATTTACTATCAATTAGCGGAAATTTAATAGAATTAAAAAAAATACCAATACCACCAATCAAAGTCCCAAATCCCAACTGTGGGAAAATGACTGTCGAGTCATGTCATTCTCTACCATTTAGACTTGATGTGTCCTATCCAGAAGAGAAAACTATCTCAATACGTGCAACAGGTGCACGGGGAGGTAGATAAATTCTTTGATTTAATTACTATCCCTACCCAGCCTTTATTCTATTGACCTGAAAGGGCTAGCCTATCTTCTCTGTTGGCAAAGTTCCTACCACCTCTCCCTCATTCATTCAGAGGAACTGGCTTAATAAAACCCAACCTTTTGTTGTTTTATCAACGCTTGACCTAATTTCTGCTCCTGCCCTCCTTCCCCCAACAGATTATTCCTCTCTCTAGTAAGAAAACCAATAAAAATAGACAGGTATGATTTATGATTGTGCTGCTGTACAAAACTGCCCCAAATTGTTCCCAGGCCTTTGGGATACAGCTAAGCTCTAAGAAAGGCCTCAGTTCCACTAACCCAGGCCTCCCATTCCCGAGGTTACTATTGGCAGGACAAGCCTCAAATGCAGCAGGCTTACCCTGGAGAAAGACAAAACTAATTTATTTTGATCTCTTTTGGTCACTTTGGAGAAAAACTGCATGCCAACCCTAAGATACATAATAGGGATAAGAAGGTGAGGGGGAAGGGGGGGGGTGGGACAACCAAGGACATGGAGAAATAGAGAACTTTCTGCGCCTCCTAGATGAGTCAGGTTGGGGAAAGAGCGGGGGGTACATGCTAGGATAAATGGGGCTGCAAAACAAAAACTAATAGGAATTAGCTAATGTCATATGGCTAATGCTTACTTCTGAGAAATAGGCATGGGCTGCTAGTTCCAATACCTGTAATAAGCAGTTAATTGAGTTATATTAATTATAATACTTTATAAATAATAATGCCACAATTAATGCCACATTAAAAATTACATCGTTCATAAATATCCAGAAGTTCGTCTTTTGTTCCCCGCGGTTTATAGGCCTTGTGCTTAAAATGGTAGTTTAACACAATTCTGGTATTCATAAGCTTTCCAAATTTCTTAGGAAGCAGAGTAGAAAGCTTCTGCTAAGAGTTAAGAGTTAGTTCATTTAGAAAAGGAATGTTACATAGATCAGGAGAAGCTTTCAAGCCTAGAAATTAATTAAACAATATACTCATGTTCCCCAAATAGCCATACTGAGAATATGAGTTTTGATCTGTTCTTTAAAAAAAAAAAAAAAAAAAAAAAAAGTTTGATCTCAGAATGAACTGAAATACAAAGACCTGGGTTTTTCTTTGAGCCCCTGAGCATGCACTAATGACATGGATAGTCTCTAACTCTTCAGCGTATGCAGTTAGAAGTTTGAATGCCTATTTGAAAGCTTTTCAGTGTGTCTAAAACAGTTTAACCACCACGCTGAGGAGTCAGAGACCAGCTGCTGGCATTACATGCAAAATGGAAGGCACTGGTGGGCTACAGGTAGACTACGTATTTTACAAAGACAGACAGGACAAATTATCCTTGTTTGATTTCTCACACACAGAAACTTCCAAGGGTAGAGAATTCTCACTGCCCTTTTAATGAGCTTCTATCTTTCTCATCTTCCTCTAGCTTCACAGCATAGGTAAGGTACCTGTGGTGATTGCTTACTTTTTCCACTTACCATTTTCATCTATAGCGAGTACACAGGCCCCTTTGGCCAACAACTCCTCAACTACCACCTTCAAGCCATTTCGTGCAGCCACGTGGAGGGGTCTGAAACAAGACAACACCTAACGTCACCTGTGATGCATATTTGTATGAGAATGTGTCGTTTTGGGTAGCTGAATTGCTAAAAGGAAAAAAAAATACTTAAGAATCTATAAATAGTACACGAATATTTTTATTTTTTAAAATAAAAATATTTGCCAACTAAATCTTTTCCAGGTGCTAATGATCCAACTGTTCTTCCATGTTGGTCCAGATTTCTCTGCAGATACTACAAATACTCTGCATCTTAAACAACCCTAATAACAGTACATAGGGAGTCAGAAAAAGAACGCAAGCTCTGGCATGTTTTCTAGAAGGTTCTTTACCCCTTGCTTTCTACTCTAGCATTTGAATGACTGTTTCACACTGTCCATCAACATGATTGGTATTAATATCACTCATATATATTTATCTCAAACCTCCTTATTATTACTAGATGCACTAAACAATATTTGGTTGAATTTCGAATACCTTAAAGAATAATGTCAAACCCAGTATACTCATCTCTGCTATATACATCTTAAGAAACTTAATGGAAAAAAAATCCTAATACTCCTTTGCCCTAAAATGCATAAGGAATTTGGAAAACAAATCAGCCTTTAGGTCTTCCATGCTGAGGAGTACACTGAATTGTATTAAATGTAATTAGGCCAAATTGCTTAGAAACCCTTCAAATGTATTCGAGGAACCTGATTTATAAAACTGTCACTTTCCAGTAAGAATACATAATGGTAGTGTATTATACTATATAATTCTCTGAAGGCATATCAAAATAAAGATTCTAACTAAAAATGTCTAGCTTGGTCAGCATTTGTCAGTATGTGACTGTCAACTTCCTGAAGGAGAAGCCAGGACTATGTCTTTCACCGCTGTGTTCCTCAGTGCTAGACTGGCACACAGCACACTCTTAGTATCTGTTGAATAAACGACTATGAAATGAGTATGAATAAACTATGTCCAAATCCAACTGTAGTAGTCACACTTACGTCTGCAGTGCGTTATTTCTTGCATTAATAAGGCTCTCGTCCTGTATCTTGTCAAGTATTAACAAGGCACATTTTTCATGACCCTAATCAAGAAAAAAAAAAAAATAAGAAACACAAGACAGAAACACAGAAAAGTTCCTGCAAAATTACTTGATTTTGCTTTAAATTTAAAACAAACATTCTTTGCTTCAAAACATTTTATTAAGGCTATTTTCTGAGTAATTCCTTTTTTTTTCTAAAAAGCAAATGGTTAAAGGATGCTAGATTCTCAAAGATTCTGGATAAGGTCTATTAGGACTTGATTAATGGAACTCTAATCTAAAATATTAATATTTCTAAGGTAACAGCAGAATTAATGTTCAGAGAACTGAAGGAGATGCTAGTTCAGCAAGGTCAGCTGGTAAACATATAAGTCTGTCAACGTTACTTTTGAAACATATGTCAAGTCCCATCTCCTTCCTCAAGCCCTCAGTGACACTCAGTGACCCATCTACTCCTGAAATTTCCATCACATCTATTACCAGTATCACTTATCATTATGTTGTGAAGGAACTCTTTCAGGAAAGTTCATTCTTTTCTTCCTCAACCAGGGGAAGATATCTTTATATCTTATAAGAGATGGTTGATAATTTAAAAAAATTAATTTTTAAGTCAGAGACACTTTCATGACTTCAGGCCTATGCCCTGTTAAGGGGTCATAGTTTCTTAAACGCTTGCTATTCAAAGTGCGTCCCACAGACAAGCAACATCAGCTTAACTTGGGAGTTAGAAATGTTGAATCTCAGGCCTCACTTCAGACCTGCATTGTTTTAAACACTTATTTATTTATTTACTTTTTTTTGGGGGGGGGGGAGGGAGAAAGAATGAGTTGGGGAGGGGTAGAGAAAGAGAGGGAGCCCAATGCAGGGCTTGATCTCATGAACTGTGACCTGCATTTTAACAAGATCCTCTAGTGATTCATTTGCACAACAAAGGTTGAAGATCATTGTACTTCTATTCATGAAAACATTACACTTTGAAACAAACTTTATGAAACTGAGTGTTTTTTTGTGGTTTCCATGGGCTTCCCAGAGCATGAAGTGAGAAAATGCAACCACTGAAATGAAAAACCAAGACTTCTGGTACCAATGGGTATAAACAACACCTTTAACTGTCACTATATTCAAATAAACCACCATCACCGGTGTCCATTGGCATCACATTATAATGCCTTATAAGGGAGCCCCTGAAATGTAATTTCAGAAGTGTCCCTGGAGTTTTCATTCTAATGCACTCTGATAGAGTGTAAATAGTTGTGATCTTATTAGAGGCCCATCTGGGCTTAAAAATATTCATAGCCGTAAGCTTAGTAAGTTCACATTTGGAATTTATCTTAAAGGAATGAGTAAGAATTCTTTAAAAAAATATTTCTCTACAATGACAACATCTATAGTAGCACATATTTTAAAACATGCAAACGTCTAACAGTTGGGGACGGGTTGAATAAAGGATGACACATTTCTAAGGTAGAATACCATGCATCTTCTAAAACACTATAAAAATTTGATATCTAAAAGAAAGATATTCATAAGAGATGATTCAGTAACAAAAGCAGGGTTTAAAATAGTATGATCTCCCTTTTGTAAAATTATATATGTATTTATATGTCATTTATCTTTTACAGAATCAGGAATCTTGGGCTACATGCGAACATCATACTATTAAAAAAAAAACAAAAAAACTCAAACACATTCCTTGTGGTGAACTACGTATGCATCAGAAAAAAGGACAGAAGGTAGAAATGCACATGAATGCACTAATTTGCCTCCTAGGAGAGTAATTTTTGGCTGTGTTATTACAATGTTTTCAAATGGAACAAAATGAAAACAAGTGGACCTTTTTATACTTTAGAAGCCATGTAACTACAGCCCCAGCCTGTGTTTCAAACCAAAATGATATAGTCATGCAACCATGGAGACAGACACAGTGGCAGCATGAAGATAGACCACACAAGAATGCAAGTGTCACATGCCATGAAAGTCATATCCTCATCAACCCCTGCGTGGGTCTGCCTTTTTGCCTCTTCCCCTTCCATTATGCTTAGAGTTGACAACACCTTGGGGAAATGTACATCTTAATTAAGAGACATGATACACGCTTCTGAGATAGCATTCAAGTGGTATTATTTTTCCTATTATTACAACACTAAGTAACACTGTTTCAAATTCATTTACATACTTTGCTACTAGCCAAATGTAAGGATGTGTTCAAGTCTTTATCCTTTACAGTCAGATCAGCCTGGGCACTGTTCACCAAGATATCTATAGAAAAAGCCAAGAGAGAATTACTCAGACTACATGCCAATTATAATCACACATTCAAATCAGTATGGTCACGTAATCATATTTAATGCTTTTAAAGAAAAAAAAGAGGAATACTTTATTGCCACATTTGTTCCATCCAAATCCAAGGTCTACAGGCATCAAGTTTAATTCTCTGTACACAGTTCTGTTATTTCCAGGTCAAATAAATCTGTTGCTATATTTGGTCTCTAAATGTTGAGATGTTTCACTGCAGAGATGAGTTCACTTTGAAAAGGTCCACCAATAATCAAATAACAGGGGACTGAGGATGATTAGCAAGTAGAGTCAAGTGGCTTAAATAAAATGCTGGCCTTTTTTACATGCATATACCAAGAGAATAACTGATTCTCGGTTTTATGCTACTCTGGTTTTGGTTGGGCGTGGATGTGAAGCCCACTAGTCAGCACATACCCACAGCGCCTGCCTGCCCATTCTCAGCAGCCATCATCAGTGCTGTTTTCCCTGAATTATCTGCTGCGTTCACTTCGGCACTGTGTCTCAGAAGAAGCTGCAAGCACTCCACGTGATCAGCAAATGCTGCCGCATGAAGCGGTGTCCTAATGATTTAAAACAAACAGGATGTTAGTTTCCTTTATTATTTATTTTTTACTTTTATCACTTTTGAGAGAAAGAGAGAGAGAGAGAGAGAGAGAGAGAAAGAGAACAGGCAGGGGAGGGGAGAGAGAGAGGTAGACACAGAATCCGAAGCAGACTCCAGGCTCTGAGCTGTCAGCACAGAGCCCGATGTGGGGCTCGAACCCATGAACCACGAGATCATGACCCGAGCCAAACTTGGATGCTCAACCGACTGAGCCACCCAGGTGCCCCAATTTTAGTTTCCTTTAAACTCAACACACTCTTTCTGTATATGCCTGAGAAACATGTGCACAGTGTCATCTTAGGGATTTAAACCTTCTCAGTTTACAGAGATGACAATCAGGCCCTCTCCAAGGTCCATTCAGTCACCTAGGTGAATGGCACCCCCTAGATTTGGAGGGTGTAAGTGGTGGCCTTGATAATAAAATGAGCATCTGCACTGACCCTTTGATGTTGAGTTCCAGTGACTTCTTTCTTATCTTTGATAAAGATACTTTCAAAATTAGGCCTTAATTTTATAGATAATTGGCTATTTAAATAATAAAAAAGCCCACATTATCTACTGTGGACAGATTTCTCTAGGAGTACAATTTGGTATTATTTATCAAAAATAAAAACCACTGACCTTCTAACCAAGTAAATCCATGTTTAAAATTTTATTTCCTAGATGTACTTGGTCATGTGAACACACACATATACTAGACTGCTCACTGCACCACTCTGCGAAACAGCAAAATACTGGAAACAAATTAAATGTTCTTCACTAGAAGGCAGGCTGATTAAATGAGTATAGCGATTCAGTGAAGTAATATGCAGCTTCAAAAATAATCTGGTAAATCTACATATTCTGGTATGAAAAGATTTCCAAGATACCCTAAAAGCAGAGCATTGCAACAGAATTCTCCCATTTGCATAAGAGCATAAGCATATATTTTTTTACATATGTTTGTGGTTATTGTGTAGAAATTACTTGGTAGAATATAAAAATGTGAAAAGATCAATTTAAGGTGATGGAAGAGGCTGGGGCTTCTGGGATAAGAGAGTAATTTCTCCTAATTACATATTCATTATATTTAATTTTTAAAAGCCATGCTTTTACATTACTTTTTGTGACTTTTATTGTTTGTTCTTTTTTTTTTTTTTGAGAGAGAGAGAGAGAGAGAAAGAGTATGAGTGGGGAAGAGGGGTAGAGGAAGAGAGAAAGAGAGACAGAGAGAGAGAATCCCAGGCAGGTTCCACACTCAGCACAGAGTCTGATGTGGGGCTCAATCCCAAGACCCTGGGATCATGACCTAAGCCAAAATCGAGAATCATATGCTCAACTGACTGAGCCACCAAGGTGCCCCTATATTACTTTTTAAACTAAACAAAAAAATAAATGTTTGGCTACTTTACAACCACAAAGCAGAGACTAAGATTGATCAAGACAAGAGGCATGCCATCTCAGTATCACTTACCTGCCTTTGTCATCTCTGCAATTGACAATGCTGGAATCTATGGCCCCAAGTAGCAATGACGCACAATTCTCATGATCGTTTATTCTAAAATGAAAATAAGGTTTACATTTTAAGGTATCACTCTTTAAAAAATTACATGTTTCCTCCTACTCCATCTTCCTATGCACTATATATTTTAACAATCTGACACATTAAAAAAAATCTGATTCAAATATCTGGGGTTTATGATCTGTTCACATGATTGCAGAAGACAATTTAGATCACACCAACAAACTTCATTTAATGCTTCATGAAGCAGGCAGTCTCCATTCTCAAGAGTTTGGAGAACTGCTTGCTTCAGGAAGCGTTAAATAAGATGTATATCACCTAAATTGTCTTCTTTAATCAGTTTAACAGGTGACGAGGGTGGGATTCTAAGCTGACTACTAACAGCCTGCAAGAGGAAAAGACAAACAAGGCACCTGCCTAACCCTGAGTTCACTCTCCTCTGGTTACCAAGGGCCGGGGGTGAGTCACTCTTGGATTTGAGGTCCGCTCCCTTGTCTGAAACGGTCCAGGCCAAACGCACTTTATCCAAAACTTTTTAAGGGAAAAGTGTTCATTAAAGTTCCCAGAGAGGTTCTATGATTCAGAAAAGGCTCAGGGACAGTTAGGTGACAGCAGTTGTGGGACTAACAGGGACCATGACGTAAGTCTACAGCATAAACCACTGGGAGACTTGGGGAAATAAATTAAAAGTCTGCAAAAATGCAGACTGTTTTGACCAACGGCACATCAAAATCTAAGTAGGCACAAGTTGGACTATTAGAAGCCCTTAGGGCATCCACCATTGTAAAGAATGCTTGTGATGAGTAGTAGATCTTTTGTTAATGAGAATCTCAGAAATCAAAGCCACAAAATTGATGGGCATAGGTTGGGCACTTAAAAGCTGTTACAGTGCTCACCACATACTTCTGTGATAAGTTGGTCATGGAACAGATTAGATTCATACTAGGTCACCCAACAACTTCACGAAAATTTCATGCAACAAGGTACACTGTAAAACACCACACAAATCCCAAACTCAATGGTACATCTCTCTCAGGTATTAATTTGGTTCCAAGAGACTCTAGGCTTAGCTAAAGAAATGAGATCCTCAAGTTTCAAAGAATTGAGCACTCTGCCTTCGAGCACAGTTGCTTATTTTATGTCTAAGAACTGTGGTCCCAGATGCGACGGATACCTACAAAAATGGCAAACTCTTACTAAGACAACCCAGAATTAAAATGGCCATCATGGGGAATGTTCCAATTAGGTAAGATTGTTCCTTTGAGAAGAAGACTTGAGAGCAAGGGTTCCCAAATCAACAAAGAGAATGGGATGCCTATTTTTATTGGTCTGCAGAAGCTTCCAAAAGGTTTCAAGATTCCAAGGTAGCTTCATTGAAAGATCCATTGCAAAAGGTTAATGAAAAATTAAAGACACAAGAGGTACCTAAAATAAAGACTGTAAGACTGATATGACTCCTACTACTGCCCTCTATCCTCCCTTACCTGAGTACTTACAGTCTACTAATTCACTTCTGAATTGCCTTTCCACTGTTAAGAGGCTACAAGAGCGTAAACAAGTCTTTTCAGAGTTACTGGCCCTATAGTACAACTGCTCCAAGGCCAGAAACTTAAAACAACACCTCAGTGCACCATCATCAAAACACTGGCTCAGAAATTGGTGTCTCATTTGCAATCCACCAGGACACTGGAGAAAAGATTGTCCTAGAAGGTTTTGTGCAAATCCTCTGATACCAACTCAAATGTCCCCATATATACCCTCAAAGGAGGGCCCCTATTATATGGGCCCCCTCCAGTGTTGATAAGATGCCAAGGAATTCTCTGGTAAACTGCTATAAGTTATTCCTTTTAACAGCCAAGTTGAAATAAAATTAAAATTAATGGAAAAATCTTGCCAAATTCCGGTAGACACATACCAGAGCAATATTCTCTACTTTAAACTCCACTCACTCTGGAGCCTGCAGATG
The DNA here is from genome assembly GCF_018350215.1 of Panthera leo. Classification (NCBI taxonomy): domain Eukaryota; kingdom Metazoa; phylum Chordata; class Mammalia; order Carnivora; family Felidae; genus Panthera; species Panthera leo. The sequence continues at coordinate 182,215,383 of NC_056686.1, forward strand.
GGATCCTGGGAAAACTGGCAAGAGCGGGCAAAGAGTGAGAATTCTTACCAGATTCAGCTTTTCTGGTCTCTGTGGTGCCTGGTCAAGAGGGGAAGGTATAATTTTGTGTTTTCCCTTCCTTTCCAAATTCACTCTTATGAATTTGGTTTATTGATCTTTTTCTCTTCCAGGGACTGCTATTGCCTTCTTGCTTGTCCTAAATCCTTCTTTCTTTTGGCAATCTTTAGGAGGTAGCTGTGGATCTTGGGAGAGTAGTATCTTTTGCACCATCTTTGGGGGCACCTCTTGCATTCCATGGGTTGTTCAGTATTGTCAGGGATATTTACTGTTTGCCCAGGCTGAAACTTGACAAGATATTGGAAATGCCTTTTTCTTTCTTTCTTTTCTTTTCTTTCTTTCTTTCTTTCTTTCTTTCTTTCTTTCTTTCTCTCTTTCTTTCTCTTTCCTTCCTTCCTTCCTTCCTTCCTTCCTTCCTTCCTTCCTTCTTTTTTTAAAAGTTGCTTCATGGTCAGAAGTTGGCCAAATAGGAAGTTGGTATTCAGAGCCTGATAGTAACTTTTTTTTTAGGCCTTTCCACTAAGTTAAATGAAACTATGTACCTGGTGTTGGGAGTGGGGGACCAGGGGCATTCCAAAGACAAACAGCTCTAAATCTAGAACAAAGGAAGCCTTTGATTTCTATCTTAGTTGAAGGAAGATTTTCTCCTTGATGTAAAAAAGCAAATTAAAGATAATGTAGTTGGATGAGTAGGTCAGCCCCCTTTTTGGGGGGAATTAAAACCAACCTTCCTTGCCTTACAAATTCGGTTTTTAAAGAACAGAAAAAGCTCACCTATCCTTTTTATCAATCCCCAAATATCCTCTATTCATCTCAAAAGGCTTGTAGGTATTGTAAAATCCTAGATTTAGGAAACAGAAGTCCTTCTTGGAAGAAAGAATTACTGCATTCTTTCCCTGTGCCTTTGAGATGTAAATGTTATAAAGGTCTTCTCTAGGAACTTGTTTGTAGGCCATCTGTTGGAAATGCACATTTCAGGGAAATAATTCTTGTCAGAAAAAAGAAGAAAAAAAGAAAGGCTATTTGGAAACTAGGAAATAAAAAATCCTAAGTGTTGATGAGCACTGGGTGATGTACGGAATCTCTAAATCTCTATATTGTACACCTGAAACTAATATAACACTGTATATTAACTATACTGGAATTAAAAAAAATGTTTAGGGGTGCCTAGGTGGCTGAGTCAGTTAAGTCTCAGACTCTTGATTTCAGCTCAGTTCATGATCTCATGGTTGGTGAGTTTGAGCCCTACATTGGGCTCTGCACTGACAGCACAGAGCCTACTTGGGATTCTCTCTTCCTCTCTCTCTGCTCCTACCCCACTTGTGCTCTTTCTCTCTCAAGATAAATAAATAACTTAAATTTTTTTTTTTTAATCTTAAGTTTTCTCCTCAAATATTAGTAAAGAGGTTTAAGCCATCTGAGCAGATAACCTTAACTAATTCCATTTGTCAAAAACAAAATTTAGATCTATGTATTTGTTTTGTTAAAAATTTTTTTTCAGGGGCGCCTGGGTGGCTCAGTCGGTTAGGCAGCCGACTTCGGCTCAGGTCATGATCTCACGGTCCGTGGGTTCGAGCCCCGCGTCGGGCTCTGTGCTGACAGCTCAGAGCCTGGAGCCTGTTTCCGATTCTGTGTCTCCCTCTCTCTGTGACCCTCCCCCGTTCATGCTCTGTCTCTCTCTGTCTCAAAAATAAATAAACGTTAAAAAAAAAAATTTTTAAAAAAAAAAAATTTTTTTTTCAAATGTTTATTTCTTTTTGAGAGAGAGAGTATGAGTGGAAGAGTAAGTATGATGTTTCATCTCCAATTTTTGAAGAATTTTGTTATTGATTTGTAAATTGATTTCCTTGTTGTTTCAATTTCTTTTTTAAAATTTTTTTGTGTTTATTAATTTTGAGAGAGAGACAGAGACAGAGAGCACCAGTGAGGGAGGGACAGAGAGAGAGGGAGACACAGAATGTGAAGCAGGCTCCAGGCTCTGAGGTGTTGGCACAGAACCCCATGTGGGGCTCAACCTCAAAAACTATGAGATCATGACCTGAGCCAGATGCTTAACCAGTTGAACCACCCACACACTCTGTTGTTTTTTTTTTTAAATAAACTAGCGAGCTTTGCATTATCATACCTGTTTAAAGGCTAAAATTCGAAAACAAAAGCTGTAAGATTTCTGTTTGTATCCATCTATATGTGTATGTATGTCTATGTATGTATGTTATGTTTTTTTCTACTTCCTGATAATATTACCAAAATTAATTTGTAAAGAGCTCTATTTAATTGGCTTAAAGAATATTAAGCACGTACAGAAGTCAAGTATATTCTCTGAAATATAGAAACTAACCTAAATGTTTTTCAGGTTCACACGATCTAGGTTATCTTTGGTAAACAAAGAATAATTTTAGGATGGTTGGTTTAATTTAAAGCAGGCATGTCTTCAGAATTATCAGGATGTATAATGTAGACATAAAACTTTCATTCTACTTATGTGTACTAAAAATCAAATAAGCTCATGTCATCACTGTTACAGAATTTGTCAGCAAGAAAGGTAATTTAAGATGATTGTTAGCTGTTTACTATCTCATGAAACTTTCATGAGTGATCTAAACAATTGTTAAGCACAAGTAAATTAAATAGATGTAAGAAAAAATATAGATGTAAGTAAGATAAAAGTTTGTAAATAAACTTTTCAACAATAATTATGCTTTATGGTGTGTATACTTAAGAAAAGTTTCCAAAATGTTTTTGGTAACCTGAAGCTTTAAAGTTATACGAGATAAATTAAATGATGGATATTCATTGACTATATAGATCATTTCCAATTAACATAAAATTCTGAAACATTAATTACTGAACATAGATTTATCTACTTTTGGCTTCCTTTGACCAAGGTGCTAGAGATGTTTTGCTCTGTTTGTAAACATGTTTTATACCACATTGAAAAATGTACTATGTGGGAGAAATATACTTCTCAAAATTATGAAATTTATTTATAAATTTGCCAATCCACCGAATGCTAATGTAATAGACAATCCACTATTGCTTACTTCTTAGTTTTCACTAGGAGTTAGGGCTCTAGAGGTTAAGAAGTTTAATCAATTAAAATTATTGAGACATAATAAGGGTGAAAGAAAACAACTGTGTAAGAAAGGTAGGTAATAAAAGTAGAATGTATTTTTTTGGATAAGGAAAGGTATGAAAGATACGGGTTTTTTTTTTTGTTTATTCGATTATTTTGATAAGAAAAAAGAGAAAGTAATTTTTTACTAAAGTAAAATGACTTTTTTTCTGGAACAAGAGAGAGAGAGGAAAATTAGTATAAAATCTGAATGGATATAAAAGTTGTAAAAGACCTGCAGAAAAGGAATCTTGGAAAAGGAATTCTATGTGTGGTCAAGCTGGCTAAGATTGGAATGGATGTATTTAAGTTTAAAAAAATGAGTTTTAGCATCAAAAGTACACTAGTGCAAAATCAGAATTTGGTTTTCTCTCTGTTAAATAAAAGAACAACGGGTTTTTTTTGTTTTTGTTTTTTTGTTTTTTTAGATTATTGGTCTGCACTCAATAAGAAATTACAAGCAAAGGTGTTTTTTTTTTAACCTTTTAAGAAATCCTCCTGAAAAGCAAAAGATTTATTTCTTACCAAAATAGTTTAATGTGTTTTATGCTATCTTTATCATGTCTTTGTTTTATCTTACTTTTTTTAAAAGTTTATTTATTTGAGAGAGATAGAGAGTGTGTGTGCATGCCTGCACACAAGCCCAGGGGAGGGGCAGAGAGAGAGAGGAGAGAGAATCCTAAGCAGGCTCTGTGCTGTCAGCACAGAGCCTGATGTGAGGCTTGAACTCATGAACCACGAGATCATGACCTTAGCCAAAATCAAGAGTCAGACACCCAGGTGTCCCCAATGGGTCTTTAATTACTTAAGAAAAAGAGCTAAGGTGTTTTTTGTTTGTTTGTTTTTTTAGCCAGTATGAAGTTTTCTGTATTTGAAAGTAAAGACTTAAAGTCTTTAACTATCACTTTGGTTAAATGGATAACTAAATATTGTTGCACAGTGACCTATGATCCTATTTGACCGAGTGTTTTAAAATCTTTTGATATTTTTGATAAACTTCTTCCATAACAAATTCTTTTTTTTAATGTTTATTGTGCTGTCAGTGCATAGCCTGATGTGGGGCTAGAACTCATGAACCATGAGATCATGATCTGAGCCAAAGTTGGATGGTCAACCAACTGAGCCATCCAGGCACCCCACCCGCAAATAAAATTCTAAATGAAGTCTTTTTGACCTTGAACGAAGTTGGGTATTTTTCAAAGGTACCTGAAACATCTCAAAAGATTCTTTCTCTTTCCTTATGAAAGGATAAATATTAAACTAATCAGGCTTATTTGGTATGTTAAATTATATAGGAAGCATTGTCAGATAAGAAATGATGTTTTCAGGTTATATGGTGAGCATACATACGTTATCATAAGTGTTCCAGAAATTGTATAAAATTCCTAAAATTCTGATGCATTCTGGTATAATTTTATCTGTCCATAATTCCACTTATCATGTTAAATGTTATGTGTAACAAAAATTACCAAATTTCCTTGTCAATTCCTTGCAATTGTTATCGGATCTTCCACAATAGACCTATTTAAGTCCTTTGTCATATACAGGCAGTTATTGTTTTACTCTGATGCTTTTGCAAAATGAAATTCCTGGAAAGGACCCTAAGAAGTACCCTTGATCACTGACACTGCTGCCAAATTACAAGGTGTACAAATCTCATGACTGTAGAAGGCTCATCTGACATCTGGTCCTGGGCCAATGCCAGAGACTTCAAAATCAAATTGACTGTGAAGATTAGTAGCTGACACTGAAGTACACTGTTTCCTCCGAAGATGTTGGATCAAGAACATTTCTCTCCATTCCTCTTTCCCTCTCTGGCCATTTTTTCCCTAATTATTATACCATGAAGGTCTTTATGATTCGTGTGTCCACCTCTCACCTTGAGCTGGCCTAGAAAGAGAATGTCATCACTCACATATGTCAGGCCACTGCAAAGGAGGGTAATCAAACTCTCAACTTACTGTTGGATTTGCTATAATACTGGTGACCCTGTGGTTCTGTCCATCAAAAACTTTCTCCTGATTTCTAATGTCTCGGTTTCTCTAGAACAAGCTTGCTGGATAACACTTCTAGGGAAGTGGAAACACGGTTATACAAGACACACTAACAGGCCAACTGGCTTAAAGAAGTATCCCCTCTTTGGGACCATTTCTTGGTTTGATTCTAGTTGGTTTGGTTCATGGGGACCCTGTTTCAGGAATGTCCTGCAAATCTTAGGAATACTTTTTTCTTATTTTTATTTTTAATTTAATTTTTTATTTTTTAAAATTTACATCCAAATTAGTTAGCATATAGTGCAACAATGATTTCAGGAGTAGACTCCTTAGTGCCCCTTACCCATTTAGCCCATCCCCCCCCCCACAACCCTCCAGTAACCCTCAGTTTACTCTTCATATTTATGAGTCTCTTATGCTTTGTCCCCCTCCCTGTTTTTATATTATTTTTGTTTCCCTTCCCTTATGTTCATTTGTTTTGTCTCTTAAAGTCCTCATATGAGTGAAGTCATATGATATTTGTCTTTCTCTGACTAATTTCACTTAGCATAATACCCTCCAGTTCCATCCACATAGTTGCAAATGGCCAGACTTCATTCTTTTAGATTGCCGAGTAATACTCCGTTGTATATATATATATATCACATCTTCTTTATCCATTCATCCATCAATGGCCATTTGGGCTCTTTCCATACTTTGGCTATTGTTGATAGTGCTGCTATAAACATGGGGGTGCATGTGTCCCTTCAAAACAGCACACCTGTGTCTCTTGGATAAATGCCTAGTAGTGCAATTGCTGGGTCGTAGGGTAGTTCTATTTTTAGTTTTTTGAGGAACCTCCATACTGTGTTCCAGAGTGGCTGCACCAGCTTGCATTCCCAAGGAATACTTTTACTATTAATAATTATCTTCCTGGTCTATTGCTCCTGGTATGTTGTTCTCTCAAGGTTTTTAGATGCGTGTGTGCAACCATAAGCTAACAAATAGTCTCCCTCCAACTAGACTGTAAGCCTGACATCAGTTCCTCCTGTGAAATATATACTGACACCCAAAGAGACAATGGTAACTGAGAATAGCTTTCAACATCACCTTTGCTCAGACCTCTTGGTTGGCCAGAGGTTGATCAAAGGGAGGAGGAAGAACTGTCAAATTGATCTCACATTAACCTTTCCTTAGTAGACGAGGCACCACTGGTCCTGGGAAACAACATCAGCAAAACAAAACTTTTACATTTCATGTTCTTATAAATGTTCCATCTTCCCAGAGAAAAGACCATCTAGTTAACCAATTAATAATCACCAAGGTATATGGGTGATTGCTCCATTCCTATGATACCTCAGATTTGTAACCCTAGGTAATCAGGTTTTTTTTTTTAATGTTAATTTATTTTTGAGAGCGGGGGAGCATGAATGGGGGAGGGGCAGAGAGACAGAGGATCACTGTGCTGATAGCAGTGAGCCCTATGTGGAGCTCGAACCCACAAACCGTGAGATCACAACCTGAGCCAAAGTTGGACGCTCAACTGACTGAGCCACCCAGGTGCCCCACTAATCAGGCATTTTTATTCCTTCTCTTCCTTGTTCCCGATTTTTTATTCTGTAAAAGCTTCCTGTTTTCCGCCCCATTTTGCAGTTCTCTGAACTGCAGTTCTCTGAACTTCAAAGTGCAGACAGTCTGCTTCATGAAGTGCAAAATAAAGATTGTTTGTATCACTTCAAATGTCTTCTTTAATCATTTTAATCATTTGAATGGCACACGTTCTGTATTCCCAGCATGTCTTCAGAACCCCTACATCCAGGAAGGTGTTTACTGCATACCACTTATACAAGGCATCATGTTAGGTTTTGGGGGGATACCAAAGTGACAAAGAAATGCTTCCTTCAAATTTAAAATCACCCCTACTCTTTATTCCTTGCCCTTTCTTTATGGAGTCATTTTATGCCTCCAATATCTTTCAATCAAATGACCCAGCTGCATGTGAAGCACACAGAAATGCATAGACAAAGCACTCCCAAGTCTTGGGTCCCTAGGCTGACCATCATTTCCCAGGTGAATACGAACCCCTGGGTAAACACAGGCCCCAGGTGACCATGATCCTCCAGGCTGACTGTGGAAGTTGGACTTACAGTCACTGTATTCTCTAAACATTCATACTATGACATGGCAGAAAAAATTACATTCATCAAAAAAGAATTTACAACCTATGAAGAATGGAGAATTACAATATATAAAAAGTCTTCCTGCTATAAAATGTCTTTCCATTCATCCATAGGTACATTGTTTCTAACCCCAACTTATTTTTAGAGTTTGGTACATCTAAAGAACTCTTCACCTGGTGTGTGTGTAACGTGCCTGTTAGCAGTCACCCATTACCTTTCAGGTAGTTTCCCTCTGGTGATATGTGAGCCCCCTGGAAACCTGGGCACTCTACAAAAAGCTCCTGGAAAATCATTAACACTAGGGACCACACTTTGCTATCAGACCTATTTGCCATGAGCAGCAAAATGGAATATATTGGTCTTATCTCTAGTCTAAAAGCCCATCTCTTCCCTAAAAGGCAATTTCTTTGCATGTAGTTAAAAGGATTAAAGGAACACCATTAACTTCCAGCATTTCTACTTACATTGCACAGTGCAGTGGAGTAAAGGGATTACCGATAAATGTTCGAAAACATTTTTGCTCCAAAAGTACCTCTATACAGTTTTCATTACCTGCAAGGAATCAAAAGAATTTAGGGAGTTTCCCAGAAAGAAATTTTGTTCAACGCAATCTATTTTTTTTTTTCATTAAGTATTGAATTCGACTGAATTCTCCTGAATTGGCTGCATGTTCATTCTCCATGGAATAAAATTCACAAAATGCCAAAATGTTATGAACTATGCTCACAGGTGTTCTGAGACATAATGAAACAGTGAAGGCCATATGTTCTGGTGGAGAGAAAGAGATAAAGAAGAGACCTCATTTGCAAGCGGAATGGATTCTATATCATCCTCAGCTCTTGTCAGATGTCTGACATAGCTGTTGACCATATTTACCATAGGAAATTATCCTTTCACCCTCACGAATAGGTTCACTTACAATTATGCAACCTAATTCAGGAAAGAAGATGTGATTGATAGAATTTAGTATTTGAGATAATGCAGGTGAAAAAGGGCTTTGACTATAAAATACTACACATGTGCTTAATACAGCACCAAGATCAGTTCCCAGCAAATAGTATGTACCCAATAAGTATTTTTTTTAATAAGTAGAGGAATGAATATGAGGAATTATTTTCAGCAAAATGACAAGTAGTTTCTTTTTTTTAAAAATTTTTTTAACGTTTTTATTTATTTTTGAGACAGAGAGAGACAAAGCATGAACGGGGGACGGTCAGAGAGAGGGAGACACAGAATCTGAAACAGGCTCCAGGCTCTGAGCTGTCAGCACAGAGCCTGATGCGGGGCTTGAACTCACAGACTGCGAGATCATGACCTGAGCCGAAGTCAGCCGCTTGGAACCGACTGAGCCACCCAGGCACCCCAACAAGTAGTTTCTAAATCAACTGAATTTGAGTTGAGTAAGGCCCTAGTTCTGTCAGCTTACTTGTTACCTGACTTAGGCAACTCACTTGGGATTTGTAAGCCTCAGTTTCCCATATATAAAATATCAGACTAGTAATGCCTGTCCTACCTAGGTCACAGGATGATGGAGTTTTCAGCTGATAAAGGACCTATATGTGTTTTGTGAGACCAGGTACAATTGTTGAAGGCAAAGTTATTTGGCTTTGGAATATAGATTGTTCTCCTGAACCTCTTCTTGGTTAAACTTAGTGCTAAATTAGAGTTCTTTTATGGTCCACCTCAGAATTATATAGATGTGTCTAATTTTAAGTGTTAAAATGCAAGCCAAACCTTTCTTGCACCTCTAGAGAGAAAAGGTGAAACAGTTTTTAGGATGAAGAAGCATATGAAGTGATGAATATAAAATCGCCTAACTTTATTCAAGTTATACTGTTTAGCTTTCCAACTATATCCAACCCTCACTCAAACCACCCTAGATACTGTTGAAGTGCTGGGAAGAGGGGCTTCCCTCTGTTAGTATGACTCCCCCCAGAGGACCTAGCTTCATGCAGCACCTACATCTACCATTCCTTGAAGACTATGTGAATCCCAATTTCAGATCTGTGTGGGGAGGACTGAGGACCCCTGTACAACTTTCAATATTCTAAGTGCTCAGTGGAGGGGATTCTAGGAAAATGAGAGCTTGAATCTCAGATTTGAAAGGCTGCACTGGCAAGGTGATTGCTCAGGAGAGGGTCTCCCCCTTCCCTCCTTGCACCTGGATGGGCCCAAGAACAGAGGCACCTGCCATTCCCACACTATCCCACTCCAGTCTAAATTATGCGGTCTATAATCAGCACTCTTATGTCTTCCCCCTTCCTGTAGGTTTTCCAGTGCCAGAGAGATCTCACAGCTTGATTCAGATGGGGGTTAGGGAGCTCTCATCCATTAGTAGAGAGAAAAAAATCACAATCCACCAATGGCAGGGAAGGAGCAAAATCAAGTCGAACAAGCAGCAAAATGTGGCTCTCACCAAAGTCGGAACCACTGAAAAAAGGAGGACTCTAATGAAACCATAATGAAAGGTCTTACGTTGATATATCAGGGCACCCAAAAACCTTTCTGGACCTAATAATCATAGTTTTTGAGTGAAAAATTTAATAGAAGAATTAAAAATGGAAAAATAAAATTATAGGAGTTGAGTAAGAAACACATGGGGAAATATCCACATACACTTAGGGGTGAAAGACCTGCTTAAGCAAGACTGGAAACTTAGATGCAATAAAAGAAAAAAATTTGATAGATTCAACCATTTAAAGTTCAAAATCTCTGCATCAAAAAGATATCATAAACAAGGAACAAAGACAAATGCAACACACATAACAAATGGAGAATTCATATTTCTAACACAAGGTACTTCCGCAAACACTATGAGAAATGATAAACAACTCAGTAGGGAAAAATGAGCAACAGATGAAAAAGGTAATGTCCAGAAGAGGACACTTTCTTCGTCTGGAAAAGGAAATACAAATACATAAATAAATTCACTATCAGAGAAACACAAATTGAAAAATATCTGTTTCTTGCCCTTCAAACTGACAAAAATTAAAAAAAAGACATACTATCTTGGACTGGCAGAGGCTTAAGAAGATAGTAAGTTTTATATACACGTTTGATGGAGTAATAAATCTTTATACTCTTGTTGCCAAGTAATATGGTATAATTTACTAAAATTAAAAAATTTTAGGGCATGTATGCCCTCTTATCAACAATTTCACTTTTGGGGACATCTGACAGAACTCGAGTTACCATAATATGAACATACACACTGCAGCATTGTTTGTAATAGGAAAAAACCTGAAAACAATTTGAATGTTCGTCAACAAGGATATGGTATGAATAAATAATAGATTCTGGTATACACACTCACACATGCCTGTATCTATCCAGCTATGTGGTACAAAATATACAACTATTAAAAAGATCAATGTATAGTGATACATATTGACTCGTCAGAGTATCTGCAATGGAAAGTTAAGTAAATAGTGACAAAAAAGTTACATAATATTTGCTCTATGATTCTAGTTTTTAAAAATAGGTGCATATATAATTGTATTTATTTATTATTCTCAAGGGAAAATTATGAAATATATATACACCAAATTACATCAGAAAGTAAATTTGGAAATGGAGACAATTTTACTTAGGCACTTCAGTATTTTTGATATGTTACAGTTAGTATGCATTTTCCTTTTTTACTCAAATAAGTGAAATAAAATTTTAAAAATCTCCCAAATAACAAGTGCTACTAAATAAATAGGGGATATAAGACATAAAAAGAAATGCCAAAAAAATAAATCACGCATCTACTAGTGGTCAATTGTGACAGATTATTACAATCATATTTTTTTGTTTGCTTTTTTAGCTTTATTATTTTAATTCCTTGTAGGATCTCTGGTTATCTCATGTAAACCAGAAACCCTGATTAAAACTAGTTCTTTCAGTTCATCCAAAGCTCTGAATAGGAGTTACATGTTACAGGTTAACAAAAAGGAGGAAAGTGGATGTGCCTGGGTGGCTCAGTTGGTTAAATATCTGACTTTGGCTCAGGGCACGATCTCACAGTTGGTGAGTTCAAGTCCTGCATTGGTCTCTGGGCTGACAGCTTGGAGCCTGGAGCCTGCTTCAGATTCTGTGTCTCCCTCTCTCTCTAACCCTCACCACTTGTGCTCTCTCTCTCTTTCTCAAAAATAAATAATATACATCAAGAAAAATTTTTTAATTAAAAAAAAAGAGGAAAGTGAATTTTTACTGCATTAGGGCATCATGGTAGTCATGAAGGGGGAAGAGGGTATCTTAGATATAGAAAGATTGGAAACCATGGTTTACAATGTTACACTATGTTCTCACTTCCACTGAGACCACAGTGGTACCGGGCAGGCAGGAAGTCTACTGGAAACAGTCCAAGGACAATCAACTCACCATTGTAACAAGCCCAGTGCAGTGGCGTGTAGCCTTGGTTATCTTTGAAAGAACAGTCCTCCTCGGAAAGTGCCATCTGGAGCAGCTCGCTCAGCCATGTGGCATGGCCACGAGCTGCCGCGTAGTGCAGGGGTGTCCTCCCTCTGGAATCTTTACAGAGAATCGAAACTTCTTGTTCCAGCAGCATTTGCACACATTCCTCGTGGCCTGTCATAATCTGAGGCATTGCAATTAAAAACACAAAACACATCTCAGAAGGGCAGAGATGCAGGAAGCAAAGCAGGCAGAGATGCAGGAAGCAAAGCAAAGTGAGGCTAGGCTCAGAGTAAGTGGACATACACTTGGGCCTTAAGGCAAGCAGACTCTGCCCTACTGCGGAGGGAAGAGGCAGCACAACCCCAGCAAGATTCCTAACGGAGAAGTCTGTGAGCACCAGTGCTTCAGAAACATCTCTTGACTCTCCAGACATAAACTTGAAAGGTAGCGTGATATAGTGGAAAATACCAGCTTCAGATTCAGGAAGGTGCAAGTTAAATCCTGGCTCCCACTTACGACACTTGGACAAATCAATCTGCCTTTCTGTGCCTCACTTTATCCACCTATAAGCAGGAATAGTCATAATGACTCGGAGGTTGTTGTGAGGCCTCGTGAGGTATGTAAAGGCTCCCAGCCTGTGACACGGACCACAGGAAGTATTCAAAAAATAAGAACTACGATTATGATATTAACCACTTAGAGTTCTTATTCTTTTCATTTATCATAGTGTTTAGCACCATCCCCAAATAGCAATTTCATAATTTGTTTTTGTTTCATTTAGTTTATTTGACACGCATTAAAAAAATTTTAGCAGATATGTATGAAGAATCATCCAAGGATACATATTTCAGCAGGATACGTATTTCAGGTGGGAAATTGTCACAGAATACATGTTTTAGGTGGAGAATGGGCCCACATTTGTAAAAAAGAACAATTAGAAATAGCATGGCTACTGAAAACTAGGTAATCACTACAATAAATTATACCTCCTAAGCAAAATGGAGGATTAAAATAATGCGGCAGAAAAATACTTAGTGACATGGAGGGGTGCCTGGATGGCTTAGTCAGTTAAGCGTCTGACTCTTGATTTCAGCTCAAGTCATGATCTCATGGTACGTGAGTTCAAGCCCCGTGTCTCTCAGCATGAAGCCTGCTTAGGAGTCTGTCTCTCCCTCTCTGTCCCCCTCCCTAAATAAAAACATTTAAACAAAGAAAAAGAAAAAAATATTTAGTGACATGGAAAAAAAGTCCTTGATCTACTTAGAAAAAAAAAGCAGGTTCCAAATAACATCATCAGTATTCTCTCTTTTTAAAATTCAAAACAAATGCACATTACAGCAAAAAAGAATGGGGATATATTTACTAAAAAGTGGTTATCTCCAGGAGGTAGAATTGCTGGTGATTGTGATTTTCTTCCTTAAGGTTTACTTTTTTCTTTTTTTGCAAATTTTGTATGATTTGCATATAATCATAAAACAGAATCAATTCTATCAACAGCAGGTGTTCATGTATCTATTATCATAATCTAACATGAAATCTGAAGAGCAGGATCTAAGAGTACCTGCCATTATTTTACCTTTGCAAAAGATTTTGTAATTTCTTCTCTCTTTTTTTTTTTTTGTAATCTCTACACTCGACGTGGGGCTCCAATTCATGACCCTGCGATCAAGAGTCGCATGGTGTACTGACTGAGCCAGCCAGGCACCCCTGTAATTTCCTTTTCACTGACTTTTATTAGTTATCTTCGAAAATAATGTTTTTACTAAAAATTCATATGGGGGCAAAGAAGAGGAAACAAGCTCACTACAAAATTGCTTTACTAAAGCTGAGGAAGATGTGCATACCCCTCTGTGTAAAGCTGTGCAGCCCATGATGTCAACAGCATCTACATTTGCTTCCTTTTCAAGCAACAATGAAACAGCATCAATGTGGCCATATGCTACTGCAAGCATCAGTGGGGTTCTAGGGAGAGAAATAAATTAGGCTTTTGAAAAGAAGATTGGGGGAAAAAAAACCCAAACCACATCATTTCCTGAGGGAAAACACCTCTCTCTTCCTTCTCTCTCCCCCCCTCCCCTCTCCCCTTAACAACTGCTTAATATTTTCTGAGGGTCCCCAGTTTGCCGTAGGTCCATGGAACAAGCTATATGCTCTACCTCTGGTCTCTAAAGGCCATGTGGAATGGTGTCAGTGGAATGATCAATAGAGGGCGGACAGGGTTGCTTCTCACAAGGTTCATGTTAATCCCATCATTTTCAAACCCATGTAGCATTCGCCAAATACTGAGGAGGGAGTGTGTCTATGGAGGAGACCCTCTTACTTCTAGCATTGCAGTTCCACTTTCATAGTTTCCTATGTTGGATGTCTGCTCAAGATTTTATTTGATCAAAACTTCACTGCCTTAAAGAAAATTCTGACAAATCTAGAGTTAAAAACAAAGTGTTGGGGCCCAGGAAGTGAGGTTCTGGTTTGAACTCTGACACTAATTCATTGGTCTGGAGTGAGTCACTAGTGCTTTGTTTTTGGCTTTGCATTTCCTACCTGTAAGAGAAGATTAGGTGGGGGAATAGGCTAACAGACGGAAAATATTTTGGGAAAACAAACTCCGAAAGGACAAAATTATGAAGGATTTTTTTTAATGATAGCGATAACCTCTTGAGGTCTGTCCTGTTCTCATTATTAATTAAAAAAATGGGAATGCAGCAGCTTCAGACGAGGGTAAAAATGGATACAAAGAAGAAACAAATTAAAGAAAGCCCAGGACACATGGCCACAAAAGTTGGCTCTTTTTCATCAAGGTACACAGCCCCCACCCCATACTTTTCTTGGATATATACTTTAGCACAAAGGCCCTTCATTATTCTTGGGCTTTCAACTATTAATTTCACCCAAATATATACCTCAAACTAGAACTCGGCAGGCAGCCCTCCTAACTGTTTAAAGAATTAACCAGTTACCTATTGTGATTGAAATGTCAACCCCAGGCCAGATTTAAAAAGACTTACTGTCCTTTGGCATCTTTCACGTCAATTGCTTCTGGGTTGTCTGCAATTTCTAGTAATAGCCGCAAACACAGTGTATGACCATTAATTACTGAAAAGGAAAATAAGGGACATTTTTTTAGCAGACCAGCACTACACGTATCCTTCCAAAGTGAAATTTATTTAGACTTCAAATCAATGGTTTTCAACTGCTGCTGACAGATACCCCAGGTTTCCAGCTGGTGCTAGCTGCTGGGCACATCATGCTCCAATGTTTGTTACTAGTCGATTCAGCTTCCCTTTCTTTCCATTAGGGTACTTTGGTCCTCACCTACCATTTTCCTGGTCTTGCATTGAGAGTGTGTTCCTTAAAAATGATGTCCTTTCTTCCCTCCTTGTATGGGACTGATATCCTCTCCTCAATTTTCAGCTAACTATCTTTTGTGTTCCTTGAAGAGAGTTACCCAATTCTATATAATCCCATGTCCAGCCTGCCTCTAGCGCTTTTTAAAAAGAAGGAAGAAGGGAGAGGACGGAAAACAGGAGAGTAGAACAGGATGGGAGGGGAGGAGGGCAAAGGGGAGCAGAGGAAGGGAGGAAAGGAGATGCAAACAGGTCCTGCCTGTTTTCTCCTAGACTTCACATTTATAGGTAGACAAGAACAATCATTCAGTTGATTTGTGGTGACTTAAAGCCTCAAACTGGAAAGGTACCCAGCCCTGGGGTCACTGCTCCTTGATTGACTAGAGGCTCCCAGGGGATTCAGGGATGCGCCTTCTGTGGCCGGAAGACAGCTCTGTCCCAGAGTTCCTCAAACTTCTGCCCTAGGTTTATAAGTCTTCCAAGGTCTCTTACACTGGCTTCCATGGCTGCCACCTGCCTGTCCCCTTGGCCCCTCAGTTCCTTCCCTGGCTGAGCTGTGACTCTAGCAACCGCCTTGCCCCTTCTTCTTCTCTCCCAGCTGACCAAAGGTGGGCTGTCCACTGGGCCTTGACCCGCTGGGCCCAAATAACCAGATCTCACCCCTGTGTGCACCAGGCAAGATTCTACTCTGGGGAGTGGTGGTGCCCCCCTGGGGCTGGGAAGCAAGCCTCCTGGAAGGATAATCTACTGGGCTAAGGTACTTTCCTCCAGGTTGTTGAGTGGAACCCACAGCCTTACAAAAGACATGGGTTTCCACTGAAGGGAGTATGATGAGAACAAATATGTTTAAAATTCTAAACGTGACCTCCTCTCTTCTCTGAACAATGAGAACACTATAAGACACATTGCATTTACCGCATTATGGCTGTGGAGAGAGAAGGGAATAGATGCAGCTATGTTAGGTTGATAAAGGCTCTTCTAAGAGCTGCATTTCACAGTTCTTTTTATTGCATGCCAGTCGTGAGAGAATGCTAACTTAACGACATATTTTTCAGGGACAATGCATATTAGAATTAGCTTCCATTCGTTGACACAACACAAATTAACTACAGGAATAATGCCCACATTTTGTAGACCACTGCATTCAGCTCATTCAGCAATGTTCCATTTATGTATCTCAGGAGGAAATTTTGGGGATTGGATGTACAGGCAATCTACTGCTGTTGCTGTTGTTTTGTTTTTTGTTTTAAAAATTACATTAAACCTATTACCACTGGTAAAATAGGCAAGAATTTAATGTATGCTTAAAAGGAAATGATCAGCAGAGAAATGATTGCTACACACTATAGACAATGGGTTCATGAAGGTACAGGTATATTTTGATGGATTCCTCTTTCTATATCAATTTGCTATTCATTAAATACTCATAATCATAATAGTTCCAAAGACATCTGATTTTTGGCCAAAGAGAAAAAGACAATAAAATTATCTAAGTTCACATCACTCGCCCAGTATGCTGGAGAACAAACCAATTTCTACAGTGGTGTGCTTTTTTTGGCAGAGGGTAGGGTGGTATACTTTTGAACTTAGCTAATAGCCCTCAGGTAATTATAATTCCCCTCTAGTGTAAAAGTGTCGCCAAACCAGAATTCTTATTGGCTTCCCATACACTATGTTTTCCCCAGTTGCCTTCTAGCAAAAAGATGCTAACATCTCCTTCAGTTGTGCCTGCCAACTCCAGCTTTGTCCCAGACTAGCTCAGCCTCTCCCTAGCTGTGAGTGACAGCCATTTTTCATACTGCTCAAAGGCCACAACTGTCAATGCAACGATCTGTGCCAAAACCTCTAATATCCATCCTGGCTCCCGCCTCTCACAGTACTCCCAGGATTTGAAACAAAAAACAATTGGCCTCTCAAATGAGTTGGAAAAGATTCTGGAAGCACAAGCGAAAGCTTCTGCACAGCAGACATTTTGTGGAGAATAGAGTCAAATGACGGCCTGTATCTTTTTAATGAATGACCTGAGGGAAATCCAAAAGGATTGAGTGGTCTCGACCACAAGGGGGCTCCATTGGACCACAACCTATGTCACAGTGGCAAATGAGTGACAATGATTATCCTTCACTGTTTACCTGTTAACAAGGACAATTTTCCACAATAAAAATAGGCCTTTTGTAATTGTCAGGAAGTACTGTACATGGTAACTAAAGCATGATGTTTGCCGTGAATAATAGACAACTAATCTTTAAAAAGGAGAGCTACCATTTGCAACTATGTGGATAGAACTAGAGGGTATTCTGCTAAGCTAAATTAGTCAGAGAAACACAAATATCATATGACTTCACTCATATGAGGACTTTAAGATACAAAACAGATGAGCATAGGGGAAAAGAAGCAAAAATAATATAAAAGCAGGGAGGGGGACAAAACAGAAGAGACTCTTAAATATGGAGAACAAACAGAGAGTTACTGGAGGGGTTGTAGGAGGGAGGATGGGCTAAATGGGTAAGGGGCATTAAGGAATCTACTCCTGAAATCATTGTTGCACTATATGCTAACTTGGATATAAATTTAAAAATATAAAATTAAACTAAAAAAAAAGAGATCTAAATATGAACTTTGTAATAATACCAAGAATGCCTAGAATACCAAACTTTGTAATGATACTTTACAATATTACCAAAAATACCAAAAAGACTAAATGTGATGGGAAATTAGAATGTATAATTTATAACCGTACCATCCATTACTGATCTCATGGCTAAAAATTCTTCCAGGAGCAATCATTTCCAGATAATTAGGTAACACCATAATTTTTCAATCTCCATATTGATTTTCTTCAGTGGTTTGGAAATTCAGGGATATATATAGAAATAGTGCCACAAGATCTAACATTTTTCCAAATAACAAGAATTATAAAGTCTTTTGAAAAACTGTCTTTACTCTTTTATTTTTCAATCAACCCATTATTTCATGGTCTGAGTACGATAGTTATTTCTCTTCATAAGACAATATCGGGGTGCCTGGTGGCTCAGTTGGTTAAGCATCCGACTCTTGATTTTGGTTCAGGTCATGATCTCATGGTTTGTGAAGTCAAGCCCCGCATCAGTCTCTGTGCTGACAGTGCAAAGCCTGCTTGGGATTCTCTCTCTCCCTTTCTCTCTCTCTCTGTCCCCCCACTGCTTGCTCATGTGTGCATGCATGTGGACATGTGTAGACTCTCTCTCTCTTTCTCAAAATAAATGAATTAAAAAAAAAAGACAATATCTACTATTCTGATCAAAGGCTGATATCCTTGAATTCCTGACTTCAAAGGAATTTATGTCTTAGCGGAGCTAGAGATTCTTCCACATTACCTTTCTATCTGTGTATGTAGCCAGAAATGTCTTGGCAGAGTTTTATTTTATGTATATTGGAGAAAAATCTCCAATAGAAAGGCAAATTACTTACTTTTTTATATATATGCATATACTTTTTAAGAGTCTTTATTGTTACCTGATGTAAAGTCTTTATTTATTTTACCTGATGCATCAAGAATTAGAGCAGAAGCTAAGAAGCATCGTTTAGACTGGCAGACTGATGCTGTCTGATGACACCTTTTATGAAACAGCCCAGAAATATCATTAATTTTATGCTTTAAAATGCTGTGTGATTTTGTCTATGTAACTCATTTGAAGATCACATTACACCTTGCCTCCCGTTTAGAAATTTTTGTGATAGCCATTGGCCAAGGTTCTGAACTCCCTTCTGAGTTAAGAAGGCCAAAAAGAGTGCAGAGGGTTTTTAGGGCAGTATTTACAATATCATACTTTATATGATACTATAATGCTGGATGCATGCCATCATACATTTGTCCAAATTCATAGAATGTATAACGCGTGGACCCTAATGTAAACTATGGACTCTGGATGATTATGATGGGTCAATGTAGGTTTATCAACTGTAATAAGTGTATGACTCTGGTAAGGGATACTGATAATGGGGAAGGCTATGTGGGGGGAGACAGGAAGTACATAGACAATCTCTGTAGCTTCCTCTCAATTTTGCTGTGAACCTAAAACTGTTCTCTAAAAGAAGAAGGCCAGAGCCTACCTGGCCATAAAACACTAATCATCTCCAAGTGGGTAGTAGACCAAAAGCGTTTTGGAAGACTGGAGGCATATTTGATGTAGAAAGAAAACTGATACTTTTAAAGTTGGGATGCAAGAAGATGCTGCCATCCTTTTACTTGGACTTATAAGTGGGCCGTAAAACTACAGTAACCAGACTCATGGCAAGACCCACCTGAGGCATGAAGTGGGGTTCTTTTGGTTACATTGTCTTTCACAAAGATGGATGCGCCCTGATTGATAAGTGCTTCCACGCATTCTGTGTGTCCCTTAAAGGCAGCCAGGTCCAGAGCGGTGCGGCCTTTCTCATCCCTGATGTCCAGGTCCACCAGCGACTGCAGAAGGACTTCCAAGGCTTGGTGGTGCCCGTTGTAGGCCTGCAAAGAAGAGACCAATGACACAAATGCTCACTCACTTCCAATCCCACAACAACCCACATGAGGGGCTAAGCCTCCAAGGTCACAGTTGAAGACCCCTGCAAAGAGCACATATGAAAGATGCTTGGGATAATTATTGAAACAGGCAAACCAGAGAGACTGAAAAATGATAATGCACAAGCCTCACTGGTACATATGAATTTCTTCATGTTCTTTCTTGTTTGTCAAATAATTTGTTCCAAACGTACTAAATGTATTAATGTATTCTTATATTCATATCTATCAATCTAATAATATAATATAGACAAGCAGCTGAATGAATTAATACATTAATTCTATCAGTTCAGTCCTAAACATAATAACACAATTAGAATATTTTTTCAGGATACTTTTCTGTTAAACCTGGGGGAAAAAAAATCACTGAAAACAATGCAGACTTGGTAATTCAACAGAAGCATACTGACCTGTTGCAGTCCAACATTTTAATTTCTGTTTTGTTAAGTTTATTTTTGAGAGAGAGAGAGAGAGAGAGAGAGAGTGCAAGATGGGGGGAGGGGAAGAAAGAGAGGGAGATACAGAATCTGAAGCAAGCTCCAGGCTCTGAGTTGTCAGCAGAGTCTGATGAGGGGCTCAAACTCCTGAGCTGTGAGATCATGACCTGAGCTGAAGGTGGACGCTTAACCGACTCAGTCACCCAGGCACCCCACTGGCATTTTAATTTCTAAGCAGGGGACCCTTGGCAAGTTTCTGAATTTCACTTAGGGTTTGTTTTCTCATTTATAAAAATGAGAGCAATAAAAGTCACCTCCCATGGAAGATAGAAAGAATAAAATCACACAGGCTTCCCCATCCTATCTTGTACCCAGTCGATGCTTCCTCCTATCTCCTTTACTTCTCCCATTGATTATAATGAAAACACAGACACAATTATGGAAATGTATTTCATGTACCAGCACCAAGTTCAGACCTATTATGAGGTCCTATGCCATGTTAGGTTAAGAAGCTTCACATTACTAAAACACAAAATTAAAAGACTGAGGGATAATTTTCATTAAGTCTACAAGGTAAAAAATTGTATATGCACACACAAGGCTGAGGACATTGGAAGTAAAAGAGAGAAGAGGGATAAGGATAGGAAGGGGAAAGACGGGGGACAAGGAAGTAAAGAAGGAGATACAGGAATAATCTGCCTCCAGGGGTTTTCAGCAGCCAGAGTCCCCTCTTATGTCAGCAGCACTTTTTGTTTTCCCACTACAGCAATTGCTCAAGGCACAATGAATTTGAAAAAGGGCTTAGCACAGACAAAAGATCAATATCTCTAATACATAAAAAGCTCTTACAAACCATTAAAAAATTTTTTTTTGCATTTATTTATTTTTGAGAGACAGAGATGAGCAGTGGAGGGGCAGAGATAGAATGAGACAAAATCCGAAGCAGGCTCCAGGCTGTGAGCTGTCAACACAGAGCCTGACGTGGGGCTCGAACCCACAAACTGGGAAATCATGACCTGAGCCGACGTCACACACTCAACCAACTGAGCCACCCAGGCGCCCCTCTTACAAACCATTTTAAAACTTAGGAAAATGTACAAAGGGCATGAAAAGACAGCTCCCAGAAAAAGAAATATGAAAGGCCAGTGAATATATGGAGAAAATATATAATTTTTTTCAGGTATTATTTTTCAACTACCAGCTTGACAATGATTAAGTTTGGTCATGTCCAGGGGCACCTGGGTGGCTCAGTCAGTTAAGCATCAGACTCTTGATTTTGGCTTAGGTTGTAATCTCACAAACCGTGAGATCAAGCCCCACGCTAGTTCTGTGCTGACAGTGCGGCATCTTGGAATTCGCTCTCTCTCCCTCTCTCTCTCTGCTCCTCCCTTGCTTTCTCTCTCTCTCTCAAAATAAATAAACTTGAAAAAAAAAAAAAAAGGTTGGTTATGTCCAGTATTTGTTAAGACCTGGTGAAAAAAGCAATCTATGCTCTGTTGCTGGGAGTATATATAGTACGACATTTGAGGAGACTTGACAAAATCTATCAAAAACTTTTTTAAAAACTGTAAGCTGCAGATAGCACATATAACATGACCTCATTCATATAAAAAGCAAACATATCCAAATATACACATATCTATATCTATGTATATTTCTATATTCATAGAAAATCTTAGAAAAACACAAAAGTAACTGTTAATGCTGGCTACCTCTAGAAAAGGGAGGTAAAGCAAGGAGAATATGGATTTACTTCATCTTACCTTTTTAAGAGTCACTTGAGTTGTTTTCCTAAGTATATGTTCATAACAATACCAAAAACTGAACATAAAAGGACCCACAGAATTTAAGAGTACTTAATTTCTAAGTTTTAATACTTTTTCTTTATATTACTTTTGTGAATGATTGTGGCTATTATGTTATGTATTAGACATATCTTACCTATAATATGCAGTATAATAATTCATATGCTAATGAATTTCAAATTTATATCCACTTCTAACTTCTTTTACTTCCAAACTTGTGTTTTTTTAAGTTTATGTATGCATTTTTGTGAGAGAGAGAGAGAGAGAGCATGAGTAGGAGAAAAGTAGAGAGGGAGAAAGAGAGAATCCCAAGCAGGCTCTGCACAATGGACACAGAGCCCCACGCGGGGTTTGAACTTATGACCCGTGAGATCATGACCTGAGCCTAAATCAAGATCAGAGGCCAAATGAGCCACTCAGGCACCCCTCACTTCTAAACTTATATATTCAACTGCCTATTGATCTTTCCACTTGAATATATGCCTCTCATGCTCCTCCATTGCAGCAAATGGCAACTCTATACTTCTAATTGCTCAGGCCCAAAACTTTGGGGTCATCTTTGTCTTCCCTCTTAAGACCAGGGTTGTAGCCCTATACAAGGGCCCTGGGACGCTGGCGCCAGTGTGTGTTGAAGGATAGCCTCTTCCTCCTGATCCCAGCTTTGCCATGCCCGGGAACGGGGATGCATCTGCTGAGAGGAAGGGACACCTTTTGCTCAACAAACAGAGTTGTCCTCAGGTTCTCAGGCACCTGGCAGGAAAACATCTATCCCCAACCCCCTACACCTCTGTTCTAATTCACAAACAGGTGTCATGTGGCAACCCTCAATCCATGATCATCTCTAAAATTATATCCAGAATTAACCCAGTTCTCACCATAGGGCCATTCTCTTTGGCCAGGATGATGGCAAACACTTTCTTTCCATCTTTGCCCCACTGCAATCTATTCTTGACATGGTCTCCAGATGAAATCTCTTAAAACCCAAGTTGGACATATCACTCCTTGATGAAAACTAGTCAATGGCTTCTTCCCTCCTTGATCATAAAATCCAAAACTTTCCATGACCATTCAGGCCCCTTAGGATTAGTCCACCTTCTTCTTCTTCTTCTTTGTTTTTAAGTAACAACCAGTCTTTTTTGTTTTTAAATATTTACTTTTGAGAGAGAGAGCACATGTGCATGTGAACGCACACAGGTGGGGCAGGGGCAGAGACAGAGAGGGAAACATAGAATCCGAAGCAGGCTCCAGGCTCTGAGCTGTCAGCACAGAGCCCGATGTGGGGCTCAAACCCACTAATGGTGAGATCATGAGCTGAAGCTGAAGTCTGACACTTAATCGACTGAGCTACCCAGGCACCCCAGGATTAGGGCTCCTTCTACCCTGATTATCAGCATGCCCCCTCACTCACTCTGTTCAACCACACTAACCCCACCTCCTACCCCATGGTTAAATACATGCATTTCCTCCTCTGGGCTATTGCATTTGTACTCTTAAAATTTTTTTAAATTCATGTATTTATTATTTTTTAAGTTTATTTATCTATTTTGAGAGACAGAGAGAGAACATGTCCATAAATGGGGGACAGGTAGAGAGAGGGAGAGAGAGGATCCCATGCAGGCTTTGGGCTGACAGCAGTGGGGCCTGATGCAGGGCTTGAACCCACAAAATGTGAGATCATGACTTGAGCTGAAACCGAGAGTCAGACGCTCAACCCACTGAGAGACCCAGGTGCCCGTGTACTTTTTTTTTTTAAGTTTTTTTTTTTTCTCTAGTAATCTCTCCACACAACGTGGGGCTTGAACTCACAACCTGGAGATCAAGAGTTGCATGCTCCTCTGACTGAGCCAGCCAGGCACCCTTGCATCTGTACTTTCTATTTCCTCTATCTGGAAAGCTCTTCCTCCAGAGGGCCACATGGTTCTCCTGGTACTTCTCCTTCAAATATCACCTTACCTGGATGCTTTCCAGAGCCAAAGCACAGCCCTCCACCCTCCACCTCAGCATACTACCGGACATTCTCCATCCCACTTATCCTGCTTTATTTTATCTTTATAGCACTTATTACCATTTGATATCTATTACTTATCCATTGGTTTATTACCTGTGATTGAAGGCACTTCATGCGTATTGCTCACTGTTCTATCCTAAATCATGCCTAGTGCATAGTACACACTCCACAATTATTTGATGAATAAATGAATTAATTTAATGGATGTTATTTTCATTTATTGGTATTAGTGGTAGGAATATATTTTTAAAATAGCAGCTATTTGCCTATGCAAACGTTCTTTTCATTGATGAAAAAACAAAACAAGCAACGTAAATTAATTCATCCAAGGTCACTTAGCTATTAAGTGACAAAGCTAGAATTTGAAACCCAGAGCTGTGACCACTAAAATCTATGCTGTTCAGCAATGTCTTATAATTTTTCCCAGTAATTCCACTGAATTGGCTTTTAAACAAAATACTTTTGTCTCTACGTGTAACGGCACAAAGAGGTGAAGAACAAATATTGGATCAGAAACCTTGACCCCCTCTCTAGAAGGCTTAACACAGAGGTAAAGTGACTTGCACAGAACTATGAGGCAAGAAAGCACACCCTGGGGCTAACTTCTAGACTATTGTTCTTTTACTACACATACTGCCTTTCTTGAGACAGGGAAATAATTTCCTATATGTCCATGTTTGTAATCTGTGCTTGCTGTGCAAACCATAACTGCATAGGATTGTAAACCGTTTAGTCTAATCTGAATTGTGAAGCAATAGCTAACTTCTACTGAGCTCTTGTTGTGTGTCAGGCCGTGCTGGACATGTAGCACCTCATTTAATTGTCAAAACAACTGCTGATTTGGATACTACCGTTATCCCCATTTTACTGACAGGGGCACAGAAGGGCAGAAGGTAACAATCCAGCCTTTCCATGGTCACTCAGCCTTACATGGGACAGCTGAGATTCAAAGACAGGCCAATTGGACCCCAGAGCCTGAGCTGTGGGCTTTTCATGAGCTCCTATGGAAAGGGTGCAACAAGGCCAAAAGGTGTATGTTTCCTTACTTCTTTATTATAGGAAGTTTGAAACTTAGACAAAGAGAGGATAGTTTATGAATTCTTATATACCCACAACCCAGTTTCAACTCAGCCATTATCGACTCAGGCCACGGGTGATTTTAAGCCAACTTGGGAAGACCTATCCTGTAAAATCTGTGGTACTAGCAACATCTACATCAGGGTATAAATCAGTCTATCTCATTTTACTCTAGACTTACCTGTGACTTATTTGAAAACAAATTTTGCATAACACTTCTTATTTTAAACTGTAATAGTAGCAACTGATTCAGCTTATGTGGAAATCCTGACTTCACACCAAAGGGAAATGAATCCCTATAGATCACAGCAGGGCCTAGATGTCATTTGCAAATGCTGGTCCCTTCAGTGCCAATTATTATTATGACAAAGACAGTAAACATTTTAATTTCCATCAACATGACTTAGCCTAGGAAATAGAATCGGCAACTTATAAATTGCAGGCGTATCTGCAAAACATGATGGCTAACGTATTTCGATTTAATAGAGAGAAGACATAGGGGAAAGAGAAAAGTAGTAGGAAGGAAGCCAGTGTGAAGGAATCGATGCTGTTCAGTACAGTAGAGTCACCCTGCAAGGCGCTTGGGTTAGGTGCTAAACTTATCCCCACGCTTTCTTCTTTAATCCTCACAACAAAAAATAAATCCATCAGTCTGTGTTAAATTTAGAGGCTTAATATTTTTAAAAAAAGATGAAGTGGCCCTGTTGGTAATTAGGAAAGCTTCAGAATCCCAACCCATACTTTGTTCTGTATCAGGCATTTCAAATTCTCTTACGGAATGGTTGAAAGGCCAGATTTACCTATAAAATTCCTTTCATTTCTTCACCTAGTCTAGCTGGCAGCTTTTGAATTTTAGCATGCAAAAACATTACCCCACAGAACTGAAGACATAAAACTACGTATACTAAACTTAAATGGCAATTTAAAAGGAATAATAAAGTGACTTTGATTATACAAGAACTTTCACTTACTTCCACACTCTAGAGTTTAACCCTAGAAACAAACTACCATGTAACATGGAATTCTGTTTTATGGTTAAATGCATGATTATGTCTTTGGGCAGGTATATGGTTCTTGGAGTACACACACACAAAAGTATATAATAAAGCTTTAAACTGTTTTAAGGAGGCTCAAGTAGGCAGGAAAGGAAACCTTTCTCATGTCAGCAGTACATGATGAAAATTGCCCTCTTTCTTTCTATTTCCATCCTAATCCAGGTATTTAGTAGGCAGTTTCACCAATAATTTCTGAAATAAATGAGGAAGGAATCACATAAAAGAACAAATATGTCGGTTCAAAAAGCATGTAATATTTTGGCTTTCAATAGATAACTCAGTTAAAGTCTTCACTAGAGGTAGCAATCAAACATTTTAAGTTTGTTTTATGAAATGTCTTTATTAAAAAATGCATTAGGTAACTTTAAATATGTCTTAAATATGATTAATTTCTTTGAACTTTTTAGATAGGAACTGAGGGCAATGAGGAGAAAGAATCTGGCATCTCAACAGAATCCACGAAACAATGGGTCCATCTGGAAATCTTGACAGCTGGAGGCTTTCATTTGCATAGCCTTGTTTCTTGATTTAATTTTTTCAAGTGGATGAAATGTTTATGAAATTCACTGGGTTGGTAACCCTGGAGACTTGAGTCATTCAGCCAGGAAATAGTAACTCAACGCAGGTCAGGTTTCTTGTGACAGTCAAGGTTTGGGGGCATCTGGTGTGATTTCACTGCTAGAATGCATCCCCAGAAGAAATAATGTGCCTTGGATTTTTATCAAGTTAATTGCCACCGAGGCCCCTGGAGAGGGTGATGGGCATACTTATAGGATTCTTGAAGCATATAATAATTTTTAAAAAGGTGTTAGCAGGCAAGAATAACAGAGTTTTAGAATTAATCCACTGCTATCACCCTGGTCAAAGACATCATCACCCTCATTACATCCTGGTTGTCTAGCTTCTGTTTTTCTTCCCTTACAATGTATACCCCACACAGAAGCTGAAATAATCCTTTTCAAACAAAAGTCGTATCATATCATCTATCTCTTCAAATCCCTCCAAATGGTTTTCTAACTTGCTCAGAGTAACAGTTGAAGTTCTTACCAGGGAGTACAAGGCCCTCCCCTGATTCCTCACCTCCTCCACGACATGTCGGACACCATCGCCTACACCACTCCCTTTCTACTCTGCTCCAGCCATGTCGCCTCCCTGCTGTTCTGGGACCATGCCGAGCATGCTCTTAACCCAAGGACTCTGTACTTCTGCCCAGAACACTCTTCTGTCACATGATATCAACATGGGTAGCTCTTAAGGTCTCTTGTCCAAATGTGAGATTCTATGCTATGCAAAGTAGAGCTTCGCCTGTCGCCTCAGTGTTGTCTCACTGATCCCATTGGTAGCACTTCACACCATGTGTCATGTTAAATATTTACTTGCCTATTTCTCTCCTAGACTAGAAACTCTACAGAGGCTGGGCTTTGTTTATTGCAACCTCCCCAGCTCCCAGAACAGGTGCTTAGCATACACACAGTGAGTGTATGTCAAATGAAATAATGATATGTTAGCGTTAATGAGGATGAAGCTTAGCTGAAAGCACATATGTGCCAGGCACTGTTCTAACCGCTTTAACGCATTAACACACGTCATCCCCACAATGGCCTTACGACAGAGGTACTGCTATTGTCCGCTTATTTAATTTTTTATTTTTTTTAATGTTTATTTTTGAGAGAGAGAGAGAGAGAGAGAGCAGGAGAGAGGCAGAGAGAGAGCGCAACACAGAATCTGAAACAGGCTCCAGGCTCCGAGCTGTCAGCACAGAGCCCGACCCAGGGCTCAAACTCACGGACCATGAGATCATGAACTGAGCCAAAGTTGGACGCTTAACCGAATGAGCCAGTCAGGCGCCCCTGTTATTGTCGCATATTATGGGTGAGGAAATTGAGACACAGGAAGTTCAGTTCTTGGCCAAGATCATACAACAAACAATTAAATAAATCTACAAATTAGAAAGGGTGTGGGGGTCCTTAACTTACTCCTTTGAATTTACAGGTGGGAAAACCATGACCAGGCGAATTGCTAAAGGGAAGACTGGTGGCTGGGACCTCCTCTCTGGGTGTACTTCCGAGGCCCCTCCAAGTACAGAGCTGCCAGATGCCCCGTTCTCTCCAGGGATAACACAGCACCCTGACTTTACAGGACCCAGAAACTCACAGACCTTAGCAGAGCAACTGGCACACTGTAAGCACTCAACAATAATTCTTTGGGGGGAGAAAAAGAGAATGACAGCTGGCAGAATTTGGGAGAGCTAAGAAAGTCTCTTCTCAGATTACCGGCAGGTGTGGCAATGCAACCAGCCCCACTTACAAAGGGCATGAGAATTCTATCTGAGATAACCTCAGATAGTCCTCTCTAGGGTCAGCTAATTCAGCTGTGAACCCTCAGCTTTGGGGTAACTTCTCCAGGTGCACCAGGTGGTTGGGCAGAGATTCTAGGGAGCAGCCTTTAGGGCAACGTATACTAAGAGCCACATGGCATAAAGTTTTATACATACAAATATCCCACTGTCCATCTAACTTTTCTGCTCTAAGTCCACCTCCAGAACAAAGATTGATGCATATTTTAGCCTGATTTCAGGACTCAAAACGTGTGTGTGTGTGTGTATGCAGTGGATGCGTTGGTGGGTGTGGCAGAGGGTGGTGAGTGGGATCAATAGATGTGCTGGTGGATATGTGGGGAGACTAGCAAGGAAGCGGGGGCTCCATGCAGTGTGATCAGTTCATCCCAATCCTTATGGGATGGTCTCATCCCCTCACCTTGCCTGATTACTTATGCATGCCCATCAACAAAGCCACTCCCCTTTGCTCTCCAAAACCTCCCTCTCAATTTTTCATCAGAATGACATCGAGAAAGTGCTTGTACATGGATGGTACTAAGTGAATGTCATAACAGTTAAACTCAGAGACCCAACTCCTTCCCAACCTTCTCAGCATTCAGCCTCCAGGTGCCTCCAACCATCATCATTGTGGCCATGGACTGAGGGCTCACAATGTGGTGACACCTTCTGTAGCTGAGCCTCTATTGCTGGGTGTGGCTGCCGGTTGGAGAGAGGCTCCTAAGGGAATAGCTGTTGATTACCAACTGCTGGCAGGAGACCATGGTAGGGTGGTGGGTGAGTTTCCTGGCTCGGTCATCCCTATGGAGAATCTGGGGATCCTCACTCTGGGATGCTGCATTTCCCTTCAATTGTTGGGATGTGGAGAGGAAGGTTTATGGGTGACAGAATAACTCTTCCTCCCTGCTCACAGATCTTAGCCAGTACAAGAATCAGAGCTCATACCTCCTCTGAGACCCTGACTTCAAGCCCAGGCAGAAAGAGCAGAACTGCAATAATGCACGTGCTTACCTTGCTCTCATGTTTGTGTTTAAATATCTCACACGTTTTTAATTGGGGTTTTTGGTTTATTTTTTGGTAGGCTGTATACTCATGCATTGTCGGCTACAATCAAATCTTTAAGCCACAATGTTTTCAAATTTCCTCAATGTTTTAAAATTTAACTACTAGATAGCAATGATTTTAAAGATTTAAAAAACGTATAACAATCATTTATTAAGTATACTGTGGTAGAGGCTTTATGAATATTATCTCTTTTCCTTTGTCTTCATTTTACAGATGGGGAAACTGAGGCCCAGACAGGGTAAGTAATGTGTCTGAAGTCACCAGTGAGTGAAGCTGGGACTGGAATTTGAGGCAGTCTTTCTCTCTGCAGCCTGTGCCTTTACCCATGTACTGTTTTCAATATTTGTTATTATTGCGTTATTATGCTCTCATTTTAAGAGAAGCCTAGTTCTAGGACACTTAGGTTCTTTTTGTAACAGTGGAAGCCACTCACAGCATCTCACTTACAGCTAAGTGGAGCGGACTCTTGGTAGCACCGGAATCTGATTCTTCAAAACCATTGTTGGTTCTTTCCAAAAGCTGTGGAGACAAAAAGAAAACAATAGTACATGAGTGAACTTTGCAGGAGGAATCCTCCTTTATGGATACCAACGTTGACATAAATGCAAAAGAGGTTTCAGAAATGTAAAAAAATCACACAACTTAGCAATATAAGAAACCTGGTGCAGCATATCTGAAACAAATAAGAAATCAGATGCAGCATATCTAACACAGATACTCTAAATATTTCAACTTCTAGATCATCTTAGCATTTGCTAATGAAAAAAGGCTTTCATACTTGAAAGATGCTCAGCCTCATGAATCCAGGAAAATAATTCATGTTTAATCCTCTTTTCACCCAGCAGATGGTAATAATGAAAAATTATAATAGCCGGTGTTCAACTATCAAACACACGTTTACCAGAGATAAGTGTTAGAAAACACGTATAAAGTTCCCGTTCTCATGAAGCTTACATTCTAGAGAGGGGAAACATAGACAAACAAATAAATATAGAAATAAATATCTGGTAATGACATATGCTATAATGAAAATAAAATAGGGTGATGTGATACGGAATGACTGGGAAGTTACTTGACAGCTGATGATCAGGGAAGTCCTCTCTAAGGAGGTGACAATTAAAGTAAGGCCTGAATAATAAGGAGAATTAAACCAAGTAAAGGTGTGGCAGGAGAGTATTCTGGAGGAGGAAGTCATGGAGGAGGGAATGTAAATGTGTCAAGGGGAGATGGACATGGTGAGTTGAAGGAACAGAAAGGATAGTGTGACCAGGGAATCAGGAAAAAGACATTCTCAGGGATTCATGGTGGGAACAAATTGTTAAAACCTTTCTGGGCAATTTGTGCATACTTTTAACCCAAGGAATTAATTCCCAATAAATAATTAGACAAGTGCATAATGATGCATTTATAAAGAAAATTATTCAACAAATATTTGATGAATGATTACCAATGTGCCTAGACACTGAAGATTCAAAAATAAAATTAATAATGTATTAAAATATTCACTTCCCCAGGGCAGGGGGTAGGGTGGATAACAATAGAAAAAAGTTACACAGTTAATTAGAAAATGGTATGTGCCAAGGAGATAAATCAAACAGAGAGGGAGGGTTCAGAGAGCTGGAGGGGAGATCAGTTTGCAACTTAAATAGGGTGATCAGGGAGCGTCGTACTGGCTGAGCAAAGTCTTAAGGGTGATGAGACAGCCTTGTGGATATCTAGGGGAGGAGAGTTCCACTCAGAGGGGCCAGCAACTGCCAAGTCCCTCAGGGTTAAGTGTGCTTAAGAATATCCAGGATGCTGGAGCAGAGTGACCAAGGGTGAAAATGACAGGAAAGGAAATCAGAGAGATAGTGGCAGTGGGGGTGGGAGTGTCATCAAGAACCTTCCGGGTTGTTGTAAGAATTTTGACTTTTCATCCTGAGATGGAATTTCACTGGAGTGTTTTGAGCAGAGTGATGACATGTTCTAACTTTTAGACTCTAGGGAGGGCACAGAGAGAGAGTGGGGCAATAGTTCAAGAGAGAAATAACAGTGGCTTAAACTAGTGGAGAGCAGTGGTGATGGAGAGAAATAGCTGGATTGTGGATATTTTTGGAGGTAGAATCAACAGGATTTCCTGATGGGATGACTGAATGGGAATGTAAAAGAAAAAGAGAAGTTAAAGATGACCCCCAGGATTTTGTCCTATTAAAATGGAAGGATGGCAGTTCCATGAACTAAGATGGAAAAGACATTGGTGGAATATATGTAGTGGGAAAGAACAGAAGTTTGGTTTCATAACAGAAATGTTATGTTTGAGATGTTTTTAAAGCATCCAAAAGTTCATGCTAACAAAGCAGCTGTTGGGTACATGGGTGTGGAGTTCAGGTATTTAAAGACATTAGACTGGATGAGATGTGAAAGACAGTAAAGTAAACAGAGATGACAGATAAGGAGAGAGTTGGAGAGATGGGGGGGAGCCAGCAGGGTGACAGACTGAGCAGGTGAACTAGAAGGAACACGAGGAAGTGTGAGGTCTGGAAACTGAGTGAAGAAAAAGTTTCAACAAGAGAGTGAGTAACCGTGCCAGAAGTCCTGATAGGTCAAATAAAATGAGTTGTGAGAATTGACCACTGGGTTTGGCAACACAAGGCTATTAGTGACTCTGTGAAGAGCAGTTTAGCAAAACACTGTTTATATGAAAAAACTAGAAAAACAGATAGCAATAGAGATGGGTTAAATAAATTGAAGTGTTACAGGGACTTCTGGGGAAAATGGCAGAATAGGAAATTTCAAAGCTCACCTCATTCCATGAATACAACTAGAGAATATGCACATCGATGTAAAAAACCCAGAAAACGACCCTAAGATTGGCAGAACAGACTCTCCCCAGCTAAAGGTAGACAAGAGGCCACGTCAAAGAGGGTAGGAAGGGCAGAGATGTGGTTGGGAGCTAAGCAGACCCATGCGACTTTCTAAGGAGGGACACCTAGGGCACAGAGAGGGGAGGGAAACGGACCCTCAGACCAAGCACCCCAGGCATGGGGAACTCACACAGGTTAGACAAATTCCCATAACATTTGGCTTTGAAAATTGGAGGGGCTTAATTTTGTGAGTTCTTACAATCAGTAGGGCTTAATAACTGGAACTTTATTATTGTTTTTAATGTTTTTTTATTTTGAGAGAGCGAGCGAGCATGTGCATGTGAGCAGGGAGGGGGCAGAGAGAGAGAGAGAATCCCAAGCAGGCTCTGTGTTGTCAGCACAGAGACTGAAGTGGGGCTTGATCTCACAAATTGCGGGATCATGACCTGAGTCAAAATCAGGAGTCAGATGCTCAAACGACCAAGCCACCCCAGTGCCCTCCAATGCCTGGAACTTTAAAAATCAGTGTGCTCAGTTCTGGGAAAGCCAGAAGAATGATAGAAACTGAGTCTCTGCCCTTAAAGAGACAGTACAAGAAACAGCCCAGCAGAGATACAGCATAGAAACAGCAGTTTGAAAAATGCCTGGGGTATATAGGAAGAAGATCAAAGTGTGCACTGGAGGGGCAGGGAGTCTTAGGAGACTTTTCCAAGAACAAAAGAGTTGGCAGGTACCGTTTTCCCTCCCCTGTCCCCTAGTTTAGACACATTGACCAACACCCCACCAACAGTTTCCACCTAACTTCCTAACAGTGCCCCTGCCCCCGCATTCTTCTGTGGACTTGCCCCCTTGAATACATCCTTGGCCAGAGTCCATCCAAAGTGGTGCCACAAGGCTGGCAGTGTGCAAGGATTCCTAATAGGAGGCAGCACCACCCCAAAGTGACTCCTGTCTTGGAGAAAGAGGAAGATAACCACCCACACCAGTCTGACTATGGCTCCAGCAATGGGACAGGAGCAGATAACGGGTTTGGCTGCCCTTCTCACCAACAAAAGGTAGCTTCTCAGGGCACCAAAAAGAGAAAGTACCCTGCAGTTTGGTGCTATTGTACCTCTGACAAATGCCTGTTCTGACTCAACTCAAGCCCAAGGCAGCCCCAGACTGACCCACTAACAACACAAAGACCAAACCCTGCCCCAAACAGGCAAATAGAGCCATTGGAGATGACTGGACAGAAGGCAAAAGTGGCCCAACCACAACAGTTGGGTGCATATAACATACCCAGGAGATACCCCAAGGCACTAGGTTCTGGTGAAGAGGGGACATTGCACTGCAGGGCACTATAGGACCTGTTCTTCATCTACATCTTCTGCAGCTGACTTTTTTTAACACATAGAAACATACACAGAGAGCTAGACAAAATGAGGAGATAGAAGAGTATGTCCTAAATGAAGGAACAGGACCAAATCAGAGCAAGAGAGCTAAATGAAATGGAGATAAGTAATATGCCTGATAGAGAATTTAAAATAATAGTTATAAAAATTCTCACTGGACTTGAGAAAAGAGTGGAGGACCTCAGTAAGGCCCTCAACAAAGAGAAATAAAACATAAAAAAAAGAATGAATCAGAGATAAACTTAATAACTGAAATAAAAAATACATTAGATGAAATAAAAACTAGACAAGAGGAAGCAGAAGAATGAATCAGTGACCTGGAGGACAGAGTAATGGTAAGCCAGCAAGATGAATAGGAGAGAGAAAAAATAATAAAAAATGAAAACAGACTTAGGGAATTCAGTGACACCATGAATGAAGCATAACAGCATTTACATCATATGGCTCCCAGAAGAAAAGACAGGAAAGGGGGAAGAAAATTTATCTGAAGAAAGAGTAGCTGAAAACTTCCCTATTCCCTATTCCCTATTCCCTATTCTGGAAGAAACAAAAATCTAGATGCAGGAGGCACAGGGATTCCCCCAACAAAATATACCCAAGAAGGCCCATGGCAAAACACATAAAACCGTAAAGGGGCACCTGGGTGGCTCAGTCAGTTAAGCGTCTGATTTCATCAGGTTATGATTTCACAGTTTGTGAGTTCGAGCCCCATGTTGGGCTCTGTTCTGACAGCTCAGAGCCTGAAGCTTGCTTCTGATTCTGTGTCTTTCTCTCTCTCTGCGCTTCCCCTGCTCTCACTCTGTCTCTCTGTCTCTCAAAAATAAAAAACATTAAAAACTTAAAAAAAAAAAAAACAGTAAAAAGCAGTGACAAAGAGAGAATTTTAAAAGCAACAAGAGAAACGAAAACAGTTACATAAAAGGGAAGTCCCATTAGGCTATCAGCAGATTTTTCAGTCGAAACTTTGTAGGCCAGAAGGGAATGGCATGATATATTCAAAGTGCTGAAAAAAACCTACAACCAAGAAACTGTCCAGCAAGGCTATCATTCAGAATAGAAGGACAAATAAAGAATTTCCCAGACAAACAAAGTTAAAGAAATTCATCACCACTAAACTGGCCCTGCAAGAAATGTTAAAGGGGACTTTTTCAATGGAAAGGAAAGACCATAAATAGAAGTAAGAAAAGTAGGAAAGCACAAAAGCAGTAAAATTAGCTATATTTATAAAAATAAGTCCAGGGATTCACAAAATAAAAGGATGTAAAGTATGATGCCATATACCTAAAACATGGGGTTGGGAAGAGGAATAAAGAATGCGTCCAAACTTAAGCAACCATCAACCTAATACAGAATGCTATATGCAGAAGGTTTTATATATAAAAACCACAAATCAAAAACCAGTAATAGATATGCAAAAAAATAAAGAGAAAGGAATCCGAGTATATCACTAAAGAAATCCAGTAAACCGTGAGAGAAAAAAGCAAGAGAATAAAGGCACAGAGAAGAATTACAAAAACAACCATAAAACAAGTAACAAAATGGCAATAAGTGCATACCTATCAATAACCACTTTGAATGTAGATGGACTAAATGCTCCAATCAAACAACACAGGGTGACATAGTGGATAAAGAAGCAAGACCCACCTATATGCTGCTTAAAATACTCATTTCAGATCTAAAGACAGATGCAGATTGAAAGTGAAGGGATAGAAAGCCATTTATCATGCAAATGGAAGTGGAAAGAAAACCAGGGTAGCAATACTTATATCAAACAAAATAGACTTTAAAACAAAGACTGTAACAAAAGACAAAGAAAGAAACTACATAATCAATCATATAGGGAATGATCCAACAGGAAGATATAACAACTATAAATAATTATGCACCCAACATGGAAGAACCCAAATACATAAAGCAGCTAATAACAAACATAAAGGAAGCAATAGATAGTAACACAATAACAGTAGGGGACTTTAACACCCCACTTACATTAATGCATAGAATATCCAACAGAAAATCAACAAGGAAACAGCGGCTTTGACACATTGGAGCAGATGGATCTAACAGACATATTCAGAACATTCCATCCTAAAACAAAAGGATATATATTCTTTTCAAGTGCATATAGAATATTCTCCAGAACAGATCACATATTAGGCCACAAAACAAGTCTCAACAAATTAAAAAAGATTGAAGTCACATTATGCATCTTTTCTGACCACGAAGTCATGAAATGAGAAAACCATAAGAAAAAATTTCTGGAAAGGACACAAATACATGGAAGTTAAATAACATGCTACTAAACAATGAATGGGTCAACCATGAAATCAAAGAGGAAATAAAAAAATACATGGAGGCAAACGAAAATGAAAATGGTCCAAAACCTTTGGGATGCAGCAAAAGCTGTCCTAAGAGGGAAGGTTACAGCAATATAGGTCTACTTCAAGATGCAAGAAAAATCTCAAATAAACAACCTAACTTTACACCTAAAGGAGTAAGGAAAAGAAGAATAAACTAAGCCCAAAACCAGTAGAAAGAAGGAAATTATAAAGATTAGAGCAGAAATAAATGAAATAGAAACAAAACAAAACAAAAACACTATAGAACAGATTAATGAAACCTGGAGCTGATTCTTTGAAAAGGTCAACAAAAAAACCTTTAACAAGAACCGCCCCCTCCCCCCAAAAAAAGGGAGACAGAGAGAGAGAGAGAGAATCAGAAATGAAGGAGTAGAAATAATAACTGGCACCACAGATACAATGAATTCTAAGAGAATATTATGAAAAATTATATGCTAACAAACTAGACAACCTAGAAAAAATGGATAAATTTCTAGAAACATATAACCTTCTAAAAACTGAATCAGGAAGAAATAGAAAATTTGAACAGACCAATTATCAGCAATGAAAATGAAGTGGTAATCAAAAAACTCCCAACAAACAAAAGTCCAGGACCAGATGGTTTAACAAGTGAATTCTAACAAACATTTTAAGAAGAGTTAATACCTATTCTTCTCAAACTATCCTAAAAAACAAAAGAGGAAGAAAAGCTTCCAAATTCATTCTATGGGGCCAGCATTACCCTGATACAAAAACTAGACAAATACAATACAAAAAAAAAAAAAAAAAAAAAAAAAAAAGAACTACAAGCCAATATCTCTGATGAACATAGATGCAAAACTCCTCAACAAAACATTAGTAACTGAATTCAACAATGCATTTAAAAAAAAATCATTCAGTGCAATCAAGTGGGATTTATTCCTGGGGTGTAAATGTGCTTCAATATTCACAAATCAATCAATGAGATACATCACATCAACAAGAGAAAGGATAAACCAATATGATCGTTTCAATGGATGCAAAAAAAGCACTTGAAAAGTACAGCATCTCTTCATGATAAAACCCTCAAAAAAGTAGGTTCAGAGGGAATATACCTCAATATAATAAAGACCACAAATGAAAAACCTATAGTTAATATCATACTCAATGGTGAAAAACTGATAGATTTTCCCCTAAGATCGGGAACAAGGCAAGGATGTCCACACTCAACCACTTTTATTCAACATAGTACTGGAAGTCCTAGCCACAGCAATCAGGAAAGAAAAAGAAATAAAAGACATCCAAACTGGTAAGGAAGAAATAAAACTTTTAAGCATTTGCAGATGACATGACACTATATGTAGAAAACCTTAAAGACTCCACCAAAAAACTGCTAGAACTGATAAATGAATTCAGTAAGGTTGAAGGATAAAAATCAATACACAGAAATCCACTGCATTTCTTTACACTAATAATAAGGTAGCAGAAACAGAAATTAAGATAAGAATCCCATTTACAATTGTACCAAAAAGGATATAATACCTGGGAATAAACTTAGCCAAGGAGGTAAAAGACCTATACTATGAAAACTACAAAACACTGATGAAAGAAATTGATGACAACACAGGGGTGTTTTGGTGACTCGGTTGAGCATTTGACTCTTGATTTTGGCTGAGGTCATGATCCCAGGTGTGGGATTGAGCCCTGTGTCAGGCTCTGCACTGAACATTGAGTCTACTTAAGATTCTTTCTCTCTCCCTCTGCTCCTCTCCCCTGCTTTCTCGCTCTCTCTCCAAAACAAAAATTAAAAAAGAAATTGAAGATGACACAAACAAATGGAAAGATATTCCGTGCTCATGGACTGGAAAAACAAATATTGTTAAAATGTCCATACCACTTAAAGCAATCTACACATTTATGCAATCTCTATCATTAAACCAATAGCATTTTTCACATAACTAGAACAAATAATCCTAAACTTTGTGTGGAACCATGAAAGACTCCAAATAACCAAAGCGATCTTGAAAAAGAACAAAACTGGAAGTATCACAATCCCAGATTTCAAGATATACTATGAAGTTGTAGTTATCAAAATGGTACGATGCTGACACAAAAACACATAGATCAATGGAACAGAATGGACATCCAAGAAGGAAACCCATGATTCTATGGTCAATTAATCTCCAAAAAAGGAGGCAAGAATACGCAATGGGAAAAAGACAGTCTCTTCAACAAATGGTATTGGTAAAACTGGACAGCTACATGAGAAAGAATGAAACTGGACCACTTTCTTACACCATACACAAAATATAAACTCAAAATGGATTAAGGACCTACATGAGAGACCTGAAACCATAAAAATCCTAGAAGACAGCACAGGCAGGAATTGTTCTGACACTAGTCGTAGAAACAATTTCCTAGATATGTCTCCCGAGATAAGAGAAACAAAAGCAAAAAATACACTGTTGGGACAGTATCAAAATAAACGGTTTCTGGGGCACCTGGGTGGCTTAGTTGGTTAAGTGTCTGATTCTAGATTTCAGCTCAGGTCATGATCTCATGGTTTGTGAGTTCAAGCCCCGTATCTGGCTCCCCATTGCCAGTGTGGGATTTTCTCTCTCTCTCCCTTTCTGCCCCCCGCCGGCCAGGTAAATAATCTTTAAAAAGCCTCTGCACAGCAAAGGAAACAACCAATAAAACAAAAAGACAACCTACCGAATGGGAGAAAATATTTGCAAATGACATATCTTATAAAGGGTTAGTTTCCAAAATACGTAAAGAACTTATATAACTCAACACCAAAAAAACAAATAATCCAACTGAGAAATAGGCAGAAGACATGAACAGGCATTTCATCAAAGAGGACATTCAGATGGCCAACACATGAAACAATGCTCAACATCACTCATCATCAGTGAAATGCAAATCAAAGCCCCAATAAGATACCACTTCACACTTGTTAGAATGGCTAAAATTGAAAACACAAGAAAAAAGAAGTGTTTTTCTGGACAACAATATGGAGGCTCCTCAAAGAATTAAAAACAGAATTACCATATGATCCAGTAATTCCACTACTGGATATTTACTCAAAGGATAGGAAAAACACTATTTTAAAAGGTTTGTGCATCACAGTGTTCACTGTAACATTATTTACAATAGATAAGATATGGAAACAGCCCAAGTGTCCATCGATAGATGAAGGGATAAAGAAGATGTGGTGTATATATACAATAGAATATTACTCAGTCATAAACAAGAATGAAATCTTGGGATTTGCAAAAACATGGATCTAGAGAGTATTATGCGAAGTGAAATAACTTAGAGAAAGACAAATACCATATGATTTCACTCATATGTGGAATTTAAAAAACAAAACAAATGAGCAAAAGGGAAAAAAAAGAGGGAGGCAAACCAAGAAACAGACTCTTAACTATAGGCAACAAACTGATGGTAACCAGAGGGGAGGTGGGAGCAGGGGAATGAATGAAACTGGTGAAGAGAATTAAGAGTACACCTATCTTGATGAATACTGAGTAATGTATAGAATTATTGTACACCTGAAACTAATATAACACTATATGTTAACTATGCTGGAATTAAATTTTTAAAAGTTTAAATAAATAAATAAACAAATCACGTAAGCAAGTAAATAGAGTGGTATAATCATCCCTCAAGACAAATTATTCCTCTTTATGTTGCCTTTAAGTTCTTCTTTGTATAGTGATGCATCCAAAAGGAAAAAAATCCAACACCCAAAGCAGTGATGTGTGGTGAA
Organism: Panthera leo; assembly: GCF_018350215.1. NCBI lineage: Eukaryota > Metazoa > Chordata > Mammalia > Carnivora > Felidae > Panthera > Panthera leo. The sequence continues at coordinate 182,255,102 of NC_056686.1, forward strand.
TATGGTGGTACAGAACATCCACTCCAGCCTCCTAACTGATGGGCTTGGGCTGTGTAAGCTAGACACTTAAAAACTATGTCCCTAGACTCCCTTGAACTAGGATTCCAGATATGATGTAAGTTCTGCCAATTAGATGCACTAACCTGAAATACTGAAGACAGAAATGAGCTGAGAACATTTCTGATGACGGGCACAGTTGTAGAGACTTTGTCTTTCAGCTTCCTGTGTACGGGCTCCTAGCTTAGTGAGGGTGGAGTAGCCAGACAGGGATACAGGACATCCACTTTTTAGCAGTGTGGATCAAGGGGGTGCTGTGGGGGCTCTAGGGCCAACAGTGGTACCACTAACAAGTGTGTCCCTGTATGTCGCCTAGGGTGACGTGTCTGGGAGCAGCCATTCTGGTGGCTACTTTCCAATTCCCTGTCACCCTGATCATGGGGAAGAAGCAGCCACCGCAGTCCAAGTTCATAGTTCAGGCTTATTTTTCCTCTTCTAGACAGCCCCACAGTCTTGTAAATACCTATTTTTAAAAGTCAAATCCTTCTCTGTTTAAAATAGCTAGCATTGTTTCTATTTCTTTCAAATGAACCCTGATCGATTCAAAGACTAATAGAGTTTATGACAGAAGTTGTCTTAATGATAGAAATTATAGCACTCAATATACCAGAAAGCACAGCTTCCTAAAATCCACTATATCCATTTTTCTCCCTAACAGTCACAAACTTGTTAAGTGGAAAATCACATTTTAAAGCCATGTATGTGGAATAGTACTATTTCATTTACAAAAAATCTGTATTGACATGATGATATATGCAGGCAAAAAGCCTAGAAATACATACTCTATTTATACAATAAGCTAAAAGTGGGATTTTGGATGATTTTTATTTTCTTCTTTCTCTTTCCAGATTTTTTGGGCAATAACTATGTATTGTTTTTGTAATCATCAAAACACAGAAGCTATTTCCTAGTTGGGAAAAAAGCTATTAACCTTCTTTTTCATTCAATGGAATGATGTCCACAGACTCCCCCCCCAGATAGGTCCTAAATTCCTTTCTGGCCAATGCACATGGAACAAAATGTTTGCATTCACTGGTAGATCAAATAGCAGCATAAAATTTATCATCTAAGAGCACACAGTTTTAAGTTTGTGAAGACTACAATATAAATAATGATATAAGAAGTAAGGTATTTTATGTTTGTTTTTATTAGTATAAGAATAGAATTTGGAACTTAATCTAGGATACATTAGACTAATGAGACTAAATTTAATTTGAACTTCAAAGCAAATCACTTTAAAACCAATCTGCCTTGCATAGTTGAAATACAAGTAGCCTTAACTGCTTGCAAGGGCTAGAAAACAGCTGTTCTTTGCTTTGTTTTGCAACATTATCACCTGCAAGACTTCCTGGAATTGACAGTGTGTACCAATGCCAAATCCTGTCCTAGAATGAACTTTTAATCAAAGGAACACAGAATCATTTCCACCATTACCACAAACATGATGAACAGAGACAAGAAGACAATATACTGTTTATAGCCACAAAGTAGGCATGTTCCCAGAAGATTTATCACGGAGTAAGATTTTTCCACACACATTCTTTGATCATTCAAGTAGCATGTGCTATTTTACTTCTATCATTTACCAAATATTAGTGGAGTGTTATCTCTGTACCGGACCCAGGGTAAGGCACCAGGATTCAACTTTGCAGCGAGCAGATGTTGCTGGTGACCTGGGTGAGCATGGACGCTAGTGGGGAACCCACAGAAATTAACGGTATTGAAAACAATGAGAGCTAGGCTGCAAGATGCCATGGGAACATGAAGAGGTACCTGACATAGCCTGGGGGGGGGGCGGTCAGAGAAGACTTCTCTATAAAGGAAGGTCTAGCCTGACACCTGGATGGTAGGAGTCAGCCAGGCACAGAGAGAGGAATTTCCAGGCAGAAGGAAGAGCCTGAGAGAGCAGTGAGTACAACAAATTTGAAAAACTTTCAGTTCAATAAGGCTAGAGTAGTAGGTAAGGGTGAGGAAAGGATTAGGAGCAGAATGGGAGGCTGGAAACACAAGCAGGAAACAGATTAGATGCATAGTGATTATATCATTATTGTCCAATCCAGGGCACTTTTGAGAATGAAAATAGTGCCAGGACAATAACTGTAAACCAGGACATTTAATCAGGGTGATTATTCTGGGTCACTGAAGTGCCAAGCAGAGAAGAGGCACAATCATGGTTAAGATTCTTGGGGATCACTCTGGCTGCAGTGTGGAGAATGAGCTGCTGTGGTGTTGGGGTGGGGATTACAATCCTAGAAGCAGGGACATCAGTTAGAATAGTTCACCTCTGAGATTTCTAAATTGTGAATTATTAAGCTGGTGAGACCTAATGGTGGCCTGAACCGCAGAAATGGAAGGAAGCAGGTGCATTCAGGAGTTTCATTCACTACTGTATTCATTCATTCCACAATTATTTTTCTGGTGCTGTCCCTACCCACATGAAACTGATAGTTTAGAAGGTGTAGTGGACACCATTCATTGATTGAGCAGTAGAGGAAGGGGAAAGGGTGGAGTCAAGGGTGATCCCCAGTTTTCTAGCTTTGGTGATCCTTTCTTTAAGAAATACAGAGAATATGCAAGATCTGGGGAGAGAAAGGTATGTTGAGTTTTGGTTTGAAGAGCTGCTGGGACATTCAAGGGGAGATATCTGGAGGACAGGTGGATATCATGTCTGAAGCTTAGAAGAAAGATCTGGGCCAGATCAATGGATCTGTGAATCATAAGCAAAGGCTAAGACATGAAGCCCCCTGTGGATGAAATTGCCCAGGGAGAGCATGTAATGAGAGAAGGGAAAAGAGCATAGGGCATAAGCCTCAGGAACCCCAGGCTTTAAAGGTTTGGAAGAGGAACAGAGTCTGCAATGGAAGCTAAGGAATGGACAGAGGTAGAAAAAAAAAAAACCCAGGAGTGTGAGATGATGATGTTGATGGTGGTGGTGGTAGTGATGGCAATGATTACCAGGACATGAAAGTGGTCGTGGTGATAAATGATGATGAAGATTCTCATGGACAACAGCCAAAAGTTGTAAAGCATTTACTAGGAGCCAAGTATTCTACTAAGGGCCTTACATGGATCATCTCAATCTATCCTCAAGTAATCCCTTATGGCCTTCTCAAGTTCACACAGCCTGTAAAGGATAGATCACAGGACTAAATCTTGGTCTAACTCAAAACCCATGTTATTTACCCTACACAACAATGCCTTCACCATCAACTTAAAAGCTGAAACTCTCCCCTGATATTTCACAAAGGAAAAAAAAAAGCAGCAGGGATGAGTGTAGGAGACAAGGAAAGGTTGTTTTGTGTGGTTTTTTTTCAAGTATGTGAGTCTTCTGAGGTGTCTAACTTCATATATGTACTTAACCTTCTTTTAATTTAGAATTTCGTCCTAAGTATATCAAGTCCAAGGGATGAGGCAGGTACACAGCTCTGCTCATACTGTCTCCTGAGCATAAATGTCTCAGGGGAGGGACACGGCAGCCAGAGAGAGACAGAGAGCTCATACCATGACTCATTATACAAACTTATAAGTCAGTCCCTGGTCTGCAATATTCTTGGAAGAAAACATTGCTCTGCAGAGATCAACCTCTACATACTCTGTCAAAATCAGAAATGGAATAGCTCTTTTGAAACATAGTTATAGCTAAGAATGCATACCAAAGAAGCGGCATCATAAAAAGCAATGAGTTCTGCACATAAAGCTTGTAGTTATAAATCAATCTTAGAATACAATCTTACATGTATAATATAAAAGCAAACTAGTTATAACTTTCTCTCTTTTAAGGCCATTTCCAATTAATATATCCTCATGCTTGTCATCAACATTTACACAACCTATGCATTTATGTGCTAGTTTTCCCACTGAATCACCTCCATAAATTCAGCATACACACTTCATATATTGCCATAGGCTTCTGTTGGAAAAATAAACATTTTGCACACATTCCAAGGATCCACTTGGTTCTCTGTTTAAATAATATTAAAATGGCTGCTTTAATAAAGCCTTATCTGGGCTACTTAATTTTATTTTTGTCATCTCCAAAATCCCAGAAATACTTCTTTTCTCAATTAATTAGTCATTTATGAAGCCTGTAGGTACAGTCTCACACTATTTGATCTCACTTCTTCCCCCAGTCTCCTCCAGTCACCTTGCATTTGCTAAGACTCTCTTGGCTAAAAACAAAACAAAACAAAAAACCAAACAAACAAAAAACAGAAGGTTTGAGATTAAAGCTACTTCTAATTCCCACTGACAAGTAAAGACAGGTGTCTAAAGTGGGAATTGAGAGAAAGAACCTAGGAGGAGAGCAAGCAAACTTTTCAACTGTCTAATCTGTAAAGAAAAACTCCCTGTTTCAAGTGGAAAGCAAGTAGGATGCTCTATGATTTTGTGGGCCCCAAGAAGATTACTGTATTTGACATTATAGCAACTTATAGGACATTTTTTGAATCTGGATGGTGTTTGCACAGGATTGGAAGGCTCACATAAAAAGCAGCTTCATGTCTTGGATTTAAAAGCAGCAAAGGTAATAGAAGGCCAAGTTTAAGCCTCTTTCTCTACAAAGTGAATCTATGATAACAAAATCAAGAATAAATATGAACTTAATGGTAAGCCAACTGGCCGCTGGGTTAACAAAACAGTAATCTTATCATTCAAAATTGTGAGGACACACATAAATATTACACTTGAGCTGGAAACCCATGCTTTATAAATAGTTTAGGTTATCACTGGCTATTTGAAAGCATGGCAGGGAAAACTTCAGGGATCCCAAGAGACCTCAAGCTGATCTAAACCAGTTTTTAAATGTGCTTTTTAAGCAGAAATATGCGAGGCAAATATGGCTCAGACTGTAAAAACAGAAATGTGTGGCCAGGGGGTCCGTGGGGTAACCCTTTCTCTTGTTGGTTCTGGTTAGATTCTGACTACACAACTAGTTTCCAAAAGTTAGGAGGGATAGGAGGAGCTAGAAAACCAATCAGAAAATATCCGTGGAGGGTGGCGCCTGGGTGGCTCACTTGGTTAAGTGTCAATTCTTGATTTTGGCTCAGGTCATGGTCTCATGGTTCATGGGTTTGAGCTCCACACTGGATTCTTCCGCACACACAGCACAGAGCCTGCTTGAGATTCTCCCTCTTTCTTCTCTCTCTGCCCCTCTCCTGCTCGCTCTCTCTCACTCAAAATAAACAAACAAACAAACAAACAAACTTAAAAAAAAAAAAAAAGGAAATATCCATGGGGACCATGTAAAGGAGGTGCTCTGAGGAAAAGCTTAAAAATGGATCTATTTATCTTTCAGCAGTGAGGGCTGAGAGGACATTATGAGTCTTCGAGTCTGTGAAGGGTTGGAAGCAGGCCAAGAGCCCAGGAAAGTTGGCACCTCTGTCAGAAATTCTATTTCACATTCCACTCGTCTGTGCTTGAGAATGAAGTGCTTTTTGGGCAACCTCAGGGCTACTCCTGAGTTAACTGTGGTGGGACTGGCTCTGGCTCAGTCCAGAATGGGGGTTGGGTCTGCAGAAGTTCCAGACCACCCAGCCTGTGTCAATACACTCTATTCAGAGGATCCCAGGGGCCCAGGACAGAGCTCAGGGATACCATAGGTCTTTAGGCCTCAGAATAAATATGATATTTCAGGCCACAATGGACCTCAGGGAACCCCAGGTCTTTGGGCCTAGCCCCAAATAAACTAGCTCCCCATGATGGCACATCAGTAACGGCTGTGACTATCTATTTCTCATGATTCTGCTCACATCCCTTCACAGCTATTAGAAAGAGCTGTGTTGCTTGAAATTATTATTTGCAACAATTATCAGAAAGTCAGTGGTTTCTAGAAATGTATGAATCTAATCTAATTTCTGCCTCCCCCAATTCCACAAGTGAGGAACCATTAACCTTCTACACTTGTGTAAGCCAAGGTCTATGCAACTTTAAAAGGAGATAACACGAATTAAGGAGGGTGCTACTGTAAGCTTAGCTAGATTAAGTTTCCATTTTTTCTTTGGAGCCGATTTTGATTACTCTGCTTATCTCCTCCCTCCAGTGTGTATTCAGTTCCTGGTGATTTCCTTGCCAATTAAAAGGCAGAAGAGTCTGGAGTATGTGTAAGGAAGGCTAATGAAACCCACTGTGAAGATAAAGTCAAATGCAAGATGTAAAAGGTATGGTGTTCAAAGTCATCTTGCAAGAGCCTTAAAAATGTTCACATATGTTGACCCATAAATCTACTTCAGAGATTTTATTCTGAGAAAGTTTCAAGCCCAAAGCCATTCAATAGTGAATAGTGTAAGCAACCTAAATAGTTGAAGAATGTCAAAGTTATGGTTTATCCAATAATTGAATATTATTTAGATTAAAACATGTTTACTGAATTTTTAATAGTATTGAGAAAGGCTTATATCAGTTATTTTACAAAAAAGAAATCAATGTACAAAGTTGTATATTTAATATTATCTCATATGTAAAAATAAAATGTGAAGAGACTAAAATGAAATACAAGTGATCCTTGAACAACATGGGTTTGAACCACATGGGTCCACTTATGAGCGGATCTTTTACAATATTGTAAATATGTTTTCCTTATGACTCTCTTCATAACCTTTTCTTTTCTCACACTTTATTGTAAGAATACAGTATCTATTTCATATAACACACAAAATATGTATTGATTGACTATGTTACTGGTAAGTCTTCTGATCAACAGTGGTAGTCAAGTTTTGGAGGAGTCCAAAGTTATACTCAGATTTTCACAAAACAACGAGCAAAGGGAAAGAAAAAGAGAGAATGACACAAATCAAGAAACAGACTCTCAGCTATAGAGAACAAACTGATGGTTACCAGAGGGGAGGTGGGTGGGGGGATGGGTGAAATAGGTGATGGGGATTAAGCAATGTACTTGTGATGAGCATCAGGTAATATATGTTGAATTACTATATTGTACACTTGAAACTAATATAACACTCTATGTTAACTAACTGGAGTTAAAATTAAAACTTAAAAAAAAAAGTTATACTCAGATTTTCAACTGTGCAGAGGGTTGGTGTCCCTAATCCTCACATAGTTCAAGGGTCAACTATGTACCAAAAGGTTACTAATGATTGTTATGGGGTGACGGAACTTTGGGTATTTGATTTCTTGTTTCCACTTTTCTACATATTCTAAAATTTCTACAACAAACATATATTACTCTAATAAATAAAAAGATAATTTTTTATTCACAAGTAAGATGGTTGAGTGTGATGATTTCCAAAGTCCCTTCAGCTATCCTCTGCATGGTATCTGGTCAAAATTTAAGGAGTTAATGTTTTCATGACCATAACAATATATCTTCATGTTAAAGAAATAGTACCATTCTGGCCAGTATCAATGTTGGTTGAGTGCATTCCTTTGTGGCCATTAAATTGCAAATTCCTTAGGGGCAGGGGCCATCAATACCATGTTAGGCATTAAACAAATGTTTGCTGAATTTAATTTAAATCGGATAAGTGAGTGAAAGCATTTGTGGAATTAATTACAGGGTGATAACACATTTCCTTGCCTGTTTGGAAACTGCAGAAGCATCAAAAATGATACTGGTATCTTAAATTTTGGATGGATTTTTGCCTTTATAGAAACAAGTTAAATAACATTCATTGCTACATTTATAAAACCAATGAACTGATCAGCAAAACAAAGAAACAAATTTGACCTTTCACAGAATATGGTTTTGTAAATGAAAAATGCTCCAGGATAAGTGTATCTTTCTATACCATAGTCACAGTTTACTGTTACCAGGTGGTGGTATAATTCATCATGAGGTGACCCTCTGTTCTTCTGTCATAAGGAACTAAAGAAAATTAGTAGCAAATGAAATTTTGATATGATGGATGGACCAATAGTATGAAGAAGATGAGATACCAGAGAAAGAATTCCAAACACATTTTCTGGTTGTTAATATCTAAATCAGTCCAGAAAAAGCCAATTAGTATGTTTTCGAAGTAGCAAAACAGTATGACTCTTTTAATCTTGCCATAGGCATTCCAGATGAAGAAGAATATTGAGATTAACTCATAAAAAAAAAGTCAGTATCTTTAGGGATAAGGCACCCTGGTTACTGAAATAACAAGGACTGATCCAAGCCTAGAAGGAGCCAAAACTGATAACGGATGGGACAAGGGTTTAACTAACTGAAGGAGTTGCAAAGAATCACTGCGGAAGCCATCCCAAAGGTAAAAAAAATCATCAAAAGTGCTCCAGTATTATTTTGAAGTTCCATGGCAGCTTTGTTTTTAAATTGTTTAACTAAATCTCAGAACTCTTAAATTCAATTTTTCCCCAGCAGAATAAAAAATATATAATTACTATATCTGGGTTAAACAGAATCAGAAGACCTATCAGCTTAATAAGGAAATCATTCTCTTTGGCGCCATAGTTTCCTATAACTGAATTTGGTTTGATTTTTTGTGTGTGTGTGAGCAAAAGAAGGAAGGAATGTTTATGTCTTGGAGACAGAAAAGAGAACTGAAAATGGTCTCTATGAAAACCTCTGAGGGAACACAAAGAAGCTGCAGGCACCAGCCAATTTCAGAAGCACCAACCTCAGATACAAATTCAATGCCTTGGTTGTGGCTGCCTTGGGAGCACCCTTAATATATCTACAAGGGCTGTGGTTGTAAGTCCTGAAAGTCCTCTTGGATCTAGCAATAGTTGTTGCAAGGAAACTTCTGTACAACAATAATTTTGGCTCTTCCCTTGGTATTCATGATAAAGGAAAATCTAGACCACACCTGTTCACCTCCTGAGTTTTGTAAAGTAATTCAAAAGTTAAGTTCACCCTTCTATATTAGCAATGTGTTCAACACACTGGTATATTCTATCAGTGGAAGAAATCAACTGAATCTCTTTTGTTCTCTTTTCCTTTTTGGATCCCTGTATCACACGTGTGTGCTGTAGTGATGGTGGTGTGTTTGGGGGGGGGGGGTAAGAGAGAGGAAGACAAAAGCAAAAGGTCTGTGTTAATCAAACATGGATGTTGTCATATGTTAGTAACAGGAGTTTAGGCAAAAGAGTAAGATGGGTAAATATCAAGAGGTACTTGATAGATCCCCTATTGTTAAGAAAAATGATCCAAAACTTATAAACAAGGCAAAGAGGCTAATTCCATGTCCTTTTAAAATCATACTGAGGCACTGTTTTAACAAGCCAACACAACGATTAATTTTTTAGTATAATGTTAGTTAAGAGCCCAGTCTTTATGAAGTCACATGTTAACTCATAGATCAGTTTCCAGCAGAAATATACATTATCTCTGTGTGGTAGAAAAGAACTCCAGAGGTTATAACTTATTGCCCTTTATGACATTAACCAGTTTTGTATCTAACCTAGTAATCTTATTCTAATATTATTTTATTAAACTGCCTATAAATGCTCTGTTCTTCAAATGATCCTTGAATAAACTTTAGCATCTTTACTTAATGAGATTTAAAAAATCTTTAACACATATTCCTCCTCCTTTTTTATGAGAGTCTTGTTTTAAGTTTATTAAGAAGCAGACTTTGACACCACTCATCAGCTCCAATCTTAATGCAAGACCTCAAAAGTATTAATACCCTTTGGAAATGCCTGTAACATTCTCCTCCCCTCAATGCTGTTCCACAACAGACTATTCAGGCGAACCCTGAGAGAATATGAGAAGGTGCCTTCCTCTCTTTCTAAAGGAACCTGTGGGCAGACAGAGCTATGTTGTTCCAGGATCAGAAAATCAATTCTAGTGGATTTCCAATGAACTCTTTTCAGGCTCTGAGACTGAGGAATCACGTGCTCCTTTCCCTGCTTCAAGTGTCTACTGTATCCAGAGAATCATGGTAATGGCCAAGCACTTTTCACATGGGCTGAAGGCCTTATGGCCTACACTTGCCCATTTTCCTCCTAGGAACCAACAAGAGTTGCCAGAGGTCTCTTGCACAGCCCTTCTTCTTGCTCCCATTCTAAGAGAGGAGGTCTACCTTAGTGTACTAAGCTCATTTGGCACACTTCGGGGGAGTGGTAGGGGGACTCACAGTGCACCACCTTTTCTCTTCCTGGCCTCCTTCCCTGCTTAGACTCCTCAGCAGAACTGCACAGAACCTCACCATGGTCAGATGCCTGTGGGACTTAAATCTCAGAACACCCACTGCCCAAGAGGCAGACCTCTCTTCCCTCCTTCACCTCACCTCTCTTCAGAAATAAATCTCACTGCAGAAGAAAATTAAATGCAAAAGAATGCATAGAGCATCTATGACTAAAAGCAAGAGCACGCTCATTTCACATTAAGCTAAATAAGATAATTCAAAGAATTGTTTCTCTCAAAGCTCAGTTTCATTTCATAAAACCGTCTTTTCATTTATGTAAAATGAATTTATGCCATAGTTATCTTGGTGGTATAAAAATTAAGAAAATATGGCTGTAGATTTATATAAGATAAAACATACATAAAAATCATAACAGAGTTCTTTTCTCTTTAGTATAATGAAACTATGATGCTCCAAAGCTTGATTTATTTGTGTCAGTTTAAAAAATGGTTTCTTCTATGGGTTTTTCTACTGTGGACCCACCTTAGTCTCACACCCTATCCTGGATACTTAGCCTCTCCTACCTGCTCCTATTACTACCTCGTCCGTACTAAATGAAGAAAACTATCATGGATACTTAGCCTCTCCTTAAGTGAAGGGCTTGTTGGGAGCCAGCTTGCAGGATGTCATTTTGGCAAATATAACCCTCTTAGACTCTCCTTCTGTGGGATGTTAGGCCATCCACCCACCCGAGTCTGACTCCTGCTATATTGTCCTTTGGCAATTAGTGACCACAAAATATGGCCCCCATTCCCCCCAGGGCCACCAGTATTCTGGGGAGAGAAGGAAGGTCACTGTCTGTAGGATCTAATTAACTCCTGTTCCTTCCAGCCTCATCCTCCCACTCCAAGGCTTCCTGCTCCATCACCAAATTCAAACTGAAACCCAAAACCCTTGCCAGCCCCCAGGACATATATGTAAATAACTACCAGTCTCTTGGGGAAAATGTGCACCTTGTTTCACTCACCACCGCAATATAAAATATAATCTGCTGTCACAAACCCAGACAGTCCATGGATAATTCATGAATTTTAATGAGTTCTGAATTCAGCTCCTAAACTATTTTATCTCCCATTAAGGCTCACAAAACGAACAATTCTAAAAGTTAGTTATGTTCAACCAATGGCAAGAATGAAGCATCTTCAGCAAATGGTGTCCATCATTTAATGGGGTGCCTGGGTGGTTAAGTTGGTTGAGCATCCAACTTTGGCTCAGGTCATGATCTCACAGCTTGTGAGTCTGAGTCCTGAATCGGGCTCTGTGCTGACAGCTCAGAGCCTGGAGCCTGTCTTGGAGTCTGTGTCTCCCTCTCTCTCTGCCCCTCCCCCGTTCTCTCTCTCTTTCTCTCTCTCTCTCTCTCTCAAAAATAAACATTAAAAAAAATTTAAGACACATTAAAGGGGCACCTGGGTGGCTCAGTTGGTTGAGTGTCCAGCTCTTGATTTCAGCTTAGGTCATGATCTCATGTTTCGTGAGGTCAAGCCCTACATCAGGCTCTGCACTCACAATGCAGAGCCTGCTTGGGATTCTCCCTCTCTCTCTCTGATCCTCCCTCCCTCTCTCTCTCAAAATAAATAAATAAACTTAAAAAACCCTACATTATAATGTACGAATTTGGGCCACCAAATAGGATGCAAATGGAGCGATTTCACTCATGGAATTCAGAGACTCTTTTACCAAGTTGGGAGTGTCCATGCTTCCTTTCCCATCTGTTATCTTTTCTTTTTAGCTGTTAATTAGCTCTTTGAACAGAAGGTGTGAGAGTATTTAATGTGGTAAAGTAGATCACAAAGGTTCCCCCAATTCTCAGAGTGACCACTCTCACTGCTTGCTAATGCCTTCAATAAAAAATTTAAGAAGACATATGAAATTATTGACCAAAATTGGGCTTTTGCATTACCCATGCACCTCCCCTACTACCTCGTCCCTACTAAATGAAGAAAACCTTAAAAAGGTATGTAACTTTATGTCACTCATAACAGCAATTTAAAAGAAATCTATACTCTTGTAAAGTTCTTTTCCTTGTTGCTCTTGACTATTGATCAGAATGACTTTACTCTGATTTTAACAAGGCTTTATTCAAAAAGAGTCACATTTATTTTTTCTATATATTTTTAATGTTTATTTTATTTTGAGAGAGAGAGAGAGAGCAGGGGAGGGGCAGAAAGAGGGAGACAGAGGATCCAAAGTGGGCTCTGTGCGCTGACTGCTGAGTGCCTGATGTGGGGCTCGAACTCATGAACCATGAGATCATGACCTGAGCTGAAGTTGGATGTTTAACCGAGCCACCCAGGAGACCCCAAAAGAGTCACATTTAAAAGGTACTTTATATGCATTCTCTAAAAAGTATGGAAAACTGTAATTTGGATGCAGCCCTGTTTTAATATTGTAATTACTTTGTATGGTGACAGATGGTAACTAGACTTATCATGGCGATCATTTTGTAATGTATATAAATGTTGAATTACTATGTTGTGTACTTGAAACTAATACAATATTGTACATTAACTATATACTTCAATTTAAAAAATTGGAAAATAAGATAAAATGGTGAACATCACATATGTCAGTATGCAGCTGAAAGGGACCTGAAAAAATTCAGAGCTCCATTTAAAAAATGGGTACGAACTGATGCTTTTAGCTCGACACATTTGAAACTAAGCCACCTTCATTTGTTGTACAAGAATGCAGTTGTCAAATTTGGATCCTGTATTTTTCCCCTTGAGGACACACATGATATCATGAATTCTTTAACTTAGAGTGTGGATTAATTAGGAACACATTTGAAACTAAAAGCACTAACTTCACTTCTAGTTAGAAGTTCACAAATTCATAAATTTCAGTTCCAATTTCAGTTTCCAAGTTCAGGTCCAAGCTCATAAATTAGATTGCTGAAATTTAGATAACAATGATCCATTTATAAAATCTAGTGCCAAAAATAAAAGAAATTGTAATATTAATGTGATTTCAGTGTTTAACAGTAGAGATAGGTGATCAAAAGATAAAAATCATGAAAACATCTTAAACAAATCACAACTTATAGCATATTTTTCTTTTTTGTTCACTCACTGTATCTCTTGGAATTTTACTTATCAACTAATAAAAATGGCAATGAACATAATTGCATAAAAACTCTTGGGAGACTTCTCTGTATGTTATCACAGTAGAAAGATGTTTTTTTCCCCCCAAATTTCTCTTAACTACCAAGTTATTCTGAAATTGCCTGAATGGTTAATAAACACTGGAAGTGATAATTGCATACTAACTCCTGCAGCTTCCAATTGCATATTCCAGTTTTAAAGTCAGGCCCATTATGAATGTTTTCCTCAGGAGGGTGTTTTGCGTTTATTTATGATCAATTTTTAAGTATATGCCTGAAAAGTGACATGATCTTGAGAAATGCCCAAACATACCAAAGCACAGTCTGTGATTTCACCTGGTTCTAAAATATTAAATCAAGACATCAATCCATAAATAGTTTATACAAATTCCTAGCTATGCCATAAAGGAGGTAAAAAGGAAGTTTTACGTCTAAGTAAAAAAAAAAAAATTAAATATAGCTTAATTTCAGCATTTATTTGCTGAAACAGATTTTTTTTTATTTTTTTATTTTTTTTTTATTTTTTTTTATTTTTTAATATATGAAATTTACTGTCAAATTGGTTTCCATACAACACCCAGTGCTCATCCCAAAAGGTGCCCTCCTCAATACCCATCACCCACCCTGCCCTCCCTCCCACCCCCCATCAACCCTCAGTTTGTTCTCAGTTTTTAACAGTCTCTTATGCTTTGGCTCTCTCCCACTCTAACCTCTTTTTTTTTTTTTTTTTTTTTTCCTTCCCCTCCCCCATGAGTTTCTGTTATGTTTCTCAGGATCCACATAAGAGTGAAACCATATGGTATCTGTCTTTCTCTGTATGGCTTATTTCACTTAGCATCACACTCTCCAGTTCCATCCATGTTGCTACAAAAGGCCATATTTCATTTTTTCTCATTGCCACGTAGTATTCCATTGTATATATAAACCACAATTTCTTTATCCATTCATCAGTTGATGGACATTTAGGCTCTTTCCATAATTTGGCTATTGTTGAGAGTGCCGCTATAAACATTGGGGTACAGGTGCCCCTATGCATCAGTACTCCTGTATCCCTTGGATAAATTCCTAGCAGTGCTATTGCTGGGTCATAGGGTAGGTCTATTTTGAATTTTCTGAGGAACCTCCACACTGCTTTCCAGAGCGGCTGCACCAATTTGCATTCCCACCAACAGTGCAAGAGGGTTCCTGTTTCTCCACATCCTCTCCAGCATCTATAGTCTCCTGATTTCTTCATTTTGGCCACTCTGACTGGCGTGAGGTGGTATCTGAGTGTGGTTTTGATTTGTATTTCCCTGATAAGGAGCGACGTTGAACATCTTTTCATGTGCCTGTTGGCCATCCGGATGTCTTCTTTAGAGAAGTGTCTATTCATGTTTTCTGCCCATTTCTTCACTGGGTTATTTGTTTTTCGGGTGTGGAGTTTGGTGAGCTCTTTATAGATTTTGGATACTAGCCCTTTGTCCGATGTGTCATTTGCAAATATCTTTTCCCATTCCGTTGGTTGCCTTTTAGTTTTGTTGGTTGTTTCCTTTGCTGTGCAGAAGCTTTTTATCTTCATAAGGTCCCAGTAATTCACTTTTGCTTTTAATTCCCTTGCCTTTGGGGATGTGCCGAGTAAGAGATTGCTACGGCTGAGGTCAGAGAGGTCTTTTCCTGCTTTCTCCTCTAAGGTTTTGATGGTTTCCTGTCTCACATTCAGGTCCTTTATCCATTTTGAGTTTATTTTTGTGAATGGTGTGAGAAAGTGGTCTAGTTTCAACCTTCTGCATGTTGCTGTCCAGTTCTCCCAGCACCATTTGTTAAAGAGACTCTCTTTTTTCCATTGGATGTTCTTTCCTGCTTTGTCAAAGATGAGTTGGCCATACGTTTGTGGGTCTAGTTCTGGGGTTTCTATTCTATTCCATTGGTCTATGTGTCTGTTTTTATGCCAATACCATGCTGTCTTGATGATGACAGCTTTGTAGTAGAGGCTAAAGTCTGGGATTGTGATGCCTCCTGCTTTGGTCTTCTTCTTCAAAATTACTTTGGCTATTCGGGGCCTTTTGTGGTTCCATATGAATTTTAGGATTGCTTGTTCTAGTTTCGAGAAGAATGCTGGTGCAATTTTGATTGGGATTGCATTGAATGTGTAGATAGCTTTGGGTAGTATTGACATTTTGACAATATTTATTCTTCCAATCCATGAGCAGGGAATGTCTTTCCATTTCTTTATATCTTCTTCAATTACCTGCATAAGCTTTCTATAGTTTTCAGCATACAGATCTTTTACATCTTTGGTTAGATTTATTCCTAGGTATTTTATGCTTCTTGGTGCAATTGTGAATGGGATCAGTTTCTTCATTTGTCTTTCTGTTGCTTCATTGTTAGTGTATAAGAATGCAACTGATTTCTGCACATTGATTTTGTATCCTGCAACTTTGCTGAATTCATGTATCAGTTCTAGCAGACTTTTGGTGGAGTCTATCGGGTTTTCCATGTATAATATCATGTCATCTGCAAAAAGCGAAAGCTTGACTTCATCTTTGCCAATTTTGATGCCTTTGATTTCCTTTTGTTGTCTGATTGCTGATGCTAGAACTTCCAGCACTATATTAAACAACAGTGGTGACAGTGGGCATCCCTGTCGTGTTCCTGATCTCAGGGAAAAAGCTCTCAGTTCTTCCCCGTTGAGGATGATGTTAGCTGTGGGCTTTTCATAAATGGCCTTTATGATCTTTAAGTATGTTCCTTCTATCCCGACTTTCTCAAGGGTTTTTATTAAGAAAGGGTGCTGGATTTTGTCAAAGGCCTTTTCTGCATCGATTGACAGGATCATATGGTTCTTCTCTTTTTTTTTGTTAATGTGATGTATCACGTTGATCGATTTGCGAATGTTGAACCAGCCCTGCATCCCAGGAATGAATCCCACTTGATCATGGTGAATAATTCTTTTTATATGCTGTTGAATTCGATTTGCTAGTATCTTATTAAGAATTTTTGCATCCATATTCATCAGGGATATTGGCCTGTAGTTCTCTTTTTTTACTGGCTCTCTGTCTGGTTTAGGAATCAAAGTAATACTGGCTTCATAGAATGAGTCTGGAAGTTTTCCTTCCCTTTCTATTTCTTGGAATAGCTTGAGAAGGATAGGTATTATCTCTGCTTTAAATGTCTGGTAGAACTCCCCTGGGAAGCCATCTGGTCCTGGACTCTTATTTGTTGGGAGATTTTTGATAACCGATTCAATTTCTTCGCTGGTTATGGGTCTGTTCAAGCTTTCTATGCTGAAACAGCTTTTGAAAAAAGTTTCCAAGTTTGTGCTCAGGGAGAATGCTGGATTAGAAAGACTACCTCAAAGTTATTAAAATTAAATATTAATGGTGAATCTTATTAAAATGCCAAAAGAATTGTCAAAGGTTCTGATAATTTCATAAATAGTCACACAGCTTGAACCATAACTTGGGTTTTTCTTTTTCTTTCCTGCTTTGCCATGTAGGCAGTAGGAAGGCTGAGCCACCTTGTCAGTGGGCTGTACAAATTTGTCTTATGTTGCTTGAATACTAATCTTCTCTTAGCGGAATAGACAGGAGCTCTTCTTTTTTTTTCCTTTCTAAAGGCTGATAATTCTGTCTTCATTTTACTTTCCTTCCTCAGTTTCAGTAAAGAAGTTGTTTGTTCTTTTTCTGCTATCATAATGAGGTCAGGTTACTGCAATCTAAACTACTTTGAAGGCATTTTATTTTTAACAGGATGGAACCACTAACAGAGACTTTAAGGTCCTCCTCCATCACTCTGAGCTACCACCTGCCTGCAGCGCTGTGTTGATCCCCACCCCTGAGTCAGTTTTCCCTGGCAAGCAGTCTAAAAGCATCATCAGTAGGAGGAAGCAGAACTGGAACTTCAGGTCCTTGTCTTCCTCCTCTAACAACAGGCTTGGAAAGTCACTCTTCTTTTTTTTTTTTCTTTTTAGTGTTTATTTATTTTTGAGACAGAGAGAGACAGAGCATGAGCAGAGAAGGGGCAGAGAGAGAGGGAGACACAGAATGTGAAGCAGGCTCCAGGCTCTGAGCTGTCAGCACAGAGCCCGATGCGGGGCTTGAACTCACGAACTGTGAGATCATGACCTGAGCTGAAGTCAGACGCTTAACCGACTGAGCCACCCAGGTGCCCCAGAAACTCACTCTTCTAAACACTGCTGGTCACTGAGAAGCTTAATTTTCCTTTAAAACAAACTTTGATGACTTTTCTTCCCATTGACTTTTAAAATTATGTTTTTAAATTTTTATTTATTTTAATATAGTTTATTGTCAAATTGGCTTACATACAACACCCAGTGCTCCAGTACTCGTCCCAACAAGTGCCCTCCTCAATGTCCATCACCTATTTTCCCCTCTCCCCCACCCCCCATCCACCCTCAGTTTGTTCTCTGTATTGAAGAGTCTCTTGTGGTATGCTTCCCTCCCTCTCTGTCTGTAACTATTTTCCCCCTTTTCTTCCCCCGTGGACTTCTGTTAAGTTTCTCAAGATCCACATATGGGTGAAAACATATGATATCTGTCTTTCTCTGACTGACTTATTTCACTCAGCATAATACCTTCCAGTTCCATCCACGTTGCTGTAAATGGCATGATTTCATTCTTTCTCATTGCTGAATAGTATCCCATTGTATACATAAATCACATCTTCTTTATCCATTCACTAGTTGATGGACATTTAGGCTCTTTCCATAATTTGACTATTGTTGAAAGCACTGCTATAAACATTTGGGTACATGTGCCCCTTTGCATCAGCATTCCTATATCCCTTAGGTTAATTTCTAGTAGTGCTGTTGCTGGGTCATTGGGTAGTTCTATTTTTAATTTTTTGAGGAACCTCCACACTGTTTTCCAGAGCGGCTATAATAGTTCGCATTTCCAATAACAGCGCAAGAGGGTTCCCATTTCTCCACATACTCACCAACATCTGTTGTTTCCTGAGTTGTTCATTTTAGGCACTCTGACCAGCATAAGTTGGTATCTCAGTGTGGTTTTGATTTGTATTTCCCTGATGAGGAGTGTTGTTGAGCATCTTTTCATGTGTCTGTTGGCCATTTGGATGTCTTCTTTGGAAAAGTGTCTATTCATGTCTTCTGCCCATTTCTTCACTGGATTATTTGTTTTTCAGGTGTTGAGTTTGGTGAGTTCTTTATAGATTTTGGATACTAGCCCTTTATCTGATATGTCATTTGCAAATATCTTTTCCCATTCTGTCAGTTGCCTTTTAGTTTTGTTGATTGTTTCCTTTGCAGTGCAGAAGTTTATCTTGATGAGGCCCCAATAGTTGCTTTTAATTCCCTTGCCTTGGGAGATGTGTTGAGTCAAAGAGGTTGTTGCCTGCTTTCTCCTCTTGGGTTTTGATGGTTTCCTGTCTCACATTTAGGTCTTTCATCCATTTTGAGTTCATCTTTTGTGTATGGTGTAAAATTATATTTCTTTTAAAAATCGAAGGATATTTGACATCCACTGACTTTAAAGTATGATTTTTAAATAAGATACACCTAGGCAAGCACACATTATCTACCATGGTGCCTGACTCTAGGGCAGTATCTAGCCCAGAGAAGATATTCAATATATTTGCTTTAATCCATGAGTTAGAAAAAAAAGAAAGAAAATGAAAGAACTGTAAACTAATCTTTAAACCAGGCCAAAAAAAAAAAAAAAAAAAAAAAAAAAGAAAAGAAAAGAAAAAAGAAAAAAGAAAAGAAAAAGGAAAAAATTAAAGAAAAAAAGAAAGAACATAATAATGTGGTCCCTAATCCATAATGGCAATGACCAGAGGTAACCAGTGAACATTTTACTATGTGCCCTCCCAGTCATATAACAGCCCGTAGCACACATAAATCATGATGCATGCATTATTTCTTAACTTTTCTTTTTGTGCTATTTAGTATGTAGTGAATATTTTCACATACATTAAATATTCTTCTACAATGTCATTTTAATGGCTATACTGCATTCCAATAATCAGTGTAATAATGTCTCAATAATTTAACTTTCTCCCCTATTGTTAAACTTTTAGGTTGTTCCCTTCTTGGCTTTATTATTATTGATATTAACAGCTATGGACACTTGTGTGGCTAAATCTTTATGAATATTCATGAGGATTCCTTGATGATAAATTGTAAAAAGCATAATACTAATATTGTGATTCGCAATTGGAAAAATATTTTTGGTAATTTATTATTTAAAAAAAATTTTTAATGTTTATTTTTGAAAGAGAGAGACAGAGCACAAGTGAGGGAGGGGCAGAGAGAGAGGGAGACACAGAATCCGAAGCAGGTTCCAGGCTCTGAGCTGTCAGCACAGAGCACGACATGGGGCTTGAACTCATGAACTGCAAGATCATGACCTGAGGTGAAGTCGGATACTTAACTAACTGAGCCACCCAGGTGCCCCTTTGGTATTTTAAATCCATTTCGGGGGTAGCTTGAGGAATATACCTGCAGATATAGTGTCTGGATCTTTTTTTTTTTTAACAAACTCTTTAAAAAAAATTTTTTTTTAAGTTTATTTATTTTTGAGAGAAAGAGAGAGAGAGACAGAGAGAGCACTAGCGGGGAGGGCCAGAGAGAGCCGGAGGAGACACAGAATTTGAAGCAGGCTCCAGGTTCTGAGCTGTCAGCACAGAGCCCAACGCAGGGTTAGAACTCACAGATGACAAGATCATGACGTGACCTGAAGTTGAATGCCTAACCACTGAGCCACCTAGGCACCCCAGTGCCTGAATCTTAGTTCATCATTTCCAACTCTATTCACCCTTATCTCTGACTTTTTATTTTCAAGGCTCAACAAAGCAGTTATTCTCCAAGGAGCTGGTGACTGAACCCTCAAAGAGAGCAGGAAACTTGTTTCTCCTTTATTAAAAATAGCTCCATGGGTATTGCCAGCTGTTCTTTCATGCCCAGCTGGAGCAGTCTACATATCTTTTGATTCTTTTTCTAGTAGCAAGCACATTTTCTAAAATGAATCTTGTACTCTTACAACTTCTCAAATCTTTATGTGTTCATTCTTAAGTGAAGTGAAATATGAATTGATTCGTATTTAAACTAAAAGAAACAAAACCTAATCTTTTCCACTAGTTAAAAAAAAGGAATTTCAAGTTGCAAGAAAGAAATGAATAAAAAGATAGTCTTTATTTATGATTTTAAAAAGGGCTTATAGCTATCTATGAATAACTATCTCTAGAAGACTTAAAATTTTCTTCAAATATTTATCTCCAGTTGGTAAATAAAATATCTAGAATTGCTATTTTAAGATGATAACCAAAATGCAATCCTTTACAAATGTGAGTGGACACAAAATAATATAGCATTTATCTACTTGGATTTTAAAATTTATCTTTAGAAAACATACACATTGAACTCTGAGTGGTGACTTGAGTAATTAAATGGTTTGTTCATTTTACTTATAACCACCACTACAAATTAATGAAGAAAAAATTTCTCTTCTTATAGGACTAGGGCCACAGTGTTTCTAGTAATGACAGAGATACTCAGCATGTTTTATAGGAATTTAGCAGAGAAGGATTTACAACCTTTTCCAAAAGGGTCCCTGAGGATGGGGTAAGAGGATAAGAGGTAAAAATCCGAGCATGACTTCAGTGAATTTTTTGAATGCTTATAACAAATGCCCTCTGGAACTAAAAAATACCCAATTCTAAGAGAAAACACACACACACACACACACACACACACACAATTTCTTTGTTAAAATGCTTTTTGCTATTCCTTTAAAAACTCAAATCTTAAATCTTACTTGTCGCTGTATGAATAAATATTTTATATGGATTTACTGCAAATTATGAAATAATTTATTTTGTATATTGTACTTTTCTAAACACACCTATTCTCGTGTATCCAATCATTAAAGATTTTTCATCTTCTAAAAATTTATGTGCAAAGGATTTTTCCATAACCTTCACAAGTTCACAGGATACCACTATGGAGGGTAACTGAGGACTTCTAAATATGTGCATGATTACAAGAAACCCTTGTTTTACCCCCCTTTAATAGCCACACAACCACATGCTAATATTTAAGTTCTATGCTATTAAGGGAACATTCTCATTGTTTATTTAACTTTTTAATTTTTTTTCAAATATGCCTTAAATTTTCATGCTTTATATACACCTTAGGATAACCAGATGCTTTTCTGAATTCTCACCTTAATATTTCACCTTAACAGTGATTTTAATCAAAGAAAGAAAGAAGATTCTTGGGGTGCTTTTTCTATTACAACATAAACTACTCTTCCTCCTAATCTAATCCAGAAGCCTCTCTCTGTATCTTGGCCAGGACACTCCTTGACCACCAATAATAAAGCATTATACTTCTCCCTCATTCCAAATTCACAATATTATTTATTGAAATTAAAAACTTTCTCCCCAGAAATTTAGGCTAATTAAATTTGAGCCTTTTTCTGCTGGTAAGCCACCAGGTTAGTTTTTGAAATTTCTTGCCTACTGAAAGTCGTACAAATAAGCTTTGGTTATTCCTAGCTGTGTTTGGGCTCTGTGAGAACACAGCACTCTCAGAGGCAGAGCTGAGCCTGGGGATGAGCCCCTCCATGTGTGAAATTATTCAAATGCCTCCCTTTCTTATCTTTGAAGTATTGATAACTCATAAACAGTAGGACTCAACCTTTTCAAAACCATGCGCTTCTACCAAATCAAGCTACTAGGAGGTACCAGTTTGGTTAAATCAGATTATCTGGTCAAATTATTATGCACCATATGTGCCTTCTGAATTATTTACTAGTAACTTTGTTGAAGAGAAGAATTAACAGTACGAGCTTGGACTCCCAGCTAAATCTCACCAATAAATAATTATCTACTTTATCTTACTGTCACCACTGAGATGTGAATACTATTCTGTAGGCCAGAGGTTCTTGACAAGGATGACTGTAAGACACTTGGAAAGGATTGGAGATATATTTGATTGTCAAAACTTAGAGGGGATGTTGGTTGCTATTGGCACCTAATGAGTAGAGGCCCAAGGATGCTACTAAACACCCTACAATGCACAGGACAGCCCCCCACAACAAAAAATTATCTTGTTCAAAATGGAGGTTGAGGAATCCTGCTTTAAGAAAATGAAATACGGGAATGCAAGCGGGTGCAGCCACTCTGGAACACAGTATGGAGGTTCCTCCAAAAACTAAAAATCGAACTACCCTACGACCTAGCAGTTGCACTACTAGGCATTTATCCAAGGGATACAGGTGTGCTGTTTCGAAGGGACATATGCACCCCCATGTTTATAGCAGCACTATCAACAATAGCCAAAGTATGGAAAGAGCCCAAATGTCCCTCGATGGATGAATGGATAAAGAAGATGTGGTATATATATACAATGGGGTATTACTCGGCAATCAAAAAGAATGAAATCTTGCCATTTGCAACTATGTGGATGGAACTGGAGGGTATTATGCTAAGTGAAATTAGTCAGAGAAAGTAAAAAATCATACGACTTGGCTCATATGAGGACTTTAAGAGACAAAACAGATGAACATAAGGGAAGGGAAATAAAAGTAATATAAAAACAGGGAGGGGGACAAAACAGAAGAGACATAAATATGGAGAACAAACTGAGGGTTATGGGAGGGGTTGTGGGAGGGGGCATGGGCTAAATGGGTAGGGGGCATTAAGGAATCTACTCCTGAAATCATTGTTGCACTATATGCTAACTAATTTGGATGTAAATTTAAAAAAAATTAAAAAGAAAATTAAAAAAAATAATAAAATGAAATAAAAGTAGATAAAAGAAAAGTATTCCCTTTGAACCTTTGGAAAGGGTTACCACCCAGGTAGTATAGAGCTCCTGGAGCTTTATGATAGGAAGACAAATTGCCAAACAGAAGCCCCAGGATGGCAGCACCCCAGTATATTCTTAAAAAGGAGTTTAGTAAATGTGAATCCATGGTACAAAGACCAAATTCCAGAAAAAATATAATCATCAACTTGATAGTGTTCATAGCTAGTGAGAAACCCATCCTTCACATTTAATTTGACTGCATAGAAAATTTATGGAGTGAATGAAGAATAAAATAGAAAATAGATGTTAACCAAGCCATCCTAATTAGGTATAGCCTTTTTGATCCATTTAAAATCTTCTCTTGTTTGGAGAAGCGTGGCGCTTGGGGGATGGGGTACAAATAAGTATCTGTAGTGTTCTGTCAGTGTTGTGACACATGAGCAAACCTCCAGCCATTTTCAGATTTTAATCATCTTACCCACATTACAGATGCAGGCTATTTGGCAGATGCTCAGAGGAAAAGAGCCTTATCAGTCCTCAGCATCTAATTACTTATCTTAGAGAAAATTAGGCAAGATTCCAAGTCTACAGAAGACTCATGTTCTGTTGGGAGTTATTAATTACAAGCAGACTTAAGAAGCATTAATTTGTTTTAGTAATCATGCCAGGGTGTGTACAACTCTGCCAAAAAGCACAGGAAGTAGAGATTGGGGAGAAGGTGAGCTACTCGGCTCAGCTGGTAAAGGGGGATTAAAACCAGACGGCCCCAATTTGTCTTTTAGCCAAGTTCCAAATAAAATATTCCTTGTGAAGTTTAAATTAAATTGATGCCTGATTGTCTCACTCCTGAGTAAGAATCTAAATTAATTCCTTCTTTGTGATTTCCAGTTTCATTGTTATGGTTGAAGACCTTAAGATAGTTAAAACTTAGTCTGACATACAAACACACATCCACATACATTTGCATACATGTGGGAAGAAAGACTGGAAGAAAACAGACCAAAATTTAAACAATTATTATATTTGGATGGTGGAATTATACAAGATTTCAATTTTCTTTCCTTTTTAAAAAAATTTTATTTTAGAGAGAGCGTGTGAGCAGGGGAGTGGGGCAGAGGGAGAGAGAATCCCAAGCAGGTTCCACGCTCAGTGCAGAGCCCAGTGTGGGGCTGGATCCCATGGCCCTGGGATCATGACCTGAGGTGAAATCAAGAGTCAGCCACTCAGGGGTGCCGGGGTGGTTCAGTGGGGTAAGCGTCCAACTTCAACTCAGGTCATGATCTCGTGGTTCATGAGTTCGAGCCCCGCATCAGGCTCTGTGCTGACAGCCCAGAGCCTGTAGCCTGCTTCAGATTCTGTGTCTCCCTCTCCCTCTACCCCTCTCCTGATCACGCTCTGTCTCTGTCTCTCAAAAATAAATAAACATTAAAAAAATTTTTTAAAAAGTCAGCTGCTCATCCAACTGAACCACCCAGGTGCCCCTCGATTTTCTTTTTATATTTCTATGATGTTTCCAAAATTTTTACGATGAAGCACATATTATTTTTATAATCGGGAAATCTATAATAGGTTTGTTAATTATACTCCTCTCAGCTTTCTATTCCATTCCCTAATTATGATCTAGTTCTACTGATAGTGTCATACTTTAAAGGTTGACATGAGTACTTATGCTGAAAAGGGGTGAATAACCAGTCATAGATGCTAATCAGATCAAAATCTCACCCAGTATTACCTACTTACATAGCTGTCTGTATAACATATTGCTAACGGGTAACATGTTACTCAAGAAATAATTTAGCAAGGACTTCTCAAATTCTATCTTTCACTATTTACATATCTTTATATTCCAGCAATGTATAGAGGGAAAGAAAAAAAGGTGGAGAATGGATATATCAGGTCACAACCAGGCCAGTTGTGGGACATATTGAAGAGATAAGGCTCAAACCTTGAAACGAATTTGAAATGAATTATGTTTAAGCTCAATGTCTAAAGTTACATGCAATCTATACATTTAGTGAAATCCCTTGACAATCTGGTAATATAAGGTACCTGATGTTGGCCTAAGTGAAACACAAAAAAATTCCTACAATACATGAAGTAACACAGGTTTACCTCAATTTCATGGTCAACAAAGAATTAAGACAAAGTGTTTGTCCTGCTGTGATGCTAAGAAAACTCAAATGATGGGGGCGCCTGGGTGGCTCAGTCGATTAAGCATCTGACTTCGGCTCATGTCACGATCTCACGGTTCGTGGGTTCGAGCCCCGCATCAGGCTCTGTGCTGACAGCTCAGAGCCTGGAGCCTGTTTCGGATTCTGTGTCTCCCTCTCTCTCTGCCCCTCCCCCACTCGTGCTCTGTCTCCCTCTGTCTCAAAAATAAATAAACATTAAAAAAAAATAAAAAAAAAAGAAAACTCAAATGATGAACTTAGGTATATCAAAGCAAGTGCTGACAACTCTACCTCAAAAAAAAACCTCATCAACATCAAACATTAATAGCTATTATCATTGAAAAGAAACATATCCTTTCTTTGTGAGAGAGAGAGAGAGAGAGACAGCAAGTGAGTGAGGGGAAGAGAGAGAGAGAATCCCAGGAAGGGCAGAGGGAGAGAGAGAGAGAGAAGCAGGGCTCACCCAATGTGGGGCTCGTGTTTTACCCAAAGTGGGGCTTGTGCTCACCCAAAGTGAAGGTTCAAGCTCACCCAAAGTGGGGCTCAAGCTCACCCAATGTGGGACTCGAACTCATGAACCGTGAGATTATGACCTGAGCTAAAGTCAGATGCCTAACAACTGAGTGACTCAGGTACCTGAAACACATCCTTTAAAATTAAAGTCTAGATAGTTAGGCAAAAAAAATAATGAAAGTCTTATATAAGTACAAAATGAAGAAAATCCTTGTACCTACCACTCAGGTAATGAGACTGTCTTGATAGAAGTCAATAAGCAAGAAATAAATTATGCCTATAGTGATCCTGGAAGCAGGTAAGTGATCTCTCGTCCACTAGCTATTTTCAGTTCCTCATTGTTAAGCACTGGGGAATTTCTCTTTGACTCATGACAGTTTCCTGATGCGTACAGGACCATATAGATATTCTCACGGCTCTTTTAAAATAATACTTCTAGTAACTCTATGGTTAAAGCCACACATACAGAATACCTTCTGTATGGATGATATAGTGATAGATGTTTTGAGGCCACAGAATATGGAAAAGATACAGTCCCAGGAGGCATCAGCCTGGGGTAGACCTGGGAAAACAGAAAGTTATTTGGACCAAGAATCCTTCATCCACTCAATAGTCTTATGATGGCCCTAGGCAGCTCAAGTCTCTCTCACAAAGAATTTATCAGTCCTATTTCTCATTCTTTCAAGTTTTTGCTCTTTCTGAGCTAAGATGCCAGCAGACGTGTTTCCTTCTAGGAAAGGAATTTTCAGTTTAACAGAAACATGATACCTTGACTCGGAGGAATCACCTAGCAGAAAGAATTTTATGTGACCAGCACACAAGTCAGGAAATACAACATTAGGGGCGCCTGGGTGGCTCAGTTAAGCGTCTGATTTCAGTTCAGGTCATGATCTCGCAGTCTGTGAGTTCGAGCCCCACATCGGGTTCTGTGCCTACAGCTAAGAGCCTACATCCTGCTTTGGATTCTGTGTCTCCCTCTCTCTCTGCCCCTCCCCCTACTCTCTCTCTCTCTCAAAAAAAGTTAAAATTAAAAAAAAAAAAGATGAAATACAACATTACTAGGAATTAAAAAGTCCTTCTCATGCCCCCTAAACATTAACCCCTTCCAAGATTAACCACTATTCCGACTTCTAACACCAGAGGTTAATTTTGCTCACTTTTGAGCTCTTTTGAAGTGGTATCATAAAGAATGTATTCTTTTGTATCTGGTTCTTCTGATCAACATTATGTATGTGAGATTAACCCATGTTCGTATGTGTAGTGTAAACTATGTGTTCGTATGTGTAGTTGTATGGGCTACTCATTTCCAGTTATAAATATTATTTACTTCAGTCTTCACTGTTTTTCCACACATAACTTCAATTATTCATTCCAAAATTATGAGAGACATAAAAAAAGCAAGAAAAAAACCCACAACCTACTTTTAAGAGATAAAGCAATATAGTATAGGATTCTAAGATGAATGATCCAGATAGTGGAACTAGAGTCATAAACTATAAAATACCTAAGAAAAACATGTGAAATGATTCAGTAAAGAAAGTACAAAAATAAGCATGAACAAATGGGGAAAGCAGCAGAGAGATAAAAACTATACAAAGAGTTAAATGGAAATATGAGGGAAAAATCATATCAGAGATGAAGAATTCCTTTGAAGGATTCACCCTCAGACTAAAAACCATGGAAGCAAAAACCAGTGGACTTGAAAACAGGTCAACAGAAGTGATCCAAATGGAAACACAGAGGATAAAACAAGTAGTGAAAGAAAAAATAATAAAGTATCAAGAACTACAGGACTATATCAAACAGTATAATATATATGTATTTGGAGTCCCAGAAAATGAAGAAAGAGCTAGCAAAAATCTGAATTTTCCAAAATTAAAAAGATATCAAATCACACGTCCAAGAAATCCAGGGAACTTCAAGCAGGATAAATGCCAAAGGGGAGGAAATACACCTACATACATGTTAGCCAAACAGCTGAAGCCCATAGATAAAGAGAAAATCTTTAAGATAGCCAGAGAAAAAACTGAAATATTACATTCAGAGAAACAAAGAATTACAGCAGATTTCTCATGAGAAATTATATAAATCAGAAGACCATGGAATGACATTAAAGTACTGAAATAAAAAAGTTGTCAATACAACATCATATAACCAGTGAAACATCTTTCAAAATGAAGGCCAAAATAATAGTAATAATAATAATAATAATAATAATAATAATAATAATAATAAGCAGGAAGAGAAGAAGAAGAAGAGGAAGAAGACAATGACGAAGGCAACAATGACAAAGTGGTTCTACTTTCAGCAGCAGTGTAGGGGAGTTATACTTGTTCCACATCCTTATCAATACTTGGTTTTTTTTTTCACTGGCAATTTTGGTGGCTGTGAAGTTGAGGCATAATGTGGTAGACAGAATAGCTCCCCAAAACATCTATGTTTTAATTCCTAGAACCTATGAATATATTACCTTATATGGCAAAAGAGAATTTACTGATGTGACCTTAAGATGGAGGAATTAAAAAAAAGGGGGGGGGGGGCGCCTGAGTGGCTCAGTGGATTGAGCGTCTGACTTCAGTTCAGAGCATGATCTCATAATCCATGAGTTCAAGCCCCGCATCTGGCTCTATGCTGACAGCTTGTAGCCTGGAGCCTGCTTCAGATTCTGTGTCTCCCTCTCTCTCTGCCCCTCCCCTGCTTGCACTCTGTCTCTCTCACTGTCAAAAATAAATAAACATGAAAAAAAAAGATGGGTGAATTACTGTGGATTATCTGGGTAGAAGTAATCTAATCACACAAGTCATAAAAGTGGAGAATCTTTCCCAGTGGTGGTCCCAGATGTACACAGTGGAAGAAGTGTCAGAGAGATGCAACATTGCTGGCTTTGAAAACAGAGAAGAGGAGAAAATCAGAGAGTGAGGGTGGTGCATAGAAGCTAAAAAGAAAGGGAAATAGATTCTTTCCTAGAGCGTCCAGAAAGTAATGAATGCTATCAACATCTTCATTTCAGGGCAATGAGACCTTTGTTAGACTTCTAACCTATAGAACTGTAAAATAATAAATTTGCATTGCTGTAAACCACCAAATTTGTGGTAATTTGTTATAGCAGCAATAGAACATGAATACATACATTGTGGTTCTAATCTGCATTTCCTTGATGGCTAATAGGGTTGAACTACTTTTCATGTTTATTGGATATCCTTTTTTATGAAGTGCCTGTTCAGATTTTTTATCGATTTTTCTATTGATTGCTTATCTTTTTCTTATTGGTTTTTAAAGTTTCTTTATATATTCTTTAAGAGTTATTTATATATTCTGTTTTTTCATATGAATATATTGCATGCTGAAGCTTGCCTTTACACTCTTTTTTAAACATTTATTTTATTTTATTTTGTATTTTAGAAAAAGAAAGAGCATGAGTGGGGGAGAGGGGCAGAGGGAAATAGAGAGAGAATCCCAAGCAGGCTCCACACTCAGCACAGAGCCCAATGCAGGGCTCGATCCCACAACCCTGCGATCATGACCTGAGCTGAAATCAAGGGTCAGCCGCTCAATCGACAGAGCCACTCAGGTGTACCTCATGCCCATACATTCTCTTAATGGTGTCTTTTAATGAAGAAAACTTTTAAAGTTAATATATTCCAGTATATCCAATTTTTTTTTGGTTTATTATTTTTACATCTTATTTAAGAAATCTTTTCCTCTAAGTCATGAAGATGTTCTCCAATGCTTTTTCTAAAAGCTTTATTGTTGTAACTTTCACGTATATATCTACATGTATAGATTTAATCCATCTTGAATTATAGATTTAATCCATCTTGAATTAAATCTTGTATATAAAGAAAAGGTTTATTTTTACCATGTGCACATTCAATTAACTGTTAGTGAAAAGACTCTCCCTCCCCCCACTGAACTGCTCTGCCACCTTTACCATGAGCCAGGATACCATACATGTGTGGATATTTTTTCCAACTCCCCATTCTGTTACATTGGCTAGTTCATCTGCCTTTGCTCTAATATCATATTGTTTTCGTTACTAAGATTTTGATATGTGGAAGTGTAAGACCCCACGTTGTTCTTTTTCAAGATTGCCTTGTATACTCTTTGCCCTTTGTATTTCCATATGAAACTGTAAATCAGCTTTCCAGTTTACACACATATACAAAGCCCCACAGGGATTTGGATGAGTTGAAGAGAGTTATTATTTTTACAGTATTGAGTCTTTTTAACTAGTGGAAATAATATGTTTTTCTGTGTATTGAATCAGAGTTAATTGTTCTCCATAATATATTGTAGCTTTAAGGTAAGGGCACTTAATATTTTTTATGTTATTGAAAATTAGAATTTTTTAAGTGGTATCTCTTTAAAATTTCATTTCCTAGTTGTGGTTAATGAGATATAGAAAAACAACGGATTTTTAACATATTAACCTTGTATATGGTAAAAATAAGGGCGTTTACTAGGTCATCTCTAATTTTTCTCAATACTCTTGTAGTTTTTATGGAAAGAACATTTTATATAATATTTTAGATGCTAATAGAAATATCTATCTTTTATAAATGGTATGTTTAAAAATTTTTATTTCTTACTTGTTTTTGTTAGTGATATATAGAAATATAATTGCCTTTTGTATGTTGACCTTATACTCTTACCAATCCATCTTGAATTGAACTTTGTATATGGTATGAGGTAGAAAAAAATTCATTTCTCTCTATATGCATATTCAATTAACCCATCACTGATCTTATTGTCTGTAGCTTATTAGCACCTGCAAAGTGTCATTTGCCATATAAAGAAACATATTCACAGGTTCCAGGAATTAGGGTGTGAACATCTTTGGAGGGCCATTTGTCTACTACACTTTTATTTCCTTTTTTCCCCTTATTTTACCAACTAGAACTCCCCATCCAATGTTGTACAAAAGGGGAGATAGCAAGTATATTTGTCTTGTTCTTACTGTAAGGAAAAAAGCTGTCAATATTTCACTATTAAGTATGATGTTTGCCATGGATATTTTGCAGATAATCTTTATCAGATTAATGGAGTTGTTGTCTTTTCCTATGCTGCTAGGATTTTTTTTGTTTTTACAAATGAGCATTGAGTTTTACCACATACTTTTACTATATCGATGGAGACGTTCATCTGATGTTTTTCTGCTTTTTCTGTTAATGTGGTAAATTACCCTCATTAATTTTCTAGTGTTAAACTATTTTGTATTTCTGGAATACTCCCATTCATTTGTGATATATTATCTTTTTTAGCATATTGTTACACTTAATATGCCAATATTTTGTTTAGAATTATCACATTTTGGATGGACACTTTCAGTCTAAAAACTATTTTTTTTTGTTCTACCTTGAGCAAAAGAAAAACTGTAGATAATATTGAAGTAAGATTAAATCCTTATTCTCAAGCATTTTATAATCTTCTGTAACTTGTCCACATTGGTCCGACCACATAACAGTTCTTTTTGCTCCTGTCAAAATTTTTTTGTGATTTCTCTAAATGAAATGAAACATGTCTGGGAATTGGGATCAGAAAAAGAATCTTATAGGAACCACATATTTCCAACAGAGCAGTCCATTCATTTATTTTCAGCACTTTTGCCAGTTGGCAATATATGCCGAATCCATCAAGATGAAGCCGGGTCCACTTTATAGAGTGGACACCTGGCACATTATATGTTCTTAATAAATATGCAGCGACATTAACAGTGAAACCACCAGATGGTGCCACTGTAGGTAACAGCCTGCTTTTTCATTCCAACAGTAAAGAATTCTTTCTCTCTAAGTACTATCTGGAAAAATCTCTTGGGACTGCAGTTACTGCACATACTAGTAATTATCTACTCCGTCATCCCACCCCTGACATTGCAGGTCCCCAAAGTCACCAAATATTTAAATCGGTTTGGGCTCAAAGTTATCGGGAAAAAAGCACTAGAGTTGAATTGGGGGATTCAGAGGGTGTTCTCTCTACATTTAGCCTGTGAATCTTTATAGCATTTTTCAGCATTGAATGGTTATTGCGCTGTCTTGTGCAAATTAAAGCCTTGTAAACAGAGAAAGGATGCCATAGAAGATGAGAAGAAATCATGATTAATTTTAATGAAGGTCAGAAGCCTAGATTTGATGTCAGTTGTTTAATTTTTCACTTCCTGGGGTAATATTAATTCATTGATAAAATGTGAATGATATCAACAAAGACTTTCATTATAAGAGAGTATTCGTAAGTATGAGGCCTAATCACCACTCTAAGTGGATATCTAAGACAAAAAGGCAGCAGGTGTCCTGGATCTCATACTATGTAAAATGCATTCAAGCCCCCTGTCCATTATCCACATATCTATCAACAAAAGTACTCAACTGAGAGCTAATTCAGTTGAAGTTCTGCACTGCAAAACACTTGATTGCATTAAGTGACAGACATATTGAAATGGTGACAAGTAGTCAACCCTGTAAAATATTCAGGGTCATGGGTATTATATTTGCTCAATTCCACTTGCTAAGCATATACAGTTCTTTGTGTATTACCAGGAAAAACAATAATACTAGCCTCATGTTTCCATGGTGACTTCTGAGAGCAATTCTTAAATTTAAAAGTTACCTCTTTTAATCAATGATAATTTTCATCTAGATGATATTCCCATGTTACCCTGACTTATATTACCGTGTTAATTTACTTTCTGCCTCAGCGCAAGGTGAAATTTATTTGCCTAGGGCAAGAGAGGTTTTATTTAGGGGGTAGGTAGTTTGGAGAGGGATGTGGAAGCTGAGGGACATGGTAATCATATGGTAATATGATTAAAAATTGCAGAAAAAGAGAACAAAGAACATAATAGATTTGAATACAAAAATTATTAATTTTTTAATATTTAAAAATTGTGCAATGGAAAAGGTATTCTGTTTCAGACTTTGCTTACCTCAAGGCTGTACAAACCAATGTAATGTCCCTTTGTACACCATATTTATGTTAAGTTACAGTATAAATTTCCCACTCTAAGCATTGATGAAGATTTTAGTGATTCTAGCCCAGTCAATAAAATATACAGCTTTACAGAAAATTTCTAATGATTCAATTAAAGCTCATCTTGGTAGGATTCTGAAACACTAGCTAACCACCACAGACTACTTCTACCTAATGAACATTAAAAGAATTAGCAGAGTCAAGTAAGTGGGTAAAGAAAGCTGTTATTATTTTAAGCAAAATTAAAACAGATGGGAGAGACTGACACACATGTATTCAGATATGTGCCTGCCTCGCATTTAATCTTTTATGAATGGCTGATCCCAGATGGTGGTGGGATTCAGGAGCACAATTTGAGACCCAGCATCCACTTTCCTACTCCAAGGTATGTGTCATTTATGTCTTTTCTATCTAGTGGATGATGCAAATACCATCAAAAGCAAAGAAACTTTTTGAAAGCAGGTTCTCTGGTATTTTGAAAATGAGGTATTGGTCAATTTATCAACCAAGTCCGAACATCTGCCCGCATTCTCCATCACTCAATTCATTTCAGGTTTGGTCTGCTATTCCATATTGACACAAACGGTGGGGTGATGAAACAAGAAATCTAGAGACAAGCTCAGCAAACACATTATGCTGACAAGTGTCAGTGGATCTCTCATTAACCACTGAACCCAGAAAGAGATGTGCCCTCCTCTGAACTCTCACAGCATGTCACCAGTACTTCTTGGACATCATATTTTATCTTGGATGATGGTAAGAATATCAGAAACACAGAATTCTAAAAGAGCAATTATAGTACTTTACCACATTGATTTACATGCTGATTCCCATTACTGGACAATAAACTCCCAGGTACAGTGGCTTCTTCATCTTTCAGACCTGGCAACACAGCCCAGTGCCTAGCAGACGGGGGAATTAGGATACACTAAACAAAGATACAATGATAGCTGCTACTGATACCCATCACATGGCAGGCACAGTGCTAGGCACTTTGCTTACATTATTCCATTAAATCCTCAGAGCAACCTAACCCCTATTTGACAGATTAGGCAAGATACAGAGACTCACAGAAGTGAAGTAAAATGCTTAAAGACCTTGCAGGTAGGTAAGGACACAGCTGGCATTCCAACTCAGGCCTGTGTGATGCAGACGTCCTTAAACTTGCAACGATACCAACGCCCCCGCCTCTGGCACAGCTCCCATAGGCGCAGGCACAAGTCGTAGAGTGGGAGGTCTAAGGAAATGATCAGTGGCACCACAGGAAGTGGTTGAGTGAAGACCCCACACGTTGGGCACAGCACTGGCAGCCTCTGCATTGACACCGGTGGACAGCAATGGGAGCAGTGTCTTTCCTGCACATCGGCGACCAAATGGCTTTTTGGATGTTAATGGCAGATACCACCTTAGCAGGCATGGACAGGAGAGAAGGAAAATAGTGGGTGTTCTGTAGTAGCCAAGAGAAATGCATAGAGCACATGGGAAACATGCCAAAAGCTTTTCAGAATGAATTGGAGCCAAAGCTTAGGCAGAATGAGAGGGGACAGGGCCAGAGAAATAATTTGGGGATAGTTATGTTAGTCCTATTATTACCATACGGGGAGCTAGGAAATGTGAGTGACATTTTGAGCCAATATCTATATAGTATATATCTTACCTCCCATATTCCATACTTGCATAGATTACAATCTCCTTGAAAGTAATATTCATGCCTAATATATATCAGCCATGGTTCCTAGCATATTGCCCTGTAATTTACTCTATACCTCCAGAAAGCAACCATCCTAAAGGTAGCTAATGTAAAAGAAGCCACCCCTTGGAAGTTGTCCCAGGGGACTGCTAGATCCGTTTTCCTGGAATCTGGGAAAAGTAGTACCAGTAGTAA
The DNA here is from genome assembly GCF_018350215.1 of Panthera leo. NCBI lineage: Eukaryota > Metazoa > Chordata > Mammalia > Carnivora > Felidae > Panthera > Panthera leo. The sequence goes on from NC_056686.1 coordinate 182,289,642, forward strand.
GGGCTTCTTTAACTCCTGGATAGGTTACCAAGGATATTCTGATTGACAAGGCACCGGGTCTCAAGTACAGGAGAATACATGAGGTTACCAGAGTTTGAGCTCATTGACTTGTACTCAACTCCTTGATTTTAATTTTATAGACAGGAAGAAGACTTCTGATCTTTATTCAGTTTATAAAACTGGATCCCCTCTTTGGAAGGGAGCGTAGCTATAGCAAATGACATGAATACTTCGGTCCTCTTAGCAGTTGGACTTTTCACTGTAAGTTAATAAAGAATGGTCTTGCTTATCAGTCTCATATGACTAATAAGGAGGACTAATAACATTTATGAACTTGTAAAAGCTGATATGTTGACCCTGATCTCCAACCTCACCAACTGCTGGTAGTAATAGAGCCTTAAAAAGACCAGTACACAGGAAATCCTAATTATGTACCATATTTATTGTAATATTCCTTACACTTTAAACAATATTTTTAGAGACAGAATGACACTGAAAATATGCTGCTTGTCTGAAAGGATTGCTTCGGATTATTTCTTTTTTATATGCTGCTGAAGCAAGCACTGGATTATTTTTTACACAGTTTGTCTCACATCATTGTGGGGATTTGAGATGCAAAGAAGATTGCTATTAACTGAAAAATCTTTATGGAATAAGAGGAATTTTTGTGTGAAATAAATCATGTGTTTGGAAAACTACAAATTTTTCCTAGAAAAAAATTCTATGAAGTCCCGACTGTATTAAATTGCCTTCCCAGTGACCCAGTGAATTTTATCATTTAATGTTAACAAAACTACTTTCCAAGTCTGAATGGCACAGAATTTAAATCCCATGATGTTACCACTTAGCTTATAGGTATCTGCTCATATGAGAAAATAAATCTGTTATTACTCAGTGATTTGGTTTTTCCAAATATCCTTTTCAGCTGTTACAGATGGCTGAGCCTCTACCCTCCTTTGGAATCTTAGAAAGGCTCTTTGTTCTTTGTGACTATCATAACCCCATGACCTGAAGGCACAGGTGTCTATGTCAGCTCTTATTCTGATAATGCTCAAGCTTCTATATCTTCTGTTACTGAATGAGGATCAAGGGAAGATGTGATTATTATAGGGACCTGATCTAGGCTTCAAAAATGTCAAGTCCTTGGCAGCTGTTAAGGATAAGGCATCTTTGGAGAAACAATCTTGCTGGGAAGTCATTCTTCCTCTGGCCCTTCCCTACCCACCCCCCACCCCCCCAGGCTGGAAGGGGTCATCCCTGGCAGCTGTTCTTATAAGGAGAGTGAGGCCAGGCTGACAGCAGCTGTTTCAAAGATACTGAACAGAGATTCCAGGACAAGGGCTAGGTCCAAGTAAGAGTACTTTTATGAAAATATGTGCCACAGTCCAGGGCTCAGGGCTGCAGTGGGATGTACTTGGGAGCTGTATCGGGGGTCATTTTACTTCTCACTCGGTGGATAACGCTGTAAGGTAGTTCTGCTCTCCTGACTGAAAAAAGAAAATGCAGACCTCTAGACAAGGTGTCCAAAGATGACACAGACATAACCGTTATTGATATTATCCATCAATAATTTCCGTTATTGATATTTCCTTTGACAATGCCTAATGACTGCACATCTCGGCACTATCTTGGTTGGATGTCATTGTCTTGGTTGATGTGGAATTTAGATGCTCTGAGACAGCTTTATCTTTCAGAGTGTGGAATTTGCCAGTCTTCCAGGCAGTACCACATAATGGTTAAAAGCCTGAAATACCAAATCCGATAAACATGGGTTTGAGTCCTGGTTCTACATCACACCAGCTGTATGACCCAGAACAAATTAATTTTTCTTTGTACGTTAGGGTACTCACATGTGAAACACAGATAAAAATAGGAGCTCCTTCAGTGTTGTTGTGAGAATTAAATGAGACGATGCAGGCACAGAGCCCAGCCCAACATGCCTGTAATAAATGCTCATTATTGCGACTTTACTAAAAATAGGCAGAGCTGTTAAACTTCTCTACCAGAACAGACTTTCAAAGAGAAGTAGGGTTTTGTTTTGTTTGAGGGATTGATTCTTTCAGGAAATGAAGGTCTGATGACTTTTTATCATTGATCAAAGTTCCGTGAACTCTGGTGCCATAAAGTTCAAAATGTCTCCCCGTTTTTAGATCTTCCTTGATTTCTTTCATCAGCATTTAGTACTTTTCAGCATACAAGTCCCATATTTCATTTTTTGTGGCAGTCATAAATGACACTGTATTTTTGATATCTACATGTTCATTCTTAGTATGTAACAGTGCAACTAATTTTTGCATGTTTATTTTGTATCCTGTAACCCTGCTACATTTGCCTACAAGTTTCTTTTGTTGTTGTTGGTTCCCTGGGATTCCCTCTGTAGACAATCATGTTATTCACAAACAGGGGGTTTTACTTTTCCCTTTCTGTTCTTTATACCTTTTATTTCCTTTTCTGACTTTTTTGCTCTGGCTGGAGCTTCCAGCACAATGTTAGAGAAGAGCTGTGAAAGCAGACATCTTTGCCTCGTTCCACATTTTAGGCGGAAGTGTTCAGCCCTTCGCATAATGTTACTTGTTCTTTATGAAGTCGTTAGGTGCTTTTTTATCAAATTGAGAAACTTCCTCTCTATTCCTATCTTTTCCGAGAGTTTTTAAAAAATCTATTCAAGGTGTTGAGTTCTGTCACAATTTTTTCTGCATTGTTTGACGTAATCATGTGATGTTTCTTCTTTAGCCTATTCATATGGTGAATTGCATTGATTTTCAATTATTAAAATAGGCTTTCCCTATACTAATCTCACTTGGTTATGATATATAATTTCTTGTATATGTTACTGAATTCTATTTTTTAATATTCTAAGGATGTTTGCTTCTATATTCTTGAGATATATTGGTCTATATTTCTCTGTTTTTGCTTGGTTTTGGTGTCAGGGTATTAGCTTCATAAATGAATCAGATGGTGTTCCTTCCTATTCCATTTTTTCAGAAGATATTGTACAGAATTGTTAACTCTTTAAATATTTGGCATAATTCTCCAGTGAAATCATCTCGATCTGGATATTTCTTTGGGGAGAATTTTAAAATCCAATTTTCTAAATAGTTACAGGGCTATTCAAATGATCCACTTTACATTGGGTAAGTTGCAGTAATTTGTGTTTTTTAATTTTTTAAAAATTTTAAAAATTTAAACTTTAAAAATTTTTTAATTTTTTTAATGTTTATTTATTTTTGAGACAGAGGGAGACAGAGCACGAGTGGGGGAGGGGCAGAGAAAGAGGGAGACACTCTCTCTGAGAATCTGAAACAGGCTCCAGGCTCTGAGCTGTCAGCACAGAGCCCTATGCGGGGCTCGAACCCATGAACCGTGAAATCGTGACCTGAGCCGAAGTTGGACGCTTAACTGACTGAGCCACCCAGGCGCCCCCCCTTTTTTTTTTTTTAATTTTTTCCTAATGTTTACGTCATTTGTGTTTTATGATTAATTGATCCATTTCACCTAAATTGTCAAATGTATGTATGTACAGCTATTCACAATATTATCCTTCCGATGTCTGAAAGGTTTGTAGTAATATTTCATTTCATTCCTGATACTGGGAATTTCTATCTTCTCTCTCTCTCTCTCTCTCTCTCTCTCTCTCTCTCCCCTCTCTTTGGGTCACAGTCTCAGTAGAGGTTTGCCAACTTATTAATCTTTTCAAAGAATCCAATTTTTAAAAATTAATTTTCTCCATTATTTTTCTGTTTTCAATTTTATTTATTTTTGCTCCCATTTCTATTATTTCCTTTTTATGCTTATTTGGGGCTTACTCTGCTCTTTCTTTTTTTTATTCTTGAGGTAGAAACTTAGATTATTGACTTGAGACTTTTTCTCTTTTCTAATGTAAGCATTCAATGCCATAATTTTTTTCTGCATTAATTTAACTATGTCCCCCAAATTCTGATTTTTTATATTTTCCCTTTCATTCAATCCAATGTATTTTTTTGGTATTCCCTTGAGGTGACTTTCTTTGACCCATGGATTATTTAGATGTCTGTTATTTGATTACCAAGCCCTGGAATTCTTCCTGGTAACTTTCTGTTACTGATTTCCAGTTTCATTCCATTGTAGTAGGAGAATATCCTCTATGATTTCAATTCTTTTACATTTGTTGAGGTTTGTTCTATGGTTCAGGATATCCTGGTGAATGTTTCATGGGCACTTAAAAAATACGCATTGTTTTTGTTGGGTGGAGTGTTGTATAAACGTCAATTAGATCCTCTTGTTGATGGTATTATTGAAGCTTTTCTATATGCGTGATGATTTTCTGTCTAGTCGTTCTATCCATTATCGAGAGAGAAGTGTTAAAGTCAGTAACCGTTAATTGTGGATTTCTTGATCTTTTCAGTTCAATTGGTTTTGGTTTTGTATACATTGCAGTTCTACTGATTGATGCATACACATTAAAAAAAAAAATAGGACACTCTCCTTCAGTGGGTTCTAATCTTTTCTGGGCTGCCTTCTGGCATCTCCTCCTTGGGCTCCAGCCCAAACTGGACTACTCTCCTGCCCTACAGGTTTTTAAATGAGTAGGAAGGAAGGAAAAGGGAGGAAAGAAGGAAGGAAAAAAAGAGGGAGGGAAGAAAGGCCAGATTATTATTATTTTTGCTTTTAAACTATATTCTCTTGGGGCACCTGGGTGGCTCAGTCAGGTAAGTGTCTGACTTCAGCTCAGGTCATGATCTCACGGTTTGTGAGTTTGAGCCCCGCGTTGGACTCTGTGCTGACAGCTCAGAGCCTGGAGCCTGCTTTGGATTCTGTGCCTCCCCCTCTCTCTCTGCTCCTCCCAACTGTGCTCTGTCTCTACTCTCTCAAAAATAAATAAACACTTAAAAAAACAAGCTATATTCTCTTTGAGAAATCTTCCTTTCTCCTACATCACTGAGTCCTTAGAAGCTCCCATACCAGGAGCAATAATCCCCCTTCTTTGAGTCCCTTAGTGCTCATGATCTATCTGGAAGAAACGACAGAAAATGTGTATGTGGGCATGTATGCATGTGAGTGTGGGTGTGTGTAATTTTAACTTGGTGGATGTCTTCCTATTGGTTTGATACATTAGTATAGGTTTTCAGATCTTGAGGAGGAAAAAAGTGGAGGGGATATTGCAATAAAATGAGTTGGTGCTAGGAAATAATCAAATCTAAAGAAAAGGCCAAACCACAGAAAAGTAAATTTTCATTTCTTCTCTCACCTGTGTCTCTTCTATGAAATACCTTCCTAACAGGACAGTTATCACAATAGTTATAAAATAGCATTTAAGTTTTATCACTAAGTCAAGCTTAATCATTCATAAGTGTTTTTAATTTGTTCCACAATTTTGGGCACCTGATAAGTGTGTGGGATTACTAAAACCTCTGTCTTACCCAGTTGGTATTTAGATCCACATACATTTAAAGGATAATTGTTTATTCTACCTTACAGCTGGGCATTCATCTTTCCTAAAACAATGATTCTAAGTGTGTGACTTTGTACTGAACCAGTAAGCCATGGGGTATAATCAAACACGAACTTAATTCTCCTTCTCCCCACACCAGGTCTAATCTCCTTTATGGAGCTACTTCTTTTCCTGCTTCCTTTTCCTGCTACCAGATAAAATCTCTAGCCAATAACAAAAAGTTCCTCAGGCACTTTAGTTACAAGTATAAGTTCATATCAGTAAGTAGTACACCTACTCTAGTGTAGTAATCACAAACTGAATGCTGTTTAATGTTGAAGCTTCTCTATGCCTCCTGCATAGGCTGCAGGGGGGAAGGAAGGAGACAAGACTGACTTTTCTGTTCCCCAGCCTCAGGCTCCTCCTCCTCCTTTACCCTCATTGTCTGCCTCTGCCTCCTCCAGGACTAGAAGAGTTGGGGAAAGGAGGACACAGAAGGGGACACGGACCATGGTCTGACTGACTGGCACCCTTCTGGCAGTGACATTCTCTGTCCAGGTCAGATGTTTAAAACTGTCTCTCTGGGATGCTTATGTAGGTTCTCCAGCAACACCCCCATCCCTGGGACCTCTCACCTGCAGTTTCCTCTCCCCGTATGAATGCACCTCTCTGCTGATAGCTCACGTTCCTCTCCAGGCAGCCTGGGTCTCCTCACTCTTGAATAGGATCTAGGAGAATGCCAACCCGGCTCTGGCCCTTGGCTCACATTTGGACACTAGGAAATGTACGCTTCTGACCCATCATTGGTGGGGATGGAGTATTTCTCAAACACAGACCTCTGGTTTGTTGGCAAGCAACCTCTGGTCAGAGCTATTTAGTCTTCAGATTTATCATATGCCAGTCTACCGGCCCCTAAATTTCATGGAACACATATCAGGGATCCAAGAAATCTCCTTGAAGCTTCTGTCACTGGGCTTGGGGTCAGGTGAAATCATCCTTAGCCTCTGCTATGGTGGGAGGGGAGCAGCAGTGGGATTCATAGCAGACCTGTCTCCAAAGAAATCTGCTCTTGGATCTCCAACTTCTTAAATGGGGAAGGAGGCCATGGGTTGGAACACTTGTATTTCACTTTGAAATGTGAAATGTCATGTGCCCCATGAAATGAAATGAAATGCCCCACTTTCCTGGGGCATACACCTGGTTGAATGATTCCTTCATCGATTGCCAAATTCATTCACAGTAAAGACACACACAAAAATTCTGCTGTATTACAAAAAAATAAATGAAACATTGTGTCATAAAATATTGTCTATTCCAGTCTTCTGAATACAGATTCATGTCACATTCTGATTCAAATTTTGTGAGTTTTTACATTTATATTGCGAGCCCAGTAGGCTGCCAGTGGCATCAAAAGATCTGTGCCCACCCCTCCATTCCCTCCCTGAGAGTTCCTCATAAGATTTTATGTTTCTCTTCAACTAAATTAGGAGAAAAAAACAAGACCAGCATTGTTGAGGTCTCCTCTGCCCATTGGAAGTCTTCTTGCTGGGAGGTCATATACACCTCCAGGTACATCTCTGACATGCACCTCTGGGGACAGAAAAACATCATCGGGGACTTGTTTGGGGCTGGGGTTCATGTTTGCTGGTTTTTCATCTTCTCATATTTAGATGACTGCTTGTAACCCTCCTCTTTTTCACTGCTTTCTCAGCCTTCAGAAGCTTAATTAGACATTGCCAATGTAAGAACATCTTATACAGAGCCATGTAGTAATGGTTTCCTAAGGTCCTGTGATAAACGCAAGAACCAACCAAAACATTAAGTAGTTTATCTCAAAGCAGCATAATTTCAGAGTTCAGTTGCCCAAGTTATACTTATCTTCAGAGAATCCCAGAAACTCCTTGGAGAGACATGTAGGGGCGTCTGTCATCCCCACAGACTCTCACAGTTGAAGTTCAAGTTAGCTTGTAACAGTGAAAGGAGGCGAAGGTCCCAGGGAAGGAGCCAAATTCCAAGTAATTTGGCATGGTATAATCTCGGACTGAATTTAATCACAGGCCTGGAGTTTTCAAACAATCTTTCTAAATTTCTGCAGGCAATTTACGTAATTATATTGGCACATACATTTTTCCATTTCAATAACAAAGCCACAAAGATCTTTATGTTCACAGACAAATCTTTAATACTATAAAAGAAAAGCAGCACACCAATATAAACTCACAAATTCCAAATAGGGGCATGATTCTGTAATTTTTCCCTTCAGAGCTAGTAAGATGCATTCCAAGAAAGGGGAGGCACAGGGCTCTCCTTTGCCAACTCCATTCCTCCGCTCAGACATAAGTTGTATTCAGACATGAGATGCTTTATTAGCCAAGTCTCTTTCATTCTGCTTTGATATTTTGAGCTCAATTGATTATGACTTATCACAGCTCTCAGTATGTATTTGTGGGGAGATTTTTGCTTGTACCCATAGTACATACATTTTTGATCACAACCAGCTGAGAACACTGGCCTAAGTAGGCAAACTTGGCAGAATCCCGAGCCTTGGCTATTCTACCAAGGCTAAGGAGTTCATACTACTTTCTAGAAGTTGTTTGCTCAAGGAATGAATTCCATATAACTTTATATAAGGGAAGTAGAATGAAAATGACTAAAATAATTTCTGTTCCCTTTTGATTACAGCAAAATAGGCTGAACACAAAGTATGGTTTATAAATTCTAAGCTTATGATCACAGACAGGAGCCATGAAGCATGAATGCCAAGTAAGCCCATACCAAGTTAAATGTCAGAGTCAAGTAAAATCTGCATCAAAATTAATGATACATATTTAATGATATGCATAATCACAATAATTGCTCAACTAGATGAGAAGAGAAGTGAAAGACAAATGTTACCAACCTTACTAATCAGCTGGCTCCGAAGGCCACCCACCCTCTTCAATGCTACACAGGCTCCCAAAGGACTAAGGCCCTGGTCTCACAGGAGAGGTTCAGGGGCTATGAATACTGATTTGCTCCACTCCCTCCACAGGCCAGAAACATAGGCTAGGCAATGAGACATAAAGAAATGATTCCCTGCATACTTCCTGCTGTGAGGCTCAAGTAAGCCATTCAGGGCTACTAGAAACATGTCTTTCACTGGCGTAATTCTAGCACCTGGCACAGAGTCAGGATCGATTTGTTAAAAGGATCCCCCACCCCCCTGAAGGACAGGGGTGTTTGTGTGGTGAGATGAGGGAGCAGACTGGCATGGCAGTGGTGAGTATGAGGAATGAACTACCTAGCATACTGGTGAGGTGGTTTACTTTCTAGCACCCAAAGTGCTAGAAACCACCCAAAGTGAGGTGGTTTAATATCTAGCACCCAAAGAAATGGGGCTTTTAAGGAATTTGAGGGTATTGTGGTCCTAGAGAAAGAGACAGGGAGTATAAATTAGAAAAGCCGCCCTTCAAAAACCCTACTTCTTGTATCAAGAACAAACCTGGGGTGCCTGGGTGGCTCAGTTGGTTGAGCATCCGACTTTGGGTCAGGTCATGATCTCACAGTTTGTGAGTTTGAGCCCTGTATCAGGCTTACTGCTGTCAGTGCAGAGCCTGCTTTGGATCTTCTGTGCCCCCTTTCTCTGACCCTCCCCCACCCTCTCTCTCTTTCAAAAATAAATAAACATTAAAAAAAATTTTTTTAAAAGAACAAGCCTTATTCTCATCACAAGGGAAAAAAACACTTCCTTTTCTTTTTCTTTTCTTTTGTGTGTGTGTGTGTGTGTGTGTGTGTGTGTGTGTGTGTGTGTGTGTGTCTATATGAGGTAATAGATGTTAACTAAACTTATTGTGGTAATTATTTCACGATACATGTAAGTCAAGTCATTATGCTGTATACCTTAACCTAATATGTTGTTGTCAAATATATCTCAATAAAACTGAAAGAAAAAATAATTAAATGGCATCCCTGGCATGTGACGAACATGTAGTAAATGCCATTAGTGGTGGTCTCAGCCACTCCCAAATCTGTTCACAGTGCTGCGAGCCAGCAGTATGGCTAAGATGCCTGCAGTGGTCTGGCTCTATGATGCTGGTCCTAGGGGAGAGCTCAGAACTGTGTGTTGAGTGGGAGGGAGCAGGTACAAGAATGTTGATAGCTTGCTTAGGATCTCTGCTTAGTTGAACCACACCCCAAGAGGAATTGGAGGATGCATTCCAAAATGGAAATATACAGAACGTTCCATACAACCACAATCATTCAGGGTTATGAGGAGAATTTTCATCCTGTCTGTGTTATAAATAACCCACTGAGGTCCTTTCCTGAAAGCAAACAATGATGACCTTTCTACCAATTTATATTGATAGTCTGGCTTTCTCAGCTGACAGTACAAATTAAGACCACTGAATACTTTCCCTACCCACTTTTGAATGTCTTAAAATTGCCAAGAATAATCATTTCTTTGTAAATCACATAGGGCAAGTTTTGATATAATCAAGGGGTAATTTCATTATTAGACAGAACTTCCAAAACCTTCTTAGGGACAGAAAATGTTTTCGTTGGATAACAGAAATAGTGGCCCTGAAATGGCTTTCCTGAAAAATGAAAATAATATGCAATATATTATTTACATAGAAAGAAAATGTTACAGAACAATCATTCTCAGAGTTACTCATGCTATGGGATTAAAGATAACTCCTCAAAGTACTTTAAAACAGCAAAGTTATTAAGACTATAATAACTTTGTAATAAAAGTTTGTATGTCCAGTTATGACATGTGGTTTTCATAGAGAAGACCAATTAAAGACAGCTGTGTCTTAAGTACATTTTGGAATGCAGGCTTATGACGGGTAGTAACAATAGTAAGCCTTCACTCTCTGCCACTGATTACTAAACACACAGACACACACACGTACAAACTTTGGGAGGAGCCTTTCTTATATGGGACCTAAACATAGAGTCCTATATGGTGATAGGTCTAGATCAACTTCCACAGCAATGCTGGTGTTGGGAGGCAGAAGTGACCCTGTCTTACATCTTAACCAGTTCCTTCCAAGCTTTTGCTCTATGCTGAAAAGGCTTGGGTGGTGGTAGAGCTTTGCCCTGCAATGGAAAGCAGCATGGTATAGAAAATATTTTTTGTTTTTTAAATCAGGAATCCTGATTCATGAGACTGCTTCTTCCACTGACCAGGGCTATGTCTTTGGCACAAACCAGTTAATGCCCTGTGGTTTGGTTTGCCCATCTATAAGATAAAGGATTGCCCCTTGGCCACTTGTGGTTCTCCATTAAAGTCCATCTTACAGAAGGCTATGAAATCATTGGCTTTCTACATCTTCCTAGGAAACTGGATGGTTTTAAAATATGTCTATAAATCCTTTGACACTCTTCCCTTTGAAAGGTGGAGTCTACTTCTCCTCTCTAGGGTAACCCTGTGTGACCTTCAAGGCTAGATCATTAAGACTGATACTGTCTTTCTCTCATTCATTCTCACACTGGCTGTCTCCCACTCTCTTCTGGATCCCTGAAGTGATCTTCCGGATCACTCCTTTTGATCCCTGAGCCACCACGTAAGATATCCAGCTATTCTGAAACCACCATGCTAGAGAAAACCACAGACAGAAGCCCCACAGAAGCTATTTAAATCTTACAAGCCAGGTAACTGACATGAGTGAAGAAGTGTTTGAGATTATCCCAGCCTCAGACATTGTCTGTAATCTCACAGGATATCTTTAACAATAACTACTCAGCTCAGCCACTCCTGAATTCCTGATCAATAAGAGATATTAAATAATTGCTGTTGTTTTAAGCCACTAATTTTGGGGTAATTCGTTTGCAGCCTCTGTAACTGGAAGGGGAACTATAACAGAATCAGGAGTAGGGGGAAAATGACACCTTCAAGGTCAAACAAGGAAGTCTTCAGCAACCACGAGAACCTCAGGAAAGGAGACTTAGAAGTCTTCAAGAATGATGATGGTAGATATAATTCACCAATAAATGCCACACCTAGCAACACCAGAATAATCACCTCTCTATTTTCAAATGTTTATGAACATTTCCCCACATTCACGGTTAAGAGAAATATAGTAAGAATGACCCTAAGTGGAACCACTTAAATCTGGCAGCAAGGTCAAAGGTAAAGGAACCAGCTAGAACATCATTCAGTCATTTCTATGGAGGCACTGACACAACTGCTTGCTGGCTTTCCGCCTCAGGCCTTCCTTAATAGATTGTGCAGTTGATAAAGTGCAAGTGTTTTCTCAAACATATCTCCTCAATAACTCTGAAAAGTAGGACTACTCCATTTATTTATGTATTTCTTAAATTAAAAAAATGTTTATTTGTTTTTGAAGGAGAGAGAGAGACAGAACATGAGCAGGGAGGGGCAGAGAGAGGGAGGAAGACACAGAATCCAAAGCAGGCTCCAGGTTCCAAGCTGTCAGCCCAGAGCCCGATGTAGGGCTCGAACTCACAAACTGGGAGATCATGACCTGAGCTGAAGTTGGTTGCTTAACCGACTGAGCCACCCAGTCTCCCCAGGACTACTCCTTTTAAAAAGACAAGGAAAAGAGTTGGAGTCCACTGAGGAAGGTGGCACCTACCAATGGACCAAAGATAGTGAGTTTGGGATGCCCCATGCGTCCTAGTGAAGCTGACCCATGGGCGATGCTCAGGAGATGACAAATGGGGGCCAGCAGCCAGGATTTAACCACAAATCTGTAGTTTTTCTTCCTGGTCCACCCAGTGTTTTTGAAATAGGAAATTTCACATAAAAAGTCTACATTTCTAGCTTTCCTTGAAACACTGGAGTTCATCCCTGAGTATGAATTACCACCTGATCTCACTCACTGGAGCTGACTGGCTGTTTCTCCCTTTAGACATAACATGTCCTACTGGCCACAGTCCCCACTGCTCCCTATTGCTCTACACCTGGGCTCACTTCACTGGCTTACTTTCCATTTCTGTCCCTGTGGTCATTTAAGTTTGTGTCTGATGACCTATACCAGTAGAAGAATTTCTGACTCCAAAACCCCAGGTGTTTTTCGATAGCTGCAGGTTTGAAATTTGGGGCAGTTTGGAAATTCCAATAAATTTTGCTGTTGAGCCCTTGTCAATTTCTCTCTCTAGACTACAAATGTGGGACCATGACAAACCCATATGCCTAGCAGCTATGTAAGTCATCTTACAACACATAGGGTGATAAGTGTGACTGGAAATATATACTGAACCTATTTGATACATCCAAATTATCTTTAAAATACAAACTGTCCATACAGAGGTCTAACATTCCTAGTCCAAGTTAATATGAAAAGCAGTAGCTGTGAGATTAGGATGCACAGAAATGAAACATTGAGATCTACCTGTTGTAAAGTAAACATATAATCATTTACCACAGAATATCTTCAAGGTGATTTCTAGTGGGGACTTAATCAGGCAGTGAGGGCATCTGTGAGAGATTAAGACCGGCATTTTCAGGGTTGGGTCTGTGTGTGGTGTGGTGTGTGTGTGTGTGTTAGAGGAAACAAAACAAGACAGTACAGCTTACCAATTCCAGACATTGTCTGTGGCCATAGGCAGCAGCATAATGTATGCTATTGTAACCTTCCTTGTCCCGGATAGATGGGTTTGCATCATTTTGAAGCAGAAACTCTAGACATCTGCAAGTATAAAAATGGGGTGTTATTTTAGAAAACATCTCTAGAGTAAAAGTTATAATTAATGTAAATATTCTCCTATTATAAATGTTCCACAAAGCACTTTGTGAATTTAAGTGTTTCTTTAAAAGTCCTACAGCAATGGGGTGCCTGGGTGGCTCAGTCGGTTATGCTTCTAACTCTTGATCTTGACTCAGGCCATGATCTCACAGTTCATGAGTTTGAGCCCTGTACTGTCAGTGCAGAGCCTGCTTGGGATTCCGTCTCTCCCCCTCTCTGTTCCCCCCTCTCTCTCTCTCAAAATAAATAAACTTTAAAAAATATCCTACAGCAATGAAGGTTTATGTATTAAAAGTTTTACATGTTTGTGTTTTCTGTATCCATCTTTACTTCAGCTTAAAATAGCCATTCTAGAATTCAGGAAAAGCTTTAGGAACAAGAGGGTAGTTAAGTACCGTCCCCCACCTCAATTTATTGAAAGTACTATCCCCTTTTCACTGAGTTGTTTTAATGTCATTATCAATTATTGCATGTTTATCCATACATGGGCTCATTTCTGGACTCTGTTCTGTTACAATAATCCATTTGTCTCTTCCTGCATTGATTGGTTTTGTTTTTATAGTTTGCATACAATTGTATATTAGTTTCAGGTGTACAACATTGTGATTCAGCAATTCTATACATTATGCTGTGCTCACCACAGCAAGTGTAGCTGCCGTCTGTCACCAATGTTACTACAATATTATTGATTCCCTGTGCTGTGCTTTTCATCTCCATGACTTATTTATTTTACAACTGGAAATTTGTATCTCTAATCCCCTTTACCTATTTTGCCCATTCTTCCGCCCCTATCCTCTGGCAACCACCAGTTTGTTCTCTGTACTTATGAGTCTGTGTCTGGTTATGTTTGTTTGTTCACCTGTTTTGTTGTTTCGATTCCACACATAAGTGAGATTATATGATATCTGTCTTTCTCTGACTTACTTCACTTAGCATAATAAAGAATAATTCTCTTTTTCCTTTTCACCTTAAAGTACAGAAACTGTCTGTCGTCAGGATTACTGAGTAATGAGATTTTGAGTTCCACGTTCAAAAGATGAGCTCTCAAATGTAACAAAGAAGTGGTCAGGCCATTACAGCAAGAGAGAGGGATCTACTTTTAACCTTGCTATTGGAGACTACCATCAATCCAAAGGTTAGAAAATGAAAATTAGGAAGAATAAGAAAATAACAACAGCAAAAGAACTTAAGAATAGCCCAAATAATAAAAAGATTAAAGGAACGGGCGAACACTTAAAAAATATAAAAGATTAACTCAGTAACCACATCTGAAGACAGACGCTTAAATTGCATCATTATGTATAGACTAGAACAAAATAATTAATAATAAACTTAGAAAGCCTTTTCAGAAAGAATTATAATTTTTCTAAAAGAGCCACAATCTTTACAATGGGTTGGAGGTAGGGGTGTGATGTGGCTCCAACTTGGCTGAAATGCCCCAAAGCCCAGGACACAAGTGCCGGGGGATGTAGGAATTCTGTTCAAGGTCTTCTGGTCAAAGAGAGAATAAGTAGTCAGGAAGCACCACTCCATAATTTCAGTTTTATATCCATGGCAGTGGGACAAATGTGTCCTCTACAAGGTCAAGCTGATTCAATTTCATACTCAAATCAAAATTCTCAAATGCTCGAATTATACTTACATCAAAATATGCAATGGAAGCATGTACATTAAATAAGACCATCCAAGGGAAAATGCCTATTGTTTCCTCAAACACTTTATTTTTGGTTCTATTTTTTTAAAAGTTTTTACTTTAATTCCAGTTAGTTCACATACCGTGTTATATTAATTTCAGGTGTACAATACAATAATTCAACACTTCCATACATCATCCTGTGACTCAAACACTTACCTATCTTTTGGCATAAGGCAAAAGGAGTAAATAAGTCACACATAGAGACGATTAACACAGATATTTTAATTTCTAGAAAAACTGATAAAAGACACAAATTTTTTACACTAAATATCTACAAGTTACCTGATTTATCCATCAAATGCTCCATAATAAATCAAACTATTATTGGAGTTCTGATATCATTCTGTCTTTGGTGATTTGTACCTTAAAAGGAAGTCTTTTTTTATTTTGGCAATTAAATGTCCATGGACGGGATCCCAGGTATGACTCATTTTAAATAGAATTTGGCTCTTGAAATAAAATCATTCAATAGGAAAAGGGTTCTAGTGGATTCACAACCCCCAGCTCCTGAAAGAGTCACATTGTAAAAAGCCAGTTGGCGGATTTAATACGTAATTCGGAAAAAACTTGGAATTGCTCCCAAAGTGTCATTTACCCCAGGATATAGCTGAACTATACTACCAGCAGTGTGATTTGAAAAAACAACAGCACTGTAGAATTTGAATATTCTCCATATCGTTTCCAAGGGAAAATACATTCCAGTTTTAACTGGGGATGCTTATCTCTTCTCCTCCCAGGGCTGTGGCTACCACTTTGGGCACCTGCGCTGCAAAATCAAGACCTGCACGTTAAGTCAGAGATGTATCTGGATGAGAGATGTAGCCTCTCTGCTTGGAAGAGCTCTCAGGAAGCCTGGTTCCCTGCCTCCCTTGCCTGTCCTGCTTTTTCCCTCTCCATCAGCCGTAAGAGGGTAAGAGGGCTGTTCTTGGCACGATTTCACTGGAGAAGGGGGTGCTGGCTGATGTGGCTTAAAATTCTACAGTCTTTGAATATCATTAAGTTTGGAATATTAGGGCAAAACCTTGGTCATTCTGCTTTACTCATGGCCATGTTTCCTGTCCCCACCCCAGTAACAGCCCAAGTTACGTCCCACAAACTGTATCAGGGCCACACTTTCTAACTTCTCTTCCACAATGGTCTGGACCTGGGAGGACAGCCCAGTGGACAGTGGGAAGACCCTAGAGGGGACACAAGCCTTCAGGTCACAAAGAAATTGGTTCTTCTGACAACTGGAGAAGAGAATAAACAAGTTAGGAACTGTGTGGGTGCAGACTCTTAAGAGAACTGTATCCACTAGTTTCAAGGAGGCAGGACACAAAGTGTGGGCAGTAATCATTCCTTTGTTCATTTGTTTAACAGTCACTGAACACCAGCGACACGCTGGCTACTGCACTGAGCAGAGCACAACCTTCACACTCTGCTTTGTTGCACAAGGACTCTCAGAGGATGAGGCATTACAGCTTCCTGTGCATCAACCCCCCTGGGTGATGGCAGGGACTCTGGCCCTTGTCACAGTACTAGCTAAGTCTCTGCCAGAAGCCAGAGAGAGAGGTGGGATGAGGTGGGGCAGGAGAAGTTGTGGGAAAGAGTGAAGGACTGTTTGTGAGCTGATGTTTGTGGGTTGGGGAGGGGAGGGAGAACACAACCACAGTATTGCACGCTGAAATTTCAAAACATTTATTTATAGGACCTGGTAAATAGTTACCCCCAGGTCATTAAAGGAGAGCTGATGGCCTGAGAGGAGGCTTAATGTGTCCCCTGAGGCATATGATGCATGGCAGTCAAAAATGATATTTAAGACACCTGTTCCTAAAAACTGCTGACCAATCACAGTGATGGTCTTGGCAAAGGGTTCAATTTTAGGAAGAGTTCCTTGTGTAAAAATAGCATAATTAAGGGATATATTAAAAGAACCATTTCCTCTTCACTAAAGGCAAGCCCATATCGCTTCCTCAATATCCCAAATCAAACCCTAGAATAGCAAGGGCTGCCCTACGTGACAACCCAGAAAAGCAGACAAGCATCAGTAATTACAACTTGTGCTTTAAGCTGAGAAGAAACTTACAATGTGGCTTCCTTTTCCTTCAGCTCTCTGGCTCTTTCAAGTTCTTCTGAATTTTCATGGGCATTTCCTAAGATAGTCTTACTTCTCAACATAAGGGAAAGAAAAAAAATTACAATTATTTGTTTTAATGGCAAAGCTGCTAGTGATTTTGGTACAACTTCTATCTCAACAACTTTTCCCCCAACCCAAAAGAAATAAGCACTCCTGATTTTCATTGAGGATCTACGTGGTTCTCTTAAAGGCCATCCAGTAAATCTATTCTCTCCCAAGAAACCCAACTGAGAACATGACTTTCCTAGAATTTCCACCCTGGTTTCAGTAAGGAAGACAACAATTAAGTCGTCCTCCCCTCTATAAATATCCTAAACTCCCCAAGTAAATAGGAGGCAATTTAGCTTAGACCTCCCTGACTCCTACCACATTCCTTGTTGCCTCCTTGTCAGTTCAGCATCTCACTTATCCAGGAATGGGGTTCTAGTCACTCTTCAACTGACAGAGAAATTCTTCATCACATAGGATTCCTTTCTCAGCTTTAACATTGAAGTGTACTTGCTCCCACATTCTTTTCTAAGTGAGCAGCATAGAGCCTGCTATGTAGTAAGGTCTCAATAAATGTTTGTCGAATTAATAACCTATGGGTCTACGGGATCCAGAGTGTAGGAACATCAGATTTGCCAATATTATGTAAACATAAAAAGAAAAATAGTGTTTCCCAAACTGGAAATATGGATTATAATCCATTATGGAATTATGAAATTAATTTAGTAGACTGCAGTAATTAGGGTTTTTTTTTAACAAGATAAAAGAGAAAATATCAGAATGATCACACATAGTAAAAGTAAATATGGTTTTATGAAATTCTGCCTCCTTTTTACACACACACACACATCTATATAGACATATAGGTATTTAAAACCTATATATTTGAGTACATATACTGGGTCATGACATCAAATGTATTTCTTACCGTGGGTCACTGTGTAAAATATTTAAAAGCCACTGCTGTATACGAATAGAATTTAGCACTGACCCAGAATCAATTCCGTAACACAGAGTGGCAAGTAAGTCAATAGTTCTCCAAACAGGGTCACCAAAAGCATTCCTCTGAAGGAGGCCCTGGTCCTCAAGTCTTTGAGAACAATCTCATAAGCTGTGGGCACCTCTCACACCATTTCCACCTGACCTGGTTCACTTCTGCTTTTCATCCCTGGACACCTAGAATCCAAACATGTCCAGGACATCCAGCTTCCTCTCTCCAGCTCCTGATAGAGCATTCTTGCCCAGGTTTGGAAAGAGTGCCAATTTTACACATACCAACGCTGGATTTGAAGGCTATTGGGATTATACATGGATGGATATTTTCGACATGTGACGTATTTATTAGCGAATGTAAGTTTGAGAGCCAATGAAGCATTTAAGTGGTGATGATGGCAACTGCAGTATATGACAAAATAAATCACAGCTGATCTCGAATGAACTGAAAACATGGGCTTGACAGCTCCACTTGGCATTCAACCCAAAGACGAGAGAAGAGAAATAATTGGGCAGTGACACGTAATAATCAAACATAAAGAGAGCAGAATGGGAAAACTGGGGTTAGGGATGAGGCAATTCTAACTCCTCTGGCCCTGGATGAGGGAGATTCTTCACTCACAGTTTCCATGAGGCAGTATGAAGAAAACTGAGTAAACCCTCCCCCTGTAGCCATACCCCCAAAGTAAACTTGAGCAAGGCTGTTTTTACTTTCTATCCATGTCTGATGCAGCAGCATAGTGCAAAGCTGTCCGTCCCCAGTCATCTGTTTCATTAACGTTGGCCCCTGTGGTCACTAATGTCTCAATACAATGGAAATGACAATTTGCAGCTGCATAGTGCAAAGGCGTCCTGAAAAACAAAGAGCAATTTCTTACTTCATTCAGTCTGAAAAACAGACCTCCCCCCACCCATCATCAGCATTAGCACTGACAGCCTTATTCCTGGGAGTGGGGAAAGCTCTTCAGCTCTCAGAGTGTGGATGCCAAGGGACATGCCTTCATTTGAATTTATACATTGGAGCTGAGGATACAAAGACAGTGGCTTCAGACACGGCCACCTACCTGAGGATCTACCCTTTCTTTCCATTCCTAGTGCCTATCCTGGTTCCGATCTACATTACTGCTCTTTCAGACTATTGCAATACCATCCCTATTGGCCTCCTTAGCTCTAATCAAATTTCTATCTATTTCTAATTGGTATGAATGAAGAACTGGATTTTCTAAGGTCCAATACCCACATACGACATCCTGTTCTAAAGCCATCGGTCCTCTCCACTGAGCAAAGCCTTGATTCCTTAGTCTGGAATGGAAGACCTCCCCAAGCTGGGCCCAAACTACCTTTATAAAGTATCTGTCTCTCCCCTGGATGCACCCATTACTACAAGCCCTGTGGGGGTAGGGATGTAGGTTAATGGGAAGAACAATGCCCATGAGCTATACCAAACCACATCCCCTCTCTGGGCCTGGGCTTGCTCACCCTTGCTTCAATAAGGACCTGTGAGCAGCTGTCCCCTAACATCTATTCTAGGTCTAAAATTCCTAGAATTTTACATGCACATGTAAATTTATTACATGTATAACTCATTTAGTTTCTCCAAGCCACTTTTATTCATCTATTAGAAAAGGATAATAAGCATCCCCATATATCTCATAGAGAGACCATGAAAAACCAAATGGGTAATATATAAGAAACACATGCACCTTATAAAGAGTAAGGCATTGCAGAAACATGAAGCAATTTATTTTATATTACTTACTTTTAGTCCCCAATTATTTAACAGTTTATCTGGTGTGCCTAGCCAATATTTAGGGTATAATAATCAAATGAATTACTTTATATCAAAGTGAATAACTTTACTTCAAGAACTATTGATTAATTTTCAAGTACCACTCTTTTATATTTTAAAGTCAATGTATGGGCTCTTTTACTAGTTGACTTTCTCCTCTTTCATCCCCCCAAAAGTAAATTATAAGTATTTTACAAGATCCAGTCCTGTTCCTCAGGAGAGCCATGGACAGGTAAGAGGAGAGACAAAACAGAGAGTCCACTAGAACAGTGTGATATGTGCTTCAGTTGTGAAGTATGGAGGGTGCCAGGGGAAGGGGAGGGAGGTGTTACTTAACCTAAGTCTGGAAGGGTGGTAGGAGTACCATAGGTAGGTTGGTAAGAGAAGACATCTGTAGCATCTCCAAGAGCCAGGGTGCATGTGGAGAGGAGGGGTAGAGAGATGCATGGAAAAAAAAAAAAACTGGAAGAAGACACACTGACATTTCTAAACAGAGCTGTGAGAGGAGATGCCTTCCTTGGGGCTTGTGCCTGCTTTGTTGTGTTTCACTACAAAAAGGGATTTCCTTCTGAGGACAGAATCTCCCCAGCTAGCTTCCCTGTTTACCATTTCAGTATAACATGATTTCCAGATGGATTGCTCCCCACTCCTTTTACTTAGGCACTTGAAGCAGAGTTCCCTGTTTACATACCTCCCACACTTGTCCTTTTTATGGAAATCTGCTCCGCTGCTCTGCAAGAGTTTTATACATTCCACGTTACTAGAAAGACAGGGAAAACATTATTAAGATGGCAGACGTCAATTGCTGGGCTACCTTCAGAAAGAGCTGTTTTTGGTGAAGTGTGGGCCAAGATGGAATGATAGTTCCAGCTTTAAATTCTGCTAACACAAAAACAACGTGAACATATGAGGAAGGTAATATTGCAAGGATCTAAAGTTCCTGGAATTCCTTTTTCCATAAATCAATGCATTAAAGAGCCTGATGGAACATTTTCAATTCCATGACCAAGGTATTTAATTATTTTTACATGGTTATTATTACATGATTAAACCTTTAAGTGATGGTTTCATCATTTATCCTGAAATTCTCTTTCAAAAGCATCAAGGGTTTGGGAAATAACCCCTTAAACATATGATGATTTTGCATCACCTTTAAACAATGAGCCAGAATGGAGAAGCATTACCTTTTATCACAGCAGAATGAATTCACTGTGATAACCGTTTTCAACCCAGACTCTCCATAATGGAAAATAAAACAGCTGCATTTCCCTGCCTTTGTAATATAGGTAAATAAATGTGCAAAAAATAAAAGGCCAAAAGTGATGTAATGGAGCATAGTGATCTTCCAAAGCTTCTTTGTCATTTGCAGAAGCAATAAATCATATTTAGTAAAGAAAAAAGGACCCACTGAAGTGAATTTTCCTATTGAAGGGCATGTAGCTAAATATTAATTCTACTAGGAATTTCAGATATGTATCCAGAATGGTGTGTTTCCACTTTCCGTGTAGGTCTGATATTTTTTTCAAATGTCGGCATAAAAAGAGACAATCATCCATTATTGTTTTAAACTTGGAATGCTGAGAAGTAGTCTCAGATTTACTATTTTATTATCATTTAAATATGAAAAATGATCTCATTAATGATGAACCTGAGCAGGGTCCCCCCCCATCCACCCTTTATAGTCACCTCTCTCAGAGAACTAGCTGTTTCTGTCATAAAATATAAGAACTTTCTGAGACCATTATGTGTCTGTGTAGCGTGCCCATTGATAGGCACCTGTCTCTTACTGAATGAACCCAAAGGATCAAGGGCAGAGGCAGATCTAGTTGTGTGGCTCATGAGACTCATTTGGGGAGAGGGGTTGGGTAGAGGGAGATTCATTTAAAAAATAATACATAACTATGAATATAAAACTAAATACAAGATTTTGGAAGGGACCCATGCAAATAAAGGCCCTGAGGTTTCACAGTCAACCCACCTCTGATAAAGAGGTAATGCCTTTGATAATGTACAGATGACAAATGGAGAGGTATTGCTTCTCCTTAAGGACTAGAAACTTGATTAAGAACTAACACCTTACCCAAACAAGGTCATCTGAGAGAGGCCATGTTTGGTCAATATATGGTCATATATCAATAACATATTGATCAGAGGCTTAATTTCACCACTGATATGAAGAAGAGTACCTGATTAAAACATGCTTTCTACAACTTAAAAAAAAAAAAAAGGCAAGGATTAAATCATTTCTTGCCTATCCTTTGGGTTTTCTTGACCTTTGTTCACATTTAACCATTTAAGTACTTAAAAATCAGCTTTGAAATAAGGACAAAAATATCTGCAAATAAACATGAACTAATTCAATCTTGGATTCCCTTGCGCATCATCCATCTACTAGCAACAACAAAAGAAGAAAAACTTAGGAACAAATCTCAAATTATTTTCTTTTGGTAGCGTATCAGCTAGATACACATTCTATAAGGCTTGAAGACCTACAATTTAAAAAAAATAAGGAAAAGGAAGAGAAGAGAAAACACAAGAAAAATGATTTTCTATATGAGATGGGCCAACAATTTTTCTTTGGAAGAACAAACGTACAATTAATCTGCAAGTGGAATAGTGATAGTGATATTTGGTGTTGGTAGAAATGATTCTTTACCCATCTTACTACAGAAATTGACTTTGATTCACAGACAACTTGAGTCAATGAAGATAAATTAGAGGAGTTAAGTCATGAAATAACAACTGAAATTGCTAACTACTCACCCTCCTGCAGCGGCAGCATGAAGGCACGTTCTTCCAAATTTATCTGGGGTGTCTATTTCAAAGCCTGCAGACAGCACGTGCTCATTACTAAACAAGGATACTATGCTATACTTTTGTCCTAGTTAAACCACAAGAAACATTGCAGAGACAGAAAAATCAGTTAGTAGAAAAACCAGAATGCAAGCAATTGTAGTCAGAAAGAGGTTGTCATGGAAACGAATGGTAACTGCTCAAGCTTGGCAATTTTATAGGAAGAACCGTGAAGTCTAGAAGAATTTATTTTCACATTCAGCCCTGGGTGAACCACAGCCCCATATTTCAATCCCAGGGTAGAAATTTATGAAACCAATTTGAGATAAGTAGGGCAATAGACAGGCAGACAGAACACATGGAGAAAACATGGACAGCAAAGGAGTAATCTTAACATGCTGGAGTAGATATTTTCTTATGTGTATTATTAGCTTCCAGTTGGTTTAAGATCTGGGAAACATGCTTTCATGCAGGGATTATTTTTAAACATGCCAAAAGCAGTGAAAGCAGAATCAACCATAGGTAAAGCACTTAAAAGGAAAAAAATGCCTCTGGGATGTCTGTTGAATTAATTCATAAACAATCTTTGCCTTGCAGACCTCTATCACCTTTGAAAGCCAGGAACTTCTTAATACATGGAGGTTGGCAGAAGCAGTGATAAGAAAGATTAGCAAAGCTCCAAACCAGAAGGAATTTCTTGGTTCTAAACAGTCCCATATTTAAAAAAATAAAAATTAAACATAGGTGGAGGGGGATCGAACTGTAGTGATTTTTCAGAGGCCACAGAATGGGGAGGTAACATGACATTTCTACTGTCAAAATGTGGGGAATTGCCCTTTTTCCTTTGTTGAAAAGATTAACTGTTAAATCCGCCATTTTCAGCCTCGAAGGTGTTTTTTCTGATTACAACAAACTTCCGGTAAGCTACGGCCATCCCTTCCTGCCTCTCACTCTGGATCACCCAAGCTTTAACGTGAAAAACAGACAAGGCTCTCATTCTGGGGCAGGAATACGGACACTCAAACAGTAACAACACCAAGTACTGCTGGGAGCTGTCCCCAGACCAGGTCAGGAATATCATGAAGTGCAGGCAGCCACTTACTCTAATCGGACACCTAGAGCCGTCTGGCTCATTTACAGGACACATTAAGCCTCATCTGTGGTAATGGGGTTACTTACCCGATGATAGCAGCTTTCTGCAGCAGTCAGAGTGAGCATTTAGGGCAGCTAAATGTAAGGGGAACATGCTATGGATTCCACACCTGAGGAGGAAAAGAACGGAGCAGCTCAATGGTAACAGATCTCAAGATACATGCAGAAGAACAACAACCTTTCTAGAAGTTCTCTGATGAAAATGAAATCCACAACACCTCGCTTAGGGACTCTTGCCTGAAATAATTTTATAATTCTTTCACTCAGACAGGAATTGTGGAATCATTTTCTTAAAAAAATAAAATCCTAAACCCAGAACAGAATTAAAAACCCCTAACAACACGGAATGTATAACTTCTTTTCTTTTTAACTAAAAAAATTTTTTTAATGTTTATTTATTTTTGAGAGCAAGAGAGACAGAGCATGAGGGGTGGAGGGGCAGAGACGGAGAGAGGGAGACACAGAATCTGAAGCAGCTCCAGGCTCTGAGCTGTCAGCACAGAGCCCAAAGCAGAGCTTGAACCGTGAGTAGATCTCACGAACTGTGAGATCATGATCTACTGAGCCACGCAGGTGCCCCGAGGAATGTATATCTTCAAGAGAATATTCCCTATAAATGGTGACTCTACACTGAGAATTAATTTACCTTTTTTTTTCAGCTTAGCAATTTTATGTCAGCAACCTGTTTTACTCAGCAACCTGTTTTATTCCTTGAATTGATGAATAAATACTATTGACTCATTATGTGCTAAGCACTTTGCTAAGAATTAATAATGACTGTATTATTGAAAATAAAACTTTGGATGAGAATAAAAACTAGTGTTTACCTTTTGCAGGTGCAATGTCATCTTCCTAATAAACTTTTATATTGCACATTAACCCACATCAGGACACGAGTCATGAAAATGTGCTGAAGCAGTAAACATTATCTTGCATACATTTCATCAATCTAGCATATTTTCCCTAACAGTATTACAGAAAGAATCTAGAAAAGGACTTTTTGGACTGATACCCCACCATAAAACAGTCCCCAGGATGATCCCTTAAGGGATCGGCAGCCTTCTGATGGCAGTGCTTTTTGCTTTCAGAATCAAATCCTCCTCTTGCCCATCACCTCTCCTCGAACAAGGACCCAAAGCCGTGTGCGGAACTGTAGTTCCTAACAAACAGCATCATCAGGAGTTTCCTGTGTACTTATAAGCATTTATAATGTTAGTGTTCATTTCTCAGAGCATCTTGTTATATTCAAACACTGTATTTCAGATTTTGTAAATCCTCTGCATAACACTAGTATATATACTTACACCTGCAGTATTAATGACCTAAGTTTCTTCTCTGCCATAAAGTTGCCGTTTTCAGATTCTACACTGCATTAAAAACCACATACAGTTTGAATTTGTTAGGTTTCAGATACATGAATTTTATTTGCTCTCCTAAAAGCTATTATGATGTGTGTGAATGTGTGAAAGTATCTACATATTCACAGATATTTCATGGTATGCAGTGTTTTGCCAAATCTGAGTCTGCCAGCAATTAACCACCTCTCTCTTTCCGTCAAAACTTCTCTCTGCATATCGGTGTTTTTGTTCAGTCTTCCCTCTGTTCGTTTCTCTTTCCCTATATGGAGATTTCCAACCCAGTGTATATAATAGCTGGCATCCATCAAGAGATGCAATTTGCTTGTCTTCTGGGCAGTGTCATGTGGAGGAGAACTGCTTGTAATTGCCTCTCTCATCATTTACAAAAAAAATTCTGAAAAGCAATTGCACCAGTGACAACCTTGATGCTCATGGAAGGAAGAGTGAGTTGGGGGATGGGAGAGAAGCCTTTCTATCTATGCTGCTGTTTAAATTGTTCCCTCTTGATTCCAGTGAAACATAGTAATTTTGTAAAATGTCTAACATGCTTTAAAAACACCTTACTAAATGGAATTTTAAGCCAACGAGACTTTACCTAACCATTTTTGTTTGTTTAGCGCAAGTAAGGCAAAAATATATGATTATATGAATATCTCTGGATATTTTCAAGAGAACAACAATATTTTCTAGGATGGTTTCAAGTTCCTGAAAGAATGTGCCTGAAATTAGATTGGATCTCTCAAGATTTCTTTGATCCTTTCCTCATTCGTTAAAAATAATTTTAAGAGGCACCTGGGTGGCTCAGTTGGTTAAGCACCTGACTTCTGCTCAGGTCATGATCTCACAGTTCGTGAGTTCAAGCCCCATGTCGGGCTCTATGCTGACAGCTCAGAGCCTGGAGCCTGCTTCAGATTCTGTGCCTCCCTCTCTCTCTGTCCCTCCCCTGCTCACAATCTGTCTCTCTCTCTCTCAAAAATAAATAAAAAGTAAAAAATAATTTTAATAAAAATATATAAACGTGTGTACAAATATATGTAAAATATAAATATATGAAAATTTTATATATTAAACACATATATATACATACATATGCACACACATATGTATATATGCAATAAAATATATATTTTTAAGGATACAAAAAGTATATATCTTTATATACAATAATACAAGCAAATGAACTGGAGAAAATAGCATCAATATCTATAAGAAACCAATTAGGAAAAACATAAAAAGTGTAAATGATAGTATAACAGCAATAGTATTGTAACATATTCCATACACTTCATCATTGTTTTCAGATAATTCATCATACTCTACATTAGCTAATTCTTTTTTTCCTGCTACTTGTAAACTTGAGAAGATAAAGGAGGTAGAACCATTCTAAAAGATCTAGCAAAAATTCTATTTGGTATATGTTTTTTATTCCATAGTTAATAAAAAATCACTACCTCAATTAAGTTTTGAAAACATATTAATTTAGACTCAAGTATTATTGGCAAATATTAGGCCAAGATTGGAAAGAGAATAAAAATTAAATTCAGAATTTTTGAATCACTTTAGAAATGATTCATGCATTTCAAAATAAAATTATTCCTTTACTGTTATAAAGTAAGACTACTTATAAGGAAAGGCCATAAAACCTTTGGCAGGAAAATTAGGGTTTGGCTGCCTTAGTCAAATAAGAAGCATCATCTTACTTCATCAGGTATACATCGAAGAAGATCAAGAAATAAAGATGTCAGGTAACCGTAAACTTAACAATGCATAAATTGCAGGAGAGAGGAGACCAATTCTACCTAAAATGCTACATTTATTTGACCAGTCATAAAATTAATGAGATACATTTGTATTAGCTATTTCTTTTCTTTTTTTTCATGTTTTTATTTATTTTTGAGAGAGAGAGAGAGCAGGGGAGGGACAGAGAGAGAGCAGGGGTAGGGACAGAGAGAGAGGAGACAAAGAACCCAAAGCAACCAGCAGGCTCTGAGCTGTCAGCACAAAGCCCAATGCGGGGCTCGAACTTGTGAACTGTTGAGATCGTGCTTTGAGCTGAAATCGGATACTTAACCAACTGAGCCACCCAGGTACCCCTGTATTAGCTATTTCTAATTTAGCTGTTACCTGTGTCTCCTACCCAGTTACTTTAGAACAAATAAGGTCAGCATAAACTGTAGGGACCTATCAGAAGTAAGGAGAGGGTTTGTGCAGGATTAGAATAAAAGTTCTTTTAAGCTTTTCCCTTGGCATCAGAGAGCTACGGCGGTCACTTCCCACCTCCAGTGCTTTCTAGAACTTTCCCTTTGGCTGTATGCTAAAAAAACCACTGCGGTTAAGGTGATGGGATCAGAAACCTTGGGTTTGAGTCCTAGTTTTGACACTTGCTAGCTATTGGATCTTTGGGAAGTACACAATGGTTTCCTCATCCAGAAAATAAATAAGATTCCTTCATCCAGAAAATAAATATAACAATAGTGTCAATCTCACAGAACAATTGTAAGGGCTAATTAATAATGTACACCAAGTGCTAAATAAGGGGTCTGGCCATGATAAGCCTTTACCATACAAGTATTGTATTATTGCCCTTGAAATTATTATTAGCTTAGTTGGAAAATTGGCAGTCTATGAGTTTTAAAGTTGTAATCAGGCAATGATTCCTTAAAATCAGGTTTGTGATTCTTTCTTTCTTAAAATCAGGTTTGTGATTCTTTCTCCCTTCCTTCCCTCCTTCCTTCCTTCCTTCCTTCCTTCCTTCCTTCCTTCCTTCCTTCCTTCCTTTCTTTCTGTTTGTAATTCTTTAAAAGCCGAGAATAGGGGCGCCTGGGTGGCTTGGTCGGTTGAGCGTCCGACTTCGGCTCAGGTCATGATCTCACGGTCCGTGAGTTCAAGCCCTGCATCAGGCTCTGTGCTGACAGCTCAGAGCCTGGAGCCTGTTTCAGATTCTGTGTCTCCCTCTCTCTCTGCCCCTCGCCTGTTCATGCTCTGTCTCTGTCTCAAAAATTAATAAATGTTAAAAAAAAATTAAAAAAAAAATAAATAAAAGCCAAGAATAACTTGTGATCTGCTAGCATTTCTGCTATCTTCCTACATTTCAAAATTCTTTATGATAATTATCTCACAAGTCCCCTAGGGAAGGTGGATTGATTTAGTTTTGCCCACTGAGCAGGTGAGATAAAAACATGTGATGGTTTTTGATCCTCAAATGATTTTATGATTCTTACTCAGCTGATCAACCCAAATCAAAAAATCAGTTTCCTATTAATTTTATCTATGTCATTCCAAGTATTATCACGCACCCCTAAGCTATAGGCATTTGGGTATAACTCGCAACAGTGAGGCCTGGTTCTTGCTGTTTGCAACCTACTGACACTTTTAGCGGTTTCTTTTGAATTAAGACCAAACACTCTAATGTGGCTTACAAGGTCCCTTCGGGGTCAAGGTGTTGCTTAACCAGCCAGTATTCTAGAATCTCAGTGGACTTCTATCCCTTTGTCCTGGAGGAACCAAGGCTCATTCCTGCCCAGGCTTTGTTTGGTACATGCAGGTCCCCTCTTGAAATTCATCCTTCTGCCTTGGCTCCTTGTAGCCTTTCTCAAACCAGTTAGTGCATCTCTGGAGGCCACTGGAAATACCTTTGGGCTTTCAAGAGTTCTCCGTGGGAATTGTTAAACTCTCTTTTCCTTTTGATGATAACCTAAAGCAAGTGGTATAAAAGCATATTTTGGCTTCCCTCAACAACCACCTTCTTACCACAGACCTCCGCCAGATGTCAGCGCCCGAGTCTGTATTCAGGGTCACAGTGCTGCCATGTGGAACTACTGTGATTGGCAGGGGCCAATAAGAACAGAAGAAAGGTGGACTTAATAGACAAATGATGTCTGGACCTGGGAAGGGCCAGTGATAATGCAGTATGCTGAGCCTTCTATATGTACCGAATTTGGCAGTAGTTGGCCTTTGTGTTGTGTGACGAGCCCACGGTCCCTCTATTGCGTTTGAAGCCACTGCAAAACCTCTACTCCCACAGCATGTACTGACCTCTAAAGAGTCAGCACCTTGGCCACCAGGGCAACTCCATGGAAATGGTGATTGAATTTTGGCAAATTGTGCACTATCACATCGTCCACTACATAGAGAGGGAGCAAGCTTCTTGCTGAGGAGCCTCACCTCCAGATCCAGATGCACAGTCTCATTTCCAGCCCCTCACAAGCTCTGTGACCGTGGGCAAGTAACTGAACCTCTCTGTGCCTCATTCACTTCACCTATAAGATGGCAATAATATATCACTTACTCCATGGAGTTGTTGTGGTAATTGAAGGTAATTCCTCCTCAGAGTGGCTCTTAGCATGAGTAAGCACTCATGAATGTTTGCTACTACTGTAAGCCTGTTAAAGTTGAGTGCTGTTTGCATGTGTTTTGTAATTTTTTTTTGGATTTATTGATAAAATAGAGTCAAAAGCTTAAGGAGTTTCTATCTAGTCTTACGTTTATACATATTCAAGTAACACTATAATAAAAACAATTTGTCTACACTTAAGATCTGCAGACTCCCATGACCTAACTCATCACTATACACCTTGCAATCTTCAGTAACCATTGCTCCTTCCGGAAACCCCACCCCCAGCCCTGCCATGTCCCACATATGTTCTGTATCCAGCAGCACCCAGCGATTATTCTGGCATCACACTTTGCATGCATGATTGTAACTGCTTGTTTATTTCTTGCCCCCAGTGGAATTATAAATTCCTTGAGGGCAGGGAATTCTGTAACCCCAGAAACGGACACAGGGGGTTATACTTCACAGACCTTCAACAAACATTTAGTGAATGAACAGATGTTGGAACCAGTTACCTGTGTAACTGTAATACCCCTAATTTTGCTGCGGTTGAGGCAGAAAAACACGTGAGAGCATAATCAGTAAGGTGGAAGACAAATTAAAATCCCAGAGAAAAGTGCCCCAAACCTAAAAAACTTAAAGAAGAAAAACCAAAGGGCTTTGACACCACATAAAGTTGCGTGAGCACTGAGTCAAGTTGCAGAAGTGCTCTGACTTGACGTTCAGACAAGGAAAAAGAATACCAAAAACATTCATTTGGCCCTAGAATGAGGTTCCAATAAATTCATAAGAAAGTAAGGACCATAGCATTTGTCATATGGAGATCTTTTAAAATACATTTGGTCATATTGTTTGTGAGTGAGGATAGGTTAATTTTCATAAATACGATTTGTTTGTTTTCTTATTTATAGAAGCAAAGTCCTACTTTCCTCCTCTTTAATAAGCTACTCTACATAGATCTACAAGGAGCCCAGAGATCATGCAATGATTTTCCGGAGGCCTTTAGCAAAGTTAATCTTCTCCAACACTACCCCCACCTCACACCTCATTTTGATATTCCCCCTCAAGTGATTTCTCTCCCCATGCACTACACACACACACACACACACACACACACACACACACACACAAACACACACACCACAACACACATGATTGCAGCCTAATGAACCACAGTGCTGCAGGAGGCCTTCTGGTTTTGTTTTGTTGTTTTTTTAAGTTTATTTCTTTTGAGAGAGGCAGAGACAGCCCAAGTGGGGCTGGGGCAGACAGAGAGGGAGAGAGAGAGAATCTCAAGCAGGCTCTGCACTGTTAGCACAGAGCCCGATGCAGCGCTTGAACTTAGGAACCGTGAGATCATGACCTGAGCTGAAGCCAAGAGTCAGATGCTTAACCAACTGAGCCACCCAGGCCCCCCCACTGCAGGGAGCATTCTTATCCCCAGATATTCTGTGACAAAAGCAGATGTGGCTCTTTGAAGCTGGGACAATGTTTGCCTCAGTGGCATCCCCAGGACACAGCACAGTCAATGGAAGGAAAGGCTACTTGAACAACAATGCCATCTCTAAGGCACTTTAGCCACATGGTGTGTGTTTGCATAAAGTGAAGTCAAAATCATTACCCAGAAATGAACTTTGTGCTTATTGAGTAAATGTATTTTGGGAAATTTTAAATAAGTAGTGGGCCCCGTTTATCCCTCATGTGGATCCAAATCTGAAAGAAAATCAGAAAATCATGGTTGTTTGGTTAAAACTCCCCAAGTAACCCTAAGTTGAAATAAAAGTACCACTGAAAATATTAACATATCACAGGTGAAGTGCATGTGTCTAGATAGTCTACTTCTGCTTAATGAACACTGAGCATTTACAGTCTCTGGCTTTGGGGAGCCATGATCTGGTTCAGGACTCAGAATCTGGTAAGAGCACTCTTTCCACAAGACTGAACTGTTTCTTTCAGCTTGCAATATCCCAGTCAAAAAGGTCCTTTATTCTGAAAGGAGACAGCCCACTGCTCTTACTATTTGTCAGCATGCCCCTCTCTTTCCACCCCCCGCAGCCTCGTCCTGAGCCCAAGCCCTCGTCTTTTCCTCCCTGGACATTTGCAAGAGACTGCCACATGTTTCCGGTCTGGACCACCTCTTGCACGTCCGGGCTATTGTCAGAGTGATCTTCCTCACATACAAATGGGATCATTAGACACAAACGTCCCTACATCTACTTAGACTTCTTTAACAGTTTCCGAATGCCTCAGAACAGAATCCAACTCCTTAGTGGGACATGCAAGGTCCTTCAAGATGTGGCTCTTCCTGCCTTTGCACCTAATTTCTTTCCATTCCTCCACACACCTCAGATAAGCCAAGCATGGAATCTGCTTTCAACACATGCACATGCTTGTGCTTTTGTAAATACTGTTCCCTCTCCCTGGAATGGCCTTTCTTGCTTTCCCTCTATCTTTTAACCTCACACAGTTTTGTTCTCCTGGCAAACACCTATCCATCCTTCCTTTTGCTGAAATGCCCCCTCTTTTGTGAAACCCACAGAGTCAGCGTCTCCCTGCCTATTCCCATAGCATGGTGCAAACCTCACAATACCGTAGTCATCTGCTCTGGACCTTATTCCCACCACTGGACTGGGGTCCCAGAAGGTCTCTGGAACCCACTGATGCCTTCCATGGACTATTTAAATTTCAGCTCATCCTCAAGCAAGATTTTCAATTCTGTTGCACAACACTTGGCAGATAAAATGGAATTCCTTACGTTACACTGTCCTTATATCGTTTTCCTGAACATCTAGTTTTTCTTTCCCACAGTCTCTGTGATCAAAGCTATACTCTTCATTCAGTCATTTAAAACTCTCTTTAATTTGGTTCTACTACATATCATTAAGTAATAAAACAAAAAACAGTTACTGATAGCTTCCTATGTGCTAGGCACTCTTCAAAGAGCTTTTAACATGGATTATCTTGTTTGATAATGTTAGCAGATATATTTATGTAACTCATACAGATATTAACCTATAGCAGAGAGATTTACTAATAATTATGTCCTTTAATCCTCATAACAAGCCCATGGGCAAGTACTATTATTACTTCTATTTTTGAAACGAGGAAACCAAAGCACAGAGACTTAAGACATTGCCTTAAGCAATGGCTCAAGGTCACACAGTTCATACGCAAGGTAGCTTGGATTGGAGCTAGGTAGTGCCCGTGAAAACCTGGGCTCCCTTGCAACATGATACAACTTCAGGTCAGAGAATCGTGGAACTGTACTCTTGTGACTCTCGTTCCTGCTTTCCTCCCTGCTCAGGATGTCTGCTGCCTTCTGCTCTACCCAAATCATTGTCATCCTTCAAAGCCTACCTAAAACTCACCTTCTGCTTAAAGGCTTTTCTGAAAACTTGGGCCACCTTTGAACTCTCTCCTTCATGGCTACATTCTATGGTATATATTGTCTGCACCAAACATTTTGCCACTTACGTCCTGCTTCATATAACTTTATTATATACTATCTTGCATGGTTCTTTGTCTTAAGAGGCCCTTGGGCCTCCAACAAAATTATGAGCTCCTTGAAGGTACCAACCAGGTGACTTATTTCTGAAATTTCCCATCACACCCCACATTGTGACAGACTTATACAGCTGCTTTGTATATTCTTGTTGAATTGAAATGTAAAATGAAGTCAGGTCCCCCTTCCCAATGTAGCAGATTGACTCAACTGTACCCCATAATTATATCATTAAAACCAAGCAATCAGCCTGAATAAAATTTGAATTTGTCCAATTATGTTTTAGCTTTCTGCTTAACTAACAATAAACATTGGAAAGAACAGAATATTAGAAAGTAGAGTTAGGAATAGAGTTCAAGTCCTCTTGGTTAAAACCACTGATGTAGCTGAAAATAAAATTGGCTCTTCCTTGCATCCATCATTTAAAGTCCCTTAATTCAGTTTAAATTTAATTTGTATTTAGCACAATGGTACAGATCCGTCTTAACCTAGATAAATGGAAATGATCTACTGCATGGCAGAATCCCTTTTGCAGTAACCTACTTGGCTGTGTCAGCTCCGCTGGTTATTAAGGTGTTAATCAAAAGCTCGTGACCGTATCTTGCAGCCACATGGAGAGGAGTGTTGCCATCCTTATCCACACAGTCAATTTCACCTCCTGAAAGAGATGTTTTAAAACAGGATAACATAAGGATTCAGGTTGATTCAGACACTACATTCTGTGCTAGTCACTCCTGTTGTCCAAATGTTGATTTCTTTTCCCCTCTGTATACATCTCTATTCTGAAGTATAAGAATGTCTTTACAGGGATCAGGTCACCATCTAAAGTAGTAGTGTTATTAAATCTACGTAGAGGGAAGTCTATTAGAAATGCTCTGGAAGAGTCTTTCCATATTGTCTTATTTAAAGATCTAAAATCCAGGGGCACCTGGGTGGCTCAGTCAGTTGAGCGTCCGACTTCGGCTCAGGTCATGATCTCACAGTTCATGGGTTCAAGCCCTGTGTCGGGCTCTGTGCTGACAGCTTGGAGCCTGGAGCCTGCTTTAGATTCTGTGTCTCCCTCTTTCTCTGTCCCTCCCCCACTTATGCTCTGTCTCTCTGACTTTCAAAAATAAACAAAAAAAAATTTAAAGATCTAAAAACTTAACAACTGAATTCCTGCTTTGAAGGAACAGTGTAATCAAATTCCATAAAATGTAATTCTGAAGATACATTCCATTTTACTTTTACCTGCTGGATTAAAAACTTTACATTAAAACTTTATAAAACTTTTATAAAAACTTTATATTAAAGCATATGAACCAAAGAGAATAGAAAGTTCAGGAAAATATTTTATGTAGTTTGAGTATTCGGTTTAAAACATGATGAGTAAAATGAATAAATGCATAAACTATGGAATGAAAATGTCTACATTTATAAAAACTATCACATTAATCACCAATAGTCCCTTTAATAATACAGTATTTTCATTTATTTTATTTTGTCTTCTTTTCCCCCAGCTTTTTGTTTTACTACATTTCTTTCTTTCTCTCCCCTTTTCATAAATATATATGTAAATACAGTCAGTCTATCTATTCATTTATTTGAGGAACCATTTTAAAATAAGTTAGACATCGTAACATTTCACTCCTGAGAACAAAGACATTCTCCTACACAACTACAATTCTGTTAGTACACTTAAGAAATTTAATGTTGATATCACAATCTTATGTAACATACAACATATTCCAATTTCTCCAGTTATCCTCAAAATGTATATTATAGCTGTTATTTTTTTTAAGTCCAGGATCCAATAAAAGATTCTGCTACCATTTTGTCATCCTGTCCCTCTAGTTTCCTTTAATCTAAAACAATCCTCCTGCCATTCATTCATTCACTCATCTCCTATGTCATTGATATCTTTGGAGGCCAAGCCAGGAATTGTGTGGAATATCCTGCATTCTGGAGTTGTCTGATTATTTCCTCGATTAGATTCAGGCTGAATTTTTGGCAAGAACACCCCAGAGTTGATGTGCACTTCCCATTGCATCTCCACAGCACACATATAAGGTCAGGATATTCAACTAGATGATGCAAATTTTGATTATGCGATGCGCACAGTTTCAGTTTGGAAAGATGAAAAAGTTCTAGAAATGGACAGTGGTGTTGGTTACACAAAATGTGAATGTAGTTAGCACCACTGAACTGTACAGTTAACAATAGTTAAAATGGTAGATTTTTATGTTATATATATTTTAACACAATAAAAAAAGGGGGGCTTGGTTACTTGGTTAAGGTGACACCCACCAGAACTCTCCACCGCAAAATGTCTTTTCCCCTTTGTAATTAACAAGCAATTTGTGGGTGGTACTTCAAGACTGTGCAAATATCCTATTTCCCAACAAAGTTTCCTGCGAGGATTTTAACATAAACAGGGAGTACTTTGTTCAAAAGTTACCTGAATTCTTTATTGTGGATGCTTATATTATCAACTTGATACATAGTTCATTGGATTCTGTCTGTTTTTAAAAATTTTACCAGCTTTTGATTTAATTTTACCAACATGTAAAACATTCAAAGGTCAAAATTATATTCTTTAAAAGCCTCACTCTGATTTCCATCCCTTCCACTTCATTCTCAACCACATCCTGCACTAATCATTTCCATTAGTTTTGGTTTATGCTTTCTTTATTTCTCTTGGCAAAAATAAACACACAGATTCTTTATACCTTGCTTTTTTAAAACTTAACAATATGCCCTGAAAACCTCCTAAATATACTTTTACAAATCACTTCTTGGAGGTCTTCCTCATTTTTATACAGCCTTATTGTTTTCTTATCCTGGTAGGGTGGGCATTTAGGTAGTAAATATCATTTTGCTATTATCAGGAATGCTGCAGTGAATAAACTCATGCATATGTTGTTTCCTATTTGTGGGGTGAATCTTCAGGGTAAATTCCTAGAAAGGGAGTTTCTCGGTCAAAGAAAGAACTGTGTAGTTTTGTTCAATTTTGCCATATTTCTTCCTTCAGGTGCTGTGCCATTTTACTGTTCACATGAACCATGTATGAGAGTGCCTTTTCCCCACAGCCTAATCAAGCCTTTGAATACCTGCCATGTGATGGAGGGAAGTACTATCTCAGTGTAGTCTTCATTTGCATTTCTCATAATAAGAAAGTTGAGCATCTTTTCCTATACTGAAGACTATTTATCTTTTTCCATGAACTATTTATTCATGGCTTTTGACCATTTTTCTAAGTGTGTGTGTGTACGTGTATAGTTTTTTTTATTCCTTGATTTTCAAGGACTCTTAAAATATGTAGGAGATTCACCATTTACCAGTAATACGTATTACAAATATTTTCACCCTAGATTTTCATTTTTCTTTGTTTTTTAGTCTGAATTTTTGGAATTCATGACTTTTCTATTATACTATTTAGATTTTGCATTGAGGTTAGAAAGGTTTTCCCCATATCCTGACAATAAACTGACACACGTGAAACTATTTGCAATACTGTCTCCACAGATACCTCAGAGCAATCCAGGGCCCATGTATCTAAGAACTGCCTGCAGTGGTTGCCTGAAAGACCCCCCCCCCCCACCAGCCCCCAGAGCTGATCCAGGGAGATGAGAGAGGCAGATTCCCAGACTCCAGAGAAACCTTTGCTCTGGACAAATACTGCATCACTCCATGTCCTTCCCAGCCAAGAGGCACCAAACCTTTCTTAAGAAGTGTTACAGCCTCCGTGTTTATTAGCCCCAAATATGTCCAATATTGGGTAGGGAAAGAAAAGAGTGAAAAATATTGGAAAAGGTAAGGGGCTGAGTTGATAAATTTCTTCCTGTTGTTACTACCATTTTATAAGTCAATTTAAAACTATAAACATATATTTAATTACTTTCCACATATGCATTTGTTGTCATTTAAAATATATTTCAGAAAAACATCTTAACTAGTGGAAAAATAAAGATTGTATTTGTTATTCAGAAATATGTTTTATATTAAAGTAGGACCTCTAGATGAATGAATTTCTATTTTTTTTTTAATTTTTTTTTAACGTTTATTTATTTTTGAGACAGAGAGAGACAGAGCATGAACGGGGGAGGGTCAGAGAGAGGGAGACACAGAATCCGAAACAGGCTCCAGGCTCCGAGCTGTCAGCACAGAGCCCGACGCGGGGCTTGAACTCACGGACCGCGAGATCGTGACCTGAGCCGAAGTCGGCCGCTCAACCGACTGAGCCACCCAGGTGCCCCGTGAATTTCTATTTTATAGTTATTCCCCAAACCTTTCCATTTTCACCTGAAAATCTTTAAGATTTTCCTGGATTGTAAATTAAATACCTTTATAATTCATTTGATGGTTGCAAGTTAAATGCTGGTAATTGATTACTGATAATTAGTGAGGAAAATAAACATCCGTGAATTTAGAAGTATGCCAAGCATGTCAGAAAGGATAATTTATGCAGCATTATCTAAACTTTCCTCTGAAGTTAGTTTTTCCTGCATAAATAAAAAGAATGGTCATCTTATTAAATTGCCTCAAAAGTATTGTGAGCCAAAAGGTCAAAAATCTCACAATGAATCATCCTAACCTATCACTTGACTCTTCCTTTTTAAACTCTATTTTTAAAGCTTCCATGAAGCAAACATCACATTTGAACTCTTATAACCTGCTGCACAGCGTCTGAGGCAGCTGCCTAGTGCAAATGGCTGGATCACATGCGTCCCGGTATCACACAGTGTCACACAGTGGCTGGGGCAACATACCTTCAGACAACAAACAACGTGATTGAACCTCAGAGGTAGTCCGCTACCACCTATAAAAATAAAAGAGGGGTGTGTGTGTGTGTGCGTGTGCATGTGTGTGTGTGTGTGTTTTCTGTTTGTTTCTCTTTTTGTTCTTTTTTCACAACTGTCTCACCAATGCTGAATGATCCTGGAAAAACAAAGTTATGAAGAACTAATAACTCTTGACTAGAGAATAGTCAGGGAAGTAGAGAAATGCCGTACAAAGTCCAAACACCAGGGTGATGTAACAAAACAAATAAATAAACACAAAGAATGTTCCTCAGGAGTATGCTCAGTTGGTTTAGGGAGCCAACTGATGTCCCCACGTGGGACCAGCATTCCGAGTCCGGTTGTGCAGTGACCCATTCTGGAGGACAGACACCAGGTCCGGGGGTGTGAGCCTCTGGATTCTTCCCAGAAGGAAGCCAGCAAACAGAAGGAAAGAAAAGAGCGTCCTATTCTTCTCCCTAAGGGCATTTTTGAAAATGTCAGATGGAAGAACTCACAGTTCTCAGATGTGTAATGAATGCAAAGAATTGTCAGCTGACAGAAGAGAATGGCAAATCATCCTTCCACAGGGACGACTCTACTCCAGATATGTGACTCTTAGAATAAATAATTCAAGTTAAAAAAAATTTTTTTAAATATGCCACTGTGCGGGGCACCTGGGTGGCTCAGTCGGTTAAGCGACCAACTTCAGCTCAGGTCATGACCTCATGGTTTGTGAGTTCGAGCCCTGCGTCGGGCTCTGCCGCTGACAGCTCAAAGCCTGGAGCCCATTTCAGATTCTGTGTCTCCCTCTCTCTCTGCCCCTCCCCCACTCATGCTCTGTCTCTCTTTCCTTCAAAAATAAATAAACATTAAAAAATTTGGGGCACCTGGGTGGCTCAGTCGGTTGGGCGTCCGACTTCGGCTCAGGTCACGATCTCGCGGTCCATGAGTTAGAGCCCCGCGTCGGGCTCTGGGCTGATGGCTCAGAGCCTGGAGCCTGCTTCTGATTCTGTGTCTCCCTCTCTCTCTGCCCCTCCCCCATTCATGCTCTGTCTCTCTCTGTCTCAAAAATAAATAAAACGTTAAAAAAAATTAAAAAAAAAATTAAAAAAATATATGCCACCGTGCATCCAGAGATGCATTTGTAAGTGTAGTGCTTGAGAGTTCGGTCTCTGATGTTAGACTGGCTGTGTTCCAATCCCTGTTCCTCAACAAACCTGCCATGTATCCGGACAGAAGTGACAACCTCCATGCCTCAGTTTCCCCATCTTTGAAATGTGGATGACAACAGCACCTCTTTCTCATGGGGTGGTTGAAAGGATTTATGTGGAGTGCTTACTCAAGCACCTGGCAGTGTGAACACTTAATGAACATTAGCTGTATCATTATATATAATGGGCTATGTATTATTGCCACCATATCTTCATCATTTCAGGCCCCTGGACCCCACCCAACTCACAAGTAAGATTCCAGGCCAGCCAAGAATGAGGCTCTGAACAAGCTCCTTGATCATAGAGGACAAGAGATGGGTTCTCTTTCAGGTCTCATCGCAACTCAAAAATCTAGCAACAATGTCTGGAGAGGGCATGGAAGTCTTTCAAGTCCACTGGAATGGCTTTTGGAGAGGTCAAAACAGCCAGAAACACCCCCAGACTGCTGTCAGCACACTAACGTTACACGGGGAGATGCGTCATGGGCTTGATATAAAGGAGATGGTCAGTATGGTCTGGCCACAGGGAAGGACCTGTAGGAAGGCAGTACGCACAAAGAGAAAACTTACTCTCTCTTTGTGCTTTACTCTTTCAAGAATATTCATATTCTTGAATATGCTTTAACAGGAAGCAAAGCTTTTTATACCAAAGAAGTAAGGCCTATTGATTAAATTCAGACTACATTTTATTTTTTAAGTTTATTTATTTATTTTGAGAGGTGGGATCAGAAACAGAGAGAGGGAGAAAGAGAATCCCAAGCAGTCTCTGTACTGTCAGCACAGAGCTCAATGTGGGCTCAATCTCATGAACTGCAGGATCATGACCTGAGCCAAAATCATGAGTTGGACGCTTAACCGATTGAGCCACCCAGGCACCCCAAATTCACACTAAATTTTAAAAAATGGATTCAAAAATCACCCTAGTCTCATTTATTTTTAAGGCAGTGGACACTATTTCTGAAAAAACAGTTGAGAAACATGTGTGATGAGGAAAGTGTGAGAAAGAGAGTTTCGAGGGTCACTCCCCACCTCCCCTTGTTTACTTCAAGCAAAACAAAACAACTAATGTGGCCCTTTCAATCAACTGAATGTCAAAGACATACCTCATATTTCAAATTAGAATTAATGGGTGTTATGCAACTAATTTTCATTTTATCTTCCTTTGTTCACTGGAAACCTGTCAGGGTTTATTTTTCCCTATAGTTACACTGAAATGCTTATAAATTTCCTTCGCTCTGCTGCAGATATTTTGCTTCCTAAGCGTAATTTTCCTGGCTGATCTTCCATCCAAATGTCAAATGACTTTTTGGTTTTATGACTTCGGTATCTAAGATATAACATAGTACCACTAACAATTCATCCAAAGTTCATAAAGATGAGAAAAAGACGGGTCCAAGAAGTTGACTAATGCCAAAACTTTAAAAAGTACAAACGTGGGTCAACTAAAGATAGTTTAGGAACTGCTGAACTTACCTGGAATGTCAGCACAAATTTTGCACTAAACCTGTTTTTTTTTTTTATTGTGTCTAAGATTTGCTAAGAAAGCAGTAGTTCTACTGTGGTCAAGGTCAATCCACTCACAGATGCTGGCCACAACCCATAATAGTATTATAAACCATAATGTGAAGTGATACTCCCTAGTACTTTGGCTACAGAGACAACCCCGTGGTTCAAGTACACCTTTCCAAGTGAGCCTGGAAAATTACTAGGTTACGTGACTTTCCAAGGTTTCTATCAAGCCTGTGACTTTATCATCCTTTATATCAGGCACTTAATTGCTTTTCCTCTGAATCATCTCATTTTTCCTACCTTTGTCTAAATAACTTAAAGAGGTTTAACTTAGCAAACTATGGTGAATTCTAAAACTTAAAAATAATACGATTTGCTGCTAGAAAATGTATGATAGTTATTTGTATTAGTTTCTGAGTGAAGAATGCAGGACCTTGAGCCCATACAAGGACATCATTTCCAGTTTCGAAACTCATATGTTCTTTGACTGACTGGGAATTAACTGAGAAATAGTGGCTTTATGTTCTTGCTCCTAAGCTGGATGGTGATGATATGTCTGATAAAGAGCTTTTAGCAAAGTGCATCAAAGGACGGTGTAAATCTAAGCTTCATAAAATAGACCATTATCTAAAACAGAGCATCATCTTTCATGTCCAGATAACTGACAGACAAGCTCAGATCAGGACACTGTTCAAAAAACAACACTGCGGAAGAATCTCTCTTACCATTCTGAATGAGAGTTTGTGACCGTGTGAACCTTCCATGGACAGCTGTCATGTGCAGTGGACTTTTGCCATCTTTACTCTAAAAAATGAGGGAGAGAGAAACAGTTGATCAGTGACACCAATCTGAAACATTCCTATGAATACTACTGCCAATGCCTTGAAAAAACCAATTTAATTTTTTAAAAATATGATAAAAAATTATAAGCCAATGATAATTTTGAAAGCAAAAGGTAAAATATATATGAAGCCTCAAGTGACTGCATAACATTGCATTTTATTTATTTTCTTAAAGTTTTATTTATTTTTTGAGAGAGAGAGAGAGAGAGAGAGAGCGTAAGCACATGCCTACAAGTGGGGGAGGGACCTAGAGGGAGGGAGGGGACAGAGGATCTGAAGTAGGCTCTGCACGTACAGCCCAATGTGGGGCTTGCACTCACAAACTGTGAGATCGTGACCTGAGCTGAAGGCAGATGCTTAATGGACTGAGCCACCCAGGCGCCCCAAGAAGTGAAAATTATTTTAGAGAGGAAATGTGAAATGTCTAGTTACACTGATAATTTTTAAACTATCCTGTTTCAAACTGAAACAGTCATCCAAAATGTTTTTTTCCTCTCCTGTGATTTACTGATGAAGACAGTTTCCTCAAAGGTGGTTTTTTTTTTTTTCAACTTTTGTCAAAAGTACATGAGAAAAGACAAATGATGTGTTAACTGGCTTGGCCCTGTTTGACCTAACATTGACTATGCTGCTATAAATGACTGTAACTCTCAAAACAGACTTGGAACCCTCCACCATTTCCTATACTCGAATTCCATAGCACAACTTTTTATTGTTCCAAAACAGAAATGCATGCTTCATTTAACTCATTAGAAATCACAGGATTACAACATGCAATGGTTAAACAAATTGCCATTTTAATGATCACCTGGAAAGGTGCTGAATTTACATGTCTTTATTATTCAAGATATAAATGATAGAACTCCTGGACGGAGATTAAGCAAAAACATGAAAAATGTACAAAATCTATATAGTGATCATTATTATGCCAAATACTAACGTCCTACATATTCATTAAGAAATAGCCATTTATAGGAATTCATCTGAAAATAATAATACCAAAAAGAAAATATTAAGTATCCCCAAAGGACAGAATGTATCCTTTCATTCAGGTATTGTTAACAAAAAAAAGAAGAAGAGAAAGAAATACATGCACTTTATTTTTCTAAGTCTCAGGAGGAACATTTTCCAAAGTCTGAGGTTAAATATGAGATGTCAAAAATGCAAATTCATTTTTGAAATGAAACCCATATACCTGTGCTTTAAAATGCACTGTTGGTAGGAATGCAAATTGGTGCAGTCACTGTGGAAAACAGTATGGAGGTTCCTCAAAAACTTAAAAACAGAAATACCACATGATCTAGTAATTCCACTATGGGGTATCTACCTAAAGAAAATGAAAACACTAATTTAAAAAGATATATGCACCCCTACTTTTACTACAGCATTATTTACAATAGCCAAGATATGGAGACAACATAATTGTCCATCAACAGATGAATGGATAAAGAAAATGTGGTACATAAACACACACACACACACACACACACACACACACACACACACACACACATAGGAATATTATGCAGCCATAAAAAGGCTTTAGACTGTGGGCTGGAATAGCTTATAAAAACCACAAGGGTTTAACAGAAGAATTTTTATTATATCCTAAAAGTCCATCCCTTAGGAAGTAAGAAAGGAGTTATGCACGCTCTGTGCCAAGGAAAGAGTTAATCAGAGCAGTAAGTGCATCAGTTGAAAAATAATCTTTATAGTGAAAAGTCAACAGGAAGATGGGAGAAAATAGGATCCTTATATGATTATAAGCTGAGTCAGAAAAGATTAAGAAAGGAAGATGGAAGTAAGCTTGAGGCTTTACTGAAATGATATTTTTAGAGGAAAAGGATCAGCAACCAAGAGAATAAGGATACAATTGCAGAAATGGCAGAGTTGACATTAACTTGTCTCTAGGTGGTGCTATTTCTTTAAATTTTGCTCCAATATTTTCTCTTAAATTTAATTGAAACATAACTAACTAGCATTTAGTTAAATATATATAAAACCATAAATATTTCAGTGTTTAGATAATATCTTTATAAATATTTAGCTAAGAACTTTTCTGTGTCTAGAAAATAGCTTAAAGGCTGTTAACTACCTAAACTGCAGCCAGAGAACCAAAGCAGAAATAACTGGTTTCTGTATCTTGCCATTGACAATGCTGGTTCCATTTCAGGGACAGAAAACACTGCACCCTTTTCTCCCATGGAGTGGTTGTGCATTTGGTAAGGGGACAAATAAATAGGACAACCAAATTTTCATAAAATACAAACGACAGCTATATCAGATCAATCTTTGCCTGGGTTCATCAACCACTGAGTCCAGTCCTTAGCTGATTTTTCCCCCTTAGGGATATGGTGGCCGGAGGTGGGGCCAGGAAGCATTGAGAGAATCATGGCAGCCATTGGGGAACAATTATGTTTATATGGCATGGATGTAAAGGGAACTTGCTATTTCAAAAGCCATTGGAAACTAATGAAGGTCCAATCGATGGTACTTTTTATTTAGTCTTTACAAGTTAGAACTCAGGATACTCAGGTTGAGACTAGGGATCCTACTGAGTTTCATTATCTGCCTGAGAAATCTGTCACACTGGGTGTTTGTTGTTACTGCTGCTGTTTTAAGAACTTCAGAGAAGGATAAAACATTCTTTGCATTCTCAAAAGAGAGGATATGTTCAGTTCTTCCATTTATTCAAATCTCTGCTTTTATAAGATTTTTTTCTTAATTCCTAGTCTCTTTCCTATTTCTAGACTCATTTCCCCATTGTAGTTAGTGCTTGGAAAATTCTGTTATTTTGAGAATTTTTTAAAATTAAGCCAGAAGCCCTTCTATTGATGTAGGCATGGTTCAGCCACGCTCATGAAGAAAAACTAATAAAGATAAAGAATATTTTATAAACATTAGTACTCTTCCAGGACAGAATGAAATACCCTTCACTAAATGGGGTATCTCAATTTCCTTGACCACCATTCTCCTGAGAAATCCTTTCATTTCTTCCACTTTGAATGCCTTCTTTCCTCATCCTCCAACATCCCCCAAATCCTCCCTAAACCCAGACA
Organism: Panthera leo; assembly: GCF_018350215.1. NCBI lineage: Eukaryota > Metazoa > Chordata > Mammalia > Carnivora > Felidae > Panthera > Panthera leo. The sequence continues at coordinate 182,333,846 of NC_056686.1, forward strand.
TATCTTACTACCCAGGAACTTGAAGGCATTGTGTTGTCTGTGGCACATGTCTCCTGGAGTCACACAGCTCAATGGTCCTACTGGAAGGCAATAGAGCATCTAGAAGATAACATTAAGGTCAGCCTGCAAGGGTTAGGGGGAATGTGTCAGAAGTGCAAAAGGGCTTCCTAATTCAATGGAAGAGCAATATAAAACCCTAATTTGCAAAAAGCCGTACGTAGTCCAATTTTTTAAATGGTTCTAAAAGCCAGAGATGGTACATGGTTAGTCCTCATCCATTTCTCTCTTTTTTCCTCACATCCTCTCCAAAGTCGTCATGTCCTTATCACTGCTTTCTTTCTCTCGCCTGTCCCATTTCACCTTTAACCTCTGCTGTGCAACTCATTCTATAATTCAGACCTGGTACATATACAGAAGGGAGCTGGTTCACTTCAATAGATGTGTGATGGGCTTCAGCTCCAGTGTCTGAGGGCTAAAAAGACTAAGGGCCCACGGATGGAAAAGAATTCAGACCATGGGCAGGCTGAATACTAGTGACCTGGAGGCAGGAAACCTGGCAATGGTAATTTCTGAATCTATCTAAGTAGTATTTGGAATAGCTATGTATTTAGTGCCTTCTTTAACATTTTGAATGCTTCCAAAAAGAGCTTTGAGATGTTACAGAATTACAATGTAATGTGCAATGGAGAAGAAAAATTATTTTGTATCTTCTTGGGCTCTTCCTATTTGCAAAATACAAGTGAACCTTCAATGGATTATTGTATAAAGTATTGTGTCTTTATTATTTTATCATAATTAAACCAACACTACAAAGTCAGAGGTAGGGCCATGGTCAATTGAAGCAAAACGAGGGATTGTAAAATGTGTGCAGGACACACGTCCTCCTTCCCCTCTCCATCATCTTGTACTTGCTCATGAAGACGTCACTCTTAGTACTTTGTAATGATAGAGGAAAACAACGTGAACATGTGCATGGGTATTGGCCGCATTTCAATATGCTATTTCTGTCAAACTCTGGAAGATCTAAACAAATACAAATTGTCTTGGAATCTACAAACACTTTCAAAATCCAAGGAGCACTGTGGTACACAGAGATAACAACTTCCATTAGAAAGCTACCTCCAGAGTCAGACAGAATGGCTCTACGGAAATGGGCGACAGATTATGGCTCCAGGGTGAATCCGGAATCATGAAGGAGGATTCAAGAGAAGGAAATCCGATGTAAACAGAGTAGATTGAAGGAGACCGAAGGAGAAGGCTAGATTTGAACCAAAGTCCCACTTACATAGATCAGCTATTACATAAACCTAAGTCTCAGATTTAAAAAAAAAAAAAAAGGTATTTCCATATTGTATTGATGATTAGCAGTGTACAGGAAAAATTAATTCTTTAAATTAAGTGGTCATGCTTTCCAGGCACATTTTATGGGAGAGAAGGCTGCCATAAACTGAGACAGCATAGTTAACTGGGAGAAGTAGGGAGGTGTCCCAGAAAGTGGCCCTCTAGCCTTGTTCTCAGGCACACTGAGAGCACCAGTTGGCATGGTTTGAAGAGGGAATAGAGAACATCAGACAGCTCTTTGAATTAATTAACTGAAGGTTGGTGAAGCGAGCTATTTTATTTAACTTCAATAATTTTCCTTTCTTTGGAGAATTCAAGGATTTCCTTCAGATACCAGTATGGCAATACAAGTGTCACAAGTTTTGGGGACAAGAAGTTTGGCCACCTGTAAACCTCCTGCCTTCTCACCACTGTCCTCTGTGACTTCAACGCCATATGATGACTCTTCCCACCTTCGGTTACAGGTCCTCAGTCTCTTTGATGCCCCTTTGTCTCTTACCCCCACCTAGCACCCTGGATTGACTCCACTCAACACTCTCTTCTTCATTTCTGCCTGTTTTCCACCTTCATGAAGACATTATACTCCCCTCCACTTCCTTTCTATCTTATCCAACTCTTCTTTTTTCATCCCTTTCTCTGGCTCTTCCTCCTCTTCCTGATCCTAAGACCAAAGGGTTACTGGCATCCTTCCTTCATCCTTCCTCTCCTCATGCACTCTCTCCTTGGGTGACCTCAACCTTTTCTCTGAGCCTCCACTATCGATCACCTCTGTGTGAATGAGGCAGCCTAATTTTTTTTCTTCTATTTTCTACTGCTCTCCCATGCTGGAGGATCACATTTTCCATTGTTGGTTTTCTCAGACTGTACCAAAGGCTCAAAATTACCTTCTCAAAAACTAAACTTCCCAGTTTTACCTCCTAAGCCTACTCTTTCTCCTAACATCCCCCTTAATAATGATAATTGTTTACTGAGTGCTTGACATGTGGAAGACAATGTTCTAAGTAATTTATGTGAGGTAACTTGTTTGGTCCTCACAGCAGTTCCATGAAGAAGATGCTACTGTTTCCCCAACTTTACAGATAAACGGACACACAGAGAGGTTGTTTATGATTACATAATTACTGAAAGTCAAGGCTAGGATTGGAATATAGGCAGTCCAGCCTCAGAACTGAACACTTAACTACTATTCTGTATTATCTCTTAACCAGATTTCATTTCTTACATTTGTCTTCAATTCCTCTATCTCCTATCCATCCAAATTTCATTGATTTTCTTTCTGCGAAGCCTCTCTCTTCTGTTGGTTGTCCCAACTCTCCTGGGCTCATTGCTTCTTATCTAGACCAGTTTTATTGACTTTCATTTATTCTCTAATTGTCCTCTCTCTAGGTCCACTACACCTGAATTTTCTTTTTATAAAAATGAAAATAGTTTTTTCTCACCTGGATATAAAAATAACACATGCTCATGTATTACAATCAGAAGATTAAAACAAGTATATAAAAAAGAAACTAAAAACCCAAATCATAATTTTGCCTCTCTGCAGTGATATTATATTGGTATATATTCCAAATATTTTTCTCTTTTTATTCATATACCCAGACACATACTTTTTTAAATTAAAAAATTAGATATTTAGTTACTGCATATTAATTTTTTCACTGATAACACTAGGTATTACAAGTCTTGTTCACATTTGCCAATCTTTTTTTCTTTTCCTTTTTTCCTTTTTTTTCATATTTGCCAATCTTAAAGGCAGATATACCTGTGTGTTAGTTTGCATTTTTCTAGTTACTAATGATACTGAATATTTTTCATAGGTTTAATGGATATTGTATTATCAGTCTTGTGATTGGCCTTTGCCCAGATTTTATAGAAGATTTTCAGACTTTTTTTTTTTTTTAATGTTTATTTTTGAGGGAGAGACAGAGCGCAAGCAGGTAAGGGGCAGAGAGAGAGGGAGACACAGAATCTGAAGCAGGCTCCAATCTCTGAGCTGTCAGCACAGAGCCTGATGTGGGGCTCGAAACCACAAACTGTGTGATCGTGACCTGAGCCAAAGTCAGATGCTTAACCGACTGAGCCACCCAGGCACCCCATCAGACTTTTTCTTATTGATTTTTATGAGCTCCTTATATATTAAATGTATTAACATTTTGTTTATCATGTGTATTGCAGAAAAAATTCTTCTGAGTTGTTCCTCTTTCAATTTAGTTTATGTCCGCGTTTTTTTGTTGTGTTTTGTTTTGTTTTTGGGGGTTTGTTTTGTTTTGCCATATAAACATTAAAAAAATTTATGTAGTCATATATACAATTTTTTCTCTGGTGTTGTGTGGCCAGATTACTATTTCTAATTGTCAGTTTAGATCACATGACCTCTATAATGAGTATTGGTCCCCACAACTTATAGAAGCCCAAACTCCTCAGCTAGTTGATAAGCCCTTTCATTGGTCAGGTCACATCTCAGCTTGCTCCTGGGTACTTTCTTTCATACATTTCATTCAGGCACAATAAATCACCATTCTGAAAATTCGTCTCATATTTCCTCACTATTAAAAATTGTAACAAAAAAAGTAAAAAGATTTTAATAGTGAATGGGAAAGGTCATTAAAATAGATTGATCCACGGGCACCTGGCCGGCTCAGTTGGTAGAGCGTATGACACTTGATCTTGGGGTTGTGAGTTTGAACTGCAAGTTGGGTAGAGAGATTACTTCAGTAAGTAAATAAATCTTAAAAAAATAAAACAGATTGATCCAATATTCTTAAAATTGAATTTCAGGAATGGTAATTTTTCAAAAGCAGAGGCAGAACACATTGGGACCTTGCTTTAAGATTCCTGTGTGCTTGGGATAAGGGAAGCTGAGGATGAGTACAAGGTCACTTGGTACAGGTCAGGATATTCTGCTACAACCTAAATGCATTCAAATGGTGTAACCTGGATGGCGAGGGCTGCACGCATAAGTTCCTCTTGGTTACCTGTTATAGTGAGCTAACTACTAACCTAGAGTCTACCCAGAGCTTTTCCTATCCAGAATTCCCAAACCCTTTCATGTGGTTCTCTTTACCTGGAGTGCTCTCTCTCAGATTCTCTCTATCCCTCCTCACATCAACTGATATCAATCTTCTGAGTCTCAGCTCAAAAGCAGGCTCCATTTTTGATCCTCGAGAAATAAGCACTGCTTCTTACAGTTTGCAGCACTCTATTATTGTCTCGTGCCACTCAGCACATTCCTCTCTTGCCTCATGAACACTTGAGCACACTATCTCCTTACCGTACTGTAAATTCCTTGAAGGCAGAGCTCACATCTCATCTTGGAGTACTCCTTCCGAACTAAACAGAGGGCACGAGATGATCTTCAGTAAGTGTGCTGAATAAAGACTATCAGGTCCAGGTCAATGTTACATTACTAAAGCCACTACCTAGGGTTTACTATTGGACAGTGCCTGAGAAACTTTTTGGAGGGCCATGCCAGGGTTAGGAACAGACCTGAGATCATTGGCTTAGGCTTTCCTTTTGATTCTCAAGCAGTTCTGCCATGTTAGCTCAACATTCACCTCAGTGTTAGAAACCAAGCCAAGCCAACATCCCTGAGACCAGTATTTGCTCTAGAACATTCACTAAGCTACCAAAAGCATGTGGCTAGACCCTCAGTGTCTTCCAGCTGGTCCTACCATTTCTGTGGTAACAACACAGCTAAGTTTCTGTAACACATCCACACAGGGCAAGGCTGTCGTTTACTAAAACAGGGCATAATTTACAACAGTTGATTTTGCTCACACAGAGGCTCAACGCAAAGGTATTTAGCCCAGAGAGAGACTGAGAATGTCGTACCTGGATGTTAACATCCGCCCCGTTGTTTACCAATAGTTCAAGACACAAAGCACCGTGTGTGGAGGCAGCAGCGAAATGCAAAGGGGTGAACCCGCTGTTGTTGGGCTGGTTCACGTTAGCACCGTAGTCAGTCAGCTCATTAACTACAGCATCCTGCCCGTTGTAGCAGGCGAGGTGAAGGGCCGTGTTTCCATAGATGTTGATTTCATCAATCTGCAAATGAGACCAACACAGGATGGGTAAAATCACCAGAGCCACTTTATTGCATTTTCCACAAAAAAGCTTAATGGCTACACTAAGGGAAGTAAACTTCCATCTGCCAACATAATTATTCAGAGCTTTCTCTTGTCCCGGTGTGGTCATCCTGGGAATGCCTGTCATCCCAAGATAAAGACAGCAAAAAGTGAATGTGACAAAAAGTGAACTGGGAGGAAGAGTTGGGAGTTTCAAGTCGTGGGGAGAGATTTTTCAGCAAGGGAAGGGATAAAGAGTGAAAGGCAAAACTGCCTCAGAATGGCAGAGGAGAACTGAATCAGGGAAGAAAAGAGCCAAAACTCAACAGAGAATGGGAAGCAAAGGGTTGGGAGATATGCAGGGAGGTGCTGCAGATTCTAAACTAGGAGTTGGGCTCAGAAGCCACTTGGTTTGGCTCTGCCGTCTGACACCTCCCACGGCCACGTCCCAGCTGCAGAGCCAAGAGCTGTCTTAGGGGTTTAGCTCAGGGCTCTCTCCTGCTGTCCCAGAACTGCTGCACTGCTGGGTTTCACTATCTCAGTCTCAGCATTGCAACTTGGTTTTCCTTTCCTCCAGGGACAGGGATGTTCCAAAGCCCCACACTGCCCCTGTTCTGCTAGTTGAGGGAGGCTGGGATGGGGCTGACTTCTCCAGCTCAGCATTGGACATTTCTGCTGTTTGTCCCTGCCACTCACTCCTTGATTTCTGCATGTACACCACAACTTAGAAGGCTGAATTCTGAAGGTGGGATGAAGAACCGTAGCCTATTTAAAAAACAACAGGTTAATAATATGTACTGCAGGCAACATATATGTTTATAATTCTCTATGTTGATACAGAAAGTTAGCCTGTTTCTGGTTTTTCATTACTTGCTATATGCCCCCATTGCCCTTCATTGATTGCCCCTGTAAACTCAAAAAGACAGGACGCTAGAAAAGAAGGTGGGGTTTTTGTTTTTTTTTTACCCTCTGGAATTAAAAATCAAACAGGATTCAATTTCAGAACAACAGAAAACCCACAAATACACCATGGGTTGATGCATTAAACATAGCTCACCTCCACCCCTAGATTCAGGAGATGTTTGACAACGTTGATCTGTCCGTTGGAGGCTGCAGCGTGCAGGGGGGTATAACCCTTCTTATCCTTACAAGTCACTTCTGCGCCGTGGTTAATGAGCAATGCCACGACATCCAGGTGGCCTTTACAAACAAAACAACATAAGACATGGTGAACCTTTTAGGATAATTTGATAATTTATTCTGCCTAAATCACCACTATTAGCTTCTACTGTCACCAATATTGCAAATCCTGCTAAATATGTTAGTACCACAACCTAAAATATGTTAAAATAAAACCGGTGCTTTTGAAAGCAATTGCCATTCCTCACTGAAAAGTCCAACAATGACAATTTGGTTTGGAAAAACTAATGGAAGAAAAAAAATCAATCGGAATAACTCCAGATTATTGTTAAATTATATTGCTGCTGCTTGACCATAGTTGTGGATCACAGAAGTGGCAATTCATATGGTTCAACTTAAAAGTATTCTTGTGAATTACTGGCTAAATAGAAACCCTTCTAGTTTCAACTCCTGTTGACATATTTTCTAGAATAGTTTCCTTTATACCCTATCTCACTATATAAATAGTATGATAAATGTGTTTGGCCTTTATATTGTGACTGAAGATTATTTGATGCTTTGGGTCATTGCTGTAAACATGGTTCATAATTGAAGGGTAGAAGGTAAGTACTAACTCCAAGGGTCTAAGATGCATGTGGGATTGTGTGTGCATATGTGTGAGAAAGAGAGAGATGGAGGGAGGGGTGTATTGGGGGGGGGAGGGAGAGAAGTGTGTGTGTGTGTGTGTGTGTGTGTGTGTGTGTATGTGTGTGAGACACAGAGAGAGCATTTGGCCATGGCTTGTTGTATTAAAATTTGACTCTTTTCCCCCAAGACTTGTATATGGAAAAATTACTTTCAGTTACTAGTGGTACTATCTTAAGCTTAAGTGGTGTTATCTTTTGTCCTGGTTTTGTCCTTTATTCCCTAAAGATAGTCATCTATATATTTTTTTCCTATTTGTATACTGATGACACACAAAAAGCAATTCCATACAAATGCTGAAAGCAATTCTACACAAATGTTTTAACTACATGTTAGCAAAGAACAAACTTGAAACCCCAGGTTCTTTGAGTCCCATCTCACTAGCCTAGTGTGTGCTCTACACAAACACCAGTCTGGCAAATGGCCTCCTGACTCCAGTCCTGCAGGTACCATGCAGACATCCAATCTGCTTCAGTCGGCACAAAAGTCCCTGCTGTCTTTAAAAAAAAAAATGATAATGCTTGCAAGATCTTAAGATTCTGATGTTTTAAGCACAAATGTCCATGCAGACTCATCTACAGCCACATAATTTATTTCATCCCTACCCAATCCACTCTTTTTTCTCCCCACAATTAATGTTATTATTTTTATGATAATAAAAGGCCTGTATGCCTACTAAAAAGAATTCGGAAAAGGCAAAATGGTGTTAAAAGGAAACCAAAATCATCCATAATCACCAATCCCTTCAGATGGTCAGCCAACATTTCAGTGTGTAATACTGAAAAGACATTTCAGTGTATACTGAATAGACAGCCGAATAGATAGTTTAGATTGCATGGATTTTTTTTTTTTTTTTTACAAAAATGAGGATCATAATATCCATACTGTGTATTGATCTGTTTTTACTTAACACATCACAGAATCTTTGTATGTTAATAAATACTAATGACATCATCACTATAGTTACAGGATAGTGTCCCATTGTGCTTATCTTTATAATTCACCAACACAATCTCCTGTGGATGGGCATTCAGGTTGTTTATAACTTGGGGCTGACAGAATCCTATCAGCTTTTCAAATTGCAAGACATTCTCCAGTTAGAAACACAAAGGAAGGATCTTAGCTCTTCATTTCCCACAAGTCTACACTGAGAATAAATTCCATGAGGTCTGTCATTTGTGAGTGGTATTCGTGCCAACAGAAGTGAAAAGGAAAAACACGGAAATGTCACGGCTCCCTTCATCTCTCCCCAGCAAGCTGGCAGAAGCGGGAGTGGCAAGCCCCAGCCTCGCGGTGGTACAGAAGCAGGATACTCCATGGTTACTCTCGTCACTTCAACCTCCATAACAGCCAGGGGGCTGCCCTTCCTTCCTTTTTATTTCAAAAATATTTATAAATAAAAGGACAAATGGAATTTATGTCCTTGCTTTGCTAGCCAGCCCTCTTTCTTTTTGAACACTTCATTTTGCTGCCATGACAAGCTCAAAAGCAGCTCAATTCACGCCACTCTCCAGTCCCGACTGAAACCCATTCAATGAGGTCTGGGCCATGATTCATCCCTCTTCCTCTCTGTGGGGTGAATGAATCTCTGAGAAAGCAACTGTGTAACTAGAGTGCTCTATGTATGCCAGTAAAATGGACCAAATCTTAACTCAGGTGAATTCCAACCTTGGAAAGAAGTCAGGCCTGCCCAAGAGAAGGCCTACATGGTTAATGGCAGGGCTGTGGCTTCTTTAGGTACAGGTATCTGCACTTTCCCTTCCATTCATGGAATCCTTACCCATATATGCTGCCCAGTGCAGAGCACGCCGGTCCTTTTTGTCAAATGCGTTGATGTTTGCTCCTTTGGCCAAGAGTAAGTTGACCATCTGGAAGAAAACCAACATGCAGATACTCTGAGTCAAATTAACATCAAATCTCAAGGCGGGTCAGAAACCTGGAGTTCACACAAAGTATGAAGATGATGTCACAGACAACCGTGAGGCATGTGTATCAGAGGAAAAGACTGAGGTGATGGCTACTTTTTTAACCCACTGGCTGTGAATTTAAAAATTGCTATGGTTGCCTAAGGTTTGGTGTACAGATGTAAGCATCACACTCTCTAAAACCCTCAGCACTAAGATTAGGTCCCACCTGGGGCTAAGGGAGTCTGTAGTAAGAATTCTTGCTCCCAGTGATGAGGGCACTCACCTCCACATGGCCATTCAGGGCAGCATGGTGCAAGGCTGTGCGCCCCCCTCGATCGGAGACGTTGACGCTGCTCAGCAGGGGAATGATCACTTCTGCACACTTGACAGCCTTATTGGCAGCTGCTACGTGGAGGGGGGTCTGCCAGTTCTTGTCCCTCGCATTGACGTCAGCCGAGTGCTTAATCAATACTTGTACTGCTTCCTGCAACCAAAGCGGAGTTTGCAGGGGTCACTGACAAATGCTCAGTCAATACTTATTGAATAGAAGACGCTTTACCAGACCCCAGAACTACAGGAAGGGAAGGCTCCATGCCCTCAGAGGCTGGCTCATGATGTATATTCTTCTGAGAAAAGCTAGGTAATATACGATAAAGATCAAAAGAGTGGCACAGATGAAAACAGATCCACTTTATTTGCTAGACCAGGAGTCTTGGCACATCTTCAAAACCAAATAAACCTTCTAAATGTAAGGTTTCTTAATGAGGTATAAGCAGCCTTAGGTTAAATGTGAGCAGTCATGCGTAGGTATGCATGCCAGGGTAAAAATATCCATAGGTCAAAAAGCCCCCAAAGATAATGTAAAGTTGGAAGTGTTTGTCCGCAAGCCTCCATCATCCAAAGCCAAAGACCTCAAAGTCCTTCAGACATTCTTGGATCAATTCATAAATCTTTGGTTTTCTCTGCCAACATCTTAACTACTTCACTGTGTGATCCATAGCAATCAAGGGAAGATGTCTATTACTACCTCAACTTGAAGCTACAAAATTGTTCCATCTTTTCCCAACTTTTTTCCATGTTATGGTGAGGTAACTTTTTTTCTACTGTTGAGTTCCTTCACCTTTATTGAGACTTACACTTTTAATTTTCCTTCTATTGATCTAATCAGCTTATTAGCCTCTTGAAACCTCAACCTTGGCTGTGCAATGGAATCACCTGGGGAACTCTTAAAAATACGGATGGCTGGTCCCACACCGGAGATTCTAACTGGCCTCAGAATTTCTGTAAAGCCATCTGGGGATTTTGTTATACAGCTAAGATTTAGGACACTCTTCTGTTACAGCAAGAAAATGATATAGCTTCTCTCAAGGTGGGAATGACTGTTGACTGCTTCTCTTTACTTCTAGAGACAACCCTAGAGCCAATGAGTGGGATGCCTTTATGAACATCTTGTCAATGTGGCATTAATAAACCAATTAAACACAATGAAAGGTACCACGCTCCTGCCACCCTTCATAGACCAAGAACTTACCCTGTCCACCTTATTCCTCACAGGCCTGGACTGTCTGATCTACTTTATTGTGCAGGTACATAAAAGTGCCCAGAGAGTAAATTATTTGAACTCTTGAAATTAACATTTTTATCAGGGACATAAATAATGAAGAAGAATGTTCTAGGAATCAGTAGCAGCAACACATTAAGATGAATGGCTAACCTGGACAGTAGAATGAGAGCAAAAACATTTAATTTTGCAAATTAGAGAATACAGTTTAAATATGCGGTGTGACTCCATTTAGATGCTATAAACAATAAACTGAGAGGGCCCAAGCAAGTAATTTGTTAAAATTACCAAAAAGGAAAAAAAAAAAGGATATATGCCACACCTCCTCAGCAAGGCAATAATATATTACCCTTGTATATGTGTATTCTTAATGCTCAACCATGACATGTGAAACACTGCAGAAGATTGAAAGAAACATTAGTCATTCTTTTTTTTTAGAAAGAGAGCGAGACAGACAGACTGTATGTGCAAGAAACATTCCTGGAGCTCATGTTAGAGTGAAACATGTCTACGTGTATTCTTCTCTCTCTCTCTTTTTTTAAGTTTACTTATTTTAAAGAGAGAGAGAGAGAGAGAGAGAGAGAGAGAGAGAGAGAGAGAGAAAGTGGGGGGAGGGGCAGAGAGAGAGGGAGAAAGAGAAAGAATCCTAAGCAGACCCCACACTGTCAGTGCAGAGCTTGATGTGGGGCTTGAACTCAAACCATGAGATCATGACCTGAGCTGAAGTCGTCCACTTAACCGACTGAGCCACCCAGGGGCCCTTGTATATGTGTATTCTTAATGCTCAACCATGACATGTGAAACACTGCAGAAGATTGAAAGAAACATTAATCACATTCTTTTTTTTTAGAAAGAGAGCGAGACAGACAGACTGCATGTGCAAGAGGAGGGGGAGGGTGCCCAAGGAGACAGAGAGAGAGAGAGGGAGAGAGAGAAAGATTTCCCAAGCAGGCTCCACACTGTCAGCGCAGAGCTCCACATGGGGCTTGATCCCACCAACCTGAGATTATGCCCTGAGCTGAAATCAAGAGTCAAATGCTCAACCAAGTGAGCCACCCAGATGCCTCCAGACTCTGTTTTAAAAGCTAGCTGGGTGAAAAAAAAACAAACAAAGGAAGAGCTAAGCCACAATATAAGGATTAAGATTTACATAAGAAAAAGATGGTATTTTTTATCAACTTTGGTCTCAAAAGTTGTGAGATTTATGCAGATGCACATACAATTTATTGTGATGTGGGAAGAAAATATTGGAACCTCCACTCATGTTTGTTTTCTTTAAAAAGGAAAGCATTTTAGCCAGTATTTAACTTCTGGGTTGGCATTGTGCCCTCAGCTCCACAGAAGATCTTGCCTCGCAGGAAATGAGATGCCCTCCAGGAACAGAGGGGCCTCCAGGCACAGAGGGGGTGAGCCTTGCCCTCTCCATTCATTTGCTCCGAATGCACTGAAATGCACAGTGATGGGCCTGCCAAATCAATCTACAGATTGTAATATGTACCCTTAAACTAAAAAGATGTATGCAAGGAACCTGCAGATTAAAGATGATAATACAAATGCAAGTGTAAATAATGTGCAGTCACAGCTGACAGTTCTACTCTGAGTAAAAGGTTTCTATCATCCACATTACAGGGTAAAAATAATGACAAATTTAATCAGATCTGACAAGAGCTTGGCCAAAACAGAAGAAAATCATCAGAAGTCTATTAGCTACATGGTTATGTAAGACTATGATAAATGAAAAGCCTCACCCTAAGTATATTGTGATATACTTGAAATATTAGCTAATAATAGTCATTCCTATATATAATTTATAAGTAAATAAGATGCATATCTTGAAGATGCATGCTGAAAAAGTTTTGCAGAGATACAGCCAAAAAGGTTGGAGATAACCATCATAAAGCAATAATATAAAAGTGGTATTGTACATATTCACAGCAAATAAGAATATACACTATATTTTTAATTCCTTTGTCTTGCGTGTTATTTTACTGTATTTATACAGATTATTGCTTTGCACTAAATATTATTTAAATTCAGAATAGACTAACAAAATAGAAACTATACATGAACATTTCACAAATTTATACTGTTCGGACATAAGACCAATGAATTCATGAAAAAATTTTATTTTAATTACTTAATATATTTATTTATTTATTTTATTTTGAGAGAGAGGGGTGGGGCGGAGCAAGAGAGAGAGAATCCCAAGAAGACTCCACGCTTGGTGCAGAGGTCAACACAGGGCTCAACTCCATGACCTTGTGATCATGACCTTAGCTGAAATCAAGAGTCAGACGTTAAACCAACTGAGCCACCTTGGTGCCCCAAAAACCTTTTTTTTAAGATAACAAAATATGATTACTTTGAGAGTAACTCAGACTAGGTGAATAAGATGTTACCTAGGAGAGGCCCTACTTTTAAATGATTAAGAATGATTTACATTTCATTCAAAGTAACAGGTTAAGCCAAGAAAATATATATTTACATACCAGTTACAGTTTATATATAAATAAGTAGTATTAGAGTTTGTCGGGAAGAAAATCTGTATTGTTAAATAGGCAATACTTCTAAAAATAGTTTAAACACAGAAAAATTTTGGTCTGCTTTTGTAAATAAAGCTTTCTTAAAACACAGTGTCATTCGTTTCTTTACATATTATCTATGGCTTGTTTGAATTGTAATAGAGTATGCAGCCATCAAAACTCAACATATTTACTATCTGGCTTTTGCTGGAAAAAGTTTGCAGATGCCCTGGTCCATCTTGCTCCTTGTTTGAATTACCACAAATTGCAAATGATCAAATCCGGTTAAAATAAAATTTTGTTATTTACCAACATGAAAAAATACTGTTTTGAGTCCAAACAGTCTTCTAAGGAGGGCAGAAGCCTCTGTGTTCAGTCCTTGCTATGCAGTGGTGGGTCTATAGTGAATTTGGGAGGGGGATGTACCAAGATGCATTTTGGGGCATAATACAACAAGCAGCATTTGGAGCTTGGTAGGAAGGAAGGGGTGAGGACAGAGAGAAAGGAGAGAGGACTTGGGCCCTGTACCCCAGGGCAGAGGTGTACATCTGGGCAGGAACAGAGTCAGCAGGCTATGAAGAAGAGAAAGCTGATACATAAACCAAACAAACATCAGGAGCAGGTTGGTGGAGCCAGGCAACCAAACGCTCAGATCTCCAGGAATTCTTTGGGATCACTGGAAGAATGCTAGACTTTGCACAAGATATGGCACATCGTTTCCAGCCAGTTATATCCATTTAGAAGGCAAGGTGCCCTAACCAGCATCAGAGTTGCACCCCCAAAATTAGACAAGTTAAAGGTTCAAGTTCATTGACTGGATGGGGAAAAAAATAGAAGCAGGTAGGCTTTCTAATAAGTCTCCTTTCACTTGAACTTTAAGCAAGTACCATGTGAGTGCCAACTTCGTCACATTTGTCTCTCATACCAACACTCAACTGTCATAGCTCAAGGATGCCTAGAATAACCATTACTTTTATTTATCTACTTTTATAAAATGTTTTAGCTTTGCCATTCTTCATTTTTATTTCTCTATCTGCTTATGCAATGGATTGCATTGTTTTCATCTTACTTGACAAGAAAGGACTCTATCTAGAAATACTTAGCATACAAAGGAGAGTATCTTACTTATTTTCCAAAAATTAACACTTGTTTTAATGTTTATTTACTTATTTTGAGAGAGAGTGAGCAGGGGAGGAGCAGAGACAGAGGGAGAGAGAATCCCAAACAGGCTCCATGCTGTCAGTGCAGAGCCTGTCACGGGGCTTGATCCTACAACCCATGAGATCGTGGCCTAAGCCGAAATCAAGAGTCAGGTGCTTAACTGATTGAGCCACCCAGGGGCCCCCCAAAGTTAACTATTTTTTCTTAATGAAAATACAAGTATTCTAAAATTATTATGGAATTAACTTCATAGACATGGGATATTAGAAGTAGAGAAGGCTGGAGCCCCTCGGTGGCTCAGTCCGTTGAGCATCTGACTTCGGCTCAGGTCCTCATCTCACCGTTCGTGATTTCGAGCCCTGCATGGGGCTCTGTGTTGACAGCTCAGAGCCTGGAGCCTGCTTCAGAATCTGTGTCTCTCTCTTTCTCGCAGTCCCTCCCTTGCTCACACTCTCTTTCTCTCTCAAAAATAAATAAACATAAAAAAAAAAAAGAAGTAGTAGAAGGCTTCAGGGGTCATCTGGCCTGACCTCTTCATTTGATAGGCAGCTTCATGTGATAGGCAGGGTGACTGACTCAAGGGGAGTGATCTGTCAGCCTGGCTGATTAAGAGCCTGGCTTATGCATTTTCTACCAGGCCAGAGCTTACTCACTGGACAGTTTCAGCCAAACATGCTGACATAAGTACTTTTAAATGTTAATTCTCCTTAGTTATTTAAAATTTTTAACTCTGTTTTAGCCGGCCAAACCTGCTTAAACATTAATAGAAATTTAATATAATACTTCAGTAAAAAACAAAGCTTTGATTTAGAAAGACAGTAATTTCCTTCTTTAAAATTACATTTCTCTTTCAAAAATTTTAATCTTGGAAGCACTTTAATTTGGTTTTAAGAGAGAGTAATTTTATGGCTATTTAGGAAGTTAATAATTTTTGTAATCAAAAGAAGCCTTTCTCTCCTAGTATCACCCACTAGCTAAAATCTAGGAGTCCACCCTGACAGAAATTTACAAGATAAAAGAAAACTAGGGGCAGCCGGGTAGCTCAGTCAGTTCAGTGGCCAACTTCGCTCAGATCAAGATTTCATGGTTCGTGAGTTTGAGCACCACGGTCGAACTCTCTGCTGTCAGCACAGAGCCCACTTCGGATCCTCTGTCCCCCCTCTCTCTCTGCCCCTCCCCTGCTCACGTGTGTGTGCTCTCTCTCTCTCAAAAAAAAAAATAAATCAGCATTAAGAAAAGAAGAAAACTAATGTGGGGCAAGGGACACTGAACACTTTCTGAATCAAGAAAAGATACTTAGGGGCGCCTGGGCGCCTCAGTCAGTTAAGCCTCCAACTTCAGCTAAGGTCATGATCTCACAATTTGTGGGTTTGAGCCTAGCGTTGGGCTCTGTGCTGACAGCTCAGAACCTGGAGCCTGCTTCGAATTCTGTGTCTCCCTCTCTGCCCCTCCCCCGCTCATGCTCTGTCTCTCTCTGTCTCTCAAAAATAAGCATTAAAAAAAAAAAATACCTAAACAGTGTTTCTCAAACTATCTGTGGTGAAGGACCAGTTTTTAAAAAAATATTATTTCAAATCAATCATGAGTCAATGCTTTTGTGAAATACAATAAAAAGTATTTAGTAGGATAATAAAATTTAAAAAGACAAAGACAAATTTTGAACTTGATTCTTTCATTATTAAATTTAGCAGGTGTGAAATGAAAAATTGCTCTAAAAAAAATTGCTCCATTAAATTGCTCTAAAAGTTTCTGAATGCTTACTCTTATCATTTTGTCTTAAGACAAAAGCTCACGGGCTTAGATGGGTATACAACCCACACTGTGAGTAGGGCTCCCGTAAAGACTGTTTCTTTACAATGAACAAGCACATGTGAGGAGTCCGGCATTTTTCCTGAATGGAGGCATCAGCCCAGTTAGCATTCAGTGTTAGGACTGTAGACCTAGTTGGATTACACTCCACAGTAGGCTGCTCTGTATCAATCATGGAAATAATAGAGTGAGCAACTGTCATGGGATGCCACGCAGAAGGGAATTGGAGACGGCATTTGCAGTCACTTTATTGCTACTTTTTATGACTTTCTCTCTTTACAAAAGGCCACCCGAACCCTGTAATAAGAAGTAGAAACATACACAGCAGCACATGGAAAAGATGAAAAGAAATAGGAAGCATGTGTCTTAAAAACTGTCACCCTTAATGTTTGTTTTTTCACTTCCAAATGTGCATTGCATTTAAGTGGTCATAAATTACTCATGGAAAAGTAATTGTTTGTGACTATAGAGAGTCCATGCAGGCATAAGCAATGTCAAATGTTATAAACTGTAAGTTGGTTTAGACCGGGGTCTGAGTCTCACCCAGTTTTCTGTAGAAACTCTCCCCAAAGCCTGGCAGATGCCTTGTGCATACTGTATACACTCAGTATATTTGGGTAGAATAAATGCATTGGTATAATCATTAGAAACTCTCTAAGTAAAAATATGCCAGTATTAACAAGACATTTCCCGCAGTCCTGATGGCATTTACTCTATTACTGAAATCATTTGGGGCTTTCACCCTCTATTGATTACAGCAATTTCATATTCTGAAAGAATTGCATAAATCGGTACCCAACTAATTTGTTCAATTAATTGAATATTTCTCCAAAAGCCCTCCTTATTAAATTAAACTTGACCTTTATTATTATAATTATTATTGGAGTTCAATTATTCCAAGAACTAGCAGTACAAAGGGGGCTCCCTGGAGACTCTGGGGTATGGAGGAACTCAAAGGCAACTGTTGAAGAAGTGCTGCCTTTCGACACAGGGAAGGCCAGATACTAAAGTATTCCCGGTGTTAGACCTCAGCTCTCAGAGTGTGGTGTGGAGACCACATGCGTCACAATCTTCTTTTTAAAATGCAGATTTCTGGGCGCGACCACAGGCTATATCAGAATCTCTGGAGATGAGGTTCTAGAACAGGTACTTGTGACAAGCACCCCAGATAATATGAATGCGCAGTAAATCTGAGTATCACTCACCTACATTCTAAGTAATAGGTCATAGAGTGCTTACTTTCTTTCATTCCCGGTACTACGTCCTCTACGTGATCATCTTTTTATAATCATGGAATAACTTAAGGAAAGCAATAACATTCCCGTCTCCCATATAATTCTTGCAATCCTCCTGTCTACTAGCATTTAGCTCACAATAATGACAATGCTTTTTAGAGAAAGGGGGAAAGCATGAGTATTAAAATTTGAGCTATATGATAAAATGCTTATCCTGCTCGGCTCTGGGAAACATTTTTATACTTGTCAGGACTTCTGTCTGCACAGACACAAAAGCACACCCATTTTATGGGTAGGAGCAGTATGCATCAGGGGGCTCGGCTGATCTGAGGGAAGCAGCAGATCATGGTGGTTAAGAGAGCAGATTCGCGAGTTATACGCTCCTCCACTTACTGGCTGTGGCATGTTAGGCTCGTTACCTAACTTCACTGAGATTACCTTTCCTACATTAGGATTAATAGCATTATCAGTCTCAAAGAGTGGCCCGGAGGTTAAAACGGGATCGTGCACAGAAAGTGCCTAGCATTCTGCCTAGCACACACTAAGGTTTCAATAAACGTTCACTGTAACAATATATATTTGGACTCAACATCCTCACTTCTACAGCCTAAAGACAGGACACAATCATTTTTAACGCTGTTAACCAAAAGACAGCCGCTAGAACAGGAAAGTGAAAGTTCAGCCATTCTCCTTTGGTGCTACCTTCAGTTCATTCTAGAAGAAAAGGCATGTGTGAAAAGCCGGCTGCATTTGGATGCAGGCCACAGTAGGCTGGGTGCCTGGGTGTCTGCCCTAAATACCATGTCCTGGAAGACACACTCTGTGACCCTTCAAGGCCTCTGTAGCACACTTAACAGTGTCCTCACTAGGTGGCCTCTAATAAACAAGGTATTAAACTGTCCAGGTTCATATGCATTTAATTCCTGTCCCCTATGGCCGCTCTTTTCTAAGAAAAACAAAAAAGCATTAAGAATAAGTTAAACAGGAGGAACAATCAGAAATAATTCACACCTCAGAAAACTCTTCCTGGAAGCCCCAAATCTTGCTCATCTGTGTTATATAGAATCTCAAAATATGTTTCCCTAACACTTTGGCAAGAGATATCTTCATTTCTTCTCAGCAGTGGGAGTAGTCAGAGAAAGGGGAGGTGGTGGTGAAGGAAGCCTTTGGGGAGTCACGCAGAAGACAGTGCTATGGCTCCAATTATTGGTTTGGCTGTCTCCTCCCTGGGAATCCCAGGTGTGAGGAGGTGGGGAGGAAGGAGGGGGATGCGGGGAAGCATCAGAAGGAAGCACACAACACAGCCTGGTCAGTAGCAAGAAAGTCTTGAAGGTTTATCTCCAGATCCCAGTCTATGCTGGACAGTCTTCGGAGGGTATGACCACGTTCTGATCTACTCTCCTGTGTGTGTAGGAGCTTTTCTGTCAGGCATGGGTTGATGTTTAAGCAATATTATAATCTATACTCCTATTGCTATTACAGGCTCAGGAAATACATTTAGCAACGAATATGATTTTTCCAGGCATAGAAACCTGAACATAAAACTTGCCTGGATGGAAAGAAAGCTCAGAAAATTTGGCTGATATCGATATCTTTGACTTCTACTGATATCTGTGCTGCATACAATTTTGAAACTCATCCTGATCTCGCGGGTTCCAGTGGCTTAAACAGCTTCCTGTGCCATACTTCCATAAACAAGCTTCAAGTCAGTTTACCTTGCATGCACGAAGGATGATTACCATCGGCATTCTCTGTGGTGCACACTAGTTCTATGTTAGCAGTTGTACAGAGAATCACATTAACATAGCTTAAGTTAGAAATCTAGTCTTTAGGGCGCCTGGGTGGCGCAGTCAGTTAAGCGTCCGACTTCAGCCAGGTCACAATCTCGCGGTCCGTGAGTTCGAGGCTCTGGGCTGATGGCTCGGAGCCTGGAGCCTGTTTCCAATTCTGTGTCTCCCTCTCTCTCTGGCCCTCCCCCGTTCATGCTCTGTCTCTCTCTGTCCCAAAAATCAATAAAAAACGTTGAAAAAAAAATTATAAAAAAAAAAAAAAAAGAAATCTAGTCTTTAATGAATCACTCAAAAAACAGTTGTTTACTGAGCAGGCTAGATGCTGGAAACACAATGACAAGCAACAGGCATGACACTCATTTCAAGGAACTTACTATCCAGAATGTCATTTAAAAAGTTTTTTTTAAAATATTTATTTACTTTTGAGAGAGAGACAGAGAGACAGAGGCATGAGTGGGGGAGGGGCAGAGAAAGAGAGAGACACAGAATCTGAAGCAGGCTCCAGGCTCTGAGTTGTCAGCACAGAGCCTGACGCGGGGCTCGAACTCATGGACTGCAAGATCATGACCTGAGCTGCAGTCGGGCACTTAACCAACTGAGACACCCAGGTGCCCTGAGAATGTCTTTTTAATTAGAACAGAATAATAATTTCAGTGATAGTTTTATGTTGTGTCAACATAGCCAAGCTGAACCATATTTCCCAGAATCCCCTCCCCAGCCCTGTTTGCCACAAGGGAAATCTGCCTGGATTTTGGGAGGCATAGATGAAACCACAGCCTGATTGGTGTGTTGGGTGCCAGGTGCCGCTGCAGCTTGCACACACTGTCACTAACCAGCTGGACCCTGTGTTGGCACAGGACATGGTTGGTGCTTCTTCAGAACTTACAGTATCTCCCTCGGGTTCTCCTATTCTTGGGTCAGGTGCCCACAAGCTCTAAGGTGAAGCACACAGCTCCTTCTGCAAGTCTCCCAAGTCTGCAATGTTGAGGCAGTGAGAGTCAGGGGTTCCAGTTTGTTCTTGTTCTCCCCCATTTCACGTCCAGCTTTTCTTTGCAACTGCAGACCCTGCCCGCCAGCAGTGACTTCAGAACCACACAGAAACCAAGGTGATGGCCTTACACAAACTTCTCCAGTAGCTCACACAATTGTGTGAGGCTTAATTACTACAATAAATATCTTATTCTGTATCTCTCATGGTGGTTCTGGGTCCCTGATTGAACCCTGAGCCCGGAGACATCAATTGCCTACATTTTAGAGGCAAAGGGCTTTGAGGACAGAAGAGAGTTCATAAGCCTTTCAATGCAGAAACGGTTTTTAATTCACATTCGCGTAAGTCATACACCAGTGTTTGCCAATCTAAGCAACAGACAGATGTGCCAACTCTCAAGCTGAGCACACACATCTCCTTTGGCAAATGCTAACAGACAAGTTCCAAAACACAATCCAAACCTTCTCTGTTGTTTTCTCCTCAAGCCTGCTTCTCTTTTCTCAGCTATTATTTAGGGGAGATATAATGGAATGTAATAATCACATAATAAGATCAAATTCAGAGGAAGAAGAAAATCTGAATTTAGGACTTCCACAGCCAAGTGCTGTGTTGGAGTTCAGATGTCCACAGTCTGTTCCAACGACAGTCACAGAGACTTCAATTTTCATAAGAATCTTTTTGACTTGTTGTGACAGATATTAATATGAAGATATGACCCTGACTACAACTCAGGGTCGGCTTGCATTTAATTCCTTCCTAACAAGAGACACCTGCATGGGATATTTTTCCCTCGGCAAACCTGTAGAGGGAGCTGGTTCCTTAGGGAAGCAACAAACGCCTGTCTCAGACATAAAGGTTGAATCATCATCATTGGGTTGACTGAACTCAATCAAATACACTAAAGACATGTAAGGAAGGCAAGCTGATGGTTGCTGGCAAATGGGTGTTTTGAAGATTTAAAGCAAGTAGCTGAGCTCACAAAGGGGGAGATCACTTGGGAAAGATCACATAATACTGAAATCATCTGGTTTTACATCTTTCTGTGCCACTAGACTACAAGCCTCCTAAGCACAGTTCCTGGCATGTTGGAAGTGCTTGGTGAATTTTTTTTTTAACTAAAAAGACCTGGTTCATGTTAAAAGAGGAATAAAACTCATAATTTTCGAAGAATACTTAAAAAAAGAAATTTACTGAAGATCATACAGTCTTCAAAGACCAAGGAATACTCTGTGAAGGAGCTAGTCTCATGACACATGACACTGGTCATACAAACTCAAGCAGCCCACTGTACCTGCTTTCCCAGGTAAAACAGAAATGAAACGTGAGACCATAAGGAGATTCTGGATTCCCCAGGATCTGAGTCAGGCAACTTAGGATCATTTGTTTCCCTCATTCCATGGGCTATTGGGAAAGAGAACAGACCGCATCTTATAAAAACTACTCAAATCACACAGCACAGCAAGGAAGATTATGAGCACTAACTTAACTGTCATCTACGAAGCATATTGTGAAATGTCCAGATAGTTTGCCAAAGAGGAAAAGCTGACGCTGATGATAGCCATCAACACGTCAGCAACACCACTTGCTCCTAGCTGTACCTGGAGAACAGCACCTTCTCCAGCAGCAGAGAAGCCTCATTTCGTAAAAAATCAGCTACAAAAACTAGTCATCCAATGACAAGTGCCCCCTAGGTGACAGCCTCTTGTATCCCTGGATGGTGGGCATCCCCTCTGACTAGGTTGCAAGGTTCATATTCACCAGCATTCCTGGCCACCCCTCCCCCACACTGGTTCTCTCTTTGCATCTGTTATACTTTCCCTGAACCAGCTGAGCCATTTGCTGTAGTTTCTTTTTAAAATTTTTTTTAATGTTTATTTATTTTGAGAAAGAGACAGAGAGTGAGCAGTGGAGGGACAGAGAGAAAGGGAGACACAGAATCCAAAGCAGGCTGCAGGCTCTGAGCTGTTAGCACAGAGCTCAACGTGGGGCTCGAACCCATGAACTGTGAGATCATGACCTGAGCGGAAGTCGGACGCTTAACTGACTGAGACACCCAGGCGCCCCTCCCCCCCCCTTTTTTTTTTAAGATTTGCTATAGCTTCAATGACCATCCTCTCAGTTCCTCAGTGCTAGACGTGTATAAAAAATGATCATCTATTAACCATCTTCACCTGCATTTTTGGAATTTAAAATAAATTCTTTCTTGAGCACCTACAATGTCCCAGGCTTGGGACACATCAAGGAACAAAACAACAACAACAACAACAACAACAACAACAACAACAAACAGGTCTGTGCCCTTATGGAGCTTACATTCTGGTAATATGTTTGCCAAATGTGACATGTTCATACAGAACTGATTAACTTCCCTTCCCTGCTCCTCTGCCTCTGCCTTCTCAATCGATGGCATCACCATTCACCCAGTGACCTCTCTTCTACCTCACCCTCACAAGGTCCCAAGTCCTGTCAGGTTCATTCTTATCTTGCCGTGACTGTACCCTACTGCTCAGAGGACCCCCGGCCTCTGCCATCAGACTTATCTTCCACCACATCCCTTGTTCCACCTATAGCCATCTGAACCTGCCGTTCATTCATGTCCATGGCCCTTGTCCTCTAGCACTTCTACTGTCCTGCCTCCACCCTCCCCCCTCCTTCTGGCCTGGTAAGTCCCTACTCATCCTCTAAGCACCAGCTCAACCAACCTCTCTTCTTGGAAGACTTCTCTACTCAGGCAGTTATCTTCTTCCTCCTCCAATTAAGTTATGATATTGTACTGATCTGCTTACATGTTTAGCACCCCCTTCAGACTGAGAACTCACTGAAGTCAAGTATCACACTGTCTACCTGGGACTACTCCAGTCACCACCCCCAGCACCATGCCTGGCATGAAGGAGGTGCTCAAAAGAACAAACTGTTTCTTGGTAACCCTCTTGTATTAGAAGTAAAAGCCTTCTGTTCACAAGCAACAATACCGAATTCAACAGAAAGCATTTTTTCTCTTTCTGTGGCCTGGAGGTGCTAGATTATATAAGATAATCACTCACTTCACTTCTGGAGGCGACAGCCCGGTGCAGTGGGGTCAGCCACATGTTGTCCTTGGCATTTACACGAGCTCCTGGAACCAAAAGCACAAGTTAGAGGCATAATGCAGTCAGGGAAATTCTATTGATGTTAAATCAATAATAATAATTGTGATATCTTGTGCTCTCATTTGCCTGGTACAACCACCATATTTTCTTTTGTTTTCTCTTTGTACCGGTCATGCATTTGCTAGCCACCAGACAGGAAGAGAGACCTAGTATAGTAGAAAAAGTGAAACCAGGAGCTGAAAATGTCACCAGAATTGCATAAAGACTGTGTGAGAAGTGCAGTGCCTCATTGGATAGGACACACAAATATAAGAAGGTGGAGATTCTCCAGGAGCAGGGATATGTCGATTCTGAAGAATGAAGAACTTCGCAGGTATGTGTGTATGTATATAAACATATATGTATATAAAATGTATAAATATAAAATGTTTTATAGACAATATACAATATATAATCACATATATTAGTTTTAGTCTTCAAGTATACTTACCACACAGGACACACAATACCCTTCTTGGCAAACTGCTTAGGATGAGCAGCCTTCCAATAAAAGTATACTAGAGGCCAGTGGGATTTCAAACAAGTCTTGTAAAGTTGAGTTCTCATGAGACTTGATCTGGGCTGAGGGGATTAGCAGAAATCTGTTCTATCCAGGAATCCCAATTATTTCTCTGAGACTAGCCAGGTATCTTGATAGGAAGAAGCCAGCTTCCAAAGCATTTGGACAGATACAACATGAAGTCTATACAGGTTGATCATGGCCCTCCCTCCCCTGCCACTATGGGGTGTGGGCAGACAGGCTCACACATGGGCCAGAACAAGTGCACACTCAGGGATGTGCCCCCCATGCTCAACTTTCTGGGAGCCACGTCGCCATCACGGAACAGAAGCTCTATGTGAATGGATTTCCAGAGAGTAGAGCATGCCCTCCTTCCACGATACCCTCACCATATCTATGAGTGCAAGTTCACTGAGTCTACAACTGAACTGTGGAAACACCCAATATGAGCTTCCCTTTTTTGGGTCCCGGGTTTTGATCAGTGTTTTGCCCAGATGGAAAATTTCTTTAAAGGGCTATAAAAGAGGAGGATAAGATAAATATGTGTGATATCTTTGTAGCTGCAACCTGAGGAGCCTATGTTAGCCTCAGGACAACAAGGAAGGAAGCTCGTGAGGACGAAGAGTGGAGACATGAATCAAAGAAACTAGAAAGTAAGGCAGAGGAGGGGAAGTGTGGAGGGGGTGCCTCTGGGACAAGGGCCGAGAAAGTGAGTCAAGTGGAATCAGGGAGTGACTAATCTCAGTGAGGCCAAGGCCAGCTGAGAGCTGAAAAATAGAAACCTTGTTTTAAAAAGAAAAGAAAAAAAAGGCGACAGGAGACTTTCATGGGTAAAAGTGAGCTAGCCATTTAGTTTAAGCCACCAGCTAAAAGGAAATAACAAATCATAGAAATTACCCTATTTTTTCTCCTTAACTGAAGAACAAATACCATCAACAATATTAATTACAGAGAGCAAGAACATAATAATCCCTAAAACAAGAGAGAGAGGTCTCTCCTCCCCTCCCCTCCTTCTGACTTCATTGGCTTGAGATAGAGCCAAGTGCAGGTATTTTTTAAAAGCTCCCCAAGACCCAAGGTTATTTTAATATGCTGTCAAGGTTGAAAGCCACTGATAAATTGTTGCTTAGTTCATCAAGCTTAAAATTACTTGAATCCTAATTCTACTAACTCTGTCCAGGCAGTTTACCTGAAAAGGCTGAAGCCCCTTACATCAATAAGGATGAAATAAAATCAGTTTGGGCATGCTAAGAATCAACAGCAGCAGGTCATCTCCTTGTCCTGCAGCAAGAAGTCCTGAGCTAAACGCTCTGGAGTGAACGTCCTATAGGGGTGGATGCCTGGTGGGGATGCCTGCATCAGGGTATCCCTTTCGCTTGCCCTGTCCAGTTTTAACTTCATGTCACAAAGTCAAACCAGTCGTCTGAGAGGGACAACACCTGGTCGCATCACACCCTGTGTCTGAGTCTGAGGTGTCACTGAACTGTCTGCACGCTGTCCCATTAACCACTGTAGTCACCCCCTCCTTTAGTACGTTCGTAGGAAGAAACACTATGTGTGTCAGATGTGGTACCTGCTGTGGGTACCGCATCCCTTCAGACTCGGAGCCTCAGGGTCAGTGCAGTCCAGTGGAAATGTCATGGGAGCCAAGGATGCAATTTTAAATTTTCTGGTAGCCACATTTAAAAGGGGGATAAAAAAAGAAGCAAAATTAATTTTAGTAATATATTTTATTTAACTCAATATACCCAAACTATTATCATGTAATTGAGTTTAAAAATTATTCAGGTAATTTATTCTTTTTCTCATGCAAAAGCCTCAAAATCCAGAGTGTATTTTACCCTTACAGCACATCCACACTGGAACTGGCCACACTTCAAGGGCTCAGTAGCCACCGCAGGTTTGTGACTACCGTGTTGGACAGTGCAGTTCTAAATGCTAAGTGGTAAAGCCCAACTTGTCTACTCATTTGCTTAAAAGCTCCCTTTAGTTCAGAAGAGCTAAAATTGTATTATTACAGCTGTGCAATTGCTAACAGCCTTGTTAGAAACTGCTAATATAATCTGAGCTCTTGCTTGGTATACTAACAAATGTGTAGTCCATTTAATAGGGAGATGCTATTAAGATGCTAATTTTGTAGATGAAGGAACTAAGGCCACGAGAAGTAATAAGCTCCAGGTACCCAGCTAGGAAATGGTAGATTTGAACCCAGGCAGTCTGACTTCAAAGCCCAAGCTCTTAGGCAGTGTGCCTCACTTCACAACTAACCTTTCCACTAAACATTGATTAAATTTCCCTTCTACTTTCTCCAATCTTTCTCTGCCTTCCTTAGATTCATTCCTCTCTCCCTCTATCTTTCCATCTTTCTCTATCTTTTTCCATTTTCATACATATATATATATATATATATATATGTATATATATATATATATATTGCAAGTATTTATACATGTACATTCCCCCTTGATTTCATTTCCTTTTCCCCTACATTTCTCCTTTTAGCTCCAAACACTGGTTATAATAATATGAAACAAAAATACATACTTCATTATTCATAGTCTTTGACAGAGCAAATTTTGCACTGCCTGTGTGTAAGCTTAAAAAGCTAATGCAAGAAGAATCCCAAATGGCAAGATACATATGAAAATATACTTCTCAAAATTTATCAGGGAGAAGCAAATGAAAGCAACATTAACCTACCATTTCACACCCATCAAATTGGTGAAAATTCTAAAGTATGACAATCCCAAGAGTTAGTAAGGGTAGGGAGTAATATTAACACTTATATTGGGGCGCCTGGGTGGCTCCGTCGGTTAAGCGTCTGAATTCGGCTCAGGTCATGATCTCGCGGTTTGTGAGTTCGAGCCCTGCGTCGGGCTCTGGGCTGACAGCTCAGAGCCTGGAGCCTGCTCCAGATTCTGTGTCCCCCTCTCTCTCCGCCCCACCCCTTCTCGTGCTCTGTCTCTCTCTGTCTCTCAATAATAAATGTTAAAAAAAAAAAAAAGATTTACATACAGCTGGTGGGAGTATGAACTGGTACAACCACCTCTGGGAAGCAATTTGCTGCTACCCAGTAAAACTGACATTGCATGTGCCCTCCTACCCAGCGACCCATCCCAAACATATACCCTGGACAAACTTTCACACATGTGGAAAAATGTTTACCGCAGCATGTTTGTAACAGCAAGAAACTGAAATCCTAAATGCTGGTCAAAAGGAAAATGGATAAATACATTGTGGTATATGTGTACAATGGAATGTCATACTGTCATGGAAATGAACAGACTGAAGTTTTTGATGTATATATATATATATATATATATACAGATGCACTTCAGACACATAGCGTGAATGAACAAATGAAGTTACCAATAATACCTATTACATAATGTCAGTTATATAAAGTTTTTAAATTTACAAAAACAATTCTACATGATGTTTGTGGATGCATGCATAGGTGTGAAACAAAAGTAACAAATATGGCTAAAGAAAACAAACAGCAATTCTAGATAGTGGTTGCTTCTAGGAAGGGATGGTAGAGAAAAAAGGATGAAGTATGCCAAATGGGCTGGAAATGTGTCTTCAATATTTTCTTTAGAAAACAGATATGATACAAACATGGAAAACGTCAGGATATCTTAAAGCTTGGTGTACATGGGTATTACTTATATTTTTCTCCATATTTTCTGTATGTTTGAAATATTTACTATTAAACATTTCTAAGAAAGCAGTGCATTTGGAGTTTTATGTTTCTTAATAAAAATAGGGAAGTTTGGGACACTTGGGTGGTTCAGACTCTTGATTTTGGCTCAGGTCATGATCTTGCGGTTTGTGAGCTTACGCCCCAAGTCAGGCTCCATGCTGATTGTGCAGAGCCTGCTTGGGTCTCTCTCTCTCTCTCTCTCTCTCTCTCTCTCTCTCTCTCTCTCTCTGCCCCTCCCCAGCTCGTGCTCTCTCTCGCTCTCTTTTTAAAAAAATAAGTAAGCTTAAAAAAATGGGGAGGATTATGATGCTTTTTCTTACGCTATTTTTTCTTGGTCAGTGGCCCTTCTCACGGATAAAAAAAAAAAATGACATTTTCATATAAAGTGGCCCGGGCACAGTCTCTTCCAGGATTTTCCGAAGGCTCACTCCAGGTATATAATTGATTATAATTGATTAGGAACCACAACTGCTGTTGGATTTGTAGATAACCTCAGTGGCACAGTCCAATTTGAAAAGACATTTTCAAGTTAACAATGTGTTCTCATGCTCTCTTCCCTCCTCAATCACTGTAGCTGATCCCACAGATAGATCCCCAGCTGTAGAACAGAAGCAAGGTCAGCACACCCAGAAAAAGTGGGACCATAGAAGTTCATGACTACCCAGAGGTGAGAGAGCTCGAGAATCTCAGGGAATCTTTTGCTGTCTTCCCAAATTTTATCACCACATTTTGAATCTAAAAATCTCACCCCAGTAGCTCCTCACCAGGCAGATCACCAGGATACCAACGAGGGGCAGAGGGCACGTGCACGGTACCTGTGTTCACCAGCTTTTGCCATGGCATGTCCAAATCTTACCTTCAGTCTCCCTCTGTGTTCTGCCTCCCCCTTTTTCCTCCCTCTCTCTCCCCTTCTCTCTTCTCCCTTTCTCTCTCTCTCTTACCCACAACCTATTTCTGTCTTTGTGTAAGTGTATTAGGATGCTCTATAACATGTTTCTAAAGGAAATAACTATGGGCTAATGTTAAGACTAATCTTCAAGAATGTGTTAAAAAAAGGTTAGCCAAAAAAGTAATATACAGGAAACAATCTTGGTGTTAGACAGAGAAGAGTTGGTTAAATAAATTAGTATATAGCCATACGCGGTGGCTGTGGTGCTTTATAAGAATTCTTAATAATGTGGAGAGATGTTCACAAACCATTGTCATGTGGAAAAAGTACCAAAATATTATATGAGCCTGCTTTTGTAAAAATATTGAACAGTCTAGAAGGATAAACCACAAAAGACCTGAGATCACTTTCTGACACATGGTAAGCACTACATAATTGCTTGTTAACTATTATCAGAGCAGAATCAGGGACTAAGGAATAGAAACTGGGGGCATCTGTCTTTGGCACGATGTGCCAATTTAGGTCCAAGCCCAGGGCAGTCCTAAATTAACAGTTGCTAATTGAAGGAAGCTTTCTGGTTAAAAGAGAGATTCCTTAATGTCTCCTTCACTGAGCTAGTTTATACAGCAGCTATGAAAATCTGCCTAACATAATGAAAATCAGCAGACCTATTTTACTTCATGGTTTCATCATACAAATAATGCATTCTTCTTTAAAAGATGAATTGGTTTTTTTTAATGTTTTTATTTATTTTTGAGACAGAGAGAGACAGAGCATGAGCAGCAGAGGGGCAGAGAGAGGGGGAGACACAGAATCAGAAGCAGGCTCCAGGTTCTGGGCTGTCAGCACAGAGCCCAATGCGGGGCTCAAACTCACGGACTGTGAGATCATGACCTGAGCTGAAGTCGGACATTGAACCGACTGAGCCACCCAGGTGTCCCTAAAACATGAATTATTAAAGATTTGAGTAAAGGCCTCTGGAGAATCATTCTCAATGCTGGACTCTCCCCACTTACTGAAGGAAAAAAAAAAAATCACTGCCCTGAGCCTGGTATATAAGCCTCCAGTTTCTTTTACCCCTACGCAGGCCAATATGTGTACCAAGGAAAACTGAGAGAATTAAGCTGAGTGGTCAGTACAATATTCTTTTTTGCATATTTAAAACATTACACAGTAATTTTTAAAAATCTATAGTGTTTTATAAGTATGCTTTTACATAGATTATATCATATTGTAATAACCCTCTGAATATTGTATCCTACTATAATACTCTGAGTTTCTGAATTGTTTCTGAATTGACATTCTGCATTGTTTCACACGATATATTTTTCATACCTATCTCTGTTGATACTTATGATGCCACTTTTTAATTACCACATGTATTCCAACATATAAACAGTACATTTTTTAGACATTCTGTCCATTGATGGGTATTTCAGTTGTTTCCAGCATTTCATTATTCAAAAAATGCTGCTGTGAACACCCATAAAATGATTCCTCCTACAAACGTGCAAGTATTTGTCTAGGATAGATAATTAGAAATGGACTTTCTGTGTCATGGGTCACACACACTTTCGGTTTTAATCCTTAGTCTCAATCCTCCAAAGAGTGCTAACGTGTGAGATTGCCTAGTTCCCCACATCCTCATCAATACTTGATATTATCAGCCAATAAAATATTGCAAATCTGATTGGAAGGAAGCAGTATCACATTTTTCTGTTTTCCTGTTTAATAGTGAGGTTGGGCATCTTCTAATATGTTTGTTTACTGGACATTTGCAATTTATTCTCTGAGAACTGTGTGTTCATATTTTTTGCCTGTTTCCTCTATTTTTCTATGACTGTTTTTTCTTGTTATTTATATTTATACATTTACATTATATTGTTATTACTATTATTATTTATATAGTCTGCAAACTTTCAGTTTTATGTAGTGCTCAATGTGGCTTTTAATATTAACATTCTTTCAAGGAGAAAGATGACCCCGAGCTTGCTGATATCAGAAAACAACCCACACCCGGCGTGTAACAACCAACAAATGCCAACATTGTTTCCTTGCAGCTTTAGCGTCACTTGAGGAATTGAAAAATAATTAGAAATCTAGGAAGTAGCTTCCTTCAGTTTCTATCCCTCCACTTCTCCTCCTCCAGAAGGTTAAACGGGCAGCTGCCAGGAAAATCTCCTCTCCCTGAACAACAAAATTATTATGACAAAAGCAGAGTTATCTGAATGGGGACCAAGCAGTATTTCATCAGTGTCATCCCCTGCCACTGGTTTCCTCATCCTCTTCCGCTGAACACGTCCAAGAGTCTTGTTTACATGTCAGAGGGAGACGTCAGATGGTTTTGAGTTGAATATTTATAACTGATTTTTCTAAAGGAAGCTTCATGTTATTTACCTGCCTGTCAGGCGCCATTGTGCACTGAAGGACACAGAGTCTGCATGTCTAATGATTTAAAGGCAAATGCTTTTTACCCAAGGACATTTTCAACCTTAAACATAAAAAAAAAAAAAAAAAAAAAAAAAACAAAAGGTGCTAGGCTATACTGATTCTTCAGAAACAAAGACCCAACTAAAAGTTGTCAGGCATAAACTCTGATTATAAATTAAGTATGTTTTCATCTTATCCCTATTACTGCTTGATTTTTTTTTTTTTTTATGGAGATCAAGAGTAAAGGAAACTAAGTATCTTTCCCAGAGGCAATATTCCTGTTCTCTCAGCCTTGTCATCTAGGAAGAAGTAAAACAAAGGAAAAAGGTAGACTAAGTGACTGAAAAACCTTACAGGCCCAGAAAGGATAATTGATTCTTAAGTCTGGTTTATCCAAAGTTTGACTTTTAATTGTAGAAATAAATACATACGAAAGATCATATGAAATATGACTTCAATGTAATGAGATCAGCTTGCTATTGATTTTGCTTTTAAGCAAACAGACCAAATGTTATTACAGCCCAGGAGCACTGTCCTTCAAAGCAATAACCTTGGAAGAGTGTATGATAATTCAGTGTATGTGACAATTGCTTAAAACATTTTTCAGACTCCCTTTGGACCTGCCTTTAGAACCAGTTTGCACACCCACCAGAAAATGGCTCATTACTTTGTAATCACACCACACTGAGGGTGCCTGGTTTAATCACCCCTCTTTCACCAGAACAAACAAACAAACACCAATCAAATCCAACCTCAAAGGATGAATAATGAATATTTGTTATGCATAAAAGAATCAAAAGAATGACCTGCCCCTGGCACTGGTGGCAATTTGCATTGACCGTGGTAATCACATTTTGACAAATCACAGGAAATGATTTTACAAGAATACACTTGTTTGGTGGCCTATGTCTAATAAACATATCATTTTTAGTTAGCAGTTGCACCTCACTAACACTCCCACGTTAGCAGGTGGGTACCTCCAGTTTTCTTCCTTCAGCCCAGGACCTGAACCTCGAGCATCCCAGTTTCTCTACAGGGAATTGTGACAGTGCTCGGTTTCCTGTGTGCTCTGCTTCCTCTAGCTCAACCCCAATCTCTTACCTCTTAGCCACGGATCCACTGATTGGTTCACGCTGATCTCATTCATGCATCTCCAGCAAATGATTTAGCATGCTCTTCACCTTCTCTTTGCCTTAAATCCTGACTCGGCTAGTTCCCAAACAGAAGCCAGAGGCCAGACTGGGGGTGGGGTGGGGAGAATAAAGCCAGAATCTGAACTGGCAGTTATAAGAAGAGGAAAGTTTCAAGGCCTGAATTCCTCCCTTTCTACTCAGAGGCATTCAGGGTTCCATCCGCCTGGCTAATAGGAGATAATGTCAGTGGGAATTTAGTGGGCTTGGGTTACACTACACTCTGTAAGTTAATACAACAATGGAGTACACAGCTGTAATGGGCTATTCTGGCAAGGCCAAATCATTTGTCCAACATGGGAATCATTAGCACCTCATCCATTATTAAACTGGAAAGCAGTTTGGTTGGATTCCCTAAAGGGTCAGCTGCCAGATGTAAACTCAGAAATAAAATCATCGTGCTCTTACAAGGATATTTCTTTAGGAATTTAATATACAAATTGAATAAAGGACCTTTCAAGGAAATTAAAGCCATGTGAATTCCAAGAGTTTGTCTAAGCTTCCACAGTTGAGTAAAATTTCGAAAGAACTTTCCCAGTGCTCTCCTGTACCCTACGTCTTCCTAATTGGATATGAGGAGGAGGAAAAATTCCATTGCATGTGCCATCCAAAATTATACCAGAGACTAAACAGGTGTGCAGATCAGGATCTATGGAAAAATTTCTCCAGGCTCTACTAGATGAGCCCCATGTAAGTGAGGTTGATGGACCCCATCCCACGTGAAGGTGATACGAAACCAAGTTTCTCAAACAGTCACCAGCCCACAGATGCCCGAGGAACATAGAGGGGTCAACTTCATGCTGCAGAATTAAAATCTTCCTTCAGATGTAGAAAAACAAACAAACAAAAAACCAAAGTTGGGGGTCTAAGACAAAGTTTTGAATTTGCACCTTCATGAACTAAACATTCCTCTGAGACACTGAGATGTCTCTTAATACAACACTTGGTTGGTTGGGACCCCTTAGCTGTCGTGCCACAAAATTCTTATTTTACACCCCCACTGGTTTTCCTACAATTTTCCATGGCCCAAGTTTCTACAGCTATAGGGCAACCAGCCAGGTATGTACTGGCTCTCAGCCATAGTGTGTGTCACACCAAACAATACATGTTTGTTTGGAACACAGCCCTGGAACATCTTTAAAACTGTCAGAAGGAAGGCCTGTTCTTTATTTTTTTTTTTTTTTCAGTAAATATAACCTTTAATCCAGCAGAAAAAAAAAATCAGTCTATCAAACGGAAAGTGAAAAAAAGGAGGAAACAATGTACATTAAACATAAAATAAGAAATGACTTGCAAAAATAAATCTCAATATATTAGCAGTTAGGCCTGTTCTTTAAAGCACAAGGAATGTCACACAGAATCTAACCTAAGCTCCGTGCAATTGTCAGGAGCACAGAGCACACACACGTCGTAAGGCACTGAATACTTGCTTCCTGGGAAAATCCACCTCAAGAACACGAACACAACAAAAGTAAGGGCAATGTGAACCTTCCTGGTGTATCACAGCACAATTCTTGTTAGTTTCTTCTACAGTGTTCCCCATGTCTGTTTGAATACATGCATTAGCTCCTACCTTTGCATAGCGTACTTTGGATTTCTACAGTTTCCCTTTACTATTGCAAACAAAGGCAAAATCTTAATATAGGCCTTTTGCATAGTCTGCGGGCAGAGGTATTTCTTCCAGATTTTAATCTTCCCAAACAAAAAGGAGGAGGGGAAAAAGCCAGCCGATCTGCAATCCACACCAAGACACGTGCATGTACTCAGATTCATTCTAGGGATTTGTCTAGCAAATACTCAAGGGAGAAAGCACATATTGGTTTTGGAAACCAGTTTGGTGAGATGTACCAAGCATACAGGTTTTCAAAAATGAAAACATTGGTATTTCTAGATCCAATGAGATCTTTAAAATACATAAAATATAAAATATAAAGAGAATAATAGCCCCCAAACCAGGTTTCCCATGTTTGCTTCCGTTTTTTTTTTTTTTAATTTTTTTCCTAACGTTTTTATTTATTTTTGAGACAGAGAGAGACAGAGCATGAATGGGGGAGGGGCAGAGAGAGAGGGAGACACAGAATCGGAAGCAGGCTCCAGGCTCTGAGCCATCAGCCCAGAGCCCGACGCAGGGCTCGAACTCACAGACTGTGAGATCATGACCTGAGCCGAAGTCGGATGCTTAACCGACTGACCCACCCAAGCGCCCCTCCAATTTTTTTTAAACAAAATATTTTACAGAGTTGTAGTCTCTTCTTTACCCTTCCCTGAAAATATCTCTCACTCAACCAGCCTCTTCAGAGGTAACCACCATCTGGAAATTGGTATATTTCCTTTCCTTCCATTTTTTATTACATAGTCAGTCATGTATCCATAAACAAAACATAGTATTATTTTGCCACACAATTTAAATGTATGTAAATACACAGATACATTTGTGCTTTTCATGCAGGCTTTAAGGAGTCAGTTTTGTTTGTTCATTTTTTTAATGACAAAAAAATGAAAAGATATCCAAATCTACTGAATTCATCTATAATACTGGGCCTGATTAGTCAAATCAGACTTTCAAAGTAATAAAATGTTTTAATGGCTACGCCATTTTTCATATAAGAATAACTTCTTGCATTGTTGTTTGTTTTGTTTTGTTTTGTTTTTTTGTTTTTGTCTACTGATAAAATCACTGATCAAATAAACTTCCATGAGCACAATAAAGAAATTTCGTTTGGGTTCACTGTCATAGTCAATCTAGTGAGTTGGTCATTTAAATTTTTATCTGCAATTGACTTTTAAGTAGATCTGGTATTTACCTGACAGAATCAGGAGTTCAATGATCTCTGCATCTCCCAGAAACGCAGCCACATGAAGCGGGGTTCGCTTCTCAGAATCCTGAAACAGCGGCAAAGATAAACAAGTCAGTGGAGGCCGGAGGTGCCTTTTGTAGACACAGTCAGACATGTCACTTACTCTGAGGTTAATGTTTGTGGGGAGAATGAAGGCCAAAACCTACTCAGGTGAGCTCTGGTTCCACATTTCTCTCAGCGTCTCCCGCAGTCACACATACAAAAGATCCCGTTCTGGGTCTGTGTGTTGCATTTGTGTCCCTGCTCCTTTTATTGGAGCCCAGCTCAGGTCAGGGATGGACTATCGTGCAATGGATGATGACATTCAATTTATTTTCAGACCTTCGTTATGGCAAAAGAGAAAAAATTCAAACCCTTCTACCTACTGTAATAGCAGTGTTCAAAGCATACAACGATTTCTTTCCAAGTGAACATAGAATTGTTCACAAGGACATTAAATATAAGTACAGTCACTTTCTCCTTTCCATCTCTATTAACTGTTGCCTGGTTCACTGCCCATTCATGTAACACATAATGAGTGCCTACTGTGTGGCAGGAACCAGATTTTGGGTTCAGTCCCTGTCCTTGTGAAATTTACATTCAAATGGGGAGGCTGCCAATAGTCCTGGAAACCAGTTACAAGACAACACTTCAGATGGTGATAAAGGCTGTAACAAAACTAAAACAGGGTAATGGGATCCCGTGACTGGCGTGATGGGAACAAGATTCCTCAGAATGATGGAATAAGGCCTTTCTGAAAATATTGACATTGAAGCCGAGAGCTGAGGTAGATACCATTATCTCTACTTTACGGATGAGAAAACTGTGGCTCAAATAAATTAAGAAATTTCCTCCAGACCCCACAGGTATATAGCAGAGCCAAGACTGGACTTTTGCCTGTCAGACTCCATTCTAAGTCCATGGCAAAGCATTTAACATATTGTGTTGTTAAGATGATAAAATGCAGCGGAAAAAAATATTGCTTCTCCATCTGTAAACTGGAGGATGTGATGAGAGAATTCAAGACAATGTAAGTAAATAGAGCCCTAGGCAGGCACGAAGCTTGGCCTGTGCATGCCATGAGTTCCAGGCAAAGCTGACTTCGTCATGAGCATAGATGGTTGTGTGATATCTCCCCTCCAAGACCAAGAATTCCACAAGGTAAAGAACTTGCTCCCTTTATCCCCACAGTAGCGGCCAACTAGACGCTCAGCGTAAATTGGCCAAATTGAGCCAGTCTACGAGCGTTGCATCTTCTACAAACTTCCGTTGATTGCTCCATGACAGTAATCAAAGTTTGTATGCTGTGTATTAGAGGTTTCCCCTAAAACCAGCATGCATTTTAGTTTCAAGATTTGTGAAGTTGCTGTTGGTTTTAATCATCGTTCCTATTATCACTTGATGATACAACCTACCCAACCACCCTTGGATTTGCCCAAGGACACGATTCTGTTTTCTGACAATTCAGGCCCTCTGCTCCTTCTCAGTCTCTTTCAGACTACTGCTTTTAGGCATTTTGTGACTCACTAATATCTAAAACAGATGGCAGGCAGGGGACATGACAAGAACTGATGTTCAAACCAGTCTATATGTTAGGAGGTTTGGGAAATAGGTTTTATGAAGGGTTGGACTAACTCTTAAGTGGGTAAAAAGAGGGGTCTGAATTACCTGGGAATTTATGTTTCCTATGTATGTTGCAGGCAATTATTACTGATAAGTGGAAATAGGACAGTCATGAAACTATTCCATATAAAGTAAAGGTATGCTGTAGAAAATTCAGAAAGCTATATAACCATGGTTAACCCTCTCATAGTTATACCATCCTTTCCATGAAAATAGAGATTCAGTATTTGAAACCTGAAAAATATCTCAAGTGTATTAATTTGTGCAAAGAGCTACACTAAGAACTGAGACTAGACTTTCACAAATGCTTTCCATTTCTTTTTCTTCTACTGTTATCTCTACAAGCATTTTCCATCTTAGCCTCACCTCTTTGAATCCCTGCTGTGACTATAAAACATTTTTCTTGAGTCTTGTGACAAAAGTTACATAATTATATGTTCTTCTGTGAACTGAACGGGTTCCAGGGTTTGGTTCAACAAATTAAACCTTACCTAAGTGACTTAAACAAGGACTAACCCGGTCTAAACTATGACTTCATTTGACCTGAAGCAAAGTCAATGCTCTGTGTGAAAGCTTGGCCTCAAATAAAAAATCAAGAAAACCCCAATATCTAAAACTGTTTGGCCTGTCATTATAAGACTGGCTTTGCTGATTCTGTGGCCCCTTTTATGACATGGCTTGTTCAAACTGAAGTTTTTAGAATATAAAATGGATGTGTTACATGAGATCATATTGTAAAAATGCTGGATTGCAAATACCAGTGTTCCTGTTGAAATGTATTTAAAGGTTTCCTGTAGCTTCCAGAACAATTATACCAATTGATACTCTCCTTCAGTGACATGCCACAGACAGGTAACTGCAGAGAAGACCTGTATTCTGGCAGCAGGTCTTTGGTTCTCTAAAGCATCAGAACTAGATAAACAATTTCATGTGCTATTAAGATCTTAACTAAAATAACAAATCATGTCCACTATTGACCAAGGGTCACCAACACCAGCTCTCTGGCAGGAACCTGAATGATATACAGGGTCCTGAGCTGAGAGGTAAATAAGAGAGCCACAGTACTCACCAAACTCAATCAGGTAAAATCAGCTCAGAGGCTGCAGCTCATCCTCTGCCTAAGTATAAGGCCGCTCTACTTTGCCACAAGCTAGACAAATGGACAAGAAGATGTGATGGTAGGAGAAGGAAGGAAAAGGGTCTGGGGAAAACAGCAGACTAGCAATAATACTAAAAAAACATGTTCTAGGCCAATGACACTCCTAGAGTATCTAGAAACAAAACCTAATTACAGAGTGCTTTAATTTTTTTTTTTTTTTTTTTCAAAATGCCTTTTAATCTATTCTACTACTTGAATCTCATAACATCCCTATCGGGGAGACATGCCTTTCAGAATCATGTTGTTAAGTCTTATTATTGTCATTTGAAAGCTATGATGTTTTAGATTGAAAAGCTAGGGACTCTGAGCATTCTGTATGACTTGCCCAACACTTGGGGATGGGAGATGAGGTGAAGAATTAGAACTGACCCTCACAGAGAGAGACACCCTTGCAGTGGTCTTGAAGAAAGATTCTTGAAATAAATTGATGTTGAAAAAAGGCCAAACATTCTCACAGGTAGATGGAAGAGCAATGCCTTGGCCTAGACTCTTGGTGGGGGAATAAAAGTATCTCCACTGAGCATTCCCACAATTTACCCTGATGTGGTTTGGAGTTTTGAATTCACAATACTTGCGTATTCCAGGAAATTTCAAGCTGAAAAACAGGCATAAAATTGGTTCTAGGCTTAGGACATCCTTAGGGTGACAAGAAGAAGAAACAAGACCTCTCTGGAGGGATGTGTCCTCAATAAAAGCAACAACGGACACCCACAGTTAAGCCACCACCGAAGATGAGCTCACAAGCCTAAGCCACAAGACCCATGTGGAAGCAATTACATATAACCAAGAATCAGCAGGCACAACAACCAGAGAGAACTTGAGATAACAGAAGAATCAGATAAACATATGAATAGTGTTTAAAATCATTTAAAATGTAAAAGGCAAGGCCCAAGAAGAAAAAAAAAACATTTTTTTTTTTTTTTAATGAACAAAATTTGGGGGAGAAGTGTGCAGGAAGAGTTTCAGGAAGTAGTATAAACACATGATGCTGCCAATCATCTAAAGCTCTGGATTAAGACCGATGAAAACAAGAAGAGTAAACAAGAAGGAAAGGAGAAGAAAAAATAAGGACAGTGACTTTGGGGTATGTTTTACAATCATTTTTCAGCCATATTTTCTAGACATAGACCTTTAGTTGAGAAGTTATTATACCCCAGATATTGTGGTGGATATTAAGAATGCAAATGAAAAACATCCAGGCCTTGCCCTAAAGAAACTTACAACCCAGTTACCAGTTTCCGAATCTAGGACATTAGAATAAAAATAAGAAGCAAGTGGCAATTAGTGACACTTGTGATGTTCAATGATTTGTGAAAATTACCATAAGTGATGAGAGTAATGTCTTAGTGAATACTGCCCTGAAACCCACCCCATTCTGAACTGCCCTGGGCAGCAAATCTAAACCGACAAGAGAAAAATCACTTCTGAATTGGGAAATAAGCACATTTTGCCTGGGGCTCTCTAGAAACCGTACTGGCTCCAGTTTACCTAGGAACTTCAGAAACCCAGGGAGAGACTTTCACTTTAGCCACAGAGCCCAGCCTATATCTTACAGGGCTGACTTAGGGATCTTTTCTGGATCAAAGTTAGAATCGAGGACCAGGTCAGGACCAGAGAGGAACGTTCAGATATAGTGGCTGAGCTAAGTGTTCTGCTTCATTTGCATTCACTGACACCTGGTCCTCAAGTGGATGTTCCACAATGACCAAGAGTTGATGGATGATCATGGTGGTCTTTCCAACACTAATCATACAAAAGGAGAAAATAATGCAAAAGCAACCACAGTAAATTCAACACACATTGGAAATGACTCATCGGTGACTTATCCACACTGACAGCACAGAGCCCGATATGGGGCTCAAACTCACGAACAGTGAGCTTGCAACCTGAGCCAAAGTTGGACACTTAACTGACTGAGCCACCCAGGTGCCCCACATCAGTGTATTTTTTAAAAGATTGTTCAAGTATCACACAAAAAAGACCTTTTCCCATTAACCAGTAGCTCCGATTCCAAATAGCCCTTTGAAAACAGATTCGTAGCCATGAAAAGACGGTTTCTCCAGAAGGAAGGAAGGTAAACCCTTCCTTTCTATGAATAGCCAGAGACACACACAGCCAGCTGGCGTCTGAGCTAAATTTGCAGTATGTCATAGAGAGATCAGGCAGAGGAAGTTTCTGTCGTCTGTTTACCAAAGAGGCAGATGAAAGAAAATAGGGAACTTGAAGTATATACACATAAAGTGAGTTTGACATGGGCAGAGAAGCCATTGTGGCAGCCAAAAATACGGTGTAGGCAGGCAGACTGAGGGGGCACCCCAAGCCTCTGCTCTGAAGATTAAGAATTGTTTATTATATGCTTTAGAAATTCTAGGCTAGAAGTGCATGATCTAATCTTCATTATAAGTATCTATCATACACTAAAACAAATATCCCTCCCTACATATAAATATCTTACGTACCAAGACAGGCGGATGGACCAGTATTAAGAAAAGAAGCCCTGCAAAGCCTTGCTGTCATGAAACACAGCAGTTGAGTTTCGATTGTCAATCCAAACTCCCATGAATAGCAAAGAAGCAAGGAAATAACGGACAACTTAGGCCCAATAAGTTTAATGCAATATTGAACAGAGATCGCTAGAAGGAAGGAGATGTCTAAAAAAAACCTCTGAACACAAAACAGTTACCTTGGAGATACTTCAAATCATGTGAAGAAAAGAGCTCAAGACATGTTATGTTATAGGTTGACATCAAACAAGACGCAAAATGGGAAAGATGGGTCTTAAGGTGAGGAATTAAAAGAAATTTGCAAAGAATTAAAGCAGAGAAACAAACGTCATGTTTCTTTTTAAAATTTTCATGTTTACTTTCAAGTTTTAACATCTCACAAATACGAGAGGTACAGAAAATAACAGATTTGTATGTTGCCACCAGCAAAATCAAACATGTTGACATTTTTCTATATCTGCCTCAGAACTCTGTTTTAAAAAATAGCTTTAGGGGTAAAGTGCCAGGAGTATTGTGACTTGCAATGGTTTTGAAAATAACTTGAAGTGTGTGGCAGGGAGGAAAGAGAGAAAGAGAGAAAGAGGAGGTCGGGGGAAGAGACTGTTTTGAATTCTTCGCTATCACAAATGGCGTTGCAATGCACATCTTTGTGCGTGTCCCTCTGCACATACGGGTGAAAATTTCCCTACAGCAGATACCAAGAAAAAGAAGTGCTGGATCTCAGTGTTTATACATTCTCAACTTTATTAGGTATTTTCCATAGCTTTCAAAAGTAGTTTTACAATTTATACTCTCTAGCCATCAATTTGCTCCTTTCTCCAACATCCTTGCCAATATTTGATGCTACTGACCATATTACTTTTTGCCAATATGATGTGCCTGACACGATATTTCATTGTTGCTTTGATTTACATTTCACTACATACAAGTGAAATTAAGATTTTTTCATATGTTGTTTTCTTTTTAAGTTTTGGCTTCTTCAACTGCATATCGCCTGTACATATCCTTTACTCACTTCTAAGTTCAGTTGTCAGTCTTCTTCTTATGATATGTAGAGTTTTTATGTAGTTCAACTTTCAATGGAAACTCAACTTATGCCTTCAGCTAGACACAGCAGAGATGAATTGATGTCTACCCCAAGTTATCATAGGAGAAAAATTTAGATTGATAGTCAGTATTCATCTATCCTATGGAGCTGGATTTTCCTCAGCTGGAATTTTCTACATCTCAAATGTGACAGCAAATCTCTGCCCCTACATACCTCCAGCATCAAACAACTTTATTTAGTCATCATTCTGTTGGTATTTTAACCCATCCATTTGAATTTAAATGAGTGTATGAGAAACACCAGTACATTTTGTGATATCTAAACATGTTCAAATGACAAGTCCAAACCTGAAAATGATACCCAATTCTTAAAATGAAACAAGAATCATTCAAAAATCACATGAAACGAAGGTAAAATAAGGGAAATAAGAATGCCAAAAGTGTTCTGATTGTATCTGCCTTAGGTAACTAAATATTGGATATTTTTACATTATGCTAATTTTTAAAACTAAGATGCATACTAAATAAAAATTGTATCAGAGATTATATATTTCCTAATTTGATCCTTGAAACACTGTGGTAAGGTACATATTGTCATTCCCATTTTGCAGTAGAAGAGCATGAGATTTTGAGATGATGAGTAATGTGGCCAGAGTCACACAGCTAGTCATGGCAGAACCAGGACTCCGAACCAGATCCGATTCCATTGTTCATGCTCTTGCTGACTCTCTGAATAGTTACCAAGCCTGGGTAAACAAAATGCAAGTTATTTTTCATTACAATTAACACTCTTGACCTAGTACTCTAGACTTGAGGACAAAATTCTCATAAGTAAAAAGTGCAAGCAGGCAAGTAGAATAGAGTTGGAGAATTAACATTACCTGACTTTTAATGCTTATCATAAAGCTACAGTACTCAAGACAATTGAGTACTGGTGCAAAGACGCATATATGCACAACGTACCGGATTTTCAAAAAAGGGAAAATGGCAATTCACTGGTGAAAGGATAGCATTGTCAACAAACAGCATTGACACAATTAGATATTCATATGCAAATAAAATGAACTTTGATCTGTACCTTGCACCCTAGACAAAAATTAAATCAAGATCACAGAACTAAATGTAAAATGTAAAACTATAAAATATCTGAAAGAAACACAAGAGAAATCCCTTGCGACCTTGGGTTGGACACAAATTTCTTAGATGTAACACCAAAGCATAACCCAGAAAAGAACAAACTGATAAACTGTATTCCACCAACATTAGTAACGTCTGCTCTTTGAAATACACCATTAGGTGAATGCAAAGATGAGCCACAGACTAGAAGAAAATATTTTTAAAGCATATCTATTGAATAGAAGATTTCTATCCAGACTATACAAAAACTCAAAATTCACTAACATGAAAGCAAACAATCCATTTAAAAACTAGAGAAAATATCTGAACAGATATTTCACCAAGGAAAGTATACAGATAGCAAATAAGCATATGAAATGAAGCTCAATATCATTAACCATTAGGGAAATGTAAATCAAAATTATATACTCATTAAATTGGCTAACATTAAAAGGACTGGTGATATCAGGTGTTGAGGATGTGGAGAAACCGGAACATGCGGACATGCTGGTAGGAACATAAACTGGTACAACCACTTGAGAAAACAGTTTGACAATTTTTTAAAAAGTCAAACACAGATGTGCTTTACGATCCGGAATCCTAGGAATTTGCCCTAGAGAA
Organism: Panthera leo; assembly: GCF_018350215.1. Lineage (NCBI taxonomy): Eukaryota > Metazoa > Chordata > Mammalia > Carnivora > Felidae > Panthera > Panthera leo. The sequence continues at coordinate 182,376,815 of NC_056686.1, forward strand.
GTGAAAGTATATGTCCATACAAGGATTTGCACATAAACGTTCACAAGTTTTATGTGTAATAGCCAAAAACTGGAAACAATCCAAAATCTCCATCAGCAGATGAACGGTGTTATTTCCACACAATGGAACACTATTCAGTAATTAAAAGGAATAACTATTGCTGTATGTCACAACATGGATGAATCAAAATAATTACGTTGAGTGAAAGAAGCTAGCATAAAAAAGAGTACACACTGTATGAATTCATTTACATAAAATGCTAGGAAATGCAAACTAATGTACAACAATGGAAAGCAGATCAGTGGTTCCCTGAGGTGGCTGGAGCAGAGATTGGAAGGGGCGGGGGTTAAGGATTACCAAGGGGCACAAGGAAGCTTTTGGGAATGATAGATAGGTTCATTATCTCGATTGTGGTAATGGTTTCATGGATATAAATATGTCAAAACTTTGCAAATTGTACACTTTAGGCATGTCTGGTATATCATATGCCAATTATATCTCAATTAAGCTGTTGTGAAAATACACAAGTGGGCAAATAAAACTTTCTGTCGCTTGTGTAACATAAAGAAGGGGATATTTATGAGTTAAAAAAATACACCTAGGCAATAATATAAATTCAGTTCATAGGAGAAAAGAAATAGAATCTGATCAACCAATAATGTATTAATTTTAGAGGCAACTCATGTTATGTCCCACTCATGTAGAGACATAAAAGTGAAGCCCTTGCAAAAGAATAGGGTGTTGGATTTACGTCTATGTGCTTTAAACAGAGGCACAAGAAAGAGTTCTCTTCAAAATCCCTTGGAACATTTACATTTCCTAAAAGAAACCCGTGACAAGTGTGTATTGAGTAAGGATGTAGAAAATAAATCCAGAAAATCAAGTACGAGTGGGAAGATGGATGTTCTATGCCTAACCTGTGGGTACATTGCAGCATGTCAGCGGATTACCAAGGGACTTATGGGAGCTTGCCACAGTACCCCGAGATTCCCAAATGACAGAAGCCCTTTTACATCGATTTCTGCCTAGGAAAGTTGATGGAGTGCCAACTATTTGTTCTGTCGCTCTGATATCATTTGGCCAGCAAAATTTCTTGACAGTGCAAACAGGATATAGAAAAGGATTCTAGTCCTCAACTGCTACAGAATGGAAAACTGGCCAAGATGCTTGTGCTTTGTTGCCAGTGAAACAGTAATATACATCCAGCCACTGCAAAGACATCATCAGGAGTGTCTGATGAAAACCAAAGCAGGTCTTCAAAGCACTACCTCCCCTCGCATCCTACAAACTAATAAAGTTCACAGCTGTTCTGTGCAGTATCTCAAGCATATTAAGGAGCAGTACCTTTTAATGCATTTGTTAAATAGTTTTTATGAGGAAACCCTAATTCTTGTACAAGTGGGAATGTTTTACTACTAAGGGTATTTAAGGAAACTCATAGATTGGAACTGCTCTTGGTTCCAATGAACTAACCAATGAAGTGAGAAGTCTAGTTTCAGTTGGGGCCCCACCCCCCGGCTCACTGTCTCTTTTAATTACGTCATTAACCAGCTTATTCAAGAAAACATTGGTGCCTAATAGGAAAGGCACATAACTAAGAAAATAAATTAATTGGAAAATTATCTTCTATTGATGAAAGAGTAAAAAGAAAGCAGTTGCTAGCTTTTCACACCTATCAGGGGCTAGCAAGGGAAAATTTGACATCAGGTAAATGGCCACACAGTGTCAGAATCAAAATCTCAGAAGAAGAAACCTAAATTTATAAAATATTAGAACTGGAAAGCATTAGAGACATCCAGAGAGTTTAACTGATTGGCCCAAGGTCACATGGCTATTAATGGCAGTGGTAGAACCCTTCACTAATGCAAATGACAAAATATTTACTAGGGTCTTTTATGTGCCAGACAGCATGCTCAGTTCTAGAATGCAGCTGCGTTCAAGATACAAGTCTCTCCCCTCACAGGAGCCTCAAAGGATCTTGCTCTCTTGACTATGGTGATGGGCTCTTTACTACAGTAGACTAATATTAGATTAATCACACCAGTCAGCAAAGAGCAAACACACATAACACAGTGTAGAAAATGCCAAAGAGAGAAAGAAAGAGTGTGGTATAAAAGGAGACAATGCTCAAAGGCGTCCACTCTGGATACAAGAATAACTTAGTTCTTGGGTCTGTTTTTGTCTCTCACGTGTGCATTTGGTTGGGGGAGGGGAATTAAAACTAAATCTTAGAAAAACTGTTTCTGCAGTCATAGAAAATCCTCCTAACTGAAAAGATTTAGTAGCTCGTCACAAGTTTTTTTTCCAGCCTCCAGGTGGATATTTTAGAAACAGTGTGTATGTAATACTAATAATAAAAACCACCAGTGCAGTTGTGGACATATCAGATGGGCTCAATGTACTAAGATGGTTACAGTGATTACCTCTGGGTGAACAATTTTATGAGTGTTCTTTACTTTCTTCTTTCTTTGCCTGTCTTTCAAGACTTTGTACATAATGCAGTTTAGAAACAAGAAAACACAATTCCTTTTGTAAATAAGAAAAGACTTTCCTACAAAAAAATACTCTAACAAGAGTCAGTTTTAACTAACTGCATATAAATGTAATGCACTGGACATTATTTATTGTCCAAAGCCTTAATCATCTTGTAGTAGGTTATAATATGCAAATGTGTTTCTGTGCAAATGACAAAACATTATGTTTATGACTAAACATGGGAAGATTCTAATGCTCCATAGCCTTGCTACTGTCCTACACAGTGCATCATCGAATTCTTGAGAAAACTCAAGGGAACTAATCAAGTTGTATTGTTATCCCCATTTTGCAAGACAGGAATCAAGGCTGATTGGGAGAGTTAAATGACTTGTCCAGAGTCCTCTGTGTTCTCTCTCAATACCATATAAAGTCTTACTAATCAGTAACATTCCTCTCCAAAGAAAAACCTGTTTCCACCCTTTTCACGGCCTTTGGTCCTAATGGGACCTTTTCTGTCAAGTGTCCTTCAGGATAGGGACACACACACACACACGCACACACACCTTCATTAGAGGCATCTTCTTATGGCTAAAAGAGCATAGACTCTGGAGTAAGAGTGACATAACTTTGAACCCCCCTCCTCTGCCACTTACGAGCTGTGTGACCTTGAGCAAATAAATCAACCTCTGAGACTCATTTTCCTTTTCTGTAAAATGAAAATGGATTATCTCTCTTACAGGTACAAAGTGGATGTTAGATAAATATTAGCCATCCTATTATCATTATTACTATAGACATCTTTGCAGCTTATCCTGATTTTTTTCAGTTCCTCTTGGCTTAGAGAAAATAAGAAGGAGATTCAGAGCAACAACTTTACTGGAGAAACAATTTTACTGTCAAGTAATGATATTTGTTGGGGCACCTAGGTGGCTCAGTGAGTAGAGCATGTGACTCTTGATCTTGGGGTTGTAAGCTGGGCCCCTCATTGGGTGTAGAGATTACTTAAAAAAATAAAATCTTAAAAAGAAGTAAAGACATGATATTTGTTTACCAGTAGAAGGGCTGAGGCTGCCTACTCAAAGCTGGCCAATAGCAGTGTTTTGCCTGTCTCCTTTCCTGCCTAAAGCAGTCACCCCCCAAAAGGTTTGGCCATTGTATCCTGTCCAACCTCAACCAAAGGTAACCAAAGCCTTTCCCAGACTCTAGAGTTGGCCTTGCATAATTCATCCTTTATCTCATGTAACTCACAGTGGAGTCTTTTCCTCTCACAGAATGACCTAAAAGACCCACACCTCAGCAGTTCTAAATCCTTGTTCAGAAAATATCCCTGCTGTACTGAAGGCCTTTTTTGTCACTTATTCTTGGTAGCTCAGCAGAGTCAGATCTGGTTGCAACCTGGACAGATGGGAGTTGCCCCAAGGGTTTGGATGCTGTGCTTTCTTTCCTTCCCCAAAGCTGAAAACCTTTGAACCAGGCATCCCCAAGCTAGAACACCCTTGCCAAACCTTTCTAACACTTAATAAGACGGTTTTGACACTCACGACACCTATGCTATCAATGATAGTTCCCCTCATTAACTTATTAGAAATCCACCACAGAATTGTTAAAGGTCCTCAGGAAGATAACCTGGGGGTCACCTTCCAAATCAACAAGGAAGGAAATATTCATTTATGCCCTTACCAAATTCAAACAATTGGATAGAAAGCTAACCACACTGTAAAGATTCCATATAGAAGAGTCAGCTTAGAGAAGGTAGATTGCAAAATGGCAGGCTTAGCAAGCCCCTCAATTACAGACTGATAGTAGCAGTCCCAGAACCTGAAGAAGGTTACATAACATGCTTCTTGGAGACAAGGGATATGGGAGATGTACCTCTCCACCTCCAGGCAACCTCTAATAAACCTATAGCACTTGAGAACAACCATCAGAGAAAATGGTCACTGAGATGCACTTGGCCTTCATAAACTTGGGCTGTAAGGGAAATTTTTTTCCCCGTATCAACTTTAAATTACTGTATTTCCCAACTAACTAGACTTTTTCATGTGGGTTAAGACCCCCTTAAGATCCTCATTCAACAATCTGGCTTCTGGCAGCATAGAGAAAACAAGAATGGGTCTTCTTTTAGAAGACATCAAATACCCATGTACTCAACACCAGAGAAGACACAGGGATATGGCATTTCATTGATGGATAAAATGCTAATGCATATTTGGATGCTTTGCTTGCTTGTAATTATCATCCTTTCTCTATTGAACTTACGTATTCATGGGAGGGAATGATCTTCAATTTAAATGTATCTTGTTCTGCATACCATATGTATTTATGAAAGTGGTTTAAACATTAAGTTGTGAAGAATTGATTAGTTTACCTGCTGAATTATAAAATAATGACTAGAATATAAAAGAAGACATGACATTCAATCAGACGAGTGTCCTGGGGTATTACTTTTGGCTGCTCTAGACTTGAAGTCTTTGTGCCCTCTCTGGGCAATTTGACCTCAAGATGGAGTAGAGCCAGACATATCTTATTAGCACATCAGCCTTCTATTTCCTATAGACATGGAAACTTTTACCAGCTCACACATTGCCATGATCTTACAACTTGGAGGGACTACTCCTCCATTACCCACCTCCTATCTATTAGTTCCATACTCATAGATGTGCTTCATGCTCAGCCTTGAAATCCCCCATAAGACCCCATCATCATTAGTGATCCACCTGGCCAAATGGCTTAGCCCACAGTATGTTCTGGTATGTGATACTTTCCTCCTTATCATCTCTAGATCAATGCTAATCTTAGATCACTCCCCAACTTCAACCTTAAGGAGATATGCTTGGGTTTTCAGTATAACTATCCTGATATGTTCTCTTCCCATCCTAAATGCGACAAGATGTTTAGGTTTCCACTCTCTGAACACCACTGGAGAAAGCACAGAGCTCTATGACCACTGGCCTACTTGTTACACACCATTTTATGTCTAAGAATCTGTATTTCCTGCTTCTATGAGCCTGATGAGTTTCTTCTACCTTTTCCTCACCAAAGCAAAGACTACCAACTGGGGTAACCTGATGGAAAGCCAAGTTTCAGGGAGATGTAAATGTCAAAGTGTGATGCTCTGAGACCCTCAACAGAAAACAGTTCCCTCTTGAAAAGAAGCAGGAACATTTGACAAAAGGATGTTTTTAATTAATTTTTTTGAATTCAAGTATAATTAAGGACATTTTATTTTAAAGTCACAAAACAGGGGACACCTGAGTAGCTCAGTCAGTTAAGTGTCCAACTCTTGATTTCAGCTCAGGTCATGATCTCACTATTGGTCATGGGATTGGGACCTGTGTCAGGCTCCACACTGGGCATGGGGCCTGTTTATGATTCTGTCTCTCTCTCCCTCTGCCCCTCCCCTGCTTGTGCACTGGTGCTCTCTCTCAAAAAAATGTAAATAAATAAATAAATAAAGTCATAAAACAGGGAGCCACTGATTTAGGGTTTTGGAGTTACCTGGAAGAGTGTCACCTCACTCAAGTGTCTGCCCAAATGTCCATTCCTCTGAAACCTTGTCTGATCCTCTATCCCATTCCCCTTCCTCTACTCTACAGTCTCTATTATAGCACCATCACATCCAATTGTCTACTCTTCTTTTCTCCATGCCTCCCACTAACCAGGTTGAGGGCTCAGAGGGCAGAAATAGTCTTATTCATCTCTGTATCAACCCAGCACTACATCTGGCATACAGTAGGTGCTCAACATATGTGTCTTGAAGGAATAAAAAGGAGTAATGTCTTGATTTATCTTAGATTCTTTATCAAAACATACACCCCCCAATAAGAACAGGGTCTATATAAAGATGGCCTGAAGGTTTCTGTGGTGAGACAGAGAAGTGGTTGTCTACAAGGGGTTAGGGATGCCATAGAGTCTGGGTGGGTGGGTGTCATGGTTGTGTGTGGTTCTCATCCACCTCTAACCTTGACTGAAGATAGCAACCCCCTCAGTCCATTACAGGTAGGCTTGGCCTTGTTTCAAAGCTGTTTGTGATGAAAAGTACAGCCCCCAAGTAGTCAATGATATTTTAATAATGTTGTATGGTGACAGATGACAACTACACTTACCGTGGTGAGCACTGTGTAATGTACAGAATTGTTGAACCACTATGTTGTGCACCTGAAGCTAATATAACATGTATGCCAATCTTACTTCAATAATAAAAACAAAATTTTTAAGCTGTTTGACCATCCTAGAACCTTCAGCCCTTCAGACTTCCTATCGATTCTATTGCTCTCAACTGGGGCCTTGGTCTTGCACCTTACTTACCCAGTATGTAGGAAGGCTTGCTAAGAAGCTTGTAACAAGCAACTATGAGGCTCAGCTAACATCCCTTCTCAGTTGAGCTCACTCACCTGTGCTCTCTCTTAACGAGGGCTGCCTGCTGCAGGGATATGGTTTGTGAGACCTCGCCTACAAGAAGATATTAATGTCCGTGGCCAGGCCACAAATACCAGTTCCCAGAAACCTAGTGACTTGTGGAACTAGGGAAAAAACACTGAATTTTTTTTTTAATTGTGGCACATTTATTTCCTTGTCTCTGCTAGCCCAAACCTGTGTATGAAATGATCAGAGGCTCCTATTAAAATCAAACTGCTGGTATGGAATAGTTCCAGGCAGAGGAAATCTGGATGTTGGAACAGAGTCATGGAAAGTAGAAGGCGTGGGTTTGTAACTTTATTAACAGGCTGGTGCAGGCCCAGTGCTGAGGAAGGGTGCTGGGGATAAAAGGAGAGGGTTGATGAGATTACAGGGGAGTGGTTCCACCAATGTGCTTTATAAAGCACAAGAAATAGGGGCACCTGGGTGGCTCAGTCGGTTAAGCAAGCGTCCGACTTCAGCTCAGGTCATGATCTCACAGTCTGTGAGTTCGGGCCCGCATCGGGCTCTGTGCTGACAGCTCAGAGCCTGGAGCCTATTTCAGATTCTGTGTCTCCCTCTCTTCCCCTCCCCCACTCATACTCTGTCTCTGTCTCTCTCAAAAATAAATTAAAAAACATATAAAGGACAAGAAATAGAAGCAGGGTCACAGGTGGTGTCTAACTTTTTTATTTAAAAAAAATTTTTTTTAATGTTTGTTTTTGAGAGAGACAGAGCCTGAGTTGGGGAGGGACAGAGAGAGAAAGAGAGAGAGAGAGAGAGAGAGAGAGAGAGAGAAATCTGAAGCAGGCTCCAGGCTCTGAGCTGTCAGCACAGAGCCTGATGTGGGGCTTGAACTCACAAACTATGAGATCATGACCTGAGCCAAAGTCCAATGCTTAACCAACTGAGCCACCTAGGTGCCCCACCTAACTCTTTTAAATTTTTAAGAATTTCCCAGAAGGATGAATTTCCCAGAGGCTGAGGTGCGCTGGGAGACCCACAAGCCAGACTAGCCATGTCATTTGGCTAGGACCAGAGTTACTGGAGAAATTTTATTCAGAGGGTGAGAAAGAACTTTATTTCCAACCTGCTTGAGTGAGGGCTTTGTACATTCCTCAGGTCCCCGGAGGTCTGGCCTCAGACACTACCAGCTGTGCCTGGGTAGCAGGACCCTCTCTCGCAGCACAAGGTCGAGAGTGTGGGGAAGACGGGGCTGAAGTAGGAGGGAGGGAAGTGCAGCTGCGTGTTCCTGGAGTTCCCAGAAGGGGCTGACACAGGAAGCCTTTTTCCTCTGTTCTCCAGGGCCACACTGTGGGGTCAGGCAGGTCATGCACTGCCCCCAGCTGAAGAGCAGCTCTCAGGAGAGCCCTTTCCCACAGCACTGTCTGTGGAAGAAGGGCGGGCTTTGCCTCCACACTGAGTATGTGCAATGTTGAGCCCATCCTCCTACACACACACACACACACACACGCACACGCACACACACACACAGTCTATTTTCTATGGGAGGAGAGGGTTATCCTGCAACGGGATTCTCACACCTCCCATGGCTCCCCTCCCTGCAGCTGCCCCCACCCCATTGTCTCTCATCCCCACCACTGCCAAAGGCCCCCTTGGAGCCACAGAGCACTGGCTTTCCTGGCCCCAGACCTCTGCTCAATAGACCTGCCTCTTCCTCATTTTCTCCACCCCTAAGATTTCTTACTTTTTCAGGTGGCCCAGCCCTCAGCCTCCCCCAGGGCCTCCTAGCAATGCTTTCCAAGCAGTATCTCTCAGAAGTAGTAGTCCCTCCCTCTGTGGTCCCCAGGCTTTGTTTACACTTAGTTGATTCTGCCTTGGATTTTAGCAACCTCTGAGGATGGCAGTACAACCTAGTGGGTTCTGGAGGCAGAATGACCATGTTCAAGGACTGAACCTGCTTTGTAGACCTATATGACCTCAGGTAACATACTGGACCCTCCTCTGAGCCTCCACTTCTTTGTCTGTAAAGTGGGAATAAGATTAGACCTGCGTCCTGGGGATTTGTGAGATGGAACAAAATGATGCTAATGAAGCCCTTGTCACAGTTCCTAGTATATAGTTAGCAATGCACAAATGTTGCCCAGTGTTATTTAATCCGTGTGTTCACTCTTTCCCCAGCATGCCTTTCTGGCTGGCTGATGGAAGGAGGGAGAGAAGGCAGGGTAGGGACGGAGGTGGGGAGGTCAAGGTGTCCAACCCATTCTCAACTGAATTCCAGAGTAATCAAGATGGCATTATCCCAAAGGAGGAGGGAAAATATGTCCAAGGGCCAGATAAACATCCTCTCTAGCAGGTCTCGTGGCTAGAGATGCATAAGATTAGATGAACAAAATCAAAACATGCTCAGTATCGTGGGAGGAACACCTGACAGAAGAGCTGACCAGACAAGCCTTTCATCTTCATCTTTGGTGAACAAATTCTAATTGCTGTCACAGTCATTTATAATTATTGTGGTGACAGAAAGGTGGAGTGAGCACCAACCATAGTGAGTGGTTCACGCGATATGTCTCATTTCCTGTGGGCAAGCCCCTGTGAGCAGCCAGGACTAGAGATTGTACGAAGAGTCTCTGAACACCAGAGAAGCTCAGAAAATGCAGTTCTGTGTCTAAAAGACAATGGACAAATTAGCCAAATGCTTGCGTTTTCCCAGGAGTAAGCCACCATTAAATACAATTTGTGGAAGCATTACTGATGAGAAAAGGTGCTGGCATCAGGAAACATCCACCCTAAAACTTACCCAATGAAGGAAATGCTTAGTAGTAACTATGAGCACTTATTTATATGTAATGGCATTTAAACTTGGACTTATTTTAGATAATGCACTTGATATGACATATTGACTATATAAATGATCTGACTCATTTTAGGAAATGAGAAGGATTTTCTAATAATTTTTACACTGGGCCAGGAGAGAGGGGTTTCAAACAAAGAGAAATGGCACTGTGCTAGCCCTTAAATTCATACTTTAGTAGAGGCAACAAAACATATGTTTGTAAGGTTTTATCTATACCTATTTTAATCTATACCAGAGCTCAAAACCCAGACCCTAAATCTACCTGCATATCTTGTCTGGCCAGCACAGAGGTTTTTAAAATCTAAATTTGAATGTCTTTATTGGGGTACAAATGTTTCTAGTTCAGCACAGTTCTCCCCCGACCACCACCGCCTTCCTCACACACTGGACCTGCAACTAGACTCTGAAAGCTTTTAAGGTGGCAACCGGGTTCTATACCTTTCTTTCTAAGTATGCCCATGCCTTTGGCTTAAAGCAATACAATTTGGACCCAATGAACTGCAATCCAAAGACACGCTCTGAGGCACATGTAATGCCATAAACTGTTAAGGGCAGTTTTTCAGAGCTAGGCACTGGGATAGGTTCTGGGGATACCCAAAGATTCCCTGTACCATAAGGGATTAAGATACTGAAATAACCAAGGCACCAAATGAAATTGAAGAATACTGAAAAGAGGATGTTATGTGATAAGAACATGCCTAGAGAGGTGGGAGTTGCTGATTCCAGACAAAAATTAAATTCTTTAGAAAGAAACATGCTTAGAATAGAGAAGAAGCACTAACGTTGATTGGGTTCTTAACATATGTCAGGCCCTGATCTAAGTATTTTCCATGGATGTAGCTCAGAGTGAGTAGGAACTACAGGTATCCCCATTTTACAGATGGAGAAGCAGGCACAGAGAGGTTAATTACTTAGCCAAGGTCACATTGCAGCTGGTAGGCAGCAGATTCACAGTTGGAACACAGGCAGTCTGGCCACTAGAGCACTCACTCTTAGCCACCATTCTATGCTGCATCCCAAGAATAACCCACCGTTATGCTGCATCGGTTTCTTGCAAATATCCTTTAGGAATCCAAAGTTTCTCTCTAGTTTAAGGTTCATCAAGCCTCTTGTCTGATATTTTGGAGTTTTTTAATTATTATTTTGAGAGAGACAGAGAGAGCATGAGCGGGGGAAGGGCAGAAAGGGGGAGACCTCCAGCAGGCTGTGTGCTGTCCGTGCAGAGCCCGATGTGGGGCTTGAACTCATGAAACTGTGAGATCATGACCTGAGCCAAAATCAAGAGTTGGATGCTCAACAGACCGAGCCACCCAGGAGGCCCTGATATTTCGTATTCTGAGAGAAATTACTCTGTCAAAGAAAAATAGTATAACACGTATAAATGATAAGCCTAGTTTTCAAGCTATCAGAAAATGATAAATTTGGCATTTTGGTTTATAAGTCAGTCTCTTGTAGCTTAGATAGTGTGAATCAATTCATCAAATTCTAATCACTCTTGCACTGAGCTGAGAAAAATCAAGCTTCTCCAGGTGATTTGTATGCATAAAATTTCAAAACCATTAGCTATAAGGTGTAAATGCTCCATCAATGAAAAAAGCAACTTTTTAAGCAGAAACAAAGTTAGTTATTTACTTAACTAGTCATTTATAAATTTCATAAACTCATTACTATATTATCATATTTAATATTCTAAGATGCACACAAAAATATATGTTAAAATAATTTCCAAGGAATAGAAGTAGGTACTCCACTGCCCGCAGTGAATCATCTTGCATGCTTCTTGGCATATTTATACTTCCCTTTTTGGAATCTGATGCCTTAGATCAAGGATCTTATAGCTAGAGCATCAAACTTAGACTAGTGTTAAAAATCCTTGAAGGCTACTCAAAACCCAAATTAAGAATAATTTCTAAACTTGAAGCATTGTGCATTGCTACCTGAGGTGAAACCCACCAGAATGGATCTTAGAGGTCTTGGCAAATCTGTGTCTCTGTAATGTTTAAATAATTCCAACCTGTTCTTAGATATCCTAGTTTATAAACATCCTTTTATTATCCGGTAAAATAGCCTTGGTTGCTTCACCTCTCAGGGTTAGGCAAGTGGAAGAGAATGGAAAAATACTTGTTTACCACATGACTGGCTCACAGCCAACGTAAGAATATCCTTGTCATCTGGTTTAATGCAAAACATCCAGTTCCTCCCTTTTACCAGACTCTTCTTCCCCGAGTCAGGTTATCCCCAAGACAGCACACTGAGCATGTTGCAATCCCTTTCTTATCTAGCATTCTATTGGGCAGAACATGAATTCAGCTACCTGTCCTGTAGAATTTAGAGATTCAAGATCTTTGCAGTGATGACCCGCCCTTGGAGCCCAGAGCTGCCATGTCAGAAGTTCAAGTGCCCTGTAGGCACCCTGCTGTGAGGAAGCCTGGGCCCCGCAGAGAGGCCATGTGTAGGTGTTCAGGCTGACAGCCAGCATCACCTGCCAGGCATGTAAGTGAAGACATCTCCAGATGACTCCAGCCCCCATCTGTCAAGTCCCCCAGCTGACAAGTCTCTCCAGCTGAGCCCAGACATCATGGAACACAGAAGAGCTATCCTGTTATGCCCTCTCTTAGTTCCTAACCCACAAAATCCATGAGCACAATAAAATGGCTGTTTTCGCCACTAAATCGTGATGTGGTTTGTTACACAGTAACAGTAAAGGTCTCTGTGAGATTCTGAAGTGCTCTCTGAATTATTACAGAAAGACAACATTATGTTCAGTGTTAAATGGCCTTATTTGTTTTCTAATTCAGGGCAACCGGGCAGCCATTGATTTGTGATATATAGGGCAACTCTCTAATAAGAATGTTTATTAAACCCCAACATCATTTCTTTTGTGTACCAGCATAAAGCCAATTACTACATTTGCAGAATAACTGTGGCTATGGTCACTTCACTGTCCCCTGAAAAGCAGCTCTTTTGTTCTGTCCCCTCTCTCAGAAATGAACTGGCACCCCCTCCTTCTCCTCCAGCTCTTCCTCTTTTCTTCTCTCCCCTGTTGCTCAAGCCAGGACCCCAGGAGTCGTTCTTGGCACCTCTCTCTTTTGTTGAGCCCCACATTTAATCCATCGTCAAATCCTGTTATGATCCACTTCCATAATATGCCTGGAAGCAATCCAGGTCTCTCCACCTCCAGTAGATACAAACAATCCATGTGAGTGGCGCCCCCTAGAGCTCATGGGTACACAGCAACCCTGACCAGAGCTGCAGCCCCACTGCAGGTTTATCCTTTCTACCCTGACTCTAGCCTCCCGGTCTTCCTGCTGTTCTCTCACAGTGTCTGCTCTTCTCCTCACACTCCTTCCTTCACACAACACAACTTTAAACCACCACGAGAGCCTTTTGCACTTAGAATGAAACCCACACTCCTTCACTGAGCTCTGATGACCCGGCCCTTCCTTGGCTCCTCTCCAACCTCCTTTTCTTCCATTTTCTCTCTTGCTGACTGGCTTCCAGCCACACTGGCCTTCTTCCTGTTCCCAGAATTTGCCACTCTCCCTCACCCCATCAGGGCCTTCACACATATCTTTATCCCAACTAAAACATTAAGCTTGGGGCACCTGAGTGGCTCAGTTGGTCAAGTGTCCGACTTGGGCTCAGGTCATGATGTCGCAGTTGGAGCCCCACATCAGGCTCTACAACGACAGTGCAGAGTCTGCTTGGGATTCTCTCTCTCTCTCTCTCTCTCTCTCTCTCTCTCACTCTCTCTCTCTCCCCCCCCCCCCCCGTCCCTGCCCCACTGGCATGTGTGCATGCTCTCTCTCTTTCTCTCAAAATAAATAAATAAACTTAAAAAAAAAAAACCATTAACCTCATATTCTCAGGGCCTCCAGTTTTTCATGGCCTATCTCAGCTTGAATGTCACTGCCACCTCCCAGAGATCTTTCCAGACCACCTTTTGTTCAGGATCATAGCACACTGTGGGCTTCCTTCACCGGGGCCTTCCCAATTTGTATGGACCAATTGACTCATTTCTTGTGCCTGTTTACTGCCTGCCTTTCCATGACACTGTAAGCTCCTGAAGGCAAAGACCAGGCCTGCTTTCACCACCCACGTATGCAACCCCAGCGCCCAGCACAGTGCCTGGAATACAGCAGGCTCAATCTGTATACTCGAAGTGAGTACATTAACTTGCACACTGTAGAGAGGCACACCTGTGGTACCACCACTACCCCCTGGAACTTTTGTTTTCCTTCCAGTTTGACCACAGACTAGTGGTTCTCAAAGTATGGTCCCAACCAGCAATCAGCATCACCTGGGAACTTATGAGAAATGTAGATTCCCAGCCCACCCTGGACCTCCCAAATCAGAAACTCTGGGGGTCGGGCCCAGCAACCTATATTTTAACAAACCTCCTGGGATTCTGATGCATACTCAAGTTCAAGAACCACTGCCCTAGACGATTCCAGAGACTCTCATTCTCCAACAAAGTAAAGCATGTTCTACTGGCTCTGAGGGTCAGTTCTAGGTGATAGGTTAAAATTAAGAGAAAAAACAAAAGAAGTCGGAATTTGAAGCCAAATGACTTTGGAAAATACTGTGTTCAAGAAAGTTAAACACATTTCCTCATGGCAGAAATTCTCATAGCCTTTAATATGGCAATATGCACTGTAAATCAATAACACAAGGAATTTTGCAGGAGTGCTTCCCAATTTTATTTAGCCACAAAACCTCTTTCTTCCCCTTCTAAACACATATCAGATTTGTTTGAGACTCTGAGAAACACACTCTGGAAAATGGTATCCAATGTATTCTTCCCCCCTGCCCAAATCTTTCCACCATCATTCCAATTCACCGTGCCTACAACAATATTAATAATGTCTGAGTCATTGGCAACAACTGTTTTCAGCTTTGTGCAGCTTTATCTCTTTTGCTCTCACTCAGGTTTGAAAATAAATGCTTAATATTAAGTACATATTCATACACATATGTTTAATGCCAATAAGAAGAAATCCGATCTTTGTTAAAGCCAAAAATGTCTATAAAGACAAGTGTGGAAGAATGGAAAATGGTGGCAATTTCAAGTTGAATTAGAAAAAGAGGCAGAGTTTAGGCTCTTGCTCTGTATTGGAGCAGGCAGTAATGAGATTCACTTTTTAGACTGTGAGAGAAGAGTCCTCTGAAGAGCATTAGAGGACCAACTTCATGTCTGGGGCTCTGGGAAAGCCTTGGTTTTCTTCCTCAGTTGAATGGGGATGGGGAGGGCATTCCCCAATGACAGAGTCGGGGAGGGGGGTGGTAAACTGCACAGGTGAATGAAGAATTATTGGTCCCAGCTGACAATCAGTAACCTAGAGAAGGCCGAGCCAGCTTGGAAATAGGAAGTTAAAATATTCATGCCAAACATCCAGTGTTTACTTAATCAGGGCTAATGATTAGCTTCTTAATGAAATTTTACAAGCTCAGTTGAACACAGAAAACATTGGCTTCTCTAAAAGCAAATAGGTCTGTTTGTATTGTAATCAAACATCTGGAGCACAGAAACCCCCTAACCCTCAGTAGTACAGAGGTGGCTCCATCTGGGGGCTTCCAACCTTTCTGGAAAGATGAATGCGGTCAACCTGTGAGGACGGAGGGAGAATGGTGACCAACAAGTCAGCTATGAGCACATCCACCACATTCCTTGGTTTTAAAACTGCAGGATTTAGCGCCACAGATCCTGACATAAACTTTGGGCCTTTGTGCAGCTGTTAGGTAGAGGCCTGGATGGCCAAAGGAGCTAACACAGTCAGCGCTAATTCCAGAATGTGTTCGGAGGGCTTTGCAGAAGCAATCTGACTGGAGTTGTTTCTGTACTTCCGGCAAACTCTTCCTGCTTAAATTATAGGTAAAATTCAGTAAAACAGGGGAGGGAGGGATGAACAGGCAGAACACAGTGGTGAAACTATTCTGTGTGATACCATAATGGTGGTTACATGTCCTTGTACATTTGCCAAAACCCATACAGGGTACAACACCAAGAGTAAATCCTAATGTAAACTATGGACTTCGGGTGGAAATAATGTGTAGATGTGAAAATGTAGGTTTATGGAGTGTAACAAATGTACCCTTCTGTTGGGATATGTTGACAATGGGGGAGGCTAGGCATGTGCGGCGACAGGGGATATAAGGGTACCTTCCTTCCTCTCAATTTTGCTGTGAACCTAAAACTGCTCTAAAAAATAAAGTCTATTTTTTAATTCAATAAAATTAAAAGTTTCTAGGGGTGCGTGGGTGGCTCCATTGGTTGAGTGTCTGACTTTGGCTCAGGTCATGATCTCACAGGTTGTGGGTTCGAGCCCCGCGTCAGGCTCTGTGCAGACAGCTCAGAGGCTGGACCCTGCTTTGGATTCTGAGTCTCCTTCTCTCTCTGCCCCTCCTCCACTTGCATTCTATCTCTCTCTGTCTCTCTCTCTTTCTCAAAATAAATAAACATTAAAAATTTTTTGGAAAAAAAATTAAATTTCTAAACATCTTTTTATTCATACTTTATGTAAGATTGAGAGAACATCATTCACCCAAATAATAAATCACCATCATTACTTGGAGAAGGAAGTTAATAAAGATGGTGGGTGGGCTTAAAAGTTCTCCCACCACCCCCACTCTAACACCTACCCAGGCCCTTCCTGACACTGTTGCTGAGGGAGGAGACTGCTGCACTAAGAGTCCTGGCCACACGGGGAGTGTGCAGGGGCAGAGCATTTCTACTTCTACTGCGGAACTGACCATCTCCTTTGACAACTTGATTAAATATCTGTCTCAACCACCTGATTATATAACCCAGGAGGACAAGAACCCTGCCCTGTTCATCTTAAATTCCCAGCCCCTGGCACAATGCCAGGAATGTGGTAGGTGATGCTCGATGTCTGCTGATTGAATAGAAGTGAAAACACCACACTCAAATAGTTCTTTAACTGTCACTTGTGTGTTAAATATTTTCTTTAAATATTCAAGTTTAATAGGGCCCAAGGAAATTACCAATCAAATTTAGGAAATACATAACAAGACCCATTTTGAAATTGCTAAATAGCTAACTAAAGTTTGACTACATCTCTAGAAACAAGATATCCATTCATAGCCCCTATGGATTTTTATGAGCAAAATGCAAAACAGGGTCAATCATGTGATCTTTCTAGAACAATTTCACATTGACCCAAGGACTACTGAGTCATTATTCAAAATTAAAGATGGTAAAATCTTCCTTAACTTTTCAATTATACCTACAAAATCTACAAAATGCTTTTAAAATAAAACCTTGTTCCCTAACAAGTATTCTTTCAATAGGAAGCTCAGAAGAAGGATATTTAAATGTGTACTAAAGAAAACCCAGGCACTGGAGTTATTCTGTACCTATGTCTGAAGTCAAATTGTCATATTATAGCAAAAACAGACTTCTCTGACATTTACAATCTTATCAAAAACCAAGAATTCTAAATATTACTATAAAGCACCTCAACATATTTGTCCCTAGTTTTTCCCTTCTTGAAGGAAAAGCCATTAAAGCTTTACTAATATGGGGGAACTATATATTGAAATATGTGATTTACCTCTGGAGGAATTCTATTTTCTTTTCTCCTCCAGCTTTATTGAGGTATAATTGACAAATTGTTAAGATATTTAGAGTGTATAACATGATGATTTGATAGATACATACATTATAAAAAGATTCCCCGCATGGACTTAACACATCTCTCACCTCGCATACTTAACCTTCATTCATTCATTCATTCATTCATTCATTCAGTTTTAGATTCCAAACACAAGTGACACCATGCAGAGTTTGTCTATTTTTTTTTTTTCATTTAGAATATAATATCCTGCAGGCTCATCCATGTTGTTGCAAATAACAGGGCTTTCCTCTTTTTTAACTTAATATTTAGCTGAACAATACTCCAGTGTGTGTGTGTGTGTGTGTGTGTGTGTGTGTGTGTGTGTGTGTGAGACGTTTTCTTTATCCATTCATCCATCCACAGATACCTAGTTTGTTTCCACACGTTGGCTACTGTTAATAATGCATATGCTATGAACACAGGAATGAAGATATTTCTTTTTTTTTTTTTAATTTTTTTAATGTTTATTCTTGAGAGAGAGACAGAGAGCAGAAGGCAGGGGAGGGACAGAGAGAGGGAGACACAGAATCATAAGCAGGCTCCAGGCTCTGAGCTGTCAGCGCAGAGCCCAATACGGAGCTCAAATTCACGAGCCATGAGATGGTGACCTGAGCTGAAGTCGGACACTTAACCAACTGAGCCACCCAGGCGCCCCTGAATGCAGATATTTCTTCAAGATAATGATTTCATTTCTTTTAGAAATATACCCAAAAGTGGAATTGATGGATTGTAGTTCTATATTTAACTTTTTGAGGAGTCTCCATACTGTTTCCAGAGTGGCTGCACCAGTTTGCATTCCCACCAATAGTGCATGAGGGTTCCTTTTCTCCACATCCTCACTAACATTTGTTGTTCCTTGTGTAAAAATTTTAACCATTCTGACAGGTGCGAGGTAGTTAGTGTCTCATTGTGGTTTTGATTTGCATTTTCCTGATGATTAGTGATGTTGAGCACTTTTTCATGTACCTGTTGGCTATCTGTGTCTTCTTTGAGGGAAATCTATTCTTGCAGTACCAAGAACAAAATCACAATTCCTTGAAAAAGAGAATTTTATAAATAAATGTTTTCAGTGGTGTTGCGTAAAAATCGCTGTCTAAAAATACCATTTATAATGATTTTATTTTTACAAAGAGGATAATTGTTATTGAACAAACTTACATGGTTCCCCTTCTAACTTATTTTTTTCCAAGTATACAATTGGTAAGTTTTTAAATATTTTAATTGTGGTAAAATACACATAACAAAATTTGCCGCATTAACTTTTTTTTTTTTTTTTTTTTTTGGAGAGAGAGAGAGAGAATGAGCAGGGGAGGGGCAGGAAGAGAATCTTTTTTTTTTTTAAGTTTACTTATTTATTTTGAGAGACAGTGAGCATGAACAGGGGAGGCGCAGAGAGAGATAGAGACAGAATCCCAAACAGGCCCTGTGCTGCCAGCCCAGAGCCCAACGCCAGGCTTGAACCCAAGAACCCTGAGATCATGATCTGAGTTGAGGTCAAGAGTCAGACGCTCAACCCACTGAGCCACGCAGGTGCCCCAAAAGAGAGAGAATCTTAAGCAGGCTTTACACCCAGCATGGAGCCCAACAAGGGGCTTGATCCCACAAGCCTGGGATCATGACCTGAGCTGAAATCAAGAGTTGGATGCTCAACCGACTGAGCCACCAACAGTTTCACAAATGTGAAACCCCATTAACTGTTTTCTAACCCATTTCTAGAATTGGTACAATCGTTACCACAGGTTAAACTCAGAGAGTCCCTCACAAAAGAAAGGTAACATATAGCTGCTATTAAAAAGCTATGGCCAAAAATAGATCCACTGGGATAAAATTTTAGAAGGAATATTGTAGGAATATGAAATATATGAAGTAAATGTTTCTGTATTCACATAGATAAATCTCAAGCACATAATGTTTGAAGAAGTAAGTTACAGAGAATATATATATAGTTTGCATATGTAATTTTTTTTTAGAGAGAGAGTGAGTGCACATGTGCGTGTGGAGAAGGGAGAGGCAGAGGGAGAGGAAGAGAGAGAGACTCTTAAGCAGGCTCCACACTCAGCTCAGAGCCTGATGTGGGGCTCCATCTCACAACCGGGAAATCAAGACCTGAGCAGAAATCAAGAGTCAGATGCTTAAGTGGCTGAACCACCCAAGCACCCCTCTAATATTTTTTGCCCCCCCACTGTCATATTTCTAAAGGTACACACGACCATCTATTGTTCTAGAGTATGTGTACACAATGCTCACACAGAGATACAAAGGTATAAATAAAATTGGATTGCATAAAGACAAGGATGGGGAAGATATATAAAACTTCAGGACAGTAGTTCCCCCTGAGAAGAGAAGCAGGGAGAGAGGTGATGCGTGAGGAAGCCTAAAAGAGGCTTCAGCTCTGTTCACCGGTTCCTAGCTGGTGCCAGCCCCACTGAAGGAGAAAGGGATTCATCAGGAACAAAGCCACATCCAGCTCTCACAGAGCTGACATGCTAGTGGAAGGAGATGGACAGAAGACAAGCAAATAAATACACTATATATGTCAGGTAGTGAAAACTGCTA
This sequence comes from Panthera leo, assembly GCF_018350215.1. Taxonomy (NCBI): domain Eukaryota; kingdom Metazoa; phylum Chordata; class Mammalia; order Carnivora; family Felidae; genus Panthera; species Panthera leo. Next base: position 182,396,696 of record NC_056686.1, read on the forward strand.
GCAAGAAAAGGTTAGAGGGGAGGTTTTACATGGAAGATTGGGGACGGTGTCCCAGATGCGGTAGTATTTATGCAAAGACATGAATGACCCAAGAACCACGTATTTATATGGGAGAAAACCTCGACATCTATAAAATTTCATTTTGTGTTTTTTCTTAAATATGGCAAAGAGTTAACATTTTTTTCCATCTCAGTCATGAGCTTGTGGTTGTTTTCTGTTTGAACGTTTTCATAATAAAACGAGATTAAAAAAAAAGAAAGCGCACTACCATCAATTCCTGAAAGATTAGGATGAAGGACATTAGACATCTCTGAATTCCTTCCAAATGGAGTATCTTAAGCCTGTGACTGTAGATCCTATTTCCTACAGGGTCCTGCAAGTATTCAGGCCCCCCCTGAGAAACAGCCAGTAATTGACAATGCTGCCTGATGACTAGGTTATGCTTGCTTGCTTATGTATACTTATCCATCCATCCATCCATCCATCCATCCATCCATCCAACCACCCACCCACCTACCCACTGATTGATCGATCGATCTATTTTTCTATCTATCTATCTATCTATCTATCTATCTATCTATCTATCTAATCTATCTTTGCTTCCCAAGTAAATTGCATGTCTATTCAAACACAGTGTTCCCTATTTCAAAGGAAGAGGGAAGAAGATGAAAAGTCAATCCTGCGCATATGCCTTAAATAGGGAAAAGGGCATATATCCAAGTAAGTGAGGATGCAAGACGTAAATCAACATGAGGAACTGATGACAAAAGACAGGACCTCTGTGAGCAGGAGGGAAAAACATGCACAGTCTGTACTGATGAGCTAGAGAGCTGTCATTTATTACATGCTCCAATGTCACCCTTCCCCTTCCCTCCTTCCAAAGAAAGGGATTAGTATCTTAGTGATGTTCTATGCCCACATGCACAGCAAAGTAGGGGAGACTCACAGCTATGTGAATCCCTCAACCCTTTTTCTTGGAGATAACGTAAATTGACTAAGAAATATATGAGGAAGTATATGGGCACAAGTTCTAGTGCTACACCCCCAGTAAGTACCTAACAAACACTTGGTGAATGGATGAATGTACATCAGGTTGCTCCTGGCAATATTACATAAATACTTTTCGTACTAGAAGCATTTCCTAGGTCACAAAAGTCTTTCATGAACTGTGGCAAAGACTGCCGGTTTGCCCCCACATCTTTCTTTCATCATAAATGTAATAAACATAATAAATAATAAGCTGCCTTTTAACTGAGTACACAGCCACCTGATGTGGTTCTGTACAATATGTGAGCAATCCTTAGTGGAAGCATCCTTAAAGAGAACGGGTACACCCTTTTTCACCTTCCTCCTTTCTCTTAGCTGGAATTTGGATATAATGATTGGAACTCAAGTGCTCATTCTGGGCTATGAGATTGAAGCCACCTGCTAAGAACAGCAGTGCAAAAGGAAACAAAGACTGGGTCCCACACCACAAAGTATCATGCTAGTCCTGGGCAGCCTGGCTCTAGACTCATATACAGGAAACAAAACTTCTATTTCCTACGAAAATAAAGTTCTATTTTATTAAAAGCTACTATTTTACTATTATCGCTGTGTTTTTTTTTGTTTTTTTTTTTTTTTTTTTTGGTCAAAAGCAGTCAAATCTAACGCTAACAGATACACATTTCATCTCCCTAGCCATAACCTTATAAAAAGTTTGTTATAGTGGCCATTTTATAGACAGGGAAGTGAGGCCAGAGTATATCAAGAGGCTTCTGCCTCTGAGGTTAGCCCAGTACTCTTCTCCCTCCATCATAGTTGCATTTTGGTGGGACTGATATAGATTATGTAGCCAACCAATAAAATATATCAAGCATGGATATACCAGGTTTGTTGTGAAGGGGCTATACCAGAAAGTGAATGTGTGCATGTGTGGGTAGGGAAAGCCAGGGAGGAGCTCAGGAAGGGAGACTAGAGGAGAAGGAGAAGGTAGCCTGTATTACTTCAGGATGACTTTAGAAAGTACACAGCAAGTACCCATAACTGTCCTGTACTAACTGCCAGGAACGGCCTGTTAAGCAGAAAGTTGGCAAGTGATGTGACTATAACCAGCTATGCAACCTCCCGGAGAAAAATCCCACCCCTCCCCCAGGCTTCTACCCTAATTGAATAACATATCCACTTAGCCCTTTGTATTCCTTTCTTTTCTTTCAAAGTCAGTGGCAATAATAATATGTCTATAAAACTACAATTGGAAAGTCCTCTGGCTGTCATAATACAGTTATTTAACATTTGAAACAGAAAGTAATATATCCTTGGTAAAAATCAGGGCCAGCACAACTAATCAAACTAAAATATACCTTATATCCTTTTAATTTAAGCATGTCTTTTAAGAATAATCTGAATGTGATCATATCTGCCTAATCCATTTTTAAAATATGAGTTATCTCTTTTCCACAAAGATTTAAATTTTTTTTCTGATTACAAGTATATTCTCAGTGTAAAAGAAATTGCAAAATGAAGGAAACCATGAAGTGTCTGGAAACTTGTACTAAATTTATCCTAATTGAAACTAACGACCAAAACCTGAATAGCCAAAGCAATCTTGAGAAAGAAGACCAAAGCTGGAAGTTTCACACGCCCTGATTTCAAACTACAGAGCTATAGTATTTAAAACAGGACAATATTGGTATAAAACAGGCAGAAAGATCAATGGAACAGAACAGAGAGCCCAGAAATAAACCTACGTGTATATGGTCAATTAATTTACAACAAAGAAGCCAAGCACATACAACGGGGAAAGGACAGTATCTTCAATAAATGTGTTGGGAAACCTGGACAGGCACATGTGAAAGAATGAAACTAGACCACTGCTTGCATCATACCCAAAAATTAACTCAAAACAGTTAAATGTTAGACCTGAGTCACACAGATCCTAGAAGGAAAAATAAGAAGTGGTAAGCTCCTTGACGTTGGTCCTTGGCAATGATGTTTTGAACCTGACACCAAAGGCAAAGGCAACAAAAGCAAAAATAAACAAGTGGGTCTACATCAAAGTAAAGAGCTTCTACACGACAAAAGAAATTATCATCAAAAAGCAAACAAACGAAGAATCTAACTCAAAAAAGAGGTATTTTTCCAAAAGACTACATATGGCCAACAGGCACTTGAAGAGATGTTCAAAATCACTAATCAGGGAAATGCAAATCAAAACCACATTGAGATATCACCTCACACCTGTCAGAATGGCTATTATTGAAAAGATAAGAAATAACAAGAGTTGTGGAGGATGCCGAGAAAGGAAACCCTTGTGATTGCTGGTGAGAATGTAAACTGGTGCAGCCACTATGGAAAACAATTCGTAGGTTCCTCAAAAAAACAAAAAACAAAAATAGAACTACCATATGATTCAGCAATTTTACTTCTGGTATTTATCCAAAAAAAAAAAAAAAAAAAAAAAAACAAACCAAAAACTTGAACTCAAAGAGATATATGCACCCCATGTTCACTGCAGTATTACTTACAATAGCCAAGATATGGAAACAACCTAAGTGTCCACTGATGTATGAGTGAATATAGAAAATGTGGTGTGTGTGTGTGTGTGTGTGTGTGTGTGTGTGTGTGTGTGACACACACAATGGGAAATTATTCATCCATAAAAAAATGAAAACCTGCCATTTGCAACAACATGGGTGGCCCTTAAAAGCATGATGCTAAGTGAAATAAGTCAGAGAAAGACAAATACTGTTTGATCTCACTTATGTGTGGAATCAAAAACAAAACAAAACCAAGCTCATAGATAAAGAGAACACATTGGTGGTTGCGAGGTAGAAGATGGGGAGGGGGTAGGCAAAATATGTGAAGGGGGTCATAGGATACAAACTTCCAGTTATAAAATAAATAAATCATGGAGATATACAGCATGGTGACTATAACTAATCATACTGTATTGCATACTTGAAAGTTGCTAAGAGAGTAGATCTTAAAAGTTCTCCTTAGGGGGAAAAATATTTTGTTATTATGTATGGTAACAGATCTTTACCAGACTTATTGTGGCAATCATTTTGCAATGTATACAAATATTGAATCATTATGTTGTACACTTTAAACTATACAATGTTACATGTCAATTATATTTAAATTTTTAAAATTATCTTTCCATAATTTATGATATGAAATGTTCATATAGCTAAGTAAAAAGAAATGCAATTTTATGATATTGCCATCTAGAATCTTATACATTTTCAGTCTTCAATATCAAAAAAAGGGAGTCCTCTCTGAAATTCCTGTAAAAGGGGAAACATGATGGTAGAAAAAAAGAACTCTACTGAGGTGTCAACAGCTCCCACCACCATTCCTCAGACTCCTGCTAATACCGTAGAAAAGACCCTAGTGACATAATACAAAATGGGAATACCTCCCTGCCTGTCATTGTAGGTAATAAGCACCATGTCACTGAAGTATGCTCTACACTTATTCAAACAGACAAATACAACAAGTGTATTTTAAAAGTCATGGGGCGCCTGGGTGGCTCAGTCAGTTAAGCATCTGACTTCGGCTCCGGTCATGATCTCAAGGTTCATGAGTTCTCCCTGCATCCAGCTCTGTGCTGACAGCTTGGATTCTGTGTCTCCCTCTCTCTCTGCTCCTCCCCAGCTCGCACTGTTTGTCTCTCTCTCTCTCTCTCTCTCAAAAATCAATAGAACATTAAAAACAATTTTAAAAAATAAACAAATAAATAATAAAAGTCATATCCTGGGGTGCCAGGGTGGCTTAGTTGGTTAAGCATCCAACTCTTGATTTCAGCTCAAGTCATGATCTCACAGTTTGATTCGTGAGATTGAGCCCTGTGTCGGGCTCCCCACTGTGGAGCCTGCTTGGGATTCTCTCTCTCCCCCTCTCTCTGTCTCTCTGTCTCTCTCTCCCTCCCTCCCTCAAAAATAAAAAAAATTTAAAGTCATATCCTTATACTAAATATGAACAACTCTGGAAGCTAGTTTGTTGGCTTGTGTGTGTGTGTGTTATAGAAATGCATTTGTTTTTACCTCTTACCAACATAATACATGGTGAGTGCAAAAAATACTAATAATATATAAAGGAACAAACAAAAAAGCAAAATTCCACTAACCAATTTCAACTATAATTAAACTTTTGAAGAATATTCTCTTAGACCTCTTCTTCTATTTGTATATATACATGATATACTTTAACAACTGATTGTTTCTTTCATAAACATATCTTGAAGAACCTATCTATCAATAAATATATGATATAAATAAAAACTGACATAAGCTATCCTTTTTAAAGCTAGTATGATGGGGCACCTGGGTGGCTCAGTCAGGTGAGCAACCAACTCTTGATTTTAGCTCAGATCATGATCTCACAGTTCAAAGGTTCAAGCCCCACATCAGTGTGCAGCCTGCTTGGGATTCATATTCTCTCTCTCTCTCTCTCTCTCTCTCTCTCTCTCTCTCTCTCTTCTCTCAAAATAAATAAATAAGCCACATATGATAGTATGATATTACCACATATATATGTACTGTAATATATTTAAGAAATAAAGTACCGGTAATTCCCAGTTTCTTGTTATTATAAACCACCCAGAAACAGATACATTTATACAAATTGCTGTCTGGTGATTTCCTTTAGGGGATTTTCCCAGGAGTTGTGTTGCTGTGTCAATGGGTGTACACAATTGAATGCTGATACAGACTGCCAAACCCTTCAAAGGTGAGCACAAATTAAACTTTCCCCAAAAAGGCATCAGAGTGTCCCTTCAACTACACCATCCCTGAGATCTTATTTTCACCTCTGCTGATCCAACTGGCAAAGCGTGGCTGCTTTATATGAACTCTTCGATTTCAGGTGAAGTTGAGCCTGGGCACCCTTTCGTATGTTTTGGTTATCTGCATTTTTTCTTTGGTGAGTGCCCTCTGTATGTCCTGGGCCCATTTCTCTATTTGGAGGTTTTTCTTTTTCTAAATAATCTACAAGAGTTTTTTATGTATTAGGAATCTCAATGCTTTTTCACATATAGCATACATATCTTTGATTTATCTTTTAATCTTGCTTTTGGTAATGATTTAATATACAGAAGTGCATAGTTTTTATATATTCAAAAGTATCCACATTTTCCGTCTTGGTTTTTATCTTTGTTATTATGCTTAGGAAGTTCTTTCCCACACCAAGACTGAAAAAAATATTTCCCCCTTCTTATATTTCACTACTTTATCTTTTTATTTTCTACCTCTAGATTTATCTTCATATAGGAACTTGGGAGGGGGAAGAAAAAAGGAAATTAGGGAAGAGTTCAGCTTTTTACTAGCCAGTTGTCTCAACATTCTTTATTGATTAACCCATCTCATCCCAGTGGTTTGAAACACGTTCTTTATTTTATACCAAATGTCCATATACACCTGGGTCTAATTCTGGATTCCTTGTTCCACTAATTTGGTTGCCTATTCCTGTGCCAATAACACACTGTTTTATTTTTTTTGTCATTTGTTTTAATAGATTTTATGAAACTCCCCCTTTGTTGATTTTCTTTTAAGTTTTATTTATTTTGGAAGAGAGAAACGGGGGGGGGGGGGGAGAGTGGGAGGGAGAGAGAGAATCCCAAGCAGGCTCCAGGCTCAGCACAGAGCCTGATGCAGGGTTCAATCCCACAACTGACTCCAAGATCACTACCTGAGCCAATATCAAAAGTCAGACAGACGCTCAATCGACTGGGCCGCCCAAGCAGCCCTGATATTCTTTTTTAAGAGTCTTCTCACATGTTTATTCCTCTAAATACTAAAGTTTAGAATGATCTTGACAAGTTTCCCCAACCGAAGTCCTGTCCCCAAATTCAACTGTGTGTATATATATACATATATATACACACATATATGTATAACTGAATTTATACATTCAGTTCAAACAATTGAGGTTTATTAATATAAGAAAAATATAGCTCACTTATTCATATTTGCATCCTCCCCTCAAACGTAATATCTAATGTGAGAAAAAGAGCCATAACCTTTTATCTAGAGATGTCCATATTCTCATGCTATTTACAATATACATCTTTTAATTGAAAGATTTTTCTTTGTGCTATAAAAATGCCTAGCAATTGCAAAGTAATACTAATGCCATTACATTTGGAGTGTTTCTATAGTTCCAAACAACGATCTCTATTATTTGGAGGGTGCACAGTGTATATACCCTTGTAAGATTTCTCACTCACAGCGGACGGCTCTTCTACCTCCAAGGTCAGTGCTGGAGAAATGGGGCCACGAGCTGCTGGGCATCCCCTAGAGGATCGTTAGGAATGATGCTAATCAGACCTGCCTTCACACATTTTAAATGGCCAAGAAGCCACATCACTGCAGCCTGCCCAGTGCCGTCTGGAGGTCATGAATCATTCTCTACAAGACACAGGTCGCGGCTTCCAAACCACAGCCCCACATCCTGGGCACTGGTCCAACAAGGAGCAGGAGATGGGACAGTATTGCCAGGCACATGCTGAGAGACAGGCACCCACCCTCAGCACAAAAAGCACCCCTCCCAGAGCTATGAAGGGATCACCAGCCTCCCTACAGGCTAATGAGCCAGAAGTGCTGTCAATGTTTGAAGAACACAGGCCACCGCTCTCTCCAGAACACTGAGCCACTGGCTTCACACTTTAGATTTCCAGATACAGGTGGCCAGAGAAACCTTTACTGCTGAATATTTGCTGATCTCATCCACGGTTAGTAAAACGGTGGCCTGCAGGCCAGATTTGGCCCACAGACATGTTTTCTTTGGCTTCAACAATGTTGGATCACTTTTTGGAACCAATATTTAACAATTTAGAGATTTCCTGTATTTTCTCTTAAAAACGTAGGAAGTCTGGGCCACACTGGGCCCACGTTCCTGCATACCAACACTCAGAGCTGAGTGGGTCAGCGTGCTTCTATTAGTTATGAGACTGGAGTTTGCCATCCCAGCCTCCTTGTTCCCAGCAGTTTCTGATTTAGGTCTAATTTAGGAAGTGCTCAGATCTCTAAGCCAACAAAACATCTCAGGTTTTTATCCCCATATCAATTCTTCATTTAAAAAAAAAAAAAGAAAAAAGTCAAGCAACATATATGTAAGTGACGGAAAACACAAAAATCTAGAAGCTTAAAAGGCTGGGCTATATAGTCTGTATTCCTTTTTTTTTTTTTTTTTTCAACATTTTTTATTTATTTTTGGGACAGAGAGAGACAGAGCATGAACGGGGGAGGGGCAGAGAGAGAGGGAGACACAGAATCGGAAACAGGCTCCAGGCTCCGAGCCATCAGCCCAGAGCCTGACGCGGGGCTCGAACTCACGGACCGCGAGATCGTGACCTGGCTGAAGTCGGACGCTTAACCGACTGCGCCACCCAGGCGCCCCTATAGTCTGTATTCCTAATGTTCTAGGGAATCTGACATGATAGAATCAAGCTGAGAAAAACTTAACGTATTAAATTTATCACTCAAGGCTGTTTACACTTTTTTTAATGTTTATTTTTTGAGAGACAGAGACAGAGCATGACTGGGAGAGTAGCAGAGAGGGAGGGAGACACAGAATCGGAAGCAGGCTGCAGGCTCTGAGCTGTCAGCACAGAGCGTGACACGGGGCTCAAACTTACAGACCGTGAAATCACGACCTGAGCCGAAGTCGGATACTTAACCAACTGAGCCACCCAGGTACCCCTGACTCAAGGCTCTTTAGGTAGAGCCATATTGCACCCTTCCAGGTGGATTCAAAACATATGTTCTATTTTTAAAAGAAATAGTGCAAACTTCCAGTTATAAAACAAATAAGTCATGGGGATGTAACTATAGTTAATAATACCGTATTGCAGATTTGAAAGTTGCTAAGACAACAGATCTTAAAAATTCTTATGACAAGAAAAAAAACTTTGTAACTATGTGAGGTGATGGATGTTAACTAGACTTGCAGTGATCATTTTAACAGAAAGAAACATTGCAGGGAGCCTGGGTGTCTCAGTGGGTTGAGCGTCTGACTCTGTCATGATCCCAGGGTCGTGGGATGGAGCCCGGCTTAAGATTCTCTCTCTCTCTCCCTCTGCACCCCCACCCCAGCTTGCACTCACTTGTGTACTCTCTCTCTTAAAAAATAAATAGTGCAACACCCCTACACAAATGGACACTGAGTGCATATTACAAGCTTACTATTGGTAATTCGTCTTATTTCTTTTTAGAAAATTCATCATACGTTGTTGGTACAACAACCAACTTAACGCTTATAGTTAAAAACAAAAGCTTTAATGCTTGTCTCCCCTTTTTTCACTGTAAGTCCCCTACCAACGTAAGCTTAACGTTTACCTCGCGATTTATTCTATTATATTCACATATCATCCCTTCCTATGTTGGAATTGGAGAGGACAAGCAAAACATGCCAATATTCTTGGGCTAAATCCTATTAGAGAAAATAATAAACATTAATAGCTTGACAAAACCATTTTGTTGTAGAAAATAGATGGATTAAAATAATCAACTTGGGAACAACCCAACTATAAAAAAAAACACTTTTGAAACTACTGGAACAAAATAAAATTGAAAATGCACTGGGTATTAGAAGATAAGGAATTATTGTTGATTTTGTTTGGTATGATCATGGTTGTGGGTGCATGAGTGCACATGTGTGTATTCATAACTGTTACCGATACTTTAAAAAAGAAATAAACACCATGGGTTTGCTATCAGGTGGGACTTAAAAATCTTGGAATTATAGTCCTTCACAGTTGTAAGAGACTTTAAACATCACCTAGTCCAGGCATGGGAAGGAGGTTTCAATGCTGTCCTGAGAAGAAATTTTGGTCTTTAAGACTCAAAGAAAAAGAAATGCCACAAACTATGAGCAAGGTCAGCTCAGGGCACATGAGAGGAGACTGGGGCCATGTGCTACAATTAGTCTCCTTTAGAACCACTTAGAACCACCAGTCTAGTGGTCTTTCAGGGAGCTTACTACTTATTATTAAGTCAGCTCATTATTTCTTTAGACAGCTCTGTTCATTAAGTTATTTCTTCTATTTCGAGCTGTATATCCATTCGGTAGCTTACAACCACCAACATAATGGTAAGTCTAGTTCCATTTTAACTTGACAGCATTTGAACTATTTGAGGCCTCAAATTCTCCTGTTCTTCCCAGGTCTAAAACATCACCAGCTTCTTCGGCCCCTCCTCGCATGGCATGGTTCCCTCCTGGTCTTTACCACTCACCAATGACAGGCACTAATTATCTCTGTACCCATTCCAGCATGGCACAGTGGCACTGTTGGTGTCACATTGTCATAGCATAATCCTAAAAATGACTGTATTACGTTCAAATTTGGTTTTCAGGCTCTATGCATTCATTTTGAATTCAGATGCTCCACTTTGAATTCTAGCTCAATTTGTTAGTCTGATAAAGCCTTCTAAAATCTTTCTAGTTATCGACTACATGTGGGTCAATTTAAATGAATTTCTCAGAGTGTACAACTTGCCTTCCCACATTTCCTGACCCTGGCATGCCACCAGCCAGAGAATCCACAAAAAGGACTTCCTGGTCCTTCAGTGGCTCCTCAAATCCATCTACAGATTTGCAATCTTACAAAGAAAACTTTTAATCTTACAACTGAGACCTGAGGGACACTAACCAAGCCAGACACTATTTGACAATGTATCCCCTCATTGGCAGATAGGAAAAACAGGCCACCACAAATTGGCTTAACATAACTAATAAAGCAAGGTTTAGTCATTCACTCAACATGTGCTCCAAGGACTGAAGTAGGAAATTGAGGAAAAGAGAATGAATGACATAGCAACCATGTCATCAAGCTCATAGTCTCTCAAAACTAAATAGCTCAAGTAAAGTGATCAGTGAGGGACAAGGAGCTATGGGAGGTGAGAGAAGAGGTAGGTTTCTTTGACTGGGTTGGGAGGTGGCAGAAAAGGCAGCAAAAAGGAAACGAGAATTAGGACAACTCAATGGAAGAAGCAATAGGTCTGGAAAGGCAGATGGGATGGGAACAGTGGAGAAATGAGAAAATAAATACCAATGGGTTGAATAACTTTGTTCAGTTCACACATAGGGTCCATGAATACTGCCAGTGGGAAATCAAGATAGGAAAAACACAGAGAGGCAAAGCTGAATGAGACTGCTTCCCATATCAGGAGCCCCTAATCAAGGGATATTCATACCAAAGAACAGGTGACCAATCAAAAGACACAGGAAGGTGGGAAAGAAAAAAGAAGGCAAAAAAAAAAAAAAAATCAGAACCTAGGACAAAAAAGAAAATTTAAGTGAATAAATACGGTAAAGAGAGAAAAGCAAAGGGTGAGAAGACAAGAAGACAAATATTGTCCTCCCACTAACAGGAGGCTCCTCCGTTATTTATTTCCCTTCCTTGCCATTTAAATGTACTGGTTAGTGGCCTCTTTTCCCTCCTGAAGTAAAGCTGCAGACTTAGATCCCTAATCCTTATTTGTCTTCCATCTCCATATGCCCTTCATTAACAATCACTCTCCCTAAACTGCCTAATCCACCCCTAGCAAAACAGTCAACACGACTGATCCCCAAGCAGTGTTGGCCAAAGAAAAGCATGGCATTAAGAGAACAACTCACTGTCTTCAACGTACCTGAAAAGAGAGCAGGGAATCAAGTGAGGTTCTTTACACTCACCCGAGGGAAGGGAAAGGGGGATATGAAGAGAGGGTCTACAGAAGTGAGAATGGAGGAAAGGGACCAGGACCCAAGGAGCCACACCATCACTGGAAGGAGGTCAGGCATTCATTCATTTATTGCTCTTCCTCCCTCTACCCTACCCTTCCCTGCTGCAGGGCATCCAAAAGCCCACACACACAACCTCTGCAACAGCATCCCTTAGGTGTCAATTTGCCACATCACTTCATCAGTCCCTCATGATTAACCCAGACCCCTAACAGTGTCCTGCATTTTCCCTTTCAAAATATATGTCAATAAGATTCCACATTTGTTGGCTTCTCTGCCATGTCACAAGCCCATGAGGGAGAGAGCAATCTCACTGCTATATCCCTAGCACTCAGCACTGGGTCCGAACTCAGTCAGTTACTGTTGAATGAGTAAGGCACCGCAAAGACAAGTAAGTGTTATCCCTTGAGTTCCCTAAAATTCTGTAGTACCAAAAATTGATGTGGCCAAGATTGCTAACTATTCATGTTCTCCAACCTTTTGGGACACAGCTATACTAATTTCCCAACCTCCCTTGTGGTTCAGTGTGGCATGGGACTGAGTTCTGGTCAATGGGCTGTGTGCTCAAGTGATTATGCCACTTCCAAGATCACCCATAAGAATCGTCCTGTGCTTTGCCTCCATGCTCTTTTTTCCCTTCTGACTGGCTGGACTGAAGATGGATCCCTTGGGTGACCTTGGAAGCTACGTGTTGATACCTAGGACCCTCTGTGGAAAAGAGCCACCTCTCTGATCTGTTCATAAGAGAACTAAACTTCTCTTATATCTGAGCAATTATATATTTAGAAGTCTATGTGTTACAGCAGTTAACCTATCTAATTCAATAACACAATTGGGTTACAACTGAAGTTAAGCCTTCTTAACCTTTAACAGCCAGCAAGTGTTTGCCACTTTCCGAAGGAGAAATAAAGGCCATTCAGAGGGCAGTGCAATCTTTCTTGATATGAACAGAAGCTTGGTTTGCTCATAATCATCAGGAAAAGATAGTAACTAACCTTGCCTTGGGCTTGCCTGGGCTTGGGCCAGAGCCACAAAATAAGCTAGGCAAATTCCGGTGATGTCAGAACACTGGACAGTCAGCTTGCTGGCCTCGGCTCCTCTCAGAAGGATGGGTCACGCCCCATAGGCTCTGGACAAATGCCTGACTGCCTTCTCAAGTAGTTCGGCCCTGGCCTCATCGGTGCTTACCTTGCAAAATGTCATAAAACATTGCCCTGTTGTTTTCAGTGCCAGCTGGGGAGAAGCTGCCAGAAGCTTTTTCAGAAAGCCACACCAATCTGCACTGCCACAGAACAAGGGCTGTACCAAATGACTCTCCCAAATGAAGCATTCAGCCGGCCGGACAGAGATTCGACCTCAGACATAATTCATTTCCCTGTGGCAAAGCTCTTCTGCAGATGTGTTTGACTCTTTCTGTCATTTCCACCTAACGCTAGAGACTTCAAAGAGAGCCCCTCTCCCTGATAGACTACAGCACTGAGGTAATTGACTTACATTAAGAGAATTAGTGGCATGGACTGCATGTAATTGCTTGTTCAATCTAGGTCTAGGAAACTATTACAAGGGTAAATCATTGACTAACTCTTTTCACTTTTCTTCATTGAAGCTTTGTTTATTTCAGGAACTTCCAGATCCAATCGTTCTGAACCTTCTGGGGGCCACAGACCCCTTTACAAATACTATGAAATGTCTTCACTCTTTCACAGAAAAAAATACACGTCCATAAGCACACACATGTATTACATGTGATTTCAGAGTACCCGATTTACGCACTGGTCCCAGGTTCATGGACCCTTTAGTGCAGAGGTCAGCATACTTCCCCTCTAAAGAGCCAGATAGTAAATATCTTTGACCTTCTGGGCCATGTACAGTCTCTGTCATCAATTACTACCCAACTCTGCTGCTACAGGGTGAAAGCCGTCATGGCTGTGCCCCAAGAGAACTTTATTTATAGACATGGAAATCTGATTATCATATAATCTTCATGTGTCACAAATAATTGTTCTTCTTTTCATTTCTTCCCCCAGCCATTTAAAAAATGAAAACCATTCTTAGCTGGTAGCCTGTACAAAAATAGGTGATGAACCATAGTTTGTCAATCCTTGTGGCAGAGCATGGGTTCTGGATGTAAAAATATGTCTTTATTTTCACTAACTTCCGATGGAAATTTCACATTTCCTTCCATTGTGAATGTAGGAAGCAATTCTCAGTAGTGTCAACAGTAACTGTGACTTGGTCACCAGCAGAAACCACAGGTATGTTCCTACCACATTAGAGTGGTCACAGACAACACAAAATATTGATCACGCTCCTCACTATTCTTCAGTTATGCTCATTATTAGATCTTCCATTGTATCTTGCTATTTAAATGTACTGACAGAGAAGCACATATATTATTCTATCACAGATTTGATATTGAATATTTTGATAACTGTATTTGCATATGACTGACTTCCATTCTAACCATATATATTTTATTTTGTGGATTTAAAAAGAGAATTCTGAGCAGCAGCCCAGAGCTCTCACCAGATACCAAAGAGGTCCATAGTACAGAAAGGTTAAGAGGGCCTGAGCAGGCAAAACCATAGCATCTCCTACCAGAGCATTCACGTCTTCGGTTTTGTGGATGAGCATCCGTATCTCCTCTGGATCACCACTGAAGATTGCTTGGACCAGGGGTGGCTGTAAACACAGGAGAATTTGAATTAGAACTATACTTAAACATATTTAACTGCATTCAGATGCAGATGGCTATAAGAGGCGTTCCCCGAAAGTTTATTCAACAATAATCAATTGGCAGACAAAGATGAATATGGCTCGGACTCACCCACACTAGAAGTCTGGTGGGGGAGATAGCTGCATAGAGAAATAACTATAATGCAATTTGAAAGCCGTAACAGATAGTCACATCCAACCTGGGGCTATGAGTATGACATGAAAATCACCCATAATTGAAGACATCCTTGAAACACACTTAAATTTCCCAGCAAGGAAATTACCAAATCTGCAGTTTTGAGCATACAGTCCCCTATAGTTCCCGACCTCTCATTAGACAATGTACCCTGGTTACCCTCAGACAATTCCATTTCTAGAGGATGTTAATGGCCATGTTTCTGGCCTCGTGAACACTTCTTTTCAATGTTTGGAAAGCCTTTGAAATCATTCTCAAACGCTTCCCAGAGCTTAGCCAACACTAAAGGCACTGAGTGTTTCAGATGTGATTATATCCCTACTACCTGTTCAAAGTAAGTGGTATAATGGTGGGGTGGGGATCATGAAGGGGGATATTACTGAGCACTTATTATTGAACTCACCCACATTAAACAAGACCTGACACAGAGAAAAAGGATTCATAAAGAGTGATGGAAACAGAACTGAAAGAGAAACTTGCTCTGCTTGGAGGGCAAGTAGGGTGAAGAGAAGAGTATATCTAGAAAAGCTTCATGGAAGGCACTATAATGAATGAGGATGAGTTTGCAAACCAGGAAGGAAAGACATTCCAGGCACAGGGACCAGGGTGTGCAAAGGTGTGCACATGCAAAGAACCTGATATCTTAGAAATGCTGCCATCAATCTGGTGACCAGAGAGTGGGTAAAAGAAGAAAAGTGGTGTGCTCTGGGGTTGATGTTGGGCTCGCCCCACGTGAAAAAGAATCCTGTTCAAAGCCAGCTCCACCACTTGCCAGCCATGTGCTGAGCCCACATCCCGTGTGTAACCTGGGGGTGAGCATGATCTTTGCTGTCCAAGCCCTCATAGGATTGCTATTAGGAACAAATGAGATAATACATGGAAAACCCTCTGTAACCATACTACCCTACACGAATAACAGATGTTCTTACTAATAAATGCTTGGGGCACCTGGGTAGCTCAGTTGGTTAAGCATGTGACTCTTGATTTAGGCTCAGTGATGATCTCACAGTTCGTGAGATCAAGCCTCTCATTGGATCCTGCGATGACAGCATGAAGCCTGCTTGGGATTCTCTCTCTCTCTCTCTCTCTCTCTCTCTCTCTCTGCTTCTCCCTTTCTCTCTCTCAAAATAAATAAATATTTTTAAACAAGAAATGCTTAACAACGCTACTGTAGAATATCTGACCATTATTTTTAAACTTTAAAAACTTTGGCAATTACATATTCTCTCTCTCTCTCTCTCTCTCTCTCTCTCTCTCTCTCTCTCTCACACACACACACACACACACACACACACACACACACACCTTTTGGAAATACTTTACAGTAGTTCATGTCAGCAATAAGATGACAGCAGTTCCCCAGATGTGTCTGGCCATAAGAGTTATCTGAGATGCTTGTTAAAACAATATTCCAAGATCCCTTCCTTGGAGATTCTGACTTAGTCTATCTGGGGTGGAAACATGTGAATCTACTTTTAATAAAATGCTCACTTAACTCTTAGAACACTGGCCTAAGGTAAAATCATAAGCATCATCTGCCTCAACGTCTCCCTGTGCTATCTAAATGAGAATCCCAGTCCTCATTACCCCTATAAATTTTCTTTTCTCTTTTGCTACCCTCCTGTTGCCTTTCTTACAGGTTCTGGTGGTGTTTTGTGTTATTGGGGGGAGGCAATAATATAAGTATTATCAGTAGAATATAGTAAGACTCCTTGAGGAAACACTATATTTAAAAAAAATTTTTTAACGTTTATTTTTTGAGAGAGAGACAGAGACAGAGTGTGAGCGGGGGAGGAGCAGACAGAGAGGGAGACACAGAATCTGAAGCAGGCTCCAAGCGCTGAGCTGTCAGCACAAAGCCCGATGTGGGACTCTAACCCACGAACCTTAAAGTCATGACCTGAGCCAAAGTCTGATGCTTAACTAACTGAGCCACCCAGGCTCCCCAAAAGAAACACTATATTTAAAATGTCAAGTTACAGATAAGTATTTCAGTATGCCAGGAATTTTTCCACAGTTTTCCCCTGCTATAAAAGTTTCCAGCAAGTGGACAGATAGATGTATCCTTCTTTTGTCTCAAATACCCTCAATTCCACCTTCTTGCTAAGGTAAATGATTCAAAGATAGTTTCTTAAATTGCCGACAAGTAACTGGAAAGAAGTCTTGAAAAGAAAGCAAGTTTTCTATCAGTTTGGTGTTAGCTGGTTGATCTGCCCAAAGACGAGGAGATCCATCCACTTGCTGACCACTGCTAACCAAGTCTCCAGCTCAGTTGCCCCACGGCAAGGACCCTATTTCATATAAAACAGTCAGACACAAACTCAGGATTTCAACAACAATGCTAAATCTTGTTTATCTGTTCTATAATTCTCT
The DNA here is from genome assembly GCF_018350215.1 of Panthera leo. Classification (NCBI taxonomy): domain Eukaryota; kingdom Metazoa; phylum Chordata; class Mammalia; order Carnivora; family Felidae; genus Panthera; species Panthera leo. The sequence goes on from NC_056686.1 coordinate 182,413,683, forward strand.
GCTGTGCTCATAGTCAAATGCTTGTGTGCACTTTTCTATCTTTTTGAACCTGAAGAGAAAACAAATAAGAAACCTAACAGCCATATGACTTAGATGACAAGCAGGGGCAGAGTCTGACAAGACTTTAGTGTTAAATCAACAGTGATCAATTAACAGGTTAGAACAAACCCATCCCCATAAACTATGTATCACTGGTCACTTCAAGGAAACAGCTAGTTAAGCAAAGCCTCAGGTCACTCATGAGAGTCAGGAATGCACATAGGTTTTGTGTTGTTTCAGTGCTCACACTTCTCAAGAAAGACAAGAGCTCCAAGCTATGGCGGGAATCCCAAGGAAAGCCTCCCTGACAAAGCTGCCAGACAAGGATGCCAGCACAGTCCTTCAGCAGGGAGCTCCCCAAACACCTCCAGGACCAGTCACTGAGGCTGTTTTGAAGGGAGTCATCAATGCACAGAATTCCCAGCGGAGAATGGCATGTACACCTGCCCTACACCTCTGGGCCTGGCTCTGCTAAAAGCTGCTTTACAGAGTATTGTCAATGCACAGAATTTCTAGCATCCATTCGAAAGAAGCAACTCTTCCAGTGCTGCAGTCACATGTATACATACATACACACACATGTACATGCATACATTCGCACATATCCATACATAACATATCTACACTGATGCATGTATATACAGAGATACGTGCTGATTCACATACAAATCCCTCACACTCCCTGTGGAAGGGAAAAGTTCCTGTTCCCCAAAGCCCAGAGTCTTGCTGGATGGACATCTCTAGCCCCAGTGAGGCCATATCCACTGTGACATCACTGTCTTCACAACTGGGAATCTGAGCATCATGTGATTCCAAATCAGAACTTCATAGGTACATGCTGTGTTAGTCAGAAGCTGTGTGTTTGCTTAGATGTAATTCTTGAACTAAATTACTGTGGTTCTTGAGCAAATAGCATTGAAAAAAACCCAAAAACATTATGAGCGTGTGTGTGTGTGTGTGTGTGTGTGTGTGTGTGTGTGTGTTTCTCCAGCCTCTCAAATAAGGTATGCCCGGAGAGCACTCTGGCATTCCTTTTTGTTGGGATTTTTAATCCAATCCTGCTGTTTTATTTTTCCCTAGGTAAACACTTACCCTGAGAATATTTGAAAAAAAAATACACATCTAAATACTATCTCCATTACATGATCTTAAGAAAGGGGGAATATCCTAAATATTTTTGCTCATAAGTATCAAGTATTTATACTCTATTGACCAGTAATTTGGCAATCACTATATCTATTGTAGTGTTACCCTTGACCTGGATAAGACTTAAGCAAAGTCTCACCTGCAAAAGGACAGAGTCCTAAGCCTTGGTATGTATTAGCATTTCTTTCGGACAATTCATACACTTCAACACTAGCATATACAAAATATTAGTGCTCTGTGTGCATTAGGGTGTGAAGTTGAATAAATATAAACTCATAACAAGGGTCAAACTTGTTCAGTGTCAATTACTAAAATTTCCTTAGCATGTGTAGCAAGTGTATACTGAAGGTGATTTGTCATATGCTGTGGATACTGGCACAGTACCATACATAGATTCAGAAGGCAGAAGCATACTTCCTGGGCCTACTTTACCCATGGCGCCAGTGGGATTCAATATTCAGATGGGACCTGTCCTTGTCTTCTAACATCCCCAACTATCAGCACCCTACCACTACGACCAGAAGTGTAGACAGCTGCCATCTAGAAATGACCATCTGCCAGGCTGATGACATTGGACCCCTCTAAGACAGAAGTCAGAGCAGAAAGATCCCTTGGATTTAGCAGCCATTTAAAATCATGCAGCTTGCCTTGCCAACATTCATCATAAAAAGCTACTTTCTCTACCCACATCCCCTATCAGCCCATCCAATGCAATATTTTTTATTTTATTGTCAGCCTTCAAAAATAAATTGGGAAAATATTTGATTTCCAAAAATAAGACGCTACATCAAAAGTGTATTGATAACAGTATTTCCAAACTTTGAAGTAGAGTTACAATTCCACTAGGGGGAGCAAGATGGTAATTTGTTACCTGGGAGATAACAGTAACTGTTCAGGTTGTGCAATTAAGACAAGGTAGCTGGAAGATCCACTTTGTCAAGACCTAAGAGAACTCAAGCTTCCGAGAGAGAGAGAGAGAGAGAGAGAGAGAGAGAGAGAGAGAGAGAGAGCGCTCAGTAAAGAGTAAACACATATGCTACGCACATACCAAAACAAAAAACAAAAAAAGCTTTCCTATTGATCCCTGAGGGTCCAGGTTTAGGAAATCATAATGCAATCTAAAACTCAGGAGTTAAAGTATCATTTTCATCACTTAAAAACTCAATTCAACTATTCTTCAATTCCACTTTTAAAAAGTACTACTAGAAGTATCAGACAAGCAATTAGTTTGAGAGTAAAGCCCATCGTGGGTTTTATGAAGAGAGTGTAGCTGCTTTTGAGTACCTGCTCCATCTTGCAACGAGATTGTAGGCACCCCCTCCCAAATCCCTAATGAAACCACCAATTGGAGTTTTGCTAAAACCCTGTATAGTGTACTTCACATTCCCTTTGTTGGAGCCGCATGTTCTTTACTAATGAATTGGCTTTGGAAGATATGCAGGGTGATAGAAGCCATCACGTAGCATCTGTGTAACTACTGTCAATGGTAAGAAGTCTAAGAAGATGCTCCAGCACTTTGATTCAAATTCCTGGCATACTGCTTGTCTTTTTTTGGTTAGACTGGGTAATGAACGATTCCACATCTGAAAGAAAACATCTTGCATTCTAATCAGGAGTGGATGTGGGGAATTAATCAATAGCCAAGAAGAAAAACAATGATATTCTTAAACATCTGTCCATACTTGAGTATTCTGAGTACAGTATGTCATTAAAGCAAGATAGGAGCATGTTATTAGTGGCTATTAGCTGATGCAGCAATAATCTAGCCATATGAAACCATCAACTTATATGAACATGCTGAAACACTTCATTAGGTAACAACTGGTTTTTCTATGAGGCAGTGCTTGCATTTTTACAAAAGGATAATAAAAATTTGTTCGAGTCACTAGATTTAATGGACAAAACTTGTTAGCTCTATTCATGTGGGTCCTGCTGTGTGATCTGCTGAAAGGATGCCATTAAGTGCTTCCTGAATATAGATCACTCCTTATTTGGGAAGAAGTTCACTCTATCACAGAAAAATAATGATGATCATAAAGTCAAAATCTGTTTCCCTTAAGAACTGTACAAAACATACTGAGTCTCCATAAACATTTTTTTAAAAGCAGGACTTCATATCTGAAAACGTCTCCTACAGGCTATGCTACAGAGTAAATGCCTATAATATTTCCAATTACCTATAATTATTATTAAAAACAAAAAGGTCAAAATTCTAAGTATCAGTAATACCCTCTATGTAGCTATTTATTTACTCTATACTTACCAGAGAAGAACAATTACATTTAGTCAGAAAATGAAGAAATTATCTAATCTCTTCCAAAGTGAAAACAGTAATAGGTATGGACTATGGGGTAGCTATTCAAGGGCCAATTACTCAGTCTTTAAAACATTCATCCTTTGTTGTACCTTCCTTTCCTGACATCCTCCATGGCTATTTCTCTACCCTTTAATACTGCTGATTAGCACCTTCACCAGAGGATAGTTCACCCAAGGAAAAAAGAAACCCAGGCATGTGAACTTTGCTACTAGTTAGTCGCAAAAGATTAAGTAAAAGGAAGTGATGAAACAACGTACCAGTTAAATTGAAATCTGGAGGCGATGTTGATTTTACAGACCTGAGATCTCACTCTCTTTTTCTTCCACAGTAGGGAGATTAACATATGATATCATATTGACTTGGAATTAAATCCTAGCCATAATTTCCTCATTTATAAAATGGGGATACCGTAGCCATTTCATAAGACGTGTTTGAGAAATGGCCTGATATATGTAGACACGTAGTGTGCAGTCAGTTAAAATAGTGATTAGTGTTGCCATTGAATTGACAAGCTCAAAAACATTCATAGACAAGTATATTTATGTTCATCCTACGAAAGGAAAAATAAGGGATCTAAAGAGATTTCCCAAAAAATACAGAGCAAGTAAATCAAGTTAGGATCATAAGCCATTCATACTACCTCTAGAGTAGATAGGCCCATCATACTGGGAGAGAAGCTTTTACAAGCCGGAGAGCAAAAATCAAGTTGAGCCTGACTTGGTCTTTGTTACACTGGGCAACCTCAAAAAATGTTGCACAACTTCTCTGTACTCCAAGGTCTGACCTGTTGTGCCAAAATAATAGCAACTCACCTTAAAAAAACATCATCCCCCTTTGACTAATCAAAGGGTGCCAAATAATCAATGTTCATACCCATTGGATGGGACATGAAATCATAATTTCACTATTTAAGGTTACCATTAATGTGTACAGTTATACTTTTCCTTTACGATCTCCTGATGATCATAAAGAGACTGATCCCCTGGTTGGAGCTCTCAGCGGGGGGCGGGGGGTGGAATGATTTACCTGGTAGTCGCAAAGTTGAGACTAGAATTTAGTTTTCCTGATTCTCCAGGATCATCACTTTCTCTCACATGTCATTTTAATAGAATACAATAGAATACAATATAGTATAATGAATATATAATAAATATATGTAATTCAGGATTCAAAATTCAGCCTTAGTTTCAGGGTACTTCCCATGGAGAATTATTATATACTTCATGGCTCACTAAGGAAAGATGTCACTATATATATATATATATATATATATATATATATATATATATGTATATATATACATATATACACACACACACATATATCGTTTCTATATATGTGTGTATATCTATACTCTGTATGCATGTACATAGTGACTATATATGTGTATATATTTCTAGATATAGTTACTCTCAACAAACTAACAATAAAACAATCTTGCCAAAAGATGCAAAACAAAGAGGTACAATATATTTTAAAGCAGGGGCTCAGTGCAAGTTTGAGTTAGGAACACAGAAAAGGTAGGTGTTAACCTAGATTTTGAAGAATTAACAAAGGAGTAATCCCTCTTCGTGTTGAGGAATAGCCAATGAAGAGGTTAGAAAAGTAAATAACTGGGGTGCCTGGGTGGCTCAGTCGGTTGGGTGTCCGACTTCAGCTCAGGTCATAATCTCACAGCTAGTGAGTTCGAGCCCCACCTCGGGCTCTGTGCTGACAGCTCAGATCCCGGAGCCTGCTTCAGATTCTGTGTCTCCCTCTCTCTCTCTCTAACCTCCTCCACTCATGCTCTGTCTCTCTCTGTCTCAAAAATAAATAAACATTTAAAAAAATGTTTAAAAAGTTAAGTAAATAACTGGGTGGGGGGAGCGTCGTGCTAGCAGAAGGAGTTTTAACCCAACCTTGAGGGGAAACAGGAACTAGGGTCTTGAGCAAGAGAACAGCAGAGAGTTTTTGCAAACATTTAATCTATCCATTACATGCGCCAGGCATGGCAGAAAAGAAGGGAGCCAGAGAACCCAGTCAGACTATTGCCACAATCTAAGGCATCACAGGAAAGAACTTTCCAATCTTCCTATGTCTCCCTCTCTGCTACTTACAGGGCCGTAGTGGAAACAACAGATACTGTTGTCAGTTCTTTGATGCCGCTCTATTCCTGGATGCAGGTTTGGCTCAGCATCTTGGCCACTTTCCTTCACTCTTTATATATAGCCCAAATCTGCTGCCCCTGAGACACTAATGTTTCCAGGTGAAATTGAGGTTACTTCCTTCAGTTCCTGGAACACTTCCATTTTTCCCCACAGAACCTCTGCTGAAGTCAGTTCTGTTTTGTCAGACTTGTCACTTGATCCCTGAATTTAAATCACAGCATTTCAAAAATAGGCCACTTCCATAAAGAGAAAAGCAAAACAAAACAAGGCAGGCATATTTTGCCAAATGCCATATTTTTATTGGGATTTGCTGCCAACCACCCACATCTTTTTTCAGTCTGTCTAACTTTCAAACAACTTGAGATCAAATCAAAACTTTAGCTAAGTTAATTTAATTAGTGTTCGGGAGTTAACTTTTAAAGAAAGTTAATTTAAACAAGAGCACAATGGATCCGAGAGGTTAGTTAATAGAAAATACTTAGATGAGTGTAATTTTAGTAAAATAAAAAGAACAGCAATATCTTTCTACAACAGTTTCCTGTTTTGAAAAATTGTTACAGAGGTTTTGTTTCCTATCTTAGTTTTGGTTACATTCTTTGTATAACTCTATTTTCTAGCATATTGAATTCAGACGGTTTCAAAAATGAAGGGTGATTTGATAACGTTAATCAGTATAAGCTGTTTTAGTGATCTCTGTGGAAAAAAAATGATACAGCCAGATGATTTTCAGGGTAATAAGTGTATTGAGTATAATTTCTTTGTTCAGATACAGAAAGTGGTTCTCTGTTTAGAATGGATCATACAACATTACTTTTTATTAATATCTGGTATGCATCTCCCTTATCATAATTAGGGCAATGATAAAATAGGATTCCCAAAGAAAAAATATGATAGAAGATGACTTATAACTACAGTAATATTTTCTCATGATCTAGAGTAATAATTTTTGAGGAGTATTAGAAATTGGGAAGCTAAGCAAAGCAACTTAAAAGTAACAACAACAAGCAGTGCCTGGGTGGCTCCGCTGGTTACGTGTCAGCCTCTTGAACTCTGCTCAGGTTGTGATCTCGTGGTTCGTGAGATCAAGCCCCGTGTCAGGCTCTGCACTGAGTGTGGAGCCTGCTTGGGATTCTCTCTCTCTGCCCCTTCCCCCGCTCATGCTCTCTCTCTCTCAAAATAAATAAATAAAAGCTTAAAAAAAATAACAGCAAAATCAATGCAGAGAAATAAAAGGCACTCACCAGGAAGGTGGCAATTTCTTGAGAAATTAAGAGGGATAGAATGACCATATATGAGATATAGAGATTAACTCAATCACATGAAGTCATTCATGATTCAGGCAAACTCCAAATTGGGTTTGTCTAAAATTTGTTAGAACCGGGATTCTTTCAAAGGCCACTTTTTGCCCAGTTAAGTCATTCTAAAGTTCATAAGAACTTCCCCTTAAGGATTCCCCTTAAACTTTCTCCTTCCTCTCCTTAGTTTTTTGTCTTTGAATTCCTTATGCGTTCCTTAGAAAGGGAGAAAACTCTCATACTCCACTGCCTCTCCCCAGGGAGCCAGGTGAGAAATTAGGGAAATGTGTGAAACTGGGTCACCTTCCTGGCCCTGCCTATTCAAACCACTTGCAAATCTAAGGCACAGTGTTGACCAGCACCTCTATTAGTCTCTGCCTGAGATGACTGGAGGGTTCCCTTCTGCCCAGGAAAGTCTCACAAGGAATGCAAATCTATTAGGTATTCTGCCCATTTCCCCATCCAATGTCCTGGCAAGGGAAGGGCATTCAGTAACAGATATCAAAGGGAAATGATAAGGCAGCAGGAAGAGAGGAGTCCAAAAGGCTGAAAAACATTAGATAATATAAAATGGGAAATTTTGCAAAAAAAAAAAAAAAGGACAGTCACATCACACTTCCTTACAGAAACACCAACCCAGTTCATTTTCCCTTTATTTCTCTACACAGCACCCTGCCATCAAGACATAAAAGTTATGGGGTTTTTTTTAATTAATCTGGTATATTTCAGGCAACAACCACATTCAACTCAATCCAATAAATATAGATTAAACCAAGGGCCTGCATGGCTCAGTCAGTTAAGTGTCTGACTCTTGGTTTTGGCTCAGGTCATGATCTCATGATCTGTGGGATCAAGTCCCATATGGGGCTCTGCATAGCTTGCTTGGGATTCTCTCCCTCCCTCCCTCTCTGTCTCCCACCCCCACTTATGCTATCTCTGTCTCTCTCAGAATAAACTTTTTAAATTTGTTTTAATGTTTTGATTTATTTTTGAGACAGAGAGAGACAGAGCATGAGCAGGGGAGGGGCAGAGACAGAGGGATACACAGAATCCGAAGCAAGCTCCAGGCTCTGAGCTGTCAGCACAGAGCCCAACGTGGGGCTTGAACTCATGGACTGTGAGATCATGACCTAAGCCGAAGTCAGATGCTTAACTGACTGAACCACCCAGGAGCCCCATAAATAAACTTTTTTAAAAAAGATTGATTAAACCTCAGAAATCTACTGAGCTTAAGAAATTTAGACACTGAGATGTTGTAGTCAGTCTTCCCTTGAAAGAGTTACCGAGGTGTAGAATGAAATATATGAGTATATAACTTGGATGTAAGGGAAACAGCATAGAAGTACATGAAGAAGGGAGAGTGATCACATCTGGTGTCCTGAAAGATGCAGCCTTTGAAATGAATATTGAACCTTATAAAGGATTTAAATAGGAAGAAATAGAACAGGAAGTGAGTGCTCCTACCTCAGAAGAATGTGAGCAGATGCGGGAAGACCAAACATGCACAGGGACAGTTTCATTTGGCTGCAGCATGAGAGAAGGGAGGTGAGCTGAGCAGTAGACAATGATCATATTACAGAAGGCTTTGAATGCCAGGCTAAGAAATTGAGACTCCCTTCTCTAGCACTGGGGAGCCATGCATGGTTTTTGAGCAGGAGAGTGACCTAAATGGTACGCTTCAGAACAATCTGTGGAAATAATGGCCTGCATGATGAACTGGAATTAAAAACTAGAGTGATACAATAAGTTAGGTGACTTTAACAACAGTCTAGATGGGAGGTCCTGGGGATGGAGTGCCCCTCCATTGTGAGAGAAGCATTCTGCTGGTGGCCAAGATGCGGATCTAGAAAGTCAATGAACTATGCCCACCCTGAATGCAGCAAGAGCTACCCCACTCAGGCATGGCTGTCTATATTCAGAAAGACTCTCACCAGCTTCCTCTGTGGGAGGCAGGGAGCCGCCCCAACCACCAGCCAAGGAGCACCGGAAGTTCTGCAGCATTTACTTTTTTTTTACTTTTCCACTTGTGCAAGGCCCTCCCATTGCTTACTCGGTTCAGTTCTGCCCTGGGACAGGAAGCTCCCAGGGAGCAAACATCAGTTAGCATCCTGCATCTGAACAACCTGCTACTTCTCTCCCCACCCCACCACAGAAACTAGAACATCAGGGCTTTCGGTTTGGGTGCTACCTTTATAGTCTAGGTTTTGGTAAAAAGAAAACTTATCTTCATGTCATGAGCTGAAAACAGACAAAACTTAATCCACGTTATCTTTATTTCCCAATTCTAAAATTTAGTCAAGAAGATAAAACTCTTTTCTTTTTTCAATCATACAAAGTTTGAAAAACAGGAAGAAGTATTAGGGAAAGGGACTTTCTAATGCACGAAAACCTCTACCCATTTTCTCTTTCTCTTATGTTTGCAGGGTTTTAATCTTAGAAGTTGTCCTATTGCAACAAGACAAAAACAAGGTAAAGAAAAAACTTAATAACCTCTCCTAATGTTAGCAGCCTAATGTGTATCCTTCCACATCTTATGTTCCTGCTGATATATAAAAATACAAGTATAGATGTAGGAGGTTACAATGTTATCACAAAAGTACGATTTACTCTTTCTTGCTATTTGTAAAATAATAATATATTGAGGCCATCCCCCAGGTCAGTAGTTACAGGATTAACACATTTCTTTCAATAGCTATATCATATTCCATATCATGGATATGTCACAATGTATTTTATTATTCCCCTTTGGATGAACATTCAGGTTGTTTCTAGTTTGTGCTGCAACAAACCAGCTTCTGTCAGCGTCTATCCTTGCCAGGGCATTTCACAGAAAAGTGCTACCAGAGCTAAGGTGTTTTCTGAATACCTACTATATGCTGTTTTTATAAAATATACAATAGAAATGTGTGACATAGTCCCTTCCTCAGAGCATGCCAAATATAGCTGGGGACATAAGCCTAACCCACACAAAACAATTAAACTGTGCAAGACAGGACTGAACCGTGTTCCATACACTTTACGCAAATGGATGCCAAGTTTTCCTTCCACACGGTGACAGACTGGAGAGATAGCTCGGAGGACCTTTTAGCCTTAACATTTTAGGGGCTTTCTTGGATTCAGGAAAGGGGGAAACAAGAAGAGCTAAGAAGTCAGTGGTCTGTGTGTGTTCAAGTCTGGCAGGACTTGAACAAGGCCAGAAAATGGTTTAGATCCATGGAGAAAAAAAAAATTGTATTTTGGAGTGACAAATGAGCCATCTTTACAACTTTAGACACATATATGCTTGGAGAATGACAATAAGCAGTTCCTTCTCCAAGTCATTGCAATTCCAAACAGCCTCTCTTATATTCTTCCCACCCCCACCCAGCCTCCACTTAAAGACATAGAAGAATCCAAAGCTTAACTGCCACAAAGCATTATACTAATGCAGATTTAAAATGCATTACTTCAAAAAAAAATAAAATAAAATAAAATAAAATGCATTACTTCCAGCCAGCAAAAACTTAAAAATACTCCCCAAATTTCTTCCACGCACCCCCCGTCCTTCCCATGCCCAACCTACCCCTGCTAACACACACACACACACACACACACACACACACACACACACACACACACCCCATACTTTTTCTGTGCCCTTTAAACAACAGCAGTCATTTATAGTGTTCCTGTCCATCTGGAAAATAACACGAATAACATGGAATAAAGTAATAATAAAGTCTGAGTGATTTAATTCAACCAAAACCTGAGTTTTTCTGAGAATCAAAAACTCTGTTAAAAAGGTTGGTATTGATAAACTAGCCACTACAGCATTGGTCTTTCACTCTACCTTGCAATGCTATGTTTGCAACTTACCAAGTCCATTTAAATATAAACCATGTTTAATGACATGTTTTACATTTCATCATACTGGAAATAGGATTTGAGAGCTCACTGTTTATGCCAGATATGTGTTATGCCTCAATAATGTATATAAGTAGCTCTATGAGAAAGTTCTGAAAATGAATTACGCATAAGAAATTAGGCATGTGTTTTTTATCTCAAAGATTTGAGATTTAAAAGTTGTATGTAATTTTTAGGGGTGCCTGGGTGACTCAGTTGGTTGAGCATTGGGCTCTTGATTTCGGCTCAGGTCATGATTTCACAGTCCAGGCTGGAGCTTGCTTGAGATTCTGTCTCTTTGTCTCTGTCTCTGTCTCCTTCTTCCTCTGCTCCTCCCTGCTCATGCTCACTCGCACGCTGCCTCAAAAGAAAAAATTATTTTAAAAAAAAGTTGTAGGTAATTTTCAATCAAAGTTGGCACCACAAGGAAGTCTATGATTCTCTTTTTTTTCCCACCAAACTTTATTCAGAAAAAAGCCACTGATGGGTCCAGGTGATGGTAAGCTCACTCGGAGAGAAAAGCAAGGCCATCAAGCATGGTCATGTCTAAAATTAGCTTTCAGTGTATTTTCTAAACTTTAGGAAAACAAGATTTATTCCCAGGATGTTAACTTGAATGCCAAGTTCAAAGACATAATCTTGACAGTCATATTGCAGAAAATAAGGGCTTTTAAGAAGGAGAAGGAATTACTGACTTTCAGTAAAACCTAATTTACTATGTGTTTTTATTTAGCAGTAGGAAAAAAAACAAAAGATAAAAGCCCTTGACCTCTGCTGTACCATTCCAACCACAAAGGTGACTGAGGTCTGAGATTGGGTCCAGAGTCGTGAGGCCTCCTTGTGACCTGACTGAGCATAATTGATGTGCCTCCTTTCTCGATGTCTCCATGCTCCATTCTCCGCACCAGCCTCCTCACGACATCAGCTCTAAATGGTATGGAGACTCCACTAGTGTCTTTGCAGGTCAAGGTCTAGATTTGGGAACTGGCAACACGCACCTAACATCAAAGCACTTAGCAACTGTTACCCAGTCAACACACAACATTCCAGCAGTTTAAAATGCACAATAAGATCATGGTTCCTTTGAGATCATAGTCCCATTGTCCTAAATAAGGGGGATTTTTGGCTGCCTTTCCTCCTCCCAGGGCTAGAATTGGGGGCTCAGCCAAAGGCAGTAAAACCAGGGTCTCGTGGGACAGAAGCAGCCTGCCTGGACGTGTTGAGACCTGTTCTCTCTTCTAGAGTGCTCTAAGTACAGTTGGCATGTGCAACCACATTTCTCCTCTTGAATCATGAACAATCAAAAATGTCAAAAGGAGGCCAATGGGGGAAGTGGAGAGATATTATCTGAGGAGTCAAGAGACCTGGGTTTACACTAGCCTTGGCGAGTTGGTATTAGATAGCTATGGCAAATAACAAAGTTAGCAGAAACCCGTTGCCTCACCAGAAAAGATGAGTTCAAAACTACCAACTCCCTGAGGACAAGAAGGGGAAGACCAGATTTTTTGAGGAAAAAAGCCCACCGATGATTCTGACGCAATAAGTTAGAGATGGCAATCCCAGCACAAGCACATGTATGCTCCTCAAACATGCCATACTGAATGTGGTCCTGCATATCAACACTAGAAATATTACACTTTGACCCTATAATCCCACTTCAAGGAAGCTATCCTACAGAAATAACTAGGTATACGGACAACTCTTATAGAGAGGTATTCATAGCAACAATATTTATGATAGTACAAATCAGAAAGGAACCAATGTCAAAGTTAAGTACATTATTAAATAAGTTATAATACACGAATCCACAAAAGCTATGAAAGGGCTGACAGGTACATGAAAGATGCTTAATATCATTAGTCATTAGAGAAATGCAAATCAAAACCATGAAGATATTTCATGTTCATGGATTAGAAGAAGTCATACTGTCAAAATGTCCACATTACAAAGCAGTCTATAGTTTCGATGCAACCCCTATCAAAATACCAAAACCACAATGAGATGCCGCTTCAGACACACTAGGATGGCTAACATGAAACAAAACAAAGACTAGGTGTTGGCGAGAACACGGAGAAATTAGAACATTACTGATGACAGCGTCAAGTGGTGTAGCCACTGCGGAAACGGTTTGGCATTTCCTCCCTTAGTCAAACATGGAATGACCCAAGATTCCAGTCCTAGGTAAACACTCAGAAGAATCGAAAATGAGTGTTCAAACGTAGTACACAAATCTTCATAGCAGCATTATTCCAGCAGCCAAAAGGTACAAGTAACCCAAATGTCCATCAGCTGATGGATAAATAAATGTGGCATAAACATGCAAGGAACACTATTCAGCCAAGAAAAGGACTGACGTCTGGTGGCACACGTGACAACACAGATGAAACTTAAAAACATTATGCTACATGAAAGGAGCCACCGAAGTCACAAAGAGGCCATGCATCATATGGCTCCATTTATGTGCAATATTCAGGTTAAGCAAATTCATCAAGACAGTAAAAAGATTAGTGGTTACCGGGGATTGAAAGGGGGGGAGGGAATGGGGAGTGAGTGGGGTTTCCCTTTGGGGTGATGAAAATGTTCTGGAAGTTAGGTTGTGGTGACGGCTGTACAACCTCAGAAATGTACTAAACGCCACCAAACTATGCACTTTACAATGGTTAAAATGGTAAATTTCATGTTGATTTTACCAAAATTTTTTAAAGTTACAATCATAAAGTGGAATATTTTAGTTATTAAAATTGATCTTTTGAGGGAGTTTAATAAGATGTAGAAAATGTGGGAAAAGCAGTGTGTGAAACTACTTATAGTGTGACCCCAGCTTTACAGTATATAAATACACACAGAAAAACAAGGAGTGAAAAGGAAATTTCTAAAAATGCTGAATTGGGTTATCAATAGATACATTTTTCGTCTTATATTTTTCTGAATTTTCCCAAATTTTCTATATTATTTTTATTGTTAAAATATTAAATTATAATTCAATATTGTTTTATAATTATAAAAATAAACCATTTTTTTTTTAAAGGTGAGACCAGGGCGGGTGGGGGGGGGGGGCGCGGACCTTGGTGGCTCAGTCGGTTAAGCATCCGACTCTTGGTTTCAGCTCAGGTCATGATCTCACGGTTTTGTGGGTTCAAGCCCAGCGTCCAGTTCTTTGCTGGCAGCTCAGAGCCTGCTTGGGATTCTCTCTCTTCCTCTCTCTCTCCCTGCCCCTCCTCCACTCACGCTCTCTCTCTCTCTCTCTCTCTCTCTCTCTCAAAATAAATAAATAAACTTAAAAAAAATAATAATACAAAAATAAAAGAGGAGATCAGATGACACTTTGGGACACAGATGGGAAAAAGATAACAAGAATAATGGAAGGTCTAAAAAACATATGATGTCATGATGTAAACAGCAGGAGCTAGACAGCATTATGGAATGGTTAAGACTGCAACACTGGGGAGAATTTATGTCCCATCCAAAGCTGGAATTGTGGCTCCAGATTCTTTGGAGTTTTCAAGAAATGCCGCAGCTCCGGACGGTTCAGTGAAATGCCCTGGGTTTTAAACCTTGGCAACTTATTCAATACTTTTCAAACCACAGGCCAAACAAAACACATCTGTGGACTGGATGTAGCCCACAGGCGCCAGTTAGCAAACTCAAGTTTATAGGAACAGGAATGTTTAGCCTGGAAAAGAAAAACCTTTGAACAGAGATAGTAACTTCAAATATCTACGGAAAGGCTATGTGCAAGATGGTGTGGACTTAATCCATTTGTCTCTAGAAGGCAGAACCAACCTAAAGGCTAGGTGTGGGCGAGAAGCAGAATAATGCCTAGTAAACAAGGGAGTGGTTTCTATTAGAGCAGCCGTCAAATAAACAGGGACTTCAAAAATGCATGGAGGTGCCCATCCTTGAGGTGTTCCAGCGAAGACTACAGAGACTTCTGCTTAAGTCAGAAGTTGGACTAGGTCAAAGGCTCCCCATCATGGGGGAGTATCAGAAACTTGAAAAAAAAAACCACAGATTTTTGGACCCTATTCCAGAACCATGGGGTGAGGCCTAGGAGTATGTATTTTTCAGAAGAGTCTCAGCTGCCTGGCAGGTGGCTCAGAAACACTGCATTGAACCTCTGAATCTGTACTGGAATTCTATTATTCTAATCCACAGTTCTACCTAGCTGGCAGACTAGGGAAGGAAAGACTGAAGAAAGAAAGAACAATTTACTGGAACTCATTATGGCTCTGTGCTAAATGTCTTCTTTATGTCATCTCCCTGAATTTTCACAACAACCACATGAGGTCAGAAGCAATGTCCTCCATCCCACTTCCCAGAAAGAGAAACTGAGGCTTGTAGATTTGAGTATGGCCCAAGGTCATTGCCACCACTGAGAAGATCTTTCTGGCTCCAAATCACACGCTAGTTCAACTATTCTGCATCGCCCTCCTCTGACCCATATGACAAATATCTCAAGTGGCCCTGATGACCCTGATGAGATACACTAGGTGGAGGGGATTCAACAATGATTAAGATACAGTCCCTGGCCTCGAGAGGCTTTGGAATCTAGTGAGGAGAGCAGAAAAGTAAGCAATTACATCACAGTGAAAACTAGGGGGTCACACAGGAGGAGCATCCAATCTAGCCTTGCGTTATCAGGGAAGGTTTCTGGGAGGAAAGAATGTCAAAGCCAGGACTCTAAGGTGACAAGGGAAAAGAACTTCAGGCTGAGGGTGCAACATCTACAGGCCCGGAGGCCAGAGGGAGCCTAATGTGTAAGGAAATGTGAGAAATTCAGGGTGGCTGGAGAATGGGAAGCAAGACATGGGCCTGGCAAGGTAGGCAGGACAGAGCCCCAAGCACTCATGTGCCACACTAAGACTGCCATTTATCCTAAGAGAAACAGGAAGGGTTGAGGCTTAACACAAAGGAGTACCTCTTCAGAATCACATTTTATGAGGATCAGACTGGCTATAGTGTGGAAATGGATTGGCAAGGCAGGGTCCACGTGGAAGGTTGGGGCAGAGAATTTCAGTGAAAAGGTGATGGTCACCCACACAAAAATGGTGGCAGGGAAGATGTTGTGAAGCAAAGATGATGTGTCTTCCATCCTCCCTTCCTTCGTTTCTCCCTCCCTCCCTCCCTTCCTTACTTCTCACGGTAAATAATACTACAGAGCCCTGGCTATCTACTGGCCATTCTGCTTGGGCAAAAAGAAACCTAGTCCTTGCCATCATGGAGTCTGTCCTCTGCTAGGCAATAGATGTTTGTGGAAAGTACTTTCAAAAGTATTAAATAATAGACAAAAAGCACACTGGTTGGTTAGATTGCCAAGAATAACACAGATGGTAAAGGATGTTAGAGGGCTGGCTTCTCCCTCCTCCAGCATCAATTCTCAAAGAATCATTAAGTATAAGAGCCCCATAAAATAAATCTGAAAAGTTACATCCTAACAAAGCAAGTACTCCTCAGAGTTGTATTCTTAAAATTCATATATGAGAAGGTAAACCAGACTGTCTGCTTTTGGTGTATTTCATTCATGGAAAGTAAGAAGAATTTACCTACATTTTAATTCCTCATTCCTCAAACAGAAATGACTGCCTGACTAAAAAAGAAATGGGGATGGAGTACTAAATTAATAAACAGAAGAATTATTAAAACCTTACTAAATGTGGCCTCACACTAAATTAAATGAAAACCCTTCTTGCTGTACTCGGGATGTTTGCTAGGTGCATTGGCAACGAGTTTGGATTCACCCAAAAACTGACCACAGAACAAGCAACAAGAGCATCATGACTTGGAGGGAAGGCAGCAGGTGTCTGAAGGGGCTTTCTGCTCAGAGCCTTACCAGACGTCAGGAGGGGGCTTCCGGTGCTCTGACCTTCCCCAAGTCTGCACTATTCCATTTCCTGAATTACTCCAACCAGTCCCTGGTCACCAGTGAGGCCAGGACATTCTTACCAGAGGCCTACTTGTTTAAGTCCTGGTTACAACATTCTTCTCACTCCTCGGTCCCAGCATAAGAATCACCCTCAGTTAAACAGCTGTGTCTGTGGATGGCACATTAAGATGCTTTTCTTCTACAGGTGATTTTCATGATTTTTTTAAATTTGTTTTAATGTTTTATTTATTCTTGAGAAAGAGAGAGACAGAGCACAGGCAGGGGAGGGGCAGAGTGAGAGAGGGACACAGGATTGGAAGCAGGCTCCAGCCACTGAGCTGTCAGCACAGAACCCAATGTGGGGCTCGAACTCACAAACTGTGAGATCACGACCTGAGCCGAAGTTGGACACTTTACCCACTTAGCCACCCAGGTGCCCGAGGTGGTTTTTATTTTTTGTGACCTCTCAGATGACTTCTGATCTTTGTCATTCCAGCATCTCAATGGCCAGCAAGGAGAAAAAGTACATTAGAAAACGAACTTGTTGGGGTGCGTGGGTGGCTCAGTCAGTTAAGCATCCAACTTTGGGTCAGGTCATGATCTCGTAGTTTGTGAGTTCAAGCCCCACGTCGAGCTCTGTGCTGACAGCTCAGAGCCTGGAGCCTGCTCCCGATTCTGTGCCTCCCTTTCTCTCTGCCCCTCCCCTGCTCATGCTCTGTCTCTGTGTCAAAAATAAGTAAACGTTAAAAAAAATTTTTTTTAATGAACTTGCTCCTGCTCCTTTCCATTTTTCACTCGGCTCTTACAACACTAGCTCAGGTAATCACACCGCTGATCACTGATTGTGATCTTTCATGGGTGTGTTATATAGCTTTCCCTGGTCTACCAGCAAAGGGGAGCATACCCCATGGGTTGGTAGTATGGAGTCAAAATCTGCTTCCCCAGAAATGTTCTAGATGGAAAGAAATTGGATCCCACACAGTCAAATAATCCTAACCTTGGTAGATTAGAGAAGAACAAATGACTTAGAGGCATACATGCCCTGGCTCCTTTGAGCCAGCTTCCAAACACGATCAACTTACAAAAAAATGTATTAGATTCCTAAAAGTAAAGTTTGAAGACACCCCTTCCCACCTTTATAAATTGTACCACAAGGAAAGAAGAGAAGATGCCAAATGGTGATGGGCGCTTTTGTTGCCATTATTAGCTTACGGTTTTATGGTATTCTTGGGACAGTATTGAAAAACTCTAAAAAACTGATTTCCTCAGACTTTCTAAATAATCTGTTTTCCTCTGGATACTCAAAGAGATGCTTAAGATCTGTTAAGCATTTTAGATATTTTCTCTCCAGCTCCAAACCAAAGTGTGATCTAAAGCTGTCTACAGGGGCCCTCGTGGAGAACGCTCAGTGCTGATAACCACCCCCATACATGCCAACAGTGCCAGGACCAAAGGGAGGTCAGAGAGAGCGCTTGCGGTCTTTCTTTGGCTCTAGGCAAAACTCATCTGATTATCGACTCCACTTCCCCTTCCCTGGCTCCCCAGGGGAAGAGTGCAGGGAAGCAAATCTTCAGGAAAAGAGCTATCAGTTCTTTCAACTTTCCCATGGAGAGGCCCAAAGGCCAAGCCACGTCATGCCACACCCCGGTTGATTGTGTCAACAATCGCTTTCATTTTAATGCTTTCAGATGGGTTCTAATGTAACCTTGGAGAAGAATAACCCCAAACTCTGTATAAACGACCCATTTTCTCCAGGCTGTTTGTGCCCCTCTCTCAGAATATAGTATGATTCATCCATTAGGCTATCTGAAAAACAAGCATGGACCATAAAGGCAAAGCGGATACAGCAGCCAGTACTATCGGAGGCAGCTCTTTGCTTTGTGTTGCTCAAGTGATTCATGAACGTAATTCATTGCCTTGCCTACGGTTCACATGATCACAGCTCTTCAGAGATGAAAAGGCAAGACATTCTGAGCAGTTTCTCCAAATGAACCAAATCTTGATGCTGTTTATTGGACCTCAGGATCCCAAACCCTGACTTCATAACCATGTGAATGGACACCAATAACAGGATAAATATGAAATCTATAGAAAACTGAAGAAAACAACTTTTAGTTGGCATCATGCTTTCAACCTGTTAAATCATTTACCAGAGTAAACCTGAAACCACATTCTTTGATCCCCAACTGCTCTCAAGTGGGAAAGCAAACGAAGAGAGAAATGATGGAATGGGTAGTGGCTGGGTAGTTGGAGAAAGGCATGACAAAGACACAGAGGGGCCCTGGGTGGCTCCGTCGGTTAAGTATCCAACTTCGGCTCAGGTCAGGATCTCACGGTTTGTGGGTTCGAGCCCCGCGTTGGGCTTTGTGCTGACAGCTCAGAGCCTGGAGCCTGCTTCGGATTCTGTATCTCCCTCTCTCTGTGCCCCTCCCCCGCTCGTGCTCTGTCTGTATCAAAAAATGAATAAACGTTAAAAAAAAATACGCAGTCAGAGCTGCTACTTCCATTCCCGTGTCTCTAGCAGACATCACTAATCAAGCATGACACTCTTTTTGGTCTCACAGATACAACCTCAGAAGCTTTCTCAACACATCTCAATCCATCGGTTGCATACAAATGATAAAATGTTGACCGGTCTTTTATTTAACAATTTTATTTTATTTTCCTCTAAGAACAGGAATCACTTATGTAAATCACGATGAAAAGCTCGAAAGGGTGAAGTGCTAAAACAACAGCTTCTGATTTCTGTAAGATGGACAGATAAGGGTGCTGCCTCAGCACACGGCACAAGGTTGCCTTATGAGCCAGGAGAACAAAGAATCAGAGCACGGGTCTGGTCTCAGAGGCAGTAAGAACAGGACTGCAGCTAGGTGAGGGCTGCCAGGGAGAGAGGGTACTTTGGGGCCTCTCTTGAAGGCACAGGGACAAAGCACAAGCTGCTCAGAAACCACGGGAACTGACTCCCACCACCTAAAAGACTTAGTAACAAAAACTCCTTTGAGTTAAAGTTCCCCTTTTAAGGCTTTAGTCACATGAGTGAGTTAGAAGATTATCATTCAGTCACATCACACCGAGAAGTCGTTTATTTAATAAATGAGGTTTTTTGGGTTTTGTTGGTTTTTTTTTTTTTATTGACTCCTAAATAGAGATAAGCAGGAAGGGGGAGGATAGTGTTTTCACCTGGGCTCAGGGATGCAGAACAGCCATGAGAAGCATTTATTGAGTTGTTACTACATGCCAAGCACTTCTCTTACATTATTTTGCATCCTCTTCACTACTAACAGTGAGTTCTTAACATCATCCTCTTACAGATGAGGAAAATGAGGCTTGGTAATGTAAGTAACCCAACCAACGTTATAATGCTAGTGAAGGACCAGGGTTGGATCCAAATTAAGACCCATCTGATTTGGGACGCCTGGGTGGCTCATTTAGTTAAGCGTCCTGACTCTTGATCTCAGTTCAGGTCATAATCTCACAGTTTGTGATATCGAACCCTGAGTCGGGCTCCGCACTGATAGCATGGAGCCTGCTTGGGATTCTCTCTCCCACTCTCTCTCTGCTGCTACCCCTGCCCATGCATGCTTGCATGTGCACACACACACACTCTCTCTCAAAATAATTAAAGAAATACGAAAAAAAAAAAAAAGATCTGTCTGGTCCTAAAGCTTGTGCCTCTCCCATTCCACTGAGCTGGCTCTGCTGGGAAGGCATCAAACACACACTTGGCATACTCAGAAATTTTCCATAAGGCAGATGCCTCTCTTATTCTGTAGCTTTCTTCCAGAGATTAGGAAGGAAGCAAATTCTCCTCTTACAAGGGAGGCCTTAAAAGAGAAGGATCACCCCACCTGTTGGAACTTCTTGCCTTGGACAGATTAGGGGGTCAGGGGCTATGAACTGGAATGACAAGCGTCAGCTTCCTTGGACTCAGATACCATTCCTCCTTTATGGAGAGATGCAACTTCAAAGGAGGTCAGAAACAGAAGCTGAGCATGGCCTCAGCTCCACACAGAGGAAAGTGAAAGTTTAGAGGGACAAATGTCCTTACAGCCTTTGATGGAGTTTGATGGAGCAGAAAGTGTCCAGGGCAAACTCTGTTCTGGTCAGTGTTACAGCCGATAAGCTAATCCTGTCCTGCTTCCTCAGTAGGGTTTACCTAGGGACTACAGACACCCTCTCATGTTATGTAGCCTCCATTGTGCACCTGTGTGCCAAGGGAGGGTAATGGGCCAGGTGGCCCCTGTGTCCATTCTCTAAGTACACATCTCTCACTCTGATGTCCTGAAGCCAGGCTGCTGCCATTCCACTCACTGCTTGATCCTGCGCTATTTACCTTCAATACTGAGGAACCACAGGGCCTATCCTTTCAGCAGGTTCAGGGAAACCCAGGAGCAATGTCAGCAGCATTTGTGGAACAGGCAGGCATACAGAAGGGTGATGCGCAGAGCTGAGCACATTCAGTGTGAGCGATAACACAGGGGATAACTTAGGGAAGTGGGAAGCAGGGAGGGAAAGCAACCAGTATACCTTGATTGCTTCCTACATATCTCAGATAAATGAACCAAGGAGCCATGACCCAACCAGGCCTGTTCAAACTCTTCCTCCAAAGCACTTGTGACAGGAGACAAGAGGGAATGTACTCCTTGGATGTCTGACTCAAAAATAATCTTTTAACTTAAAATTCATGTAAATTTTACAGTTTATGCCTTAAGATAACCACGTTTGTTTCAGTGTAAGAATAATGTTTTTTAGTTGACAAATGAAAAAAAACCCTAACCATCTGGGAAGATAAACTGTGTTAATCCTGTGAATTTGGCAGACCCTGCCATACCTCCAATGCACCATCTTGAAGGGCACAAGATTCTTGGACCAAGTCAGGGTCATTCAGTCCTGCTGCCCCATCCCACCAGGAGGTTCTCCTTCTTTTACCACTTGGGAGGTTCTAAGTGTTCATTAAGAAAGGCAGATTATAAACCATAGCTCAGATAAGGGGTAGAAGCACAAGGAGACCCCATGAAAGGTCAATAGATCAAGACCAAAATAGCCAAAGGAACATATGCAACTGGGGACCCAATCACCTTGGCCTCTTCTCTAGTTTTGTGACCAGCGCTCTAGTGATGAAGGATTAGTAATCAAAAGAAAACTCTCCTGCACAGGAATTTACTCTGTTGAAACTCTATCTCTCTCATACACACACACACCCTGCCACCACTACTTCAGGGGAAGGAGGGGAGCAAGGGCAGGCATACAGACCCCAAGAACGAGGAACTAGAGCGAGGAGGTGCTGATGATGGTGGAAACAGAAGATGCCAGACATGAGGCAGTACTAGGGCCAAGAGTTTGGAAACAGGTAGAGAGTGATACGGTGAGAGTATGCTGACATGAGATAGGAAGGTCATCTGGCCTCTGAGGCTGGGTTTTACATGCTGGTAGGTATGTGAGTTTAGATAATGGGTAGTTCTCAAAGAAACTATTTTCACCATACAGTTCCAAGTCACAAACCCAAAACAAGCATTTTCTGCACCAAACATTTGAATGTCTATAGATTTAATGACTATCCGGTCAGTCCATTGTTGCCTAGGCAACAGCACGTTCCCAGGAACCTACCAAGACCATAATTTCCAGAAGGGCAGGTATTGAGTCTACAGAGTCACCACTGTGTCCCTAACTCCTAGCACATAGTAGGTCCTCAACAATTCTATGCTCACTGAATGTAGAGAAGGGAACACTATAATATTATTACAGGATAATTTCAAAATAACACATTCATTCACCCTGCCTCATCCACTCTGTTTTTATAATGTGTGTTAACCAATGAGGTCACCGTAGGGTCTCACAGAGGAACTTCAACATGGGTAAAAATCCTGCATCACAGCAACTGCTGTGGTGTCACATAACAACACCTGCTTTCACTCAAAAGAATCCAATAACAGCCACTACAGGGGAGGGAGGCAGGGAAATACATATACGCATGCATACCAGCAATCCCACTAGGTGACCTCATGCCCTAGAATGAAAGAGAGAGAAGAGAAAGAAACTATTCCAGAGCTCCCTTGGACTCCTTCCAGAGAGCTTCTCACAGTGTGAACACCTCACAGAGGTGAGCGGGACTCTGGTGTTTAAAGAGACATATTTTTCATACACGTTGGCCCCTAAACACAAGCCAACTGCTTATCTGCTGCTCAGAGAAACAGCAATCCGTTACAGCTTTGTAGGCAAAACTGGCTGTCGGACTCCATCCAGGACATCGTGTTGGACTCTAAGGTGGAGCTTTCCAAAGGTATCCTAAAGGATCATTTTGACTCTACAGACCTTTACTTCAAATACAGACTTAAAACTAGTCACTCAGAAAGCTGTACCCCCTGGAACATAGTCTGTACATCACCCCAAACAAGATGAGGTTGAATAAGGAGTATCTTCCAAAGGAGAACACTCTATGTCTACTTCCACGAGTGGTCTATAAAAGAAGTATATATAACATAGATATTATTTTTGGCAGTGTATCTTCCAGCCAGCTTTCTGGTTTTTCTAAGATGAACCCAAACAATATCTGCATGGTGATTATTCCACAGAAAGCCTGCTTGAAATTTTTCTGCATTTTGTCTCATTGATTTCAACACATCTTATTTCAAGACCTCTATGAAATATATTAAACACATTTAACCTCAGCTAGAATAAATCCAGCTAATTAAATGATATAAAGAACAGCTCATTAGCAGAGCACGGGTAAATATTTCTCTATTCCAGCTAATAAGCAAGGTTTATTATACCCTTGAGCACTGTGCAGTCTCATCATGCCTCAATTATCAGCCTTATAAGCTAAGCCTAAGCAGAAAGTTGTTATTGAGCAAATAATGGCATTGGACATGTGCATTGCCAAGCTCTTGGCAACTGATTCATACGATCTTTAAACAGCCAATTTAAACCAACGGCAAGTTTTCATAAACAAGATGATTCTAACACTTTTAATGATCTGGTTTATCAGACTTCTTGAGTAAACAAACTTAGAACTCTTCTGTTCATTGTTAGAAAGATAATATCTCAACCACAGTTACCTTAAGCGATCAAACGTTGGTATCTTTAGGAGTATAGAATCTTTTCTAAAATATAATTTGGGTTTCTTTATTGCTATGTAAATTTTAGGATCATTTTAAGCCGATCGAGTCACTTTAAAGGATAAAGAATCAAAGAATAAGATGGAGTCTGCAGCTAAAGGTACATTCAGATGAGCTACACCTATATTCACATTCCTTTTGTTTGTTTGTTTTTTTGAGAAAGTGCACAAGCACACTTGAGCACAAGCAGGGGAGAGACAGAGACAGAAAGAATCTCAAGCAGGCTCCACGCACAGCACAAAGCCTGACTCAGGGCTCAGTCTCACCTCCCTGAGATCATGACCTGAGCCGAAATCAAGAGTCGGATGCTTAACCAACTAAGCCACCCAGGCACCCCTATATTACCATTCTTTACCTCTATAAGTGTTGTGGGAAGTTACCCTAAGGAAACAATCAGGGATGAGCACAAAGATTCATGTTTAAGATGTTTATTAGGATGTTATTTATAGAAAATATTGCAAACTTCCTAATTATCTAATCTTAGGGATATAATGAAATAAAATATAGCACATCCATATGGTAGAATATTATGCAGCTGTTAAGAAATGATATTTCAAAGAAGTTTTAAGGACTTGGAGAAATACTTGTTTGTAACATAGTAGGAAAACAAGTAAACAAAAGCATATCCAAGATCGCCAAGGCTGGCATACAAACAGACATGCAAACGTGCAAAAAGAATTCGGTTGCATAAAGACAAATATACAACAAGCTAGCAAGTCTATATTTTGAAGCACATATACACATACATTAAATAAGGAAGCGTTGAGAGAAAAATGGGAGGAAAAATATCAACAAGTCAGTAGTATTTATCTTAGTGATTACATCACAGGTGAGTTGCTTTCTCATTTTTTTATTTTTTTCATGCACGTATTCCAAATTTTGGATCTCTGATATCATTGGGAAAGAAAAAGAAACATTATAAAAACGAAATGCGAAAACAGGTGTCTAAATGAAATAAAAACTAGAACACAGAAGGCAGATGGTATCAATGGCTATAGCAGAAGCAAAGCCTCAGAGACCAGAAGGTCACGAATGTTCCTTCCCAGACGGATGCTCAAAGTTAGGCCAAACCAGAGCTCAGGCACTAGAACAACCAATAGCTGCATGCATGCGACTGCATCTATTTATTGGTTATTTTTAATAGCTGCATTTAAAAAGCAAGTATGTAGTTCATCTAAAGTTCCCCATCAGAATTTTCCATGTTGGGTTGATACAGTAAATCTAAGCAAAATGTGCTAGTACATTTTACTCTGTTTGCTGAAAAACACTAAGAAGTAACTAGCCAGCCCCAATTTTTCACCTGAAGCTCTTTCTTGTTTCTGGTTTAAAAAAAAAAAAAAAAGGCTATTTTGTGAGGTACTGACTGGGATACAGAAACCCAAGAGTTTGGCAGCATGAGTTTCTCTTAGTGTAGGGGGTCAGCCGGTATAGCGAGTCAGTGTAACACTCAAAACGCGAAAGTGTGAAGCAGTAAATCCATAGCCTCCAACTTACTCCATCCCTAAAATCATGAATGAGAGAACAATCTCCAATTTTTAATAGCTTCAATTAACTGAAATAAACATCTCTATGTATTGTTAGTAAGGAAGATACGCATTCTTGGTTGACCAAGTATCTGGTACTTTAAAAGATCTATGTTAAGCCTGTCACTAAGTAGCCATTTAATTAAAGTAAATGTCTCCACATAAATCCTACTGGCACAGGGACATGCAGTTTTGGAAATCAACCTGCAATTAAGACTCTGGGCCTAATTGTGTGGCACCAACTGAGAGATCCTAAGAGCCATGACATATTGAAGGCCTTTAAGAGACTTAAACTTTTGTGTCAGGATTTATGATGCTGTTTCCTCCTCATTTCCTTCTCAATTTGTATTCAACGTCACAACCTCGGTCAACAGCACATCCGCCAGTTGTCTCCTAAGCAGCTGGGGCATCGAAGAAAGAACACAAAAATCACACAGACCTGGGTTCGAGGATTTGCTCTGCCTTTCACTGGCTCTGAAACTTTGCCCCATGGTTTCTGTCCTCTCATCTGTAAAATGGAAAGGAAATTGCCTACCTCTTCTGGCTGCTGGGAAGATTTAAGAGAGCAACTCATGTGAAGGTTCAGAGTACAAAACTGTCATTTAAAATACAGCATATGCAGTATGGTTTTCAAAAATTTTTGTCCCAATCTGTAAGTAATATACAAGAATGGTACTTTTATTCAAACGAGGAAATGAATGGATATTTCACCCTAAAAATCTCTCACTTAGGAAGAATATTTCCTCCAGGGCTTCTCCTATCAGTGATCCAGCAAATCTCTTTGGAGCACCTACTGTGAACTAACCCATGTACTCCAAAGGATCAATGTTGCTGGAGGAAAAATCTTAGCTTTTTAGTTGGTCCTACCTCCCTCCATTTTAGGAACTCACTCTCTTAAATCCCGTGATTCAGAAGAAACTATTAATTAGAAAACTTTCTGCAGCTTTGCTCACCACCAAGGCAGGCACATGACCCAGGCTGACCAGTCAGAGTTCTCTTGTAGGAACTGATTTGGCTCTTGGGAGGGGAGCAAGGGTGACCTCTCTCCAAGACCCTGAGTAAAGTTGCATTCACCATCTTCCTCTTCGTGGCCTATGACTGGAAAAGACTAGACTTTCCATTCTGCACTAACATCATACCATACATAACTACCTTTTCTGCAGCAGAAAAACATTTTTGTCCTCACAAGCATCAACTTCCGGGAAATACTATCTTACCGCCCTGAAATAGCATGAAACCTAAGGCAGCCAGTGGCTGGCTTCTAAGCAAGCACACAAATAGAAAAACAAACAACCAAAATCACTCCTTTGGAAAAAAAAAAAAAAAAGGCTCAACCACCATCACAAATAAGAAGGCAGAGCCAGCTGGTCTATAAAATCACCAGCCCATAAAAGGAGCGGGAAGATGAAGAAGGAGATTTAACTATTCTTCTCATCACTGTTTGCCAAGTGAGCTTGGTGTTGCTGATGAGCAGAAATCATTTCATTTACTTTTCACTTTTTTCATGACCCAATTATCTTCCATGTTACTAGGTTATCTAAATAGCCACAATTACCTCCTGTTTCCTGACTGATTCATGTGTTTTTCAGTCAGAACCCATAAAGAAACAAAGAAAGATCCAGGGTGTCAGGTATGATGTAAACACCATGAGGGTTTTTATCAAAGGCTCTAAAACCATCCAGAGAATCAGACTCTCAGTAAGGCTGGAATGCTCCCAAAATGGATTTCAATGGGGGAACATATTAGTGCTCTTCAACAGAGAAAATGTTGGTGTCATCATAGCCCACCAAAACCCAAGTGACTCAACCAGAGTAAGACTAGTATGTGCTTGAAAGATATAATAGACTCTCTTGGAGGGAGACAGCAAAAATAGCATACTCTACTCTGTATCTGAAAGACACTTAAAATTGTTGTGTAAAACAATTGAGAAATTAAGCAACAGGAAAATGGCTGGGTAACAAATCCAGAAGAGGCTATTTTCCACTTCTGAGCAAAGAGATAATGGTTCTGAATCACTCGTTTGCTCTTCCTCAAGGTGCACCCTTGAGATGTTTATCCTTCGAGGTAATAAAGTATGATAGGGTTATATTGCAACTGTGGGATCTAGTTTTCTCATCTGTTAAATGAGTGGGTTGAATGGCATGTTTTTTGTTGGTTTTTATTTATTTATTTTTTTAGGTCCTTTCCAGATCTAAAAAGTCTGCAGTTCCGCTCAGAATACACAACTCCCACAGAATTTCCAGAAAAACATTTGTGTAATTGGCCCCAGAGGAAAAGATATTTAGCAACAAAGCCTTTCACTCCTGGATGAAAACATTCCCTCTGCTTCCTATTGACAGAATAAGTTTGGCAATAGCATGAGGGCTTAGGTTATAAATAAGAAAATTCATAGGCAGCATTAAAACACTAGAATGAGATAGAAGAAAAGAATAATTCTTGAGATCAAGACACCAGAACAGAATGGATTCTTATTTGCTTGGGATACTTTAGAAGAGGACCTGTAACATGACAGAAAGGATAAAAGGAGTGGAAAATGTTTACTGAGATGATCCTTCTCCAACACTCCTTCTACATTGGACTCCCCAGAGCAGGAGCCTCTGCCTTCTTTATGAGGTGCCACTGTCCTCACGTACCCACTTCAGTCTCCAGGGATGTATAAAACGCCCGTGGAACTCCCACTGTTCCCAACCACCTTTGTTGAACTTAGCTATGCCATTCTGCTTGCTGTGCACACATCATACAGGGCATTCGAGAGCCAAAGTCAACTATTTACCCAGGTTTTCCCATCTTCACACCTTTGCTCAAGCCGATCACTTTATTTTGACGGCTCTTTTTGCAACAGCTCCCAAGCCAATAACCATAGTTCAAGGGCCAGCTTCTCCATGAAGCCACCTGTGACCCATGCCACAGTCCACTCCCTGCCTCCCACATTTCTCTGTTACATACTGAAGGCAAGGGATGATGAGTCAAATATTGGATCTCTAAGAGACAGTGAAGAAAACAGAGTTTCCTGAAGCCCTTTTATACTTCTCAGAATTGGGGGTAGGGGGTGGGGCTCATAAAGTCACTTTTTTTAAGTGTACATTTCTGTCGCATGAAGGCCATCCACATTGTTGTGTGACCAGCACTACCATCCATCTCCAGAATATAATGTCACTTTTGCTTAAACTAGTTTGAGTGGGATTTCCAGCACTTGGATCCAATAACATCCTGACTGATAAATAAATGTATAGTTAGGTAATTACAAAAAATTCAAGAAGGATCTGAGGGCTGTTTTAAAAACAGTGAATAAAGTAAATTTTTATGATACTATGAAAACAAATGAGACCTTGATTTGAGGATCTTGAGAATAATCAATGTCTGAGAAACCCAGACGAGAATTAACCAAATGGACTGTATAGTGCAAATCACTGGAAAAGGATTCTTTGCTTTTATATTTGTAATAGGAGAAAGCTCTAATACACAAGAGAAGCTTGCGTCTCATCTCCCAAGGGAAGAAGACATCCTACAGAGGAAATTAAAATCAGGCTAAACAGACAAATCTCCTAAGGCTGGGAGAGGCCTCAGAGAATACAGAAGGAAGTAATGAAAGAGAGTAAAAGCCTTAGCAGAAAAGATGCCCTTTGTTTTATCAAGATTCAGAAAGCTGCTCTTCATATTTTCCTTACATATGCAAATAATTTATTAAAGTGTAGTAGAGGAATATTCTAGGATCACCTCTTTTTTGGGTCAGAAAAGTCTGTGTAATATAAATTACTTTGAAATCAATCTAGAAAAGTTACATAAGAATGAAAGTATACAATACTAAATGTAGAAAAAAATAAAGAAACAAAACAGTCACAACGTAATCCTTTTTTATAGCAGGCCTTCATTACGCGACAGCTTTTGTTTCTTCTTTACCATATATTTATATTTAAATTTGAAGAACATTTATTCCCATTTTCTCCAGAAACAAAATTTGCCGTCATTAATATGCCTGAAGATTTTATTATAAGTCCTACAGGGTTATGATCCAACAAGGAATTAGATGAGGCACTACGATATTCTTGGTATCATGTTTGTTAGCCTAGAAAATGGGTTGTCTGTATAATGGGTTTTTCTTATTTCTCTGCCTTTTTCTCCACTCGTTAAGTACCGTCAGCAAGTATTTTGAGACAAGGAATATGCCCTAGAGAAAGAAATGTGATGAAGAATTATTATGGGTGGACACTGGCAATTTGCTTGGTGGCCAGACTCAATCACAAATACCCTTCACTTGGCGCAGAGGCTCCGCAGCTGGAAGATGGATGCTGCTTCAATTCACTGCTGTGTGAAGCTGATATTTCTGGGGGGACAAGTAAAAAAGGATCACAAGTACAGCTCCCAGCTGAAGCAGTTAGTTTGCCCCCAGCAACCAGTCTCAGAGAATCTTGCCTTAGAAATTTACCTGTTAATATAAATCAGTGTTAAAACCTCTGAGACATTTAAAAGCCCTCATTAAATGGACATTCAGGAGCCTACTTCATTTAGATTCACAGGTAGGCTTACAATTGATCGTTTGCTTTTGAGATATATTATGTGATGTGAAAGTTACTTTTACAGAAAACAGCTGGGAGAACGTATCCATCTCCTAAATTTGTATACTTTGAATTATTTTAAAACATAACTGCTAGATAAGGAAGGAAACCTTTTTAATGTCATAGTTTGGTTGTTCTTTGACTAGCAGCCCTGACCTCAAACTCCTGCTTTAACCTTGACTACAAAGGAAAGTCATTCCTAAGGAGGAAAGCATAGCTCAGAGTGGCTCAACCTCTCATCTCTTTCAGGGGGGGGGAAAAATTCCCTAAGGATCTGAAGCGCAGTGTGAGGGGCTCAGGATTAATGCATTTATCTTCACCTCCCTCGGTGTCCTCTTTCACTCCTTTTGAAAGTCGTTGGCAAAAGGACAACATAATATGTCTCTTTTCACTGGAGATAACCCGGAAAGGTCTTGGAATTAGAGATGGAACACAGGGGAAACGTTCAGATAGTTCAGCCAAAGGTAAGAACTGGAAACAAGATGGGCTCTGAAGAGATGGCCGGCGGAGCAGGAAGCCCCTCACGTGAGGGCAGGAATGGCAGCTCCAATCTGGCTCTCCCACCTCCTGGGTCAGGCTACTTACATATACTGGAATCTTACTCTTGCTATCTGTAAAATGAGAACACTGTACTGCATG
This sequence comes from Panthera leo, assembly GCF_018350215.1. Lineage (NCBI taxonomy): Eukaryota > Metazoa > Chordata > Mammalia > Carnivora > Felidae > Panthera > Panthera leo. The sequence goes on from NC_056686.1 coordinate 182,444,205, forward strand.
TCGAGGATCCCTTCCTATACTACAATCCCAATATTAAAACAACTTCCCGGACTCAAATCTTTTATTTTATGGTTCTGCTCTAGCTATGAATGGCACACAGAGGAAGACAGAATAAAGGTTTCTAGAATATGAGATCGTCTTCTAAGGTGGACAATGTTAGGCTGGCAATCCTAATACCGTGTGCTGCAACTGCCTACTAGAATCTGCTTGGTACTTTCCTTTCTCTTTATTCCCGGAAAGCACCGGCCACTGCCCTGAGAGCAGACACAGGAAGAAGAGGAAGATGGTAGGAAATCAGCCTCCTGAACTTCTGCCATAGCTGAAAGCTCTAAAACGGGAGACAAAACACCCTACCAAGAATGGTGAGGAACAAGAACTAAATATTTGCATTAGGATCAGAAACTTTCATGAAGATGAAGTTTTATTTAAGCCTTGAGATGCCCATCACCTGTGGGTTGTGTGTGTCTCTTCAAAAGGCACTTCATGCTCCTATTCTGAAAGACTTAGACCCCTCTTCTGGACCAAGGACACATCCTCTTCCCTTCACTTTCTCCTCCTTGGTCTTTCACTGGGCTAGGGACATCTTGAAATAAGGGGTCAGGAGAAGTTTGAGGAAAGGTCATCATCCCTCCGATCTAGTGTTCCTAGTGCTGTGCTCATTTTGTCTGTGCTTTCAACAGGTTTCCTTAAGCAAAGCAGTCATTTCATGTTACTTCATCAGATTTCCTTCCCTTCTTCCTGATTCTATTTGGTGTTGTTATTTTGATAAAATTACAACGGGGTTTCAAGACAGTTGCATTCTTTTCTAGTACTGAACTATGAAATACTGGAAACATATACACAGCAGCTCAGACAAGAGTAGAGACATGCATATACCTACCATCCAGTTTAAGAAATGAAACATTACAGATGTAAGGAAAGCCCCAGATCTATTGTTCATCCTTCTGCTCCACAGTAAACCACCATCCTGAGACCAGTAGTTATCAATTCCACGCATGTTTTTAGATATTTCCTAAGTATGTTTATAACCATAAACAATGTAGTGTTTTAAAGGCTTGTATAAATGGAATCATGGTGTATAAAGCTCCTTCTGGAACTTGCCTTTCTCATTCAACATTATGTTTTGGGGATTTCTTTATGTTGGTGCATGTAACTGTAGTTCATTCATTTTCATATCTATATAATATTCCATCACATGAAAAAGACCGCTCTGTATTTCTCTGTTTCAGTTAGATTTGCTTCCAGTTTGTCTGTTTTTTCATTATTGACATGTTGCAATGAACCCTCTTGTACTTGTTTTCTTACACTCTGACACAAGAGCTTCCCAAGGGTGCAAACCCACTGGGTTGTGGGGGGTGCACAGCTTCAACCTCACTCTCTCCAAATTACCCTCCAGATAGCTGTAATAATTTACGCTCCCAGGAGCCGTGTGGGAGAGTTCCTGGGTACCTACATTTTCTCCACCATTTGTTACTTACAGATTTGAATTCCTATAAATCCGATGGTTATATCTACTTGTGTACTTTCACTTATTACTTGTGCAACAAATAAATTCTTAAATGGCAAAAAGAAAAAAGAAAAAATTAAAGAAAAAGGTTTGACGAATGAATAAAATACAAGATTCCACCAAGGTGTGAGCCAGCATGTACAACAGAATGCATTTAGGAAAATAATTTTCTATCTGCATATATGAAATGTTGGCTTCTAAGGTGTTAATTACAACCAGAGAAGGATCTTGGTCCCTTAAACTGTTCCCTGAAGTCATCCTCCATTCTAGAAGGCAAATCAAGTCCTAGGCCTCATCTGACAGGGTACAAGATGCATTACCACCATTATCATTGCTCTGATGAAAGCAGCACTCCATGGTTTAGATCTTGACCATATTTTGAAGATCCTCAGAAAGAAAAAAAATTAAATAATTGAAAAATAAAGAAGAGCAAGCAGGGAAATCAATTTCAAACTGTAGCCACAATTGGCACTTTCCACCCTGTAAACATAATGTTAATCTAATACAGCATGTGAAACTGCATAATCTTTCAGGTATTGTTAAACCAAATTCTGCTTTTCTGAGCTGATCTCAAAGGGTAGGTCTGAATAAGGAGATGGTCTTCAGAAGTGTTCTTCAACAACCTAAGATGATAGTTTTTGGTTTCCACAGCAAACTAATTTACTTAGCAAGAGTAGTTATAACTTTCTATAGTTTAACTCCCAAGAATTCTGTAATAAGTGGCGTAAGAAATGGTTTATGAGCTGGGCTTTGGAAGCCAGGCTGTCTGAGTTCAAATCCCAGCTGTCCTGCATATTAACCATGACCGTAGGCAAATAAATCACTTAGCATCTTTTCTCATCTGCAAAGTGAGGACAATAATAATCTACTTTATAATAGTTGTTGGAGGATTAAAAGTTAGAACAGGAATTGTCACATAATAAGGGGCCAAAATATTAGTTATTATATTCTAGTCTCATTTTATTTTTTTCAATATTTTTTAATGTTTATTTTATTTTTGAGAGAGAGAGAGAGAGAGAGAGAGAGAGAGAGAGAAAGTGGGGGAGGGGCAGAGAGAGAGGGAGACACAGCCTGCCAAAGCAGGCTCCAGGATCCAATGTGAGCATAGAGCCTGACGCAGAGCTTGAACTCACAAAACATGAGATCATGACCTGAGCCGAAGTTGGACGCTTAACCGACTGAGCCACCCAGGCACCCCACCTCATTTTAGAAATTAAAACAAAAAAAAGTTCTGTATTAAAAACAGATATTTAGGGAGTAGTTCTTCTGTGTCCTTTTTTGCACATGTGAGTTTCGGAGGCTTACTGGATTACCTAGGTGATGAATTTGGGTCATTTTTGTTTTCTTCACCATACTTTTCTGTACTTAAAAACTAACACCCAGTATTTTTTTAAAGCCTCATAGAATTTTTGAATACAAACTCCATTTTCTTTCCCTTTTCAGGAAAAAGAGTCAGTAGAAACATTGTTTCAAAAACACCTCTTATCTAATTATACACGCTCCTACCGGCTGCAGCGTGAGCTGCAGTCCACTCTCCTGGTGCATAATTGTTATAGAGCATAGGATCTCAATTCAAAATAAATGTGAAGTTTATCATAGAAATGGATGGTGGCTTCCTGTATGGAAGAAACAGCAGTTCAGCATCTTGGAGAGATTCTTCAGACACAAAAGGAGATTACATAGTCAAAGCTTTTTATGTTTGTGGTAGGGAGGGAGGGAGGGATGGGGGATGACCTTGGGCTTTGGATTTACTCTGACCTGCTTATGTGTTGGATGATAACCATCTCTGGGGATCCAATGAACCTCAGACATGAACAGGAAGTACTTGTGAGGAAAGCTTTGCTATCAAATTTTATGTCACACATCTCAATTTTTCTTCTGATACCCAAGTAAAAACTATTAAAAAAATTCAGCCCAATTCTTATATGGTTAATAATTTGAAACTAAATAAATGAAAAGACATTTGATTAATCTTATGTTTTCTAGTGTATTACATTTAAAGACAAATCTGGTTTGGAGAAATCTGATTCTCAAGGAAGGGTAATTTGCTTTAATGAGGACTGGTTTGACTCAAAAACAGACCTAATAATTTGGCCTTTAAAAAATATTGTTTTATCCCTTTGGACTTAAATATTAGTATGAGCTAAAAAGGGGGTACCTGGGTGGGTTAGTTGGTTGAGTGTCTGACTCTTGATTTCGGCTTAGGTCATGATCCCAGTGTTGTGGGACTGAGTCCTGCGTCGGGCTCCATGCTGAGCATGGAGACTGCTTGAGATTCTCTCTCTCTCTCCCCCTTTCTGTCTCTCTTTCTCTGCCCCTCCCCCCACTTGCACACACTCTCGCTCTCTCTAAAATAAGAATTAAAAAAAAAAAAAAAGCTGTGTGGTCTAAAAATTACTGTGCTTACCTTTAAAATAGTTTGCAACCCAAACATTCTCTTCTAGGACTATGAACATATTTTTCTAGCATAAACTTCTGAGGAAAAAAAGCTTTCTGTAACCCAAAAATGAACAATTCTTCCTTCCTGGCTGTATTAAACTCTGTGACTCTCTCCTATGTTCAATGTCTCATAGAAGAAATCTACAGATTCCTCTAGAGAATTATCTTACAAATCAATAACATAGCTTCTATAACTCTTCGATAACTTTTCTGTATTTTCCAAGACAAAAATAATCCAGTGTTCATTACAGTAAGCACATTTCTAAGCTGTTTTGTGGTTCAGAAATCCTTTGGTAAGAGACCAACCAGATAATAGACTCTTAGAGCTAGAGGGGATTATTTTTTTAATGTTTGTTTGTTTGTTTGTTTGTTTGTTTGTTTGTTTGTTTTGGGAAAGAGTGTGAACAGGAGAGGGGCAGAGAGAGGGGGAGACAGAGACAGAATCTCAAGACGGCTCAGTGCTGTCAGCACAGAGCCCGATATGGGGCTCAAACCCACGAACCATGAGATCATGACCTGAAACAAAATCAAGAGATGCTCAATTGACTGAGCCACACAGGCACCCCTAGAGCCTAGGGGATCTTAGAGTCTATTTAACCAGGCTACACATTTGAATCCCCTAGAGAGCCTTTAAAAATACTGATGTCGGGTACACCCCACACCAATTAAATCAGAATCTCTATGGATGGGGCCCAGGCACCTGTATTTTTAGAAGTTCCCCTTGGTGATTCTGATACACAGTGAGGGTCAGATCCCACAGATCTGGCCCAACCACTTCTTTCTACGGTAAGGAAGCCAAGGCCCAGAGCTGTTAAGGGACATTCCTAAAGTCACATAGGCAATTATGTCACATGGCCAGGCCTAGAACCCATGCCTTCCAGATTCTTTCTTCTCTATAATATTACCTTCTCTCACAACTCCATTTCTCATAACAAAATTAGATCTCAGAATCTGAGTCCAAAAGGGACCACAATTTGGACCTTCCAGGGACCAGCCACACAATAAACAGCCTTTCTGTTGTCTTTCCACCCAGCAGTTTGCTGCTGTTATGACAACCATGTCACCCTGTAACATGGAAAACACCCCTCCTTGCCATCTCCACCAGAAAGCAGCATCTAATTCTCAATCTGTATTAATGGTTTCCTTTATTGCTTCCACTAACTCCTGTCTTCTGATATTTCTCTTTAAAAGGAAAAAGTAACTTCTTCTAAAAAAAGAAAAAGCCTCATTTGGTGACAAAAATTGAGTATCTAGCATAGGGACGAACTAAAAGCTTTCACATAAAGAAATGGCTTCGGGACAACTTTTTTAAAAAGGAATCATTTGTAGACGGGTGGTCTTTGCTTTCAGGGAGAGCTAAACACGGGACTGAAGAAACAGTGCACGGGCTGGCAAGGGGCCAAGCTCCTCAAGTACTGGGTGTCCCACTGCATCAGTGGCCCTTTTCCAAGACTCTGCAGGGGTGAGCACAATTACCCCACCCAGGGGTTAGCGAACACCTCCTGATGCACAGGACTCAAGGTATGAAAACTCCTGGTGGACCATGTTCTCTGCTTGTCCCGCCTGATCCCATATGCACGTCCTAATCCTGCTAACCTATTAAAACTAACCAAGAAATTGTTTTTGTTCTAACAAAAAGCAGTCCTCTTGGGGCAGGAAGAAGAAGATGGCTAACCTGTGAGAAAGAGGTGTCAGAACCAAGCAGAGATGAACAAGAACTGGACCAGCAGCCAGAAGATCTCAGGGTCAGCCCCACTCCTGCCACTTACTGGGTGCATACATTGAAGTAAGTCCATTTTTCGGGGTTCCATTTTCCTCATAGGCAAAGCTGAGATAACACCTGTCCTGACTGCCCCATGGGTTGATTATGAAGAGCAAAAAAAAGATAATTAATAGACATAAATCTAGATTAAAACATCTGTATAAAAATATACATAAATGTGGGGTACCTGGGTGGCTCAGTCGGTTAAGTGTCCGACTTCGGCTCAGGTCATGATCTCACGGTTCGTGAGTTCCAGCCCCGCGTCAGGCTCTGTGCTGACAGCTCAGAGCCTGGAGCCTGCTTCGGATTCTGTGTCTCCCTCTCTCTCTGCCCCTCCCCCGTTCATGCTCTGTCTCTCTCTGTCTCAAAAATAAATAAACATTAAAAATAAATAAAGTTTACTTAAAAAAACACGTAAGTGTAGGTATTATTAGGAAGAAAAAGGAGATGAAAAGAAATTTATTATCACCAGATTAAACACTTAAGACATTCGGAAGTGCTAAAATCCTGAAAAAAGATTTGACCATTTAGCAATATAATGTCATGGTGAACTGTGCCTGTGGAGTCACACAGACTTAGAGTCAAACTTAGCCTTGTCAAGTAACCTCTCCGAGCCTCACTGTTCTCATCTATGCAGTGGGGATCACAGAGACAAGTCCCCTTGGAGGTTTGACGATGTTGACTGATAATCATGTAAAGAGCTTAGCTTGGTGGCGGGCACATGGCAAGTGCTTCACAAACGTTAGCTCTTGGTTACTATTGTCAAGGAACTATTGTTATTGTCACCGTCTCCCCTACCTCTCAGGATTGTGGCGATTAGTAGGGATCATATGTGTCAAGTAGGAAGCTGTCAATAGATGGTCACCATCATTCTACTTGAATCATCAGCTCCCCCTCTCAACAGAACAAGGGGTATTGCTAAGGACCACATTTTCCCTTTCTCACCAAGAGATTTCTTTTTTTCCCCAGTCCAATTCTTTATGGGCTTTGTGTAAGAGCAGGTGGACTGTGAGGCATCTGGTCAACCCCCTTCCCATGTCAGACACTGGTATGATCCCATTCATCTCTAGGGGTTGAATCGTAAGTACATTTTTTCAAGGTCAAAGCAGAAGCAGTCCCCTTAGTATGAGCTCCATGTCCTATAGCTATTTGACCCCGTACCTGAATCAGGGTGGCTGGCAGGAACCCAGCTAATTACCAGGACTATCAGACATGAGGCGCAAAAGAAACAAAGGAAGAAAAGCTACTTATAGAGAAGTTACATAGAATGTGCAACTATGTTTTAGAAGTCTTTGTGAGTGGCAATTTGTGTCACTGATCTTACCAATGCTTTTATTCGAATGGAGAAAACAGGGGGAAATCACAAAAAGTTAAGGCAAAAAATATTCACTTCATGTGAAATTTCATATAAATCACATGTAAATACAGTACAAATAACATTCTCTTTGGAAATGTCAAAAATATGAAGTTCTTTGGTCTGCTAAAACAAAATTCTATAAGCAATATAGGCAAATATGGAAAGACATGGAAAACGGAAATGAGAAAGTTTTAAATGAGTTAAGATCATCCATATTCAAACCTCCCAAAGATGATGCTATTAACACTTTGATATATATTATTTCATACTTTTTTCTATTTTTGTACATATAAAAATAGAAAATTTCCCCCAAAACAAGTTTTAAAACTCTAGCTAATTAAGTCCTTAAAAAGCACAGAGGGGACTTAAAGATCTAATGAATTAAATAATGATAGCTACTTTCTCCTTTTGATCCCCATGTAATTAAAGCCTATGAAAACACAGAGATTGGCATTCAGTGAATACTGATGGGTAATATTTATGAAGTACTTACATCATGCCAAGCATGCACCTAATGTCCATAGGCAAATTAACCCCTCTGGCTCACAATGGTTCTATGAAGTGGGAAAAATCATTGTTCCTGAAAACAAGGCACAGTGAAGTGAAGTAACTTGCCCCAAGTCACACAACAGGCAAAATGCTAACCTGGTGTTAGAACTCAGGCAGTAGGGTTCCAGAGGCCAAGATCTTGACTACCTTGCTATGCTGCCTCCCAAACAGAGATGCAAGATTATCACTAGAAAAGGAAAAGAGAAAATCCCTTCTGCTTACCCATAACTTGGCAGCAAAAGTTATATAGTACAGTGATTGCTGAGTTAACCATAAAACTGCCTAATATGCTGAAAAATCACAACACACCCAAAAAATCTAGGAAACAGATACTGATTAAAATAAACAGAACTTGCATTTCACAAACAAAGTTGGAAGGAACAGTCTTGGAAGGTGGGATATCGGTGTCAAATGTAGCCAGCCAACAACCTTTTTTGAGGATGTGCTGTCTGTGTTTAGGTTTATGACTTAAAGGTTAGACTGCCAAGAATTTTTTAAAAGGTTGATACATCTGTGGCTGCATTTCCCCAGAGCACCATAACCCGCAGTCTTGCCAAAATTAAATAAAAGGATTGACTGTCCTCTTTCTTCCTCTGCCTTAAGAAATGTCACCATTTGAACTCTGTGGGGAATAAAGCTACTATGAACTCAGCATTCAGGAGGAATTTTCTGCTTGGATTGCAATCAAAACTCCTTATGCCATGACTGGTTCCTAGTAGTCTCAAAGGATAGTTAGAGGAGGATCTACACACTCATCCCTTCCAAAGAAGATTTTGAAAAGGAAAACCGTGTGAGCTAGAAAAGTATATAATTAATTGTAACATTGGTACTGCAAAGAGAGGGGTACATCCTAGGTTATGACATGTGCAAGTCACTGGAGTAACCAAAGAGAAGAGGTAACATTAAGTAAAGACAGGTGAGAGGTTTCCAATAGAGGAGGGAGTATATTAACCAGGGAAGGGAACTACTATACCAAACATTCCCTACATCTTGGTGGACTTACACAGGGAGAGTATTTCTTGCTCATGTTACAGTCCAGAACAGATCAGGAGAGGGCTGGACTCCACGCAGCTATTCAGGGTCTTGGGCCTCTTCCTCCAGTGGCTTCATTATCTTCCAGGGCCTCAGGGCCCTCTTCCAAATCCCGTGCTTATAGTCAACAAACCAGGAGAGAGGACAGGCTACTTTCTGGTCTCATCCCTATAAAACCCCACACATAATCCTTTACTTTGTGTCTCCTCATTTGTTAACTATAAGCACAGGATCCAGAAGAGGATGCCAGGGCCCCAGAAGATGTCTCCAGCCAACTGAAAGAAAGGCTGGAAAATGGGCCCAAAAGAAAAAGAATACATAGTTTGATAACATATAGCATTCTGTCTGCCATGAGGAGGAAGGAAATCAATCCAGATTTTGACAAAAAATTGATGTGCCTTTACCTAAGTCATTGGCAGCATTCTTCTTGGGAATGAATTTGTCTGAGCCTGAATTATCAATTTGGTTCTCAAGTCTTCCCATTATGAAAACTGAACGAAACAACAAGAAGTAATGATAATCCAGTCTGTCCTTAAGAAACCCAATGCTTGGGGCGCCTGGGTGGCTCAGTCGGTTGAGCGTCCGACTTCAGCTCAGGTCACGATCTCGTGGTCCGCGAGTTCGAGCCCCGCGTCGGGCTCTGGGCTGATGGCTCAGAGCCTGGAGCTTGCTTCCGATTCTGTGTCTCCCTCTCTCTCTGCCCCTCCCCCGTTCATGCTGTGTCTCTCTCTGTCTCAAAAATAAATAAACGTTTAAAAAAAAAAAAAAAAAGAAACCCAATGCTCAAAGGGGCACATGACCTTACAGGCCGGTAATGAAGCATAAAGCCTTGCCTTTATAACCTCATCCGGATCCAAAGATATAGGATGGGGTACCCTTGTGGCAGCCGCACGGTGAATTCCATTTGATCTGAGCCCCCAAAAGCACCTACGGTCCCAGCTCCAATGATATGGTGCAGGGGCTGAGCACAATCCTAAAAAATGTCATTCAAAATCTGTCCACACAGGAGAACAGGAGCCCCTTGGCGTCTGCAGTAGGCCCACCTCCTCTTAGAAAGAAGCTTCTCTTAATGGCAACAAGTCCATTTGATCCCAATGGAGGTCAGTTCATGAGATTCCTTTCCTGGCTCTGTTCCCTTCTCACCTCTCCCCTTCCTCCGCATCAGCTTTCCCATCTAAATGAGAGCAGAGTGCCCAGGCACTTCTCAAAGCATACCAAGGAGAGATGCAATGTGTTGTTACACCAGTGACAACCAAAACACTACATCACATTTGTAAAATGTTTTTCAAGAAAGTCCTTTCGTATTTGGTATTTTATTTGACCCTCATCTTTTCCCTTCAAGCCAAATACTCTTTCACAACACTTTGCAATGGTTTGAGGCTTTACTGACACAAAACACGGTCCCAGTACATTCTACCCTGAGCAACTCTGCTACAGTGCACACCCTCCTGCTGGGAAGAAAGAGAACAAAATCTGAAATTGAACAGCCTGGCTCCATCCAAGTCTGGACCCTGTCACTTACTACACCATGACTCGATTTATGTCACTCATTTTCTCTGAGACTGTTTCCTCCTGTGTTAAGCAGATCCAGTGCTGCCTGACTTTAGCCATTGCTCTTAACAGGATCCAACAGGAAAAAATATGCAAGAGCATTTTGTAAATGTGGCGTCATAGCTTCCTTCTGGAAATTAGCACTATGCCTCTCACGCACGGAATGCCTCTAACCGAGATAGAATTGCTAGAAAATATAAGTTTGATTACATAAATGATATTATTAAACTAATTGTTGCACTTTATTGTTCAACCAATATCTGATGACTTCTAAATTGACTCAACAAAGGGAATAAAAAGAAACTGCTTATATTCTATTTCATATCACAGTTTCTCATTGTTTAGCAATACTCAAGTTTAACCACACTCGCCTTTGGCCAAAAATAATAATAATAATGCAATGAATTCAAAACTACACACTGTTCAATTGTTCTTCCAGTTTTCTCTCATAGGACGCCACAAAGGGGAAACCACAGGGGAATATCTATGGACCACTGGCTGTATGTTTTTCTTTCTATGTTTTCATAACCAAATAAGATATAAATATGTTCTCAATTTAAAAGTTTCAAACAATACAAAAATATACAGAGTAAACTAGAAAATCCCACCTGTCTTTACTTCCCAGAGGTAATCACCCATTAATCTGTCTGCTGTCAATCCTGCCAGACTTCTTTCTGCAAATTGACTTTATGTGCCTATATGCAAAAATCTCTTGTTATGTTTTGTTATGTAATTGGGATCATACTTTACAAATTGCTCTATAACTTGCTTTCTTGACTTTTCGTAGATTATTCCCATATTGTGCATGCCTATCAACTTCATTCTTTTTAATAGCATCTGGTTTCTGTTAGGTAAATACCCCAAACTTTACTTGACCCTATTGATAGAAATTTGGTGGTTCCCAATTTTCAAAATTACAAAGCTTTGCTAAACTTTTAAGGTTAAATTGCTCATGGACTCCGTTTTATTGCCTCTCTCCAAATTTCACTTGAAACCCGTGTGCAGTAAAGTTCCTCTTAACACCCTCTTCCTCCCAGGGATAAGTAGAAGGCTCTTTATGGAAAGTAGAGTGAACTCTACTCTGAGCCCTTTAAAGAAAAGACTAATGAGAGTGTTAGCACTTCAGACTTGAGACTCTATCTTTCACACTGCATTCCTTATTCATTGTGAAGAGCGTTTGGTTCAATCCGTCCTGTGTTTTACCTGCAGAGAGAATGGACTTCTACCTATGGGCTTTCTGTGTGAAGCATTACAAACTTCAACCTCAGCACACACACATGTGCACACACACTCTCACTAACAATGCTAAGACCAAAGAAAGAGGCATGTGTGTAAATATCTTAGCACACTCTAAGGAATTATCTACCCAGGTAAACATGGTCTTGGGTTCTATAAAAGAACTAAATAAAATGATATTGCCAGAATCTTCTACAAGAGCAAAACTATCTTCACTTGAAATTTCCAGATTTTAATATTTGTTGGTTGCCTACTGTGTGCTGAGAGGGGATCAAAAGTAGTATAAGATCCAGAAGCTAGAAACCAGTTGGGGGAATGAGGATTGTACACAGAAAACAATTAGCTAACAATGTAAAGTGGACGGGCAATGCAAAATGATGGCTGAGCAAATGAATGGTACAGGCAGTAAGTGCTCTAGGAGGGGCTCTCAGGGGCCAGAAAAGCAAACAAGTCGTTCTGAACAGGGGCCTCAGCACTGCAGTGTAGGCTCAAAACACAGAGTCAACTGATGGGGCTATTTATCCTATGACCATAAAATGATAAATTCTGTCTGTAAGAGAAATCTGAGTGTAATGGCACACTTGATGTGCAGAGGATATAATGCTCCAGGAGGTAAACACCTGACAGATGCCACAAAGAGGCTCAATGCAGACCCTAAATGATGTCCAGAATCCCCCAACCTTTGTCCCTTCTGCAGGCTCTCTTGGAAGGATTAGAATTTAAGTTTTAGGCACTTTTCCCTCTCCTGATGACTGACTGTGTCAATACATTAAAAAGCCATCAGTGGGGCACCTGGGTGGCTCAGTGGGTTAAGCATCTGACTTTGGCTCAGGTCATGATCTCATGGTTAGTGAGTTCGAGCCCTGCATCGAGCTCTGCACTGACAGTGTGGAACCTGCTTGGGATTCTCTCTCTCTCTCTCTCTCTCTCTCTCTCTCTCTCTCTCTCTCAAAAAAAAAAAAAAAAAAAAAAAGCCATCACTAAGCATCTACTGTGTGCCCATTGCCTAAATTAAGACAAGATTAAGAAGATGTGTGATCTTATCTGGAAAGCATTCACAAGTGTCTGAACTATCTACTCTACCTCAACAGTGTCCTGAACCCACCTCCCTGGCTAGTCAATGGTAGAGCCTGAACTCATAAAAAAAGAAGCAACAGGAGACCACATGAAAGGTATGTTTCTTTGGGCCAATAAAACAGAGGATATCATAGAACATTTCTCGTTTTAACTTCTTCCTAAAATGTCGAGGCTTGGTTGGGTCTACAGAGCCTAGTAGTTTCTCTTACCTCCACGGTTAGAGGTGTTACCCATGTATTCCTTTTATGGAGCTTCTAAAAAAGTTTCCCTTTTCTTTCTCCATTTATCCCAAAGAGACTCTCAATCCAAGCCCCAAACTGCCAATCTCTCCCCTCAACAAACTACTGAAAAAAGAAAGGAGGGAAGGAAGGAGGGTTGGAAGGGGAAGACAGAAAGAAAATTTACAGTAGCTACTGAGAAAAAGCGAGTCACTGTACCACACCAGGCCCAAGTTGGTACAGAGTACACAGTGAAGGGGAAGACCTGAATACTATGCTGCCTTTGACTCTCCCAGAAGTAGCAAAGGCACATCAGCATTCAGAAATATTAGAGGGGAAATGGGGAGAAGCAAGACATTGCTGTCTGTCTCTCACCAGAAGGCAAGAAAATGGATGGAACAAAGCGTTCTTTGAAGCCGGGGCAGCAGCAGGGATGGCAATAGTGTAAGAGGCAGCATAGACTCGTCTTTAGAGCAAACGTGACTCCTTAAAGTCGCTTGCCATCGATTGTGGGTCTTGAATAATAGCTGACTGTATTATTTTTTTTCCCCAAGAATAGACCTTTGTTCTCCTACAGTACTGCACTCTTGAATGTTTCAGTACTAGTTACTATGCTTAAAAGAAAGGCACAAAATACCGTACTTGTTCAAAACAAAGAAGGAATCAATTATTAAATCATCTTTTCTAAGAACTCACCAATCTATAAATAAAACACGTTTGGAAAATAAATATTTTCCTGCCTCTGCTGTTTTTCCTTTCACTAGCATTAACTTAAAAGGTGCCATTTCAGCAATACCTTTCTCAAAAAAGGAGACTCACTAACTCACGTGTGTTCAAGCTACTCTGCTAAAATCATTTTTTTCTTTTAGGAATGGGGCTCTACTCAAGGAAACATGTGCTCATTAAAAACATTTCACGGCACTAGCGTTCTCACTAGGAGCTTCAGTTTGTGTGATGTCTTTAATGCTGGTTCCATTTGTGCCCACTGTCCACCTGCACAAATGCGCAAATGACAGCTGATATACAAGAATTGCACGAAAAGGAACCTGGAGCTTAGTTACACATCCTAGAGCATCATTCCCAAGGATATTAAAGGTCTGATTGTGTTATCTATTGTGTGACAGATTAGGAATTAAGCGCTCAGATTCTTGGGCCACCTGGGTGGCTTGGTCAGTTAAGACTCTGAGTCTTGATTTTGGCTCAGGTCATGATCTCACGGTTCTTAAGTTCAAGCCCCGCAATGGACTCTGTGGAGCTGACAGTGTGGAGCCTGCTTGAGATCCTCTCTCTCCCTCTCCCTCTGACCCTCCTGCACGTGCTCTCTCTCTCTCTCTCAGAAATAAACTAAAAATAAATATAGGGGCGCCTGGGTGGCTCAGTCGGTTGGGCGTCCGACTTCGGCTCAGGTCACGATCTCACGGTCTGTGAGTTCGAGCCCTGCGTCGGGCTCTGGGCTGATGGCTCAGAGCCTGGAGCCTGCTTCGGATTCTGTGTCTCCCTCTCTCTCTGCCCCTCCCCCGTTCATGCTCTGTCTCTCTCTGTCTCAAAAATAAATAAATAAAACGTTAAAAAAAATTTTTTTTTAAATAAAATAAATAAATATAAAATGAACAATCGGACTCTAAAATAATTTCATAATAAAAGGCCCTAACAAAGAACTGGTTCAGCCCTAAAGATAGCAGAATATGATAGGTTCCTCAGAATAGTACAGAATACTCCAAACAACAATGGCTTAAACAAGGTAGATGCCTATTTTCCCTCATAAACAAGGGTCTGTCTAAAGGAAGTTACCCAGGACTGTACAGTAATAAAGACCCAGGTTCCATTTACCTTCCTGCAAAGCTCTCCTCAGCATCTGCTTCATGCTTCTACTTGATCCATAATGGTTGCTCGTGTACAGCCATCTCATCCAATCCCAGGCATCAGGAAAAAAGAATGGATTAAAGAAGGGGGGATGTATCCCCTTTCTGAAAATTTCATGCTTAAGTCCTTTAGCCAGAATGTAGTCACACAGCCATACCTAGTGGCAAGGGAAGTTTAGAAAGATAGTCCTTACTCCAGGAAAAGCTTATATTACTTTTAAAGAAAGGAAGACTGGATACTGGAATGCAAAAATACTTGAGGGGACCCAGTTTGCTGTTCCCGGTAACAGCAAGTCTCTCCCCAAGTGGACATTACCTAAGCAGTCAAGGCTGACCAAAAGGGAAGAGGAAACCTGTCTGTTCAGTAACAACAAGTAATTCCAGCCCTGATGTGAGGAAACAAGTTAGTATCCATGTAAGATAACGAAGTGATCAATCTCACATGAGTTGTGAAATGCTTTTCATTCTGCTTTGACTTTATTTTCTAACTTCATAAAAACTTTTGCAACATTTACACTGTCCCAGAAAGCAAAGTTTCACATTTTATATACCTGCCAATTCTACTTCATACCTTCCTTGAGGTCAGTAACCTGTCTTTGGAAGTTTTAATATCTAGATGGATTTCAGACCCTGAACAAGAGGGCAAAATGTGACCAGGTGAACACTTGTATAAAAACCAAATGCAACCAGTCTGATTTTTCTCAAATGGTTTCAATGTGGGTTTTCAGTCAGATGAAGGGCTTTTCATTTTTCTGTGAATCTCTCAAATATACCCCCTTATATGCATTTTTGGTTATATGATTTCTACACTTCCTAAAATACCAGTGGTTGAATTGTTGGTTATAAAATAAAATTCACATAGAAATATACATTCAAGAGGCAGGTCAAACCAGGTTGATACCTTCTTTTTAAAAAAGGTTGTTCAGGGTCACCTGGGTGGCTCAGTCATTTAAACATCCAACTCATGGTTTTGGCTGAGGTCATGATTTCATGGTTCATGAGTTTGAGCCCCGTGTTGGGCTCTGTGCTGACAGTGTACAGCCTGCTTGGGATTCTCTCTCTCTCTCTCTCTCTCTCTCTCTCTCTCTCTCTCCCTCTCCCTCTCCCTCTCCCTCTCCCCCACTCATGTTCTCTCTTTCTCTCAAAATAAATAAATATTAAAAAGAGTTGTTCAGGGGTGCCTGGGTGGCTCAGTCAGTTAGGCGCCCAACTTCACTCAGGTCATGATCTCGCAGTCTGTGAGTTCAAGCCCCGTGTGGGACTCTGTGCTGACAAGCTCGGAACCTGGAGCCTGCTTCGGATTCTGTGTCTCCCTCTCTCTGCCCCTCCCCTGCTCACGCTTCTCTCTCTCTCTCTCTCTCTCTCTCTCTCTCTCTCTCCTCTCTCTCAAAAGTAAATAAACTTTTAAAAATTTTTAAAAGAAAGAGTTGTTCAAACTGCAACCACTAAGTTGGCATTTTAGGAATCAAGAGGAAAAGCTGGGTAAGAAGCAAGGTGGAAATCCCTAACACTGTTCTATACACAGCAATCTAGTGACACTAATGACAGTTGATAGAAGCCCAAAGGAAACCTCCACAAAACTGCTGGAGATGCTACCTCACTTGTTTCTAGCAAGACTTTATCTGAAGGTGACACTGCTTTATGCCCAGTTTAGATTTAGTGTGGCTACAGCAGTCCTGAAGTAAGTTTTTTGATTAACCACAGCAGCATGTGGTAATGTTTTATTGTGGGTAGGAGTCATCTCAGAAAGACAGATCCAAGGACATGGTATACTATATAATAACCATATCTCACAATTTTATGGTCTGTGCCCCACCCGCCCTACCCCCACTGGAACACACCCATCCTCTCTGAAAAGTAAGTGTCTGCTCTTTGGAGACAGGAAATTCTACAAGCTAAACCGTGATCAAAGGCCTCCCCATCAGCTTCCCTAGATACACAATCCACAGCTGGCAAAAACTCAGAAGCATCCTATTAATCATGAATATATTTAATTTTTGGACTGGAGGTACATAAAATCGTACTATGCAGCCCACAATGATCAGGCATTTGAAGATTATTCCTACTTTCCAGGGCAAATTTTCTCCTTCTGAATCTTGGTCCTCTTTCTGAAGTCTACCAAGAAGAGATCAGGCCTAGAAAATTAAAAGGGAATTTTCCATAGCAAGAGCAGACATTCAGAAAAGCTTACATCTTCAAAGAAGGAAAAGGAAAAAGAAATTTGTCAAAATAAGAGGATGCTAATAGGCATTACACACACACATACAGGCACACACATACACACACACACAGGGCTTACTAGTCAAATAAGCTTGGGAAACACGGATTAAAAAATGAAAAAGATCTCTTTCTTGCAAACCTTCTCAGAGCCTTTATTATTGTCAATATGCATTATGGGTGTAGAAGAGAGCCACAGGAGACAGGTTTTCTACTTGAACTCTTGTTTATCAGAGCATTTTCTATGGCAAGTCCTCTGTAGAGTACACATAACAAAATGCTGGACTGGAAAGAAATATATCAAAATTAAATAGAGCTATCTCTGGGTACTGAAGTTTACAAGTAATTTTAATTCTCTGTATTTCCAAATTCTCTGTAATAAATTCATATTGCTTTTATAATTTGAAAAACTTACAGATGATAAGAGAAAAATAATATTTGGATCTATATTATTTTAATATTTTTAAGAATCAGAAGCAACGAAGGTGAGAATTTTCTTTCTCACAAAAAATAGAGGTATTCATTGTTTTTTAATACTTTTTGAAAGATTTTTAATTTTATTTTAGAGGTATTCATTGTTTTTTAATAATTTTTGAAAGATTTTTAATTTTATTTTAGAGGTATTCATTGTTTTTTAATAATTTTTTAAAGATTTTATTTTTTTTAATTTTATTTTAGAGAGAGAGAGAAAATCTTTTTTTTAAATGTTTATTTATTTATTTTGGGAGAGAGAGAGACACAGAGAGACAGAGAGGGAAAGAAAGAATCCCAAGCAGGCTGCATGCTGTCAACAGCACAGAGCCTGATACGGGGATCACGACCTGAGCTGAAATCAAGAGTCAGACACTCAACCAACTGAGCCACCCAGGCACCCTTGTTTTTTTGCTTCTTTTTTTTTTTTTTTTAAGATTTTATTTTTAAATAATCTTTACATCCAACATGGGGCCTGAACTCACAACCCCAAGATCAAGAGTCACACACTCCACCTACTGAGCCAGCCAGGCACCCTGAGGTGTTTATTGTTTTTAAAGATTTATTGTATGCCTCCAGTATGCCAGGTTCTGGTATTAATGTGAGTAATAAAAAGGAAGATTTTGATGATTTACCACAAAGTGCCGGTGACCCAAAAGAGGAAAAAGAAACTCTTTAGACTACTAATTATAAACTAAAGCCTGCAAACATTATAAAAATACTTGTACAGTATTAATCTCAAAAAATATATTTATCAATTGTGTTTTTCCCCTTAATCATTTAAAATGTCTCTTTTTCGGTTTAACTTCTTGATTTATCTTTTAATAGTGCCCTATATATAAAAACTTGCTGGGGTGCATTGCAAACAAAACTTATGAATAGATCTTTAAACTCCATCATTCATTCTTCTACCAATTTATTGCATGCCTATTATACTCCAGGTAATGTGTGATTATTCTTGGAGAATTCCATAAAAGCAGATCTTCATGACCGGTTATTTTCATAGCTAATTACCTAACTATGTTTAATACTCTTTATAAAATAATAAAGAAAACAATCAGCATAGAAAAACAAAAGTTGTAACTGACCTATGTAGCCAATATTTTATGATATGTTGGGTTGCTTTGTCTTACTGGATTTTAGTTTATCATCCTAACTTGGACTCTCTAGAGAAGTAAAAGCAATTTAATTCTGGCCAAAAGAAAAAAATTGTTCAGTGATGCTTGATCCTGAGGCGTCCTACGTTTCCAGTTACACCAGGTTTCTCAAAGGAGACAGGAGAAGCCAGGCATCAAAGCCTATCTTTAGCAATCCTATAAACCACTTTCTTGCTTAGGTGTTTGTGTCCCCAGTTAGAACCACAGTGATGAGACTGAACTGGCAAGGTCACCTCTCTGGATTCACCATGAACAAAAGAACTCTTCTTCTCACCCTATCAGTCCGTTCTCCCCACTGAATATGCTCCCATGCTTCTGGGAATGGCCCCCTTCCTTTTGGCATGGGGAGAAGGTCAAGAATGGTCAACAGGATACACTAATTCAGGCAGAGTTTGGGATTTGATTCCCTTATCAAGAGAGGCAAAGGAAGCTTCTATTTGCCTCATTGCCCAAGATGAGACCAGAATATCTCAGAGTACTCTCTGCAGCTCAAAGGGGAGAAACCCAGGAAAATTACGTCAGCCCAAAGCCCCCTCTGTCAGACTTCTCAACCCACCAGGCTAACCACAGCCAGATGTAAGGGCCACAAATAGGTACAAGTTTCTTTGCTTCCAGACCTGAGTAAAGAGTCCTAAATTCTGTGACTAGCCAAATAAGCAGCAAACGTATTTGGTTAGGAAATTACATTGCCCTGCTCTAATTACAGCTCTACTAGGACTGAGTTTCTAGAAAGTGTTGAGATTTCCACTGGTTTCATTGAGCTAGTGTTCTAATGACTAAAGTGGATCCACAAAACTGTATTAGAAAAGTTCTTCATTTAGAGGAATAAATTTCCACGGATCAAACCAAAACAAAACAAAAATAAACTAAGTCTACTGGTTTTTTTTAGTATTTACTCTACCCATATGTTCACCAAATATACAATATGTTTTTAGTTCACACTGCTGAATTTGTCTTAAGATGTCACTGTTCCAGCCAATAGGAGCAAGGAAGATTGTAAGCCTATCTCAAAAGAACTCCTAGAGAGCCTAAGAAACAAGAAATCCAGCCCCACAGAAGTACAGCTTCAAGATAAAAATAATAATGTTTTATAAGTAAGAGAAATTTGGGCCTAAACTCTAAGCTTCGTGAATCAGTGTTAACACGTGAATCAGTGTTAATAAGTTCAAGTTAGTTGGGCCTCCCTAAAACTAACATATTGAAACATAAGTGAAGGCCAAGGAAACACACAAAGGAAGTACAAGAGAAAGTTGTGGGTCCAAAACAAGGGAGTTAAGAAATCAACAGCATTACTAATAAACACAGAAGTGTTATGTCGCCCATGAACACGGACATGAAATGACCTAGGTATAAAAGTTAGCAAATGTCATTGTCATCATATTCCAGGACAGAAATGCCAAAACAGCCAAATACTCCTCACACATGGACCACACCTCAAAAGTGCAAAGAAATTCAAAACAACTTAGTTGGCTGTAAATGACAGAGGAAGTAACTGCTTTTAAATGTTCAAGTTTCCTAATAGCTCATGTCAGCAGCCATACAACAAGGAGAATAATTTTTGAAAAGCTTGGACAAGACTCTCTTAAGCAACTACCCATGGTGTGATCGGAAAACAGATAAATGTATACATCACAGAATACAATGGCATTAGAGGAAAATTGCTTCCCACTCTCTTATCAGCTTAGCAAATAGGAAGGCTATCAGCTGCAAGATTGGTCACCACCTAAGCAGCAGGCAATAGTTTTTGTTTATTCTCGTTCGGAAGGATCTAGTAATGTTTCTAATGTCTTTTTGCTGGGAATCATCTCCCTCTTTTTTTTTTTTTTAATGTTTTATTTATTTTTGAGAAAGAGAGAGCTTGCAAGCAAGGGAGGGGCAGAAAGAGAGGGAGAGAGATAATCCCAGGCAGGCTCCGCGATGTCAGCACAGAGCCCCACATGGGGCTAGAACTCAGGAACCATGAGATCATGACCTGAGCCCAAGTCAGACACTTAACCAACTGAGCCACCCAGGCGACCCTGCTAGTAATCATTTCTATTCACTGTCACCAAGTATATGTAAAGACAGAGTTGGGACAGAATACTACATGTACCTCATATGTCAGTTGAAACTGTTGCTGGAGAGAGAAGGAAATGCAAGATGGGGAAAAGTACAACATTTACAAAAATGATTTATTATTCACTTTCTACCCTCAACAAATCTAACTAATGCCAAGCTTTGACTTGATGATTTTTTTAATCTTAAAAAAAAATTTTTTTAATTCCAATTCAAGTTAGTTAACATACAGTACAGCCTTGGCTTCAGGAGTATAACCCAATGATTCATCTCTTACATATGACACCCAGTACCCATCCCATCCCCAAAGCATTTTTTTAACATATTTAAAAAATTTTTTTAATCTTTATTTATTTTTGAGAGCAAGACAGAGACAGAGATAGAGCATGAGTGGGGGAGGGACAGAGAGAGAAGGAGACACAGACTCCAAAGCAGGCTCCAGGCTCTGAGCTGTCAGCACAGAGCTCGACGTGGGGCTCGAACTCATGAACTGTGAGATCATGACCTGAGCCGAAGTCGGATGCTTAACCAACTAAGCCACCCAAGCTCCCCTTTAATATTTTTAAACTTTATTTTAGAGAGAGAGAGAGAAAGAGAGAGAGAGTGGGCAAGCAGGGGAGAGGGGCAGAGAGAGGGAAACACGGGGCTCAATCCCACAACCCTGGAATCATGACCTGAGCCGAAATCAAGAGTCGGGTGCTCAACCAACTGAGCCATACAGGCACCCCTGATTTGATGATTTTTTAAAAGAGAGCCAACTATACATCTCAAGCAGTGATGCTAATCATCTCTTTAGCTATCCCCTTGCTCCATCAAGATGATCTACCACTCCATTCATGGTAGAAATACGTGGATAAATGCATGGCTCTGTGGGCAGCCAATCTTGCAGGTATACATACACTGCTTGTTTTAAGAAAATACATGAATTAAAAAATAAAAAAAAAATTAAAAAAAAAATTAAAAAAAAATAAAAAAAAAAGAAAATACATGAAAATTTCAATTTACAAATCAGATTAACTTGAGGGTGCTTATTTACCTAATAAAATAAAAAAGGTCATTGGGTATAGTTTGTCTCAGGTCAGGGGGAAGGGGGGAACTTGAGGGTAAAGTTGTTTGTGGGTTATTTTTCCCCAAAGTGGTAGAAACTGCCAGAGAGTCACATGAGAATCACCCTGAGACTGCAACTCCTTATCTGTATGGATCACTCCAGGTGAGCCAGCAGCTGGAGCCACCACAGCTGACGCCATTCCGCACCACTGGAATACCTTTACATTCTGGGAAACTGAATACGGGGGAAGCAAATCAACGTTGGACCTACATTCCTCCAGAAACACTTCAAAAACAAAGAAGGCAGGTGAAATAAAATATATTCTCTAATACAGTACCCAGATATCATGTAACCTCTTTCATCTCACTAAAATGAAAGGAGAGGGGAGCCTGGGTGGCTCAGTCGGTTAAGTGTCCGACTTCTGCTCAGGTCGTGATCTCGCGGTCCTCATTCGAGCCCCACATCAGGCTCTGTACTGACAGCTCAGAGCCTGGAGCCTGCTTCAGATTCTGTGTCTCCCTCTCTCTCTGCCCCTCCCCCGCTCACACTCTATCTCTCTGTCTCTCAAAAATGAATAAATGTTAAAAAAAATTTAAATGAGAGTAGAAAACAGATAAGGAAGAAAGTGGGGGAAGGTAAGGGTGAGTAGTTTGGATTTCCCCGCCATGTTCCATTCCTAATGTTTCATTCTGTCCCCAAACCACAAAATGACATCAGGAACGCGGGCACAGTATGGCCACATGAGCTCTGATAAGGCCAGGCTTTAATGAAGGAGCTGGAAGAGATGGGGCAAAAGATGAGAGTCCATCTATAATCTCACAAATAACTATGCCCTGCCACACAAAACCCCTACATTTGCAAACTATTCCGCCCAGTCATCCCTACAAAGCAGGCTTCAATTCCCAGGCCCCGGGTGCCACCAACAACCATGCTTATATTGCAACAGTGTCCCCAGCCACCACCCTTTCAGCCCTCCCCCCTTGTACCACCTCACTCTCATATTCCTGCCAGATCCGTTTCCTGACCTGCATGTGTTCTACAGCTCAAACACCTACAGCAGCTTGCCAGGGTCAGGTCTTATTCTAAGTGATGTTCATGCATTCTCCCATTTCATCCTGACCACCATGTTATAACTTATATGCAATATTGTCATTCTTTCCATTTCACAGATGAAGAAGCAGAGACACCGAGTTGTCTAGTAATTTACCCAAGATTGCACAGCTAGGAAGTAGTGGGGCCAGAATTGGAACCTAGGCGGTCCAACTGCAAACCCAATGCTTGCAATCCCCATGCTTTACATCAAAAGAATGAAATCCAAACTCTCCAGCCCAGCCATCGGGTATCTCTGCATCTTTTCGGTCTTCTTTCCCTCTCTCCCCCTTTGCTCCTTCCTTACTGCCTGCCCAGCACCGTTCACGATGTGGTCCCCGTGATGAATATGCGTTGATTGAATGAGTGTCCAAGCTAATGAATAAATAGTTTTTATTCCATTCAAGCATGGTCCTTATTTTCAGTGCCATGGAGGGAAAAATGGTTTCAGCTTCTGCTCAGGAAGTCTCATCTCTGAAGATGACACCAGGCAACAAAGAAATCATACAAGAACTTGTTAGGTTAATTATTCATCTCACTGTCAGCAAGGGCTTCCAACCAAGGCAGCAGGGACATGCCTGTATCCTGGATGTGTTACAAGTCACGTGGCTGAGGAAGGGGGGGCGGGTGTGCGGGACGCTGAAATACAGCTCCCCAATCCAGGAAACCAATTCCCTACAATACACCATTTTGTACCTTGAGAGCAAATTCGGCAAATCTATCAGAGGGCAATCATATTGGCAAAATTCCTGCATACCTAGAGTAAAATTAATTTCCTTATATAAATTAGGTTTTATCTGGTGGTAACAAGTGACACAAAGTAAAAACCCTAACTAGATTCATTAGTACATTATAAGGTACCAGTCACTTACACACAACCTCTGACAGAATCCCCACAGCAATGTTCTGAGATCTTATTACTATCCCCATTTGGCTGATGAGGAAACTGACACACAAAGATGACGATTAACTTACCTAAAACCACACAAAAGAGGGAAGACAAGAACCCAGGATTCCTCTCAAGTCTGGTGCAAGGGTCCTAGCTGTGAAGAGCAATTATTTTCTCTCAAACACAGCCTCTCCCATGGTAAAGAAAGTTCTGCCTGACTCAGTCCAAAAGTCCCAGCTGAGGAATGGAGGTGCCCAAGGAAAACTGGAAAGTGGCTAGCCACAGAGCCCCATGTTGCAGTTTCTGTGAGCTTAAGACATTCACTTTGTCAACTGTGCACAATAAATAATGGTTCTGGTGCTTATCATCCTCCTTTCCACTTCCCTGCTCCCCAATTACTGGAACAACCCAGAAGTAGAGGAGAAAAAAAGTAGTTGTATCCATACTTGTCCCTCTTGACTTCCCGCCCAATGATGCCAGAAGGACAGAAAGCAGAGCTCAATTGCCTTGAATCTGGAGGGAACTATAAGGATTAATTTCAAGTGTCAACTTGTAGGGTGTTTTTGGTGTCACTAACATTTAAATGGGTGAACTTTGGGGTAAGGCAGTATCCCCCATAACATGGGTGGACCTCATCCAAACAGTCAAAGGCCTGAATAGAACCAAAAGGCCAGGCTCCAGAGCAAAGAGGAATTCTCCAGCAGACTACCTTGGGACTGGAACTGTACCTGTTCCAGTGAGAGCTGCATCTGCTCTCCTGGGTCTCCAGTCTGTCAGATTTTGGACTGCAGATTTTGGACTTCCCAGCTTCTAACATCATGTGAACCAATTCTGTATAATAATTATTTTATGTATGTATGTATGTATGTATGTATGTATGTATGTATATCTCCTACTGGTTCTGTTTCTCTGGAGAACGCTGACTAATAATACAAAGACCAATTTGCAATGGTGCAAGACTGTAGGAGAAAGTCTTTTCCTACAGATGAAGAAGGATCTCTGGGAAGATGAAAAGAAGGGATTCGGAGCAGAGGTAGCCTGCAGCGTCCATGTGGAGGGATGCACTGAAGTATATGTACTTTGAGGAGTGATGGCAAGGCTGCTGCAGACAAGTGAAAATTTTGCTTAGGGAGAACTAACATTTCTAGCTAGACCAAGAAGAAGAGTTTCCTGTTCTTGAAAATTCTGTAATATGTAAGAAAAATGTGCTATACAGCTTGCTTTGACTATGAAAATCCCACTAGAAAATACATCTTTATGTAAGCCAATTTGACAATCAATTGTACTTTTAAAAAAAAGAAAATACATTTAACAAGTACCTCTATCAATTTAACCTTGAAATAGGGCAAGATTCACATAAAGAACAAGAACTTCCCAATTTTGCTCTGTGTGTGGGAGAATCTGGTGACCACCAGCATGCTTTTATTGAAACAGTACTCTGGGGGAAGAAAAAGTTTCTATGAAAATGCAAAGAAAAATAACAACTTCCTGCTTATTTTAGATATGCAATTTCAACAAACACATCCACTACAACACATAATCTCTTCATCAGCTGTGCTAAAGTTTATTTTAATTTTTTTAATGTTTATTTATTGTTGAGACAGAGAGAGAGAGAGAGAGAGAGAGAGAGAGACAGCGTGAATGGGGGAGGGGCAGAGAGAGAGGGAGACACAAAATCTGAAGTAGGCTCCAGGCCCTGAGCTGTCAGCACAGAGCCCAACACGGTGCTCGAACCCATGAACCGTGAGATCATGACCTGAGTCACCCAGGCGCCCCATTAAAATTTATTTTTAAACAGATATTCAAAACATTAAGCCATAATCCTACCACAGCTGCAGCTAGAGCATCAATTGTAGAGTTACAAGTTTATATTCACTCTCACCAAAATGTCTACATCGTTACAGTATTTATTTGGGGAATATTTTTCATATTGATAATTAAAAACATACAAGTCCATCTACATTTCACTTTTATGATCAATACACTTTTAACATTTTATTTATTTATTTTTGAAAGAGAGCATGAGCAGGGGAGGGGCAGAAAGAGAGGGAAACAGAGAATCCCAAGAAGGCTCCATGCTGCCAGTGCAGAGCCCAATGCAGGGCTTGAACTCATGAACCCTGAGATCATGACCTGAACCAAAATAGTCAGACGCCTAACCGACTGAGCCACCCAGGCACCCTTGATCAAAGCATTTTTCAAAGACATTCCTGGGCTCAAAATATACAAGACAGTTATTAACTAAGGTTAAATTTTAAAAGTATTATTTCTATAATGAAAATCTTATATCTAAGGTGAAAGACTAATAGGAGAATGCTTATTCCAGAAATTTTAATCAGGGGCACCTGGATGGCTCAGTCGGTTGAGCGTCCGACTTCAGTTCAGGTCATGATCTCATGGTTTGTGAGTTTGAGCCCCACTTCGGGCTCTGTGCTGACAGCTCGGAGTCTGGAGCTTGCTTCAGATTCTATGTCTCCCTTTCTCTCTGCCTCTCCCGCACTCGCACTCACTCACTCTCTCTCTCTCAAAAATAAATAAACATTTAAAAATTTTTTTAAACGGGGCACCTGGGTGGCTCAGTTGGTTAGGCGACTGACTTCGGCTCAGGTCATGATCTCGCAGTTTGTGAGTTTGAGCCCCACGTTGGGCTCTGTGCTGGGAGACAGCTGGGAGCCTGGAGCCTGCTTCGGATTCTGTGTCTCCCCCTCTCTCTGCCCCTCCCCTGCTCATGCTCTGTGTCTCTCTGTCTCTCAATAATAAATAAACACTAAAATTTTATTTTTTTTAAAGAAATTTTAATCCACTCATGAGAAACAGTATCTTTGGGTGACATAATTTTAAAATCAGCACATCAGACAATGACAATTAACCTGAGTTTATCTATCAGTTCGGATGTTTTCAGCTGCAAATATCAGAATATACAATTACGATTTGTCTACGCAATTTGGACATTTTCTCTCTTAAAATCTTGTGAGGTAGGTGATTCTAGGCTGAGTTGTTAAGCAACTAGGTCGTTTAGTGGCTCGTTGCTGTCATTCAGAACCAGGCTTTTTCCATCTTTTTGCTC
The DNA here is from genome assembly GCF_018350215.1 of Panthera leo. NCBI lineage: Eukaryota > Metazoa > Chordata > Mammalia > Carnivora > Felidae > Panthera > Panthera leo. The sequence continues at coordinate 182,470,788 of NC_056686.1, forward strand.
TGTCACCCTGATTACTGGCAACCACCCCATTATGGTTGCAAAATGGCCACACCAGTTCCTAAGAACATATCATCACACAAGAATGTCCAAAGCAAGAAAGGTAGAGCAAGGAGACAGTGAGGTGTAAGTATTTCTCTGTACCTCTCTTTTTTTTATAAAGGAAGAATAAGGAAGAATATCTTTACCAGAAGCCCCTTTCTGACTTTCCAACAAGTCTCATGCACCAGAACCAAGTCACATGACCACTTCTAGACCAATTTGTGCCAAATGGGAATAAGATTTTCCTGATTAGCAAAGAAGTCTTCCTTCGCTCCCTAAGGCTGAGCATATTGCACCTGGATGCCTGAACAAAATTGGGTTCTGTTAACAAGAAAGATAGTCAGGTGGGCAATCATGAGTGCCTCCCAAATATGGGTAAAGAATAATAGCTTATACTGTTGAGTACTTTTAGTATCAGGCACCTCATTCTGCACTTAAAAAATTTGTTTTTATTCGACTCTAGTTGATACTCAATGTTACATTAGTTTCAGGTGTACAACATAGTGACTCGACCATTTTAAACGTTATGCTATGCTCACCACAAGTGTAGCTGAGATGGCAGGTGACCATCTGTCACCATACAACACTACTCCATTATCATTGACTATATTTCTTATACATTGCCTTTTATTCCCACGACTTATTCACTCCATACTGGAAGCCTGTATCTCCCACTCCCCTTCACCCATTTTGCCTGCCCCCCCTACTCCTCTACCCTTTGGCAACCATCAGTTCTTTCTCTGTGTTTACCAGTCCGATTCTGTTTTTTGTTTGTTTATTCATTTGGGTTTTTTTAAGATTCCACTTATAAGTGAAATCATATGGTATTAGTCTTTCTCAGTCTGACTTCACTTAGCATAATATTCTCTAGGTCCATCCATATTGTTGCAACATGGTATGATCTCATCCCTTTTTATGGCTATGTAATATTCCATTTTATACATGCAGACACACACACACACACACACACACACACACACACACACACACACACCTATCTTCCTTATCCATTCATCTATCAATGTACTCTTAGGTTGCTTCCATATCATAGATATTGTAAATAATGTTGCCATAAACATAGGGGTGCACAGATCCTTTCAAATTAATGTTTTCATTTTCTTTGGGTAAATAAATGGAATTACTGGATCATATGGTATTTTTAAGTTTTTGAGGAACCTCCATACTGTTTGCCACATGCATTATATCATTTAGTTCACATCAGATAGAGGCCATTATCATCTCCATTTTCCAGGTTAGGAAACTGCAACCCAGAGAGGTCAGATAGTTTCTCCAGCATCTACACCTGGTTAGTGGTAGAAATAGGATTTAAATCCAGTTTGACCCCAAAGTCAGCAAAGACTTGGTTTGGATGTCTACAAAATTTTAAAAGCAGAAAAGACAAATAAGGTGGCTAGAAAATTCATTTTGGGAAGTAAGCTAGTAAAAGGAGAAAAGTTGTAAAGCCCTTCAAATTTCAAATGAAAAACATTTTATTTCACTCAGTATTATTCTAAGAAGGAAGGAAATTTATTCCATGTATAAACTTTATAATGCTCCTTTTAAAATATCTCTTATTTATTTATTGCTAAAGTGTTTTTAATGTTTTAAAATATACATATATTGCCAGTACCATAATAAAATCATTTATTGATGATATTTTCACATATTTCATTATAATATATGTATAAACATTTCACTATGCTTTCTTCCAAACCTTTTTCTTTGTTTCTGCAGACTTCCTGAGTATCATTTGGGATATCTAAAAAATATTCCAACTGTATTTGGCCCTTGTTGGCCAACTACATTCTTTCTAATTTTTCACTATCAGAAATAACAACATGGGCACCTGGGTGGCTCAGTCAGTTAAGCTTCCAACCCTTGATTTTGGCTCAAGTCATGATCTTAGTTTGTGAAATGAAGCCCCAGGTTGGGCTCTGTACTGACAGCATGGAGGCTGCTTGGGATTCTCTCTCTCCCTCTCTGCTCTCCCACCCTAAAAATAAATAAATAAACGTAGAAAGAAAGAAAGAAAGAAAGAAAGAAAGAAAGAAAGAAAGAAAGAAAGAAAGAAAGAAAGAAAGAAAGAAAGAAAGAACAACACAATAAATGCCTTTTTTTCTTATAGCCTTTATTCTTTCTTCAGAAGAAATTCCACGGAGCTGGGTGCCTGGGTCAAAGGGTGTGATTTTCAGCACTCACTGCCAATGTGCTTTCCAAAGAACTGAGCTATTAACGTTGCTGCCAGAAATGTAAGAATATACCCATTTTCTGAGGTCACATCAGCTCTGGTTTGCTTATATTTATATCAATTTAATAGCCATAAAATGATTTCTCATTATTTTCTTGAACTCCATTTCTTTGATTTGGAGCAAAATATCTCTCTACTGGCATGTTTGCAAGTATATCCTCCTGCGAAAAATCTGTTCCTATTCTTTGCCCATTAATCTTTCTGGGTCTTAGTGCTCTTGTGATTCACATATTTCAAAACAAAGTTGGCTTAATTTCATTTCTGAAAACTGTGTGCAAACTAAATGACTGGTCCGTCTAGACTTACACTTGGGTGGACCCAAATTCCAGCTCGTTTCCCAAACCTCCCAGATTTCAACAACTGGGGCATAAATGTCAATGTTAGCTATAAAAATGTGAACAAGAATGTTCTCACTGCTTAATTTTTTCCCCAAAATACACCTTATGATCACTATACTCCACATTCTAAGAGTAATATTAACATTTACACATCAGTCCTTGTTTTCACAGTCAACTACACTCTGAAGACAAAGGATTATCCTTTCACTATGGGATAATAGCTATTATAAGATCTCTTTTTTGTTTTTATCCTGAAATTGCTAGGTAGGTACAAAATCAGAGGGGGAAAAAAAATAATTCTTTAGATTTTGTTTTCCTTAAGTTCTACTTAAGAAAGCTCCTCAAAACACTATGCACAATAAAACTCTTCAATCTTTCAGCGAGAAAGAAAAGGCATTAGATACATTGTTATACGCACTTTTTTTAGATTTCTGCCACTCTGCCTCTCATCTCCTCTATTACCCAAATGTTTAGTCACAAACCAGAATCCCTAGGAGGGCCTTTTTAAAATATAGACCCCTGCCGCCCTCCACTCTAGGTCCAGCAAATCAAAATCTTTAGGGTTACAGCCTGATATCTATACTTTTAAAATAGTCCCCAAATTTTCAAGCATTTTAGCTGCAAAATTCTCATTTTAAACTAAATCTTAACAAGAGGCTTAAGGTTTTATATTGATTTTTTAACCCTGATTAGCAAAAGATCTGTATTTACTACCGTAGTGGTTTGAAAAGAGTTGTTCTAAAAGACAACACCAGAGCCAAGTCACGTGACCACTTCACTCTTACTGAATCTTTTACCTAAGAAAGAGCAGAGGCCAGAGACAAACAGTTTTGGCTCTTTGCAGAGGTGAGGTCAGACATGATCATGGGCATCCACGATCAGTGTCCACATCCCTCTCTTATCCTCTGGGTGCTCCCTGAAGGGGAGGATTCGGGACTCCTCAGTCCTATTACAAAGAGGTTTTTTTGTATTGTTCTTGTTCCCTTGCTCAGAAATGACCAAAAGCCTTTGTATGAGGGTGGCGTAACCATGAGTAATTTCATTTTTTCAAACTGCTGCTTAATGTTCTGGAGAAGTTATTTTTATCTTTCAAGAAACACTGAAAGGAGATTCGTAAAAAGCCCAGGTAGCATTCCCAATTTATACACTGGTTGCTTTTAAATTCTCATTAGTGTCAGGTATGATAAGAATCCTATTCTAAGATGCCAATAAGCACAATGAAGAGTTTATTTAACGTATCCAATAATGTCGATATACACAGTATTCTATTGCTATTTATTATCCACATACACATCCACACACATTCTATACATGTCAATAGACACAGTGAGTAGTGTAATAATGTCTTCAATAATGCTGATTTTTGCATTATTCTATTAATGAGTTATTCTATATAAATATATATAGATAGATATTTATCCCACACATGTGGAATATTGATTTATTTATTCATTCATTCATTCACTCATTCATTCCACACATGTGTGGAATATATATATATATATATATATATATATATATATATATATATATAAAGACACCTGGATAACCTTGAAAATCAGAAAGATATTAACAGAAGTCCTAAAAAGCAATTCTTTACTATCTCTCCAGGTATTTCCATGTAGGCATTTAAATCACAGAAAAGCACTTTAGTTGCGGCCTCAGCTCGGTGGAGAGAAGGCCCTGTGGTTAGAGTTTTATCTTCTCTCTGTAGCCCAGAAAAACAAAGTCATGCTATGTGAAGTGGGCTATGAGGAGACATGGGTGGCTCTGTGTGGTCTCACAGTCTACAAGAAAAGAGTTAAGTGTTTTACAAGCACACCGTGGCCTCCAGAATTAGCTAAATCTTGTTATTCGGCCTCATTCTAGAAACAACATCAATAATCAGTCCAAGGTTCCTTGGAAGAGTACATTAATGTTTCTTAGCTCAGCCACCACCAGTGGGAGTATTCCGTGCCCACTTCTACCATATGCAGACAGCGAATCTTCTGGCCTCGTTGAAATGAAATAGGAGAAAGCACTCGCTAGCTTACTAGATGGTTTCATGTTAATCTTCCAACTCCAGCCTGCAATTGGCCAGAAATGTTGGTGTTTCCTCAACTACCTGACCAAAGTATCTCAACAGCAGAGGAGTATGTCCCAAATACAAAATTAAACTATTTTCCCCTCATGGTTACCTTAAAAATTCTTACCTATATTCCACCTCGGTTCCTATTTCAACTATGCACTTGCTTTAATATCAAAATAATATTTCTCCTAAAACTACAGGACGAATGGGATACTCCAGGAGGCGGTATTAAGTGTATTATAATATTTAATGTACCCAATAGGGTGCACTCCTATCAGATTGACTGCCTTATTAAAAATGCTCCCCTGCCCAAATGCAAAACACATCCACAAAGCAAGTTCCTAAGAGCCGTTTGTGCAATGTTCTGCCCCCAGGCCCTCACCATCCAGGGAAGGCCCTGGCCACTTCAGGGGGACCAAAGAGATTCTCTCTCCAGGGAATGTGAGGAGATGAAGGGTGAAATGTAATCTCTCTCTTTGGATGGACCTATAGCTACTATGTATGTGGTCCAAGGAGTCAAGAAAGGTGGTCTTCAGAAAGGGAAGGAATGAGCAAGAACCTCAGAGAGAAGCAGATGCAAGAGGTAGAATGAAATGCTGCCTGGGTCCCTGCAAGACATCCAGTCTGGAGGCTGTCCTCCCCGGGCTGGGCTCCAGCATTCTGGAGGCTCAGCTCCTCAAGTAGTCCACCCAGGCATGCCACAGAGAACTCCAATTTGAGAACCATGAGCAAAATGATGCAAAGCCATAATACAGCAATGCAGGGTCCCATTCTTTGTAAGGTAAATCACTTTTGCTGTGGGCACGAGAACTCTGAGATTAAAAAAAAAAAAATACAAGGGACAGCAAAATCAAATTAACAACTGTGCAGGCTCCTACTTGGATATAAACTAAGTATTACTTCTTACATAGCAAGAAGGACCCATTCTAACTTGCCTTCCCTTAAACCGACAGAGTTCTAGAATAGAGAATCTGTGAATTATAAGTTATGCCCCCTGCCCCCAAGAGAAGAACTGTAAGGCCTGTCTTCAGTAGGACTGTGAACTTTCTTTTTCTCCAGGTTGTCACATGCTTTGCTGTTATCACCACTTCCGGTGTGGGAAGAGGCAGCACCCCCGAGTTTGCCCAGGCGGCTGTCCCACCACAGGCAACCACACATTGACCAGGACAAGAAAGCCAGAGAAAGTAGTGCTGGAATCCTGACAAAAGGTAACAACACACCTCTGTCACATAATGAAAACCAGAGCAGAACACTGTGCTGACTGTAAGGATTTCCACCAAATAAAGAAACGTTTAATAATCGTGCATCTGTGCTATACTTTGCACCAGATCTTTTAAAAGGTAATTACTGAGTGCAGTTTAAAAATAATAAGGAATCTTGATTGATCTGATCTAAATCTAGAAAAATGATTGAGGGGACTCAGATAATATTCTGAATGTATATTTTCCTAAGGGAAGCTGTCTTTTGTATAGGAGGTTTGAAAGAAAATGTATGGATGACCTATAATTTGAACCCATTTTCAAAGCTAAGATATTGTATCATTGAATTCATACCATGTTCACTTATTGCTCTGGATGGCAGAAAGTAAGACAAATGGGGAAAGAAATTTTAAAAGGGAGAGACTTCAGATGAAGAATGAGTTTCTAGCAAATGTCCAACAATAGACCAGGCTGGCTTCTAAATCACTAGCCGTATGAACTTGACCACAGTCAGGGATAGACCCCCAACTGTCAGAAGCAGTGGTAAAAAAGATTCCTGCCTTTCTATTATGTGTCTTTGACTCAGTGCCTTTAAAAGATCTTTTTTTTTAAGGCTCCAAAATTTAGATACTCTCCATATACTGACACACGAACAGCTTTACAAAAAGCACCTGTAGGCCAGTAGAGCAAAAAGATATGACAATTTGAACACAAATATCTACATCAAAGTAACAAAACCAAAGGGCATTATAGTCATCACATTAGGAAATCAATCAACCTGGGGAAGATGAAGAGGAAATATATAAATATATATTCTGAAGTTAAATATCTATTTTCAGGCTCAAGTTTTTTAAAAAAATACACTTTAAGATCCCTTCTGGAGAAGACATCACATATATATATGCAACTACATTAATCTCCTGTAGAAAAGACCTAAAACAAAGGCATAGGTGTTTCAGAAAATGGCACAGGAGAAGAAGCAGGTGTAAGGGTCTATATACATAATGCAAGTCAAGAAGCCTGTATTCTAAGCAATTACCTCCTATGAAATTTGAACCAGACACATGACCCTAGTCCAAGGCTTTCCATGTATCCCCAATAAACAGTAAACTGTGCTGTGAGTGGCTTCAACTTTCTCATAGATCACAGGTTGAAGACAGTCTGTACAAAGGAAGGAAGGAGGAAACACTAGATTCATGCTGTGGGTGCCTCAGTAGATTCGCCAAACCTCTCAAAGCAACCCATCTTCGTAAAAATGGAGGAATCGATGAAAACACGAATTCAGCCTCTAAGAAGAGAGCAGACTGTTGGCACAGGTTTGGGATTTAAAATGCAGGTGCCTGAGCTTAAGCAGATTCTAGGACTCCCTGGAGGCTGCCACCATAACTGTAAGGGTTTTCTTTACAGTCCAAGTGATTAGCTCTCTTTTAGGTTGTTTTGCAAAGGAAGTCAAATGGGGCTGAATGTGCGTAGGAAAGCAGTATGTTTGCCAGTTCAGTACGATTTGACCATAGTTTTAAGAAGTAGTCTTTAAAAAACAAATTAGAGGGGTGCCTGGGTGGCTCAGTCAGTTGAGCATCTGACTTCGGCTCAGGTCATGATCTCACAGTCCGTGAGTTCGAGCCCCGCGTCGGGCTCTGTGCTGACAGCTCGGAGCCTGGAACCTGTTTCAGATTCTGTGTCTCCCTTGCTCTCTGCCCCTCCTCCGCTCATGCTCTGTCTGTCTGTCTGTCTGTCTCTCTCTCTTTCAAAAATAAACATTCAAAAATAATTTTTTTAATAAAAAAAATAAAAAAATAAAAAAAAATTAGGAGTACCTAGGAGGTTCAGTCAGTTGAGCATCTGACTCTTAATTTTGGCTCAGGTCATGATCCCAGGGAGTATGGAGCCTACTGGGGTTCTCTCTCTCTCTCTCTCTCTCTCTCTCTCTCTCTTTCTCTCTGCCCCCTTCCCTGGCTCATGCTCTCTCTCGAAAAAAATAATAATAATAATAATAATTTAAAAATACATAAAGAATAAATTGAAGGCACACAGAGACTTTTTACTTGATAAAACTTAGAATCCACACACAATACTGGTCAGCTTTTTACTAATCATTATATATCTTTGGGAAAAAAACAGCCCTGACTTTCTTCAGTTCCATTTACCTTCTTTTTTTTTTTAGTATACAATATTTTTTGCACAGATGTTTTTTTTTATTGTGGTAAAATATTCATAATATAAAATTTGCCATTTTAACCATTTTCAAGTGTATGATTTAGTGGCATCAAATACATTCGCATTATTATGCAAACATCACCACTGTCAATCTCCAGAACTTTTTCACCATCTTATATGGAAAAGCTGCACATGTTAAAGAATAACTCTCTCTTGCCTCCTCTCCCTAGCCCCTAGTAACCACCATTTTACTTTCTGTTTCTATTAATTTGACTACCCCCAATACCTCATATGAGCGGGGCCTCACAATATTTGTCCTTTTATGTCTGGCTTATTTCACTTAACAATATCTTCAGGATTCTTCCGTGTTGTGGCATGTATCAGAAATTCATTCCTTTTTAAGGCTGAATAATAGTCCATAGTATGCATGTGCCATGTTTTGTTAATCCATTCATCTGAACTATTTCCATCTTTGGCTACTGTGAATAATACTGCCACAATCGTTGGTTGGCAACTACCTGTTCAAGTCTCTGCCTGCAGTTTCTTTGGATACATACCCAGAAGCGGAACTGTTGCATCAAATAATAATTTTATGTCTGATTTCTGAGGAACTGCCACACTGTTTTCCACAGAAGCTGCACCATTTTACTTTTCCACCATAAATTTCTAAACTCCTACAAATAATCTCTCTTGACCTTTTCCATCTAAGCTAACCCAATCCTCCTTAGGCTGCCTGAGGAAATTTTGCTTTCAAATCTTGTCCTTTTTCTTTGTTCAACTGTCCTCCAATTCATCGTTATTAATTCAAGAGGTAACCAGCATATGCAGCAGACCCCTTTGTGCCGGGAGCTGAGCCTGGTGCTGGAGACACCACAATGTCATTGGGAAGGACTCACCATGGATGAAGTCTGCCTTCTCTGAGTTCTTACTTTATCTAAAGTCCTGAACTATCTCCTGAGGTTTATAACTATGCTTTGCTCATCTATAAGCAGAGGGTCACATGCTATAATTCATTAAAAATAATGTGGTGCTGGGGCGCCTGGGTGGCTGAGTCAGTCAAGCATCCAACTTCAGCTCCGGTCATGATCTTACGGTTTGTGGGTTTGAGCCCCGCATCGGGCTCTGCAGACAGCTCAGAGCCTGGAGCCTGCTTTGGATTTCTGTATCTCCATCTCTCTCTCTCCCCCTCCCCGACTTGTGCTCTCTCTGTCCCTCTCCAAAATAAATAAACATTAAAAAAATTTAATAAAGGGAAACCCAAATGAGGTTTTCTTGATAAAAACAACAACAAAATTGACAATCTCTTCTAAAAACTTTCACCCTAAGTCTCTATGCCAAAGGCAAAGCTTTGACTACAGTTGACCCCTATGTCTTCTATACCAGCTGTCAGCACTGCTGCGTCTCCTGAAGAATGTTTCAGATGGAGTGACAAGCCACTCCAGAGAATCTGAGACTTTTCGTTGCCAAGAAAAGGACCAGAACAATGCTGGAGATACCACTAAGTCGACAAGAATGCTGCCTCATACTACATGAGAGATAGGGCCTCCTTAACTCTTCAGAGATGGTCGGAAAAGAGCCTGTAAATCTAGTTCACCTTTTGAAGAAAAGAGGATCTGAAAAGGCTCAAATGTCAAAGTCACCTTTGCCATGTGTAATGAAATAAGAGGAGAACTGAGGGTGAAATGTAAACACACTTAATTAGATATCTCAACCAAAATTCCACAATGTCTGGCATACGCTAGTCTTTACAACAAGAATCTGAGTTTCAGGGTCAGCTCACTTCCTACCAATCAGAACAGAATAGCCACATACTTTGAAACAAACAAACCTTCTGGGCTATACAGTAGTTCCCTCTGATAGAGCGCTCTGGGAAGAGGGCAATAAACAAAATCCAGACAGGAAGCAGTCAGAAAGAATAAATGGCAGAGCTTTCTGGCACTATCTCCTTGTAAGGAAACATGAGACACTGCTCTATTTTAATGAAATTATTGTAGAACCCAGACCCTGAAATTACTTATTAATATAGTTACTCATACGGGGTAAGGAGAGTTCTAAATGGGTTTGTAATGTTTGGCTCCATTCCTAGAATCAACATCATAAAGTCAACCCTAATTACCAACCACTGACAACTCCAGAATCAAATTCCCATCCAGAATGACATATTTTTACCTACTCCCTGGAGGTTGCCCCTTCTCAATCCCTTTCTCCTTTCAATGCATATGGATTTGTACTTATGGAAATTCTGTGTGAAAATTCCAACTTGCCAAAACAAGTCCCTTCTTCCCACAAAAGAATATTTAAAAGTACAATCCCTTTTAACTATAGAATGACAATACATTCAAAATGAACTTCCCTCATCTGAGCAATACACTAAGTGTAAGACATATACATTGTGTGTTATGTTCTGGTCCTGCTCGTGAATTGTAACTATGCCTCATTACGAGGGGTAGTGTCAGGTCTGAATTTGCCTCCAACCCACAGTGGTACAGCAACACTGAGGAACATGTTCTTGCTCCTTTTTTGTGTCGCAGAGGCAGTGCCCATTCTCCCTTTCCTCTGTGAAAATAGAAGGCTTAGCTGGGCACATGGCTGCCTACCTAAAGATTACATTCCCTAACTTCCCTTGCAGGTAAGTTGTCATGTGATTGGTTCCGGGCAATGGAGATAAACCACATGATATTTACAATTTCTAGGTCATGGGTTTTTTGTTTGTTTTTTGTTTTTAGTGTTTATTTCTTTTGAGAGAGAGAGAGACAGAGAGAGAGCGCATGTGCAGGGGAGGGGCAGAGAGGGAGGGAGAGAGAGAATCACAAGCAGGCTCCACGAGTCAGCACAGAGCCTGATACAGGGTTTGATCCCACAAACTGTGCAATCATGACCTGAGCTGAAATCAAGAGTCAGACGCCCAACCAACTGAGCCACCCAGGTGTCCCTAGGTCATGCTTTTAAAAGGAAAGGAGGTTTCCCTCCCTTTTCTAACTCCCACAATAGTAGAAAGTAGAGCAACCATGTTAGCTGTTAGATGGAAGATGTGTGGTAGGAGAGGGCACAGTAATGAGAGAGGAAGAAACTTTATCCCCAACATCATGGAACTATCTTCTCAGCCTGGGTCTGCTTATGCTCAAGCCAGTATAGATGAGAGTAAAATAAACTTCTGTGTTGTTATTTTGACCAAAGCAGGATCCTTATTAATATATCTCTTGAAGTACTTTCAATTCAACAACTATCTTTTGATATGTGCTCCTTATTAAACAGAAAGCACCCTGTATCTCTTGAAGGAAATTTTCCACCATGTTTTTTTGTATCCATTGTGTTTAATGTTACTTTGATGTTAAAATCAATCTTTGTGTATTGTTAGTATCACTCTTCATAATCCCCCAAATCAAGATAAGTAACCCAGAACAAGAAGTGGCTTTCCTACCCATTACTTGGGCATCTTTCAGAAGAGGAAAGTCTTTTCCTCTGGCCTAGCATCCACCTCACCCACCTAACAAAGATCTCATTCTGCCCTTATCATGCCTCCATCAAAAGGCAGGACATATCTGGGCAGTGGAATACTTCACATCATCTATAAAATGGGAACCTTATCTTAACCTCTTGCAGACCCCTGAGAGTAAAGAGAAAAATCACATCTTTACAGCTCAGGAAACTGAAATCTGTGACTGCAGGTAACTGGACAAAATACTTAGGATAAAGTTACTAGGTCAGATTTCATAGATTCTTTAAAAAAAATTAAAACATAATGTGTCAGTGTCAGAGCATCTGGCTGGTTCAGTCAGGAGAGCATGTAACTCTTGATCTTGGGGTCATGAGTTCGAGCTTCATGTTGGGTGTAGAAATTACTTAAATAAATAAAACTTAAAAGAAAATAATGTGTCAGTGTGGATTCATCAACTGCAACAAATGTACAACCCCATCAGGGATGCTGATAATGGGGGAGGCTATGCCCATATGGGAACAGGTGGTATATGGGAAATCTCTGTATCTTCCTCTTAATTTTTGCTGTGAATTTACAACTGCTCTTTAAAAAAGAAAGTATTTTTAAAAATAGAATTATACAATATGTTTAAAAGATACGAGGGGTGCCTGGGTGGCTCAGTTGGTTAAGCGTCCAACTTCAGCTCAGGTCATGATCTCACAGTCCACGAGTTCAAGCCCCGCATCGGGCTCTGTGCAGACAGCTCAGAGCCTGGAGCCTGCTTCGGATTCTGTGTCTCCCTCTCTCTCTGCCCCTCCCCTGCTCATGCTCTGTCTCCCTCTGTCTCAAAAATAAATAAAAACATTAAAAAAAATTTTTTTTAAAGATACGAAACTTTCCCAATTTTTTAATAGTCATTACCGCTTACAGAACGAAAATGATGGTTGGCTAGAGGACAAAAATGGTTCAAGAGTCAGCAGCCAAAAACACTGAGAAAATCCAGGGAGCCTCCTGCAGAGCAGAGTCCTCACAGAGCTACTCTGGCCAATATCAACCCCAAGCTTCACTCTAGCCAAAACCCCAAGTAAGAGTAAACACATCATTAACCCATTCCACATGCCAGGTAGCTTTTCCTTATTTTAGTCACAGAAACACTAATGCACTTTCTTAAGTAAAAGCTGTCTTAAAATGAATGCTTGGGTGCTCTCTCTCTCTCTCCCTCTCTCTCTTTTACTGCCTCTGCTTTATCTAATGAAAAATGACTGAGTGTTCTGTTTTGTGATTCAACTCCTGAGTGCAGATTTCTCATACGCAGAAAGTGTTATAATTGAGACCATTTATGAACAGAGTATATTAAATTCTGCCATGAAGATACTGCAAACCGATGGATGTCACTTCCCTTTAATACTTGGAGTACTTAATTCCGTGATATTAAAAACAGGAACAAAAGAAAAATTTTTGATAATAGTTCAACCTTGTGGCTTTATTTGCAGTATAACCTAAGAGTTCTAATCCAAACCACCTATGTTTTCACAACCTGAACTCCAGTAGCAAAAGCATTTTATCACATCTTCCAAAGGCTAACATTTAAAGCGTATTTGATTTGAGAGAATTAAAAATCAGTCCAGAATGCCAAGCATATGACACATCCCCTCACAAAAATTACCTTTGGTAAAAAATAATAAATCAAATGCTCACTCTCCAAGCAGAAAGTCAGAAGCTGGATACAGGTAAGGGGAAAGCTGTATGTAAGTAAGACTTTGTGCTTGGACGGCAAAGTGACTGCTTGGGTGAGTAGAACCTATCTGAGGGATGGTAGCTCTTGGCCAATGAACTCACAGTCTTTCAGAGAACCAACCAGAGGTTAGTCTAAAGAATTCTCCACCATGGGGTGCCTGGGTGGCTCCGTGGGTTGAGTGTCTGGCTCTTGGTTTCAGCTCAGGTCACGGTCTCACAGTTTGTGGGATCAAGCCCCGTGTCAAGCTCCACACTGACAGTGCAGGACCTGCTTGGAATATTCCCTCTCTCTTTCTCTCTCTCTCTCTCTCTCTCTGTCAAATAAATAAATAACCCTAAAAAAAAAATAAAGAATTCTCCACCAAACACCACTATTTTCAGTCTTTTCTGATTAGGGACCAAAATAAAAGCTGCAGTAGCTGTTTCATTTTGATAATTTAGAAAGCCTCAGATAACAGCTAAGAGCATTCTATAAGCATGCTGGAGAGAAGGGGGGGGGGGGGAGAAAATTACAGTTGAAATTACATCTTTAAGAGAGACAGTTAAGCCACTAAAATACAAGGAAGTCTCAAGTCTGCTACCTGACCCAGAGGCCATGGGTGAAGAATTCATTTTAGGACTGATTACACAAACAAATCACTCCATTTTTTTCATCTTTCATATTTAAAATGTGGACTTTCTCTTTATGCAAACTGAATGATGGCTCCAACCCTGGGACTTGAACTTGGGAGTGGGAAATCTTCCACTACAGGAAATGAAGTGTGCTACTAACCTCTGTACAACCTCAGGCAAGTCTACACTTCTCCATTCTACCATTTCCCCACCTGCAGAAAAACAAGCCACACCTCCTACTTCCTGTTGTGATGAAAAATGAAATAACTAGGGTAATCAAGCTGCAAAGAAATTTTCTTTTTTTTTTAATTTTTTTTCCATTTATTTATTTTTGCACAAGTGGGGGAGGGGCAGAGAGAGAATGAGACACAGAATCTAAAGTAGGCTCCAGGCTCTGAGCTGTCAGCACCAGAGCCCAACACGGGGCTGGAACTCACAAACTGTGAGTTCATGACCTGAGTCGAAGTTGGCACGCTTAACCAACTGAGCCACCCAGGAGCCCCTGCAAAGAGATTTTCAGCGTGGTATGTGACATTCATAGAGCCAATTTTGAAAGTCCGAGAAATAATCTCTTTCATTTAATCTATTCACAACATAGAAAAACTGCCTACATATAATCTATTAAAAATAGTAAAAAGAAAAAAAAAAAACTTTGACCCTCTCAGGTCATGGAGAATTACTTGCTCTGGATAGCCTAGTCTTCTAGATCAGTCTTTGAGAGGGCAGGGATTTTGCATTTTGCTTTGTAATACAGCTTCAGGACCTAGAATAGTACCTGGGATATAATAGGTGCTCAATAAATATTAGATGGAGGAAAGAATACAGATTTAGCCCTCATAAATGTGGGAATGCTTCTTATTTTAGCCATTTCAGGTGGAGATTTTCTTAAAATGTATAGTAGTATCATTTCTTACCTTCTTGAGAAGATTATAAGGGCTGTATTAGCATATTTTGCCAATAGCAAAGGGTACTACTATGTATAGCCTGTATTTCAAAGATGTTCTTAGTATGCTTTAAAATACTAAATCACTCCAGAATATTTTACATAATTTTTCAGCTCTTTCGTACTTTTGTCATTTTTCCTACCCTTCTCTTTCTGTTGCATTGTCATTTCTCCCTATTATTAACACCTATAATTGGCTATTTCTAATTTACTGTGCGCTTAAAAGCCAGAGAACCACGGCAGTTTGTCTAAGATATGAGTATAAAACTCTGAGGGTCTGAGGTCTTCTCCTAGGAGTAAAGAATGTCATCCTTAGATCTTGTGACATCTAAGACTGGCTGATTACAAGCTCTGTTTTTCAGACTTCTTCCTGATTCTCCACCTAGTTCTGGATAGGTAATAGGTCAGACAGCTAAGATCCAAACATGAGGTACTAAAGGAACTCACACTATCTCAGTGTGGCATCTCCAGTGGCTAACAGACAATCGTTCCATTAGGCAGGGTAGTTGAAATTATGGCCCCGGATAACTGGTGGCTGTCTAAGTAAGCAGCTGGTCTAGGGCTAGAGTAGGGATGCCTAAAACAAAACACCAGGAGTATGGAGAAGTTTGTAGGGAGTGCAAACCCTATTCTCAACACTGGGGTTCCAAGGGAGGAAGCCATTCTAGAGGAGCTATAGTAAAGTCACCAGGGGAGGAACTGAGAAAGAGTCAACAGATTAGGTACAAGGTAGAAATTATAACTTAGGAACAAAAAACCAAAGCCCCATTTTCCAACATGGAACACAAAGGCAGAATTAGACTTGACTTCACACAGAGTCCCAGAGTTAAAAGTAGAGCCCCTCGAATCCTCAAAGCCAAAATGGTACAGGACCTCCAGGTGTCATTTATCTCAAGTTGGAATAAGGCTCAGAAACCCAGCAGATTATGACAGGAAAAGAGGGCCTTAGGGCTGCCAACTGTCTCCTTCTCTATGGCCCAAGGGCATTACCTTCTCCATGGCCAAAGGGCAAAGTGTGTCTGAAATGCCCAAACTGCTGATCAATGAGAGGACATTGCCACTGGTTGAGTCCAGTGGAAAGAAACCCTAAGGCTCACCAAAGAGACAAGAGACTGGGCTGGAGAAAGCTATGTATGTCTCTCAAACACTTCTCTACATGTGTTACAGTGTGGTCAACACACTCATTCCCTGAAGTAACACAGTTCTCCAGGTGGCAGTTATAGGTGATAAGCCAGAGGCTCTGGAGACCACCTCTGAAGTCCTCCTACCCCAGGCTTTAACATACATGCCTTGAAAATCTATTTGTCTTTTTGAGAAAGGAATAGTAAATATAGCAATAATGGTTCAGGAAGACAGACCTGGAGAGACAAGCATTGGAGATAAATCGGGTCAGGGGAAGGAGGAGGCAACTAGATCATGGAGTGATAACAGTTATCCAGGAAGGCTCTGACAATTTTCAACCTTGGGTAAGAAAAGAGAAGACACTATCATGCATTGACTTTCTGTGAACCAAGCACAGAAATGCTGGTATTTCTCACATTCATTATCTCATTTATTCCTCAATTTAAGCCTGTAAAAGAAATATATTATCTCCATTTTACAGGTGAGGAAATTGAGACCCCGAAGGGTAAAAGCAATACATTGTTGCACAGCATGGATGACAGACGGGATTCACTTTGGAATGATCTGACTCCAAAATCCCACTTGCACCAACTTACACACAAGGTACTATGATCTTAAATTTAAAAAAAAAATTTTTTTTTTAATTAAAAATTTAAAAATGGGAAAATGCATGAGGAGAAGCAGCTATATGGCAGACCTTAGATTAAGATCGGTTTGGGAAAGAAATGCGATTCTTAATTAAAATAAGAAATGCACATTAGAAAAAATATTCAACATTTCCACGAAAAACCACTAAATGTGGGGTGCTGTTTCTTGATCTGGGTACTATTTACATGGGTGTGTTCACAGAGATGCATACTTATTATATGTGCTCTATCCTACATGTATAGTATGCTTCAATAAAAAGTTTCAGAATTGCCAGAGCAGAGTAATATCTTGCCCTGCTCAATTCTCCATGTAAACTTGCCTTTGATGAGCAATAAAGCAGGGAGAGTTTGCATACGGAGATACAAGCCCTAAAATTCCTCTCTGCTAATGCAGATCCACTAAGAAAAGCACTCTACTCATAACCAGAAGGCTGTTGCCTTGGAAACAGGAGCTGTGACTCCTGCCATCACACCTCCAGAGCAAAGATGGCCAAGATCTATTTCAATTCTTAGATGCCTCGAGGAACCACAGATGACTGTAACTATGGAAGATAGCCAATCTGTAGTAATGAAGAAGCGCATGCCAGAGTTAGAAAGGCTGCAATTGAGAAAGGGGGGAAAAAAAAGGAGAAGTGGGGGAGGAAGGAGAAGACAGAATTCAAGTGTAACAAGTAAAGCCCAATCCAAGAACTGTGTGGCTGCAAAGCTATGGTTTCATTTACCTCAGCCGTTCCACTCTCTTTACCTAATTGCACACCCACTACCTGCTGGCATCATGCTAGCTGCAGAGAGTACAAAGTGGAAGAAGACCAGCCCTTCTGCAAGGAAAGACACACTCAAAGAAGTGCTCCACTGGAGGTCCAAGCACCCTGGAACAAAGTGTGGGGACTGATTAACTTCGGTGTGAAAAGGGGCACAGGAGGCTTCAGAAAGTAGGTGGCATGATTCAACTGGAACTCAAAAACTATGCAGGAGTTCTGCAGGCAGAGGTCGAAGAGGAGCATCTCAGGCCAAGGGAATGGCAGGTACAAAGGGCTGAAGCATGAAACAGCACCATTCTGTTTCTCAACAGGGTGGCCTCCCGCAGTTCTGGGTGGGACAATTTCCCATTTCAGAGACTGCCTCACACACTGCAGGGTATTTGCCATCTCTGACCTCACCCACTAATTGCTGGTAGCAACCTCCAATCATCATGATAACTAATGTAATGCCCCACACATTTTCAAATGTACCGGGGAATGAAGGGTGTGCTGTTGCTCACAGCTGAGAAGCCCAAGAACTTAGGGGAACAGATCTGTGGCTAGAGCAGGGGTTGTTGGGGTAGAGTAAGAGCTGAGGATGGAATGCAGGTGAGGACCAAGGTGAAGGGCCTTGTATGCCCTGCCCAGGAGTCAGACTCTCTGTCAGACTTGGAGAAGAGAAAACAGACTCAAAGCATTTATGTAGGAGGCCAAGCCGACAAGACTTGGCAGCTGATGGATATGAGGAGGTGGAAAACAAGGAAGAATAGAAGAATAAAGAATGACCTCTACAGTTTTAAGCTTGGCCAACTGAGTAAACAGTAGTGACACTAACCAAAGCCATGAATAAAAAAGTCAGAGCAGGTCTGGAGGTAGATGGAAAGGTGAGGTGGAAAATGAGTCAGAAGGACATAAGGGACATCCAGGTATAATTTCTAAGAAGTAACAAATAGACTAACACTGAGAAGAGACATCTGGGTTGGAAGTAAGAGAAACCTTAGTATTTTGTTGTAGGCAGTGTCCAAGCCATTCCCCCAGGGGCCCACGGGAAGGGTGTTTCCCCAGACTCGATACACAATGCAGGGGGACAGACAACTAAAGATGACCAAGCTGAGATCCGGGAGCCAGACATAATCAGCTGGGCACCAACACAGCAGAAACTGGGCCCACGGAGGCAGGAACAAAGAAAGCTGCAAGGTGGAGGTGAGCAGATGAGAGGAGTGCCTGAACACAAACAGCTGGAACCAACTACTCCACACTTGGAGTCCATAGAGACCCTTTTTTATTTTTAATTTTTTTTTTTAATTAACGTTTATTTATTTTTGAGACAGAGAGAGACAGAGCATGAACAGGGGAGGGGCAGAGAGAGAGGGAGACACAGAATCTGAAACGGGCTCCAGGCTCTGAGCTGTCAGCACAGAGCCCGACGCGGGGCTTGAACTCACGGACTGTGAGATCATGACCTGAGCCGAAGTTGGACACTTAACCGACTGAGCCACCCGGGCGCCCCCATGGAGACCCTTTTGCACAAATCTTGGCACACATTAGAACCAGTGGCTTTCAAACTTATATTTGCCTGTGACCCACAGTAAGAAAATAATTTACCTTTGAACCTAGTTCATAAACACCATGGCTTCATGGGTGTGCAGCTGCACTGGGTCCCATGCTCAGAATGGCCCCACTTACGGTGAAGGTCTCTGTGGTCGCCATCTTGAAATTCCTAATTTTTTTTTTTTTTACAAGGCTCAGTTATGAGACCAGTCCTGACACACACAAATACACATTGTTAACAAAAATTCACAAAATAATATCTTACTACACATGATATAAAATTATATTTTCTGTTCTATTTTATTTCCTAGAAACGCAATCACAGCCCCTTACATTCACAACCTAGTAATGAACTGCAAATCACAGTTTTCAAGTACTCTCTTGGGTTAAGGCAATATCTTTTAAGGTTTGCTTTGTTTAGTTTGTGGTGGTGGGAGGGATGTGCAGATTCTTTTGAAAATTTATATTCTTTTTTCTCTACAAAGGATTAGAAGCAGTGTGCAGCAAATAGGGTAGTTGAAGACAAAGGAATTGCTGAAATTAGCCAAGGAAGAAGAGTCAGGTAAGGATCTGTAAGGAACCAACATTGAGTTGGTGAAGGACTGAGGAGAAAGGATCAGAAAAGTACAAGGAAAACTACGAGAAAATGGGCAAAATCAAGGAAGTAGATGCACTTAGATGGCTCAGTCAGTTAAGCGGTGACTCTTGATTTTGGCTCAGACCATGATCTCACGGTTAGTGAGATCAAGCCCCAAGTAGGGCTGGTGGCACAGAGCCTGTTTGTATTCTCTCTCTCCCTCTTTCTCTGCCCCTCTCCCTGCTTGCGTGCACTCGCTCGCTCTCTCACTCTCTCTCAAAATAAATAAACATTAAAAAAAAAAATCAAGAAAGCCAAAGAGCTTCCAAAAGGGAGTAATCAGCAAGGTCAACAGCCCAAAAGAATTCCAAACTAAGGTGAGGACTAGATCATGGGGCCATCAGAGACTGAGCTAGGTCAGTCCAGTGGCAGGGTGGGAGGGCGCAGAACCCGAGTGAAGACTTCCAAGTGACCAGGAGGTAATAACACAGAGAAACTAAAGACAGAACAAGAAAAGGAGAAATCAAGGAACCTGAGAGATAAATACAAGAAAGAATGCTGTCTTTTTAAGAATTCTGGGAGATATGAGGGTGGCTTAAATCTCTGAAGCCACAGACCATTTTTTCATTTAGAAATCCTATCCCACACCATATTAAAAATGTAAAAATATACCCACCTCCCACACCCAGTATACATTACTTTTATTTGAGTTACGAATAACTATATATTGAGTTGAGTTGTGGCTGGTTGACATGTTATATGTTTTATAGGCATTTGTTTAAATATATACCACCTTCATTTTACAGTTTTCTTTTAGATTTCAAGAAGCCAATAAAAACTGATTTTTTCTTGATTTGCAGACATGTTTTTAGGTCTCTGAAAAGCCTTAGGTTCATAATCCCTAGGGATTAACAAGGACTGAATCTCTCTGATGTTGAAGGAAAAGAAGTCTCAGAAGCAGTAAGATGAAGAGGAAATAACTCAGGACACACGAGGCTCTGGTAAACCAAGAGCATCTACACACTGGTCAGAAGAGGCTAGATAACCCAATTTCTTTTAATGGCAAAGTCACTGAATAAGCAATGAAGAAGTCAATGAATAAGCAATCGAAGGAAGAGAAAGGTGGAAAGGTCAATGAACACAGAAAAAGCTGTCTAACTTTTAGCACTTAGGGAAATGTACATTTTTCATGTGTAGGATTGGCAAAATCTTGAAAAACTAAAAGCACCTAAAGCTGAGGAAGGTGTAGGAAAACTGGCCTGTGATATACTGCTGGGTGGAGTGTGAACCGCTACAACGACTGCATAAGGTTGTCTGGCAAACTGCATTGATAAGTGACCGGAGCACAAGAAAATAACCTCCCTTACCTGGAGCACTCTTACTGCAGGTGTCCAAAGAGCTGTGTCTTCGATCCCATGGTCTCCGCTTCAACCTACCTCCTGAAAGGCACCCTTCTTCTAATAAAGCATCTTACTTTATTTTTCTCGGGGCCCTTACTTCTAACTGCTATTTCCTATTTTATGCATTGCTTTACCTGTTTATACACAGCTTCCCCCACTACAAACCTCTAGAAAGCAGGGAGCGTCTCTGTCTTGTTCATCTCCCTATTCCCAGCTTCACAGTGCCCGCAGAAGCACTATTAAAACTGATGATGTTCAGGGACGCCTGGGTGGCTCAGTCGGTTAAGCGTCCAACTCTTGATCCCAGTTCAGGTCATGATTTCATCGTTCGTGAGTTTGAGCCCTGCATCAGGCTCCACACTGCCGGAGCAGAACCTGCTTGGGATTCTCTCTCTCTCCCTCTCTTTCCACCCCTGCTGTGTGTGCACTCTCTCTTTCTAAATAAATACATAAAATAAACTTTAAAAAATTATAAAAAACTGAAAATTTAAAAAATTTAAAAAACCAATGGTGTTCGTTGCAGCATTGTTTTTAATAATGAAAACTGAAAACAACCTGAATGCCCATTAATAGAGAAAACGGTTGAATAAATCACGACACATCGACCCAATGAAATATTATGAAACTATGTACTGACCTGGGGAAGGGGTGTCCATAATATACTGTTTTGTGGATAAAGACGTTTATGAAATGTTTAGAATATTTTTATTGAAAAAGAAGGGGAAAAATATGTGGGTGAATATATTGGTACATATTTGAATAAGCACAGGGAAAGGTAAGGAAGGAAATGCCTACAACCGTTGATACCGATGTCTTTAACGGTATGACAGCAATGGAGGGGACAGGAGATTTCATTGTTACAGTGGGTATATCTTTTGTAAATTTCTTTTAATTTTTTAAAAATCTTTATTTATTTTTGAGAGAGACAGAGTGTGAGTGGGGGAGCGGCAGAGAGAGAGGAAGACACAGAATCCAAAGCAGGCTCCAGGCTCCAAGCTGGCAGCAAAGAGCCTGACACAGGGCTTGAATTCACCAACCAGTGAGATCACGACCTAAGCTGAAGTTGGACACTTAACCGAGTGAGCCACCAGGCACCCCTATCTTTTGTGATTTTTAAAAATTAAATTATTTTAAAAGAATTCTAGCCTCAAAAACATTAAACTATCCTACTAACAGCTGTGCTCCTGTTGTGTTTATTTCATGTGTTGGAGTTAATAATGCTTACGATCTACTGGACTTGCCTATGACCAACCTCAAACCTAGCAGTCATCTTCATTTGATTTGTTAAAAAGCCAGTTATTCCAACACACAGTAGCAGAAATGGCTTGCCTTTGATTAAAGACAGTAGTTCTCCCTGGGAGACCTGGAAATTATTTGAAAGCCTTTCCAATGGGTCACTGACAGCCCAGGGCTAAAGCTGCCTGGCAAGAGAGAGGAAGAGGGAGTGGGGCGGGGAACCAGGCCTGTGTGCCTGGAGGGCCCGGGCTTCCTGGAGTACACCTCAAATTCCTAAGGCACCTGCCAGGCAGAGAGAGGTTCACCCGCTAACTCCAGTTTGCTGGGGCCTGGGAAGTGATATCTTGAAGGCCCAAGGCACTCTTTTTCAAAAGCCCCTAAATGTCCTTGTCTATGCCAGAAACAACCCGGAAGGAAAATCTTATCACAAAACAAGCAGCAATCAGGCATGTCAAGGATTTTTTTTTAATTAATTCCTTAAGCTGATCAAGCGATAAAATCTGGGAATTTAAAAGAACTCAGATATTTCTACCTCACTGTGCCAATCAACCTGTAAGCTATTCATCCAACTACAAAAAAAAAAAAAAAAAAAAATGAATGAGACAGGCTTAGCAGTTCAGGTGTCCTACTCCAGCAAGGACCACAGCACTTCACACCAGCCACAGGAAAGGGGAGGGAGGGAGGGAAAACTGTCAACCCCATGTGAACCCACTGAGGGAAGCTGGCATTTGGAAGGCCCGGAATCCAGTCCTCACTGAGACACCAGTTAGGTACTTATACCAGGAAAGTCAGTGAAAATTCCCCAAGCCTGTTTCCTCATCTATGAAGTGGGAATGATAACGGCGCCTATCTCCTAGGGTTACTGTGAGGCACGAGTGAGGATGTACACAAACCTTGTAGTAGCCCGGAGGTGAGCCGCCCACATCCCTCTTTGTCTGCGGACTGCCACCCAAAGCCGCTGGGGGTGCAGGCAGTGCACCACCTCCGGCTACCAGCTCCCTCAGGGTCTGCCTCAGCTGCCAAGAGCAGCTTTCTCCAGGCCACCCCTTCCTGCCTTTCTGCATGTGAGGATCCCCGTCTGGTGACAGAGGCCTGCAATTCTGGCACAAAGCAGGGCACCGAGACTGCAAATAGTCACCGCAGGGCTTCCCACCAGGTTGGCTGAGACCTTTACAACCTCTTCCTCTACCCAGTCGTGCTTCCTTCCCTTCTTAGATGTTGCTCCCCAGTGAGCATCTCACACCCCAAATTCCACGTCAGAATCTGCTTCCAGAGAACCAAACATGCAACAGAGCTTTTTTAAGTACCCCAGGGTTTCTGTAATGTGACTAAGAGCAGAGGCCAATTCTGGTTTAGAAAAAAGAAACTTTACACCCATAAATTTTGTTGTTTTTTTTTTTTTTTGCTTTTGCTGGGTTTGTTGTTGTTGTTGTTTTGCATACATGCCATTTATTTCAGGTATTCAAAGTCTGGTGACTCATTCATATTCACTAAATACGTACAGAACACAATGTCCTGTGGGCAACCTGCTGGAGGTCACAGGAGTCCTGTGCACTGATTATAGTTTAGGTTCTTCTATCGCTGTAGCTGTGATTCTACATGGTGGCACTGCTGCTCGGGGCTTTGGAACTGGGTGAGGAGCTTTTGATTGTTACATTGGTTGCAGGGCTCTGTTGAAATCTGGGGAGGGGAGAGTAGGAAAGCTAGACTCCTCCAATGCTCTAGAAGGTCCCTCTTGATCATGTCCCATACAACTTTCATAAAGGTGAAGAAACAAAGTTTATATAATTGAGTCTAGATCTTAACTATGCATTTCATAGAAAATGTTGTCCAGTTCTAAATACACTAAATTTGTCAGGAATTTGATTACCCTATAAATCAAGAGAGGATGTATTTATTCTATTCAGAACTTTACCAAGAATTTTTTGTCATCTCCAAAAATGATGATAGTTTCAGGAATGTCACTCATGATTATTGAGTCACCTCTGTAACAAACCTATATTGGTCTACATTTATAGTTGTCTTATTCTTAGTGATAAACATAAAAAGATTTATTTAGCCCTTATTTCTAAGGCTTTATACATAAAATTATTGATAATACCCAGTTGAATATTTCTTAAACCTAATTTATCTGATTATTTCATTATGTCTTCTAATGTAGCTGTATACATATTAAAATATAAGCTATAAATTATTTTCATTTTTTCCTTCTTTATATATAGTTGGAGTCTTGTGATTTTTTTTAAAATATTGCGTGTAAGTGAGGTCTATTATCTATGAGTTTCATTTCAGGAAGTAAAGAGGATGTTGCAAAACATATACAAGGGGATGTTGAATGTGACAGAGTTGGAAACTACTGCCTCACAGAATTGGTTCTAAAACTGGGGTCTGAGGCCCACCTGCCACAGAAACATCTGTGGCAATCATTAAAAAATCTAGGTTCTTACGGAGAGCCTGATTGGCTCAGTCAGTAGAGCATGTGACTCTTGATCTCAGGGTTGTGAGTTCAAGCCCCACATTGGGCAATGAGATTACTTAAAATCTAAATATACTGCGTTTTTTAAAAATCTATGTTCCTAAATTCCAACTCACCAAAATGTTCTCTGAGGCTAGAACCCAGGAATCTGGATTTTTTCCAAAGCTCCCCAGGTGAATGTGATGCTCACCCAGGCTTGGTAGCCACAGCTACAGAGGAGAGAGGGTGCACCAAGCCATCACCTAGCCTGGGGTGCTCACGGTCTAAAAGGGAAGGGCAAAATTTTAAGTATAACATCAGGAGCATAATTGTCAAGTGCCATGAAAAGAAACCAACTAAGTGCCTATTCTCACCCTAGAGAATTCAAGAAAGGGAGACACTAGCCTACAAGGGGTGTCTAGAAGAGGGTTTACTGGAGTGAGGGTCTGAGAAACAGTAAGAGAGGGAGCCTCATCTCTGGGGAGCATTACTGCAGAAGCCCTTTGCATATATTATCTCCATCAAAACACCACGCTACTCCCTCTGGAGTAAATACCCTTCCTGCCCAGGTCTTTCAACAGAAAATACTGATGCCTAGAGAAGTCAAGTAACTTAACTCAAGGTTTCAAACTCAGGCCGCACAGCCCAAAGGACAGGGCTTAACCATCCAGCTAATAATACTCAGGACCTGGTCCAAAGGATGGGAGAGGAGGTGAGTATGGGAAAAGGCCCAAGGAGTTTCAACAAGTATGATTTCTATCCAAAAGCTGCATTTTCATCTTGCTTTTTACCTGTCACCAGCATTCAGGACAACAACAAGAAACTATCATTATTAGGGACTCCTAATATTATTACTGTATTAGTCACATACGGCTGGAAAGGCTCTAGGAGGAAAATGGGCATGCAGGAGTCACCAATGCTAATAAGCCACGAATCACAGAAAAGCAACCTAATTGAGGCAATAGCAAAATGGAAGGCGGCTTGGAAGGAGACCTTTCTCGTTGCTTCCACTGACCTAGCAACAGAATAAAGCAGCTTCTGCTTAATCAATTCCCACCTAATCAGAGAGCCACCTTAACACTGTCTCCAGAGCAGCAAATTAGCCTAATAGTGAGTGACTGCACAAATCAGGAGGGTATTGGTGGGAAGGTGGGGATGGAAACAGGCTTGGAGGAAAAGCAATTGGCTAGTGCTAAGGGGTTAAGTGGTGTTTAACTAGCTGTTAAATTGCCAAGTGCTAAGCTTCCCCATTCTAATACAGAAATTGTCAACAATGAATAGAATGAAAATGAAATGCATCAGATTCTGTTTTTATTCTACAACTTGGATGTACATCCAGGTAGACACAAAACTTATTTTTATCACTGAAAAGGGAAAGATCAAGGCTCTTCATAAGCCATTGGTTGTTAACTGTTTTTTAAACACCTAGAATGTAGGGGTGCCTGGGTGGCTCAGTTGGTTAAGCGTCCGACTTTGGCTCAGGTCAGGTCTGATCTCACTGCTCGTGAGTTTGAGCCCGACATTGGGCTCTGTGCTGATAGCTCAGAGCCTGGAGCCCACTTCAGATTCTGTGTCTCCCTCTCTCTCTGACCCTCTCTCTCTCTCTCTCTCTCTCTCTCTCTCTCTCTCTCTCTTCTCTCTCTCTCTCTCTCTCTCTCTCTCTCTCTCTCTCTCAAGAATAAACATTAAAAATAAGCTTTAAAAAAACACACACACCTAGAATGTTGTCTGCGTCACAATCACCTAAGAGGCTTGTTAAAACACCGAAGGCTGGGCCTGCCCCCAGAGTTTCAAAAGCCCTAGATTCTGGGTGGGGCCCTAAAATTTACATTTCAAACAATTTGCAGTGGTGCTGTTTCCGCTGACCTGGGGACCACACCACCTAGAATATCTCCAGAGCCTTTTGGAAAGGCGGGGTAGGAGGGGTGGGAAGATGAGAGCAGCTGAGGGTGACCTGGGAGTGGGGCAATCACAGTAAGCAATGGAGGGGCCCCCAATAACACAGGTAAGTTCCATGTATGCTTTAAATCGGTGATTTGTCATATCACTTAAGAATAAAGAGTCTATATGGGGCGCCTGGGTGGTTCAGTCGGTTAAGCGTCCAACTTCGGCCCAGGTCACTATCTCACGGTTCGTGAGTTCGAGCCCCACATCAGGCTCTGTGCCGACAGCTCAGAGCGTGGAGCCTGCTTCGGATTCTGTGTCTCCCTCTCTCTCTCTGTCCCTCCCCTGCTCATGTGCTCTTGCTCTCTCTCTCAAAAATAAACATATATATAAAAAAAAAAAAAAGAATAAAGAGTCTATAACTATAAGCCAACGTGTAATGGCCACTACATATCCGTGGAAAAAGAGACTGAAATGAAAACAGAGAAGACTTTCACTTTTCATGAGTGTGAAATGAGATTGGTGAACCAAAGGGGAAGTCAGAATATGTCACAAGGGATACGAGGTCCCAGGTCAGAGACAGATGAATGGCTACTCCTCCGTCTGCAGGACCCTAAGGAAAATTCACTGGCTCCACATTGCTCCTTCCCTCTGTTGATTTATGGTCTTGCCATGATGAAAACCCCAGATCCACAGTCTGAAGAAGACCTGGCTTCTGCAATGAATAAAACTGTGGTTTGGCCAGCCACATTCAGCAGGGTTACCCAGTGGTAACCAGTCAAAATCAGACTTCAGGCTTCTTTTGGATCAGCCTTACGCTGACCTGGCAAAGATAATGCAGGTAAGGCAGGACCAAACTACTTTGTGCATTATCATGGGCAATGCGAATTTCTTCTGCTAAGCTGGAGCACGACTAACACCAACGTGTCATACCTTTTTCCCATGGCCCCTCCAACTTCCAGGTACATTGCCAGGAGACCAGACGTTTCTGGATGAAGATTTCCAATCAAGGCACTGCTTTGTGGCCCTAACTTTTATTAACCAAAAAGACTAAAAGTCCCTTCTGCCCATCTTCTCTTCATCCTTTTCCTTTCCCTCAGGGATGAAATGCGGGTCAGCAGCAAGCAAGTGTCTCAAATCTCTGAGCAGAGACCTTTGGCCTTGGAAACATTTGGAGCAGAAACAGGTGGTGTGGTCTGGAGCAAACACTCAAGAGAAGAAAATACCAAAAACTCGGAGAGGAGAATGTCTCCACATGGAATTCTCATTTGCATTTCATGCAGTCTCCAATTTTTCCATGTCCCTTCGAAGGTTAGGTTCTCATATGGTGTGCTGTGAGCAGGTCAGGCTGCTCGAGGGTGTTTTCTTCTGGTTTCAGGCTGGGTAATATTTCATAACCACATGATTGCAGGGCTGAGCTTAGCAGTGCTGTATTTAAGAGACGATTGCATATCCATCATTCAGACCACATTTCAAAGACTGATAAAATATTGCTTCTGTGGATTTAAGAGAAGGTGATAAAGCATTTCCCTCTCCTAACTAACAAGACTGTGAGGGTCACTTCCTAATACAATGCCAGGGGCCCTGCCTGTACACAATGAAAATGCATTTCTAACTGGAAGATGGCTGAGAAACCGTATCGCACAGTCTAGGCAGTAAATAAGTCATTGCTTCTCTACTGTATATCATGGTTAGATTATTTGTCCCAAAACACAACTTTGCACAACCCACACACCTGATCAAGTCTTCCGTGGCTCTGCTCAGAATCCACACCTCCTAGACGTCTTCCAGGGGCCTGCACACCGCAGTCCATTCTCTCCAATCCACCTCCCGCAGCTCCTGTGCAAACCCTCTGCTCCAGTCAAACCAGTCCTGGAAATCCTGCACAGAGACCCCCACCTCTTCTCTCTTGCATTGCTGAGCTCCACCCCAAATGCCCCCACCCTCTTTCTTCCCAGTTTGTCAATCTTCTACCATGAGGCATTTAAAAACCAGGTGGGGACACCTGGGTGGCTCAGTCGGTTAAGCGTCTGACTTCGGCTGAGGCCACGATCCCATGGTTTGTGGGTTCAAGCCCCGCATCGGGCTCCATGCTGACAGCTAAGAGCCTGGCACCTGCTTCAGATTCTGTCTCTCTCTCTCTCTTAAAAATAAACACTGAGAAAATTTAAAAAACAACAACAACAACAACAACAACAACAACAGCTCAAATCACATATCCTCCACAAAGCTGCTCTTCAGGAAACATCCCTCCCTGGACACTCTCCTCACCCCCATATCCCGACTGCCATGAGAGTGACAGGCCCGCCCTGTACACGGGCTGTCCTGCACTGTGGCTTCTCTGCTTCCACATGCTCCCACCTTGCCGCAGCTGGACTGTGAACCCCGGGAACACTGCCTCCTCCCCAGCATCTCCCCTGGTCCCCTCTCATGGTGCCATGAGGTTTGTTGCCATCACTTCAGCAATCACCACCCTAAGAATTTGGTCCTCCCTAGGACTTAGGGTTTATGCTATACTTCTGTCTCTAAACGATCTTATTTCTCTTCCTTGGTGTCCAATCACTGCCCTCTCTTTTAACCCCGGGCATGTGACAGGTCTGCCAATTCACTCTGTCCCTAGGGCTGTTGAACAGCTTAATGAGTGTTTAACAGAAGAATCATAAGAGGCGATTGCTAGGTTGGAAAAAATCACCCTGGGTCCCAGGAGGCTATGTGCAGTTTACAGACAGGAAACCGGCAACAGGGAAAAAAAAGATTAGTGTGAAGAATAAGGGGGCTAGGCTCCCCTCCACCTCAGCAGCAGTGCCTCCAAGAAACAAAAAGGAAAGCATCTGGCTAGAATGTGGACGGAGACCGCTGAGATGGGAAAACTGCACACACAACAAAAGCACAAAGGTTTGCAAAAGGCACAGTTCGCTCCCCATCCCCCATCACCAAGAACTCAACAGGAACGCTAGCCATTTGCACTCAGCACATCTGTTTTCAGTTACCTGTGCCTGAACCACAAACTCAACAGAGAAATGGAGAGATTTTGAGCTGACTCCACGGTTTAAGGTCGGATGGGGCAGATTATGCGGAGGCAGAGACAGAGTGAGGAAGCCTTCAGCCACTGCTGTGCCATGTTCACGGTCCTGACAGGCCACACCGATGACATTTCAGTGGGCCAGGAACTGTTCTTTCATTGCCTGGACTGCTGAAAAAGTTAAGAGCTGCCAAGGAGTATCACTATCGCTTGATAAACACAGCTACCCATGTTAGTCAACCACTAATTAATAGGTTAACTTACAATTAACAGTTGCATGTTACCAATCCATTCCCAACATATTTATCCTTTCTGCTTCCATTGTTCTATCTTGCTACTATCTTCCTAAACCTCTCCAGCTAAGATTATGTTTTTCCTTATTGAAAAAGTCTTTGACTACTAGAATCTTCTCTACATTAATTCCTAAGCCCTGGTTCTGTTCACAACATGGGCTCTCCAGGCTCATAAAAATACTTCCAGGAATAACATTCCTTTCCTTTCAATGAATTGGGGATACAGCATATTGTCCACAGATAGATGCGGCCAAGTGGGAAAGACAGTCATTAACGGTGTTTTCCCTTCCATAAAACCCACCACATTTGGTGCTGGAGTTAAGTAAATACAATCTTGTTATCACTGAGCTACTTTTTGGAATAGCACAATATTGGAAATCTCTCCATACCAAGATCCACACCCCTCCCTTTTCAGACATTGCCCTGGCCTACATAAGACTGGTACAGTTGCCAAGCTTTACCTTCCCCCGACCCTTACTGCCCCTTTATTGCTGTAAACACAGCTGCAAGAGAGAAATGTAATTTTAAATATCCACTTTGGTAATAGGGATCCCAATGACTTCATTGGTACTTTAAGCTTTTTTTGAGAAATTGTTACCAATTATTAAAATATATATTTTCTTGACAAGTATTGTCATCCAAGTACTTAATTTGTTGGGCTTTCAATAGTTGAGTTTCCGTTAAGAACACATTTCTTTTGTAGGGAAACATTAAATATTTACTATAATTAAAAAGGCACATCATGCTAGTCATTGTTTCACTATTAGTTCTTACTTGAATTGCTTTACATGGAAACACAAAGATTAATACTGAAATTTCAATACAGATTATATCTAGGGGCTCTGCCCAGAGATGACATGAAATATACAGGACTCAATAAATATTTATTGAGTGGAAAAATGAATTGTATGCCATTCTGTTTGTTCCTAAGGGAATTCATCATAATGGGCTTTTTAAATTGATTAGGTCTTACTGTAAGGAAATTTAAACAGTATAGTTTGGTGTCACCTGGGCTGTGTCAGAGAAGGGTAACCAAGTTCTGAGACAGGGGTCGCCAAACTCTCCCACCAGTCTCCACGTGGGAGAAATGAACCTGGGTGAGGGGGAATCTGAGTGACACTTAGAAACTTACACAAAAGATACTCTTCCATAGAAGTATTCCAATGATGTTTCCCTCTCTTAAAAAAAAAAAAAAAAAAACCTACCAAGAGAATTATAAAAATAATTCAGATATAAAACAGATATAGAGCACCACTAGTTAACTTGCCAAGTAATCATCTGAAAGCTGCTATGTTTTTAATTCATAAAAGCAGAGGCCCTAGTGTGTTCTCTGCATAGAAAAGTAGGGGCTTCTCTCACTGATCATCCATCTGGCTTCTCCTCTTGCTCAGAGAACTTACCCACTTCCACCATTTTACCCACCATCTATTTTAATTACTGCTCATTCCACTCCAACTGTTTCATCTTCATTCTCCCCAGATGTAAAAGGAAAACTCTCCCTGGATGTAAAAGGAAAGTAAAAAGCTGGGCTCAATCCCTCTCCTGCAAACCTGCTAAAATTCCCAACGTCATGCCTTTCGTCTTCCCGGGTGGTCCTTGGATCTGCCCCACACACTCAGGATTCATCGTGCTCCATCAAAACCCCTCCAACATCCCCGCCTGGAACTCTCTGAACTGAACTACCTTTATCCAATCTTCATATATGACTGAGCTCAGTTTAGCATTCAAAATACACACACACACACACACACACACGCACGCACGCACACACACACACACACACACACTAGCAGTAACTGTCCCTCCCCATGCTCCTTCAGCCTTTCTCCAATGCCTCCAAGTAAAAACATTCCACTGGAAAACATGGTAGACGTTTTAGTGTCTACAATTGTATCAGAATCATTTTATATGGTTTTAGACAGAACACTGATTGAGAATTAACACTGACCAACAAGTCCCATGCTGTAGAAAGTTTACCACAGATTGAAACAAGATTTAAACTTTCCTTCCACTGCTGGGAACAAGATGAGGGAAAGTTATAAGCAAGCAAGTAGCAGTTTCAAATTCCCAGAAGGCTTTTAGAGTAATATATACATTTTAAATTCCAAGGAAAAAGTTTGCCTGCATTTCTTTAAAAGAGGAAATACCAGTCAAACTACACCCCATCACATTATCCCTCAAAATACAGTTAGCAAGTTAGCAACATCATTTCCTCACTTTCCAAACACATCTGCTGCTAGATTCAGCAAAAGACTTACTTTACATCCTATTGCTGGCTTTGAAAATTACCAGCCTCAAAAGAAATTTGATGTGATTTACCTAGGGGTTGGTGCCTTATACAAGGGCTGACAATGGTTTTCCGGTTTTAATTAAGCAAAGTAACTCCCATTTCGCCAAGAGGAAGAAAATGAATTGACTGCAAGACAGTTATCTCCAAAAAAATGTCCAGGATGTTGTCTCCTTGCTGGATTGAGGGGTACAGGCAAACTAAAGCTAAGATGCTTTCATATAATTTATAATATTAAAATATCTACATTTCTCTGGAGAAAATAAAGTAACCTCACATGAACAAATGTGTAACATGTTCATTTCATATAAGATCAACTCCCAAAGTACCTCCAAACATGGACAGACATTAAGAGATCCAACTCACTTTAGTGAAATGCATTTACAAACAACATCAAAGAACTGCATGAAGAGAATGAATGAAAGTCCCTTGGGCCTCTGGCAGGCTATCAGGATTTCTCTGAGCTTTCCCTGCAATTTGGTCTAGAGGTTTCCAACTATCATTCCCCCAGAATATCCATATCCTACGACCAGGTCCGAATTGCCTTACCACGAAAACTGAACAATGGAGTCCTTTTCTTAATTCTCAAAATAATAAAAATAATAATAATATCATCATCATCATCATAAAATGATATATGGCATTTACTCTTTTGTATTTTGTAACTTTCCCATTAATTTCTCTACAACCTTAGCAACCTACCACCACAAGATCTCACAAGAAATTAAGGCAACATGTGGTCAAAAACCACATGTGTATTTAAATGAAATCCTAGAAATGATTCCTTACACAATTTTAAGTTGTTAAATTTTAAGATATAAAGACCAGCAACACCCACAATAGAAATCTATTTTCTGCTAGTGAAGCAGGGCCTTTTTCATAAGACAGAAGTGGTGAAATTTCAGTTTTGTGGCACTCCAAGAAATGTGCATCTCAAAGCCCACCCAGGAACTTCACATCCTGAGTGAGTTTGAGTATCACCCACCAGCCTCTAGCCAAATCCCTCAATCCTTCTACAACACATTCTGCAGGAAGTGATGAAAAGTTAGAGTTTGAGTTACATAAGGCCTATGGCCCCTGGTGAGTCACATTGCAAAATGTCCACCAACAAGTTCCACAAACCCTCCTCCTGTGAGAATGTGGCTGGGACCATGGAGGCTAAGAGTTAGTCAATGGAGCAGGTCCAATGCCATAAAATGCTACCTGTGGCATGGAGCTCCAACCTGTTCCTCTTCTGGGTCATGATCCATACACAGCAGGCCTGCCTGTGATAGAGCAACTGGAGAAAATGGTGCAAAGTGTGGGAAGCCATGGGTTAAAGTGATTTGCTAAACTATGGGAAATATTCTAGCTGGATGTTGGAGCTTTAATGCTTGCTTGGCTCTAATGGAGCAATGACTCCCGCTCCTCTCTCATAAACATGCTAAGTAGATTTTTACTTTCACAAGAACCTACACCCTTCTGTGGCTTTATGACTTACTTCCACCACCAAGAGTCTCTTACGCTATTAACAGCCTAGTGTCACAGCCCTAAAGACTTGGACTGTTTGTGAGTCTCGGGCATGCCCCCTTCACAAGTTCCTGCAAAATAAACCCTGGTTAAATGGATTATAGAAAAACAAAAAGAAGAGAAAACACAAAAACCCATGTATGGCTGATAGAGAACCTGTACAGAGCTTTTAAAAAATCAATAAAATGATGGGGCGCCTTAGTGGCTCAGTCAGTTAAGCGCCGGCTCAGCTCTGGTCACTATCTCATGGTTTGGTTCCTGGATTCAAGCCCCGAGTCGGGCTCTGTGCTGACAGCTCAGAGCCTGGAACCTGCTTCGGATGCTGTGTCTCCCTCTCTCTCGCTGAGCCTCCCCTGCTCGTGTTCTGCTCCTCTCTGTCTCTCAAAATTAAATAAACGTTAAAAAAATGTTTTCAGTCAATAAAATGACACAGTATCAGATTCTGATAAAAAGAAGAGATTTCAGTGTAGTCACTTCTGGGAACCCTCTGCCAGCTTCATCACTGAGTACCAGTGCAAGCAATTCAACCATTCCATCTCCCACATGAAAAGCCTGATCCACAGCTAGCTCTGGGAGAGTCTGAGAGTACTACCCCCTTAATTTACAAAGTAAAATGGTAAGCTGACCTGTTCTGCACAAGGGAGAGAACACTTCCATTTGACCACTGCACCTGGTCTACATTTGCTGCTCCACAAGAGTTCCCCAATGGCACCATTAAAGCACATTATCCTTTCTAAACATCTTTGCCTCAATAGATTCCAGTTCCACCTTCCACCTGAGCCTGTTTCTATTTAATACCAGTTCTCTCAATTTGAAAGCAATCCCTTTTTATTTAATCCAGGATCTCCCAAAATGCTATCAAAATGGCAACCAAAGTTGACTTAAAGAATTCTTTAAGGAATTTCTAAGGACAGAAAAAAATGTCCTTCTACTTCCTCCACCTTGAATTTTTTTTTTAATGCTTCTCTTTGCTTCTCCCAGAGATATCTAAGCTGACTTTAAACAATGCAAAGTACTTTTTTGTTTGTGAAGCTGAACAAGTTGGTTTCCATTCAAACTGTTGGAAAATACCAAATTTTGATAAGCATGAAAAGGCCACATAATAGAAACTCTCTGAGATTCATTGAAGTTCCCAAATTTTCTTATCCTATTATATCCTTTTTAAAAAGAATCTATCCAACTACATGACATTGTGGAAAAAGCAGAACTATGGAGACAATGGAAAGATCAGTGGCTGCCAGGAGCTAGGGGGGACAGAGGGTGAACAGGCAGAACACAAAGGATTTTCAGGGCAGTGGAATTACTCTGTATGATACGATAATGGCGGATATATGTCATTAAATATTTGTCAAAACCCACAGAATGTACGAGACCAAGAGGGAACCCTAACGTATACTATGGACTTTGGATAATAATGATGTGTCAGCGCAGGTGCGTGGATGTAACAAACGCACCCCTCTGGCACTGGGTGTAAATAGTGGGGGATGGAAGGGGTGAGGTGGGGCAGTGAGTATAAGGGAACTCTGCACCTTCTGCTCAATTTTGCTGTGAACCTAAAACTGCTCTAAAAATAAAATCTATTTTTTTAAAAAGGATTTTATACTACTGGATGCCCTATATACTCTAATAGCTACCCCTTAACTGAAAAAAGGGGGCAGAAGAGTCAAGAAAGAGGTTAAATCTCCCGCAGCCCAAAAAGGAAAAGTGTAAGAAAAAGCCACGGTGCTGTAGGGCCTGCCTTGTGACGTCACAGAATACTTGGCAGAGGATGCATGTTTCTGTTTGGTCTGGAGCTGAGCAAGAGAGGAACCAGCAATGCTAGTCATCAGATCCCAGCATTCTCTTCGAAGAACCATTTTCAACGCTGGTGAAGCACTGTGGCACTGCACGGAAAAGCCAGACAGATCCATTCAACATACACGTGCAAACGTACATCACTCTGAATTTTATATCCAAATAGTTCACCTCGTTTTTTGTAAAGTAACTGCCCAGTAGAATATAAATTCTCAATTTACAAAATCAGGGGACGTGTTAGCCAATTCAGGAATTAAACAAACCAAAGTTGCTGTCAGATGTACTCCTGCAAGCAATTGGTTTGTCAAAGATCAGATATAAAGCAGGATCTGGGTCTTCAAATATAAGAAATTAGCTTTCTGAGGCGCCTGGGTGGCTCAGTAGGTTAAGCATCCGACTTCGGCTCAGGTCATAATCTCACGGTCTGTGAGTTTTGGAGCCCTGTGTCAGGCTCTGTGCTGACAGCTCAGAGCCTAGACCCTGCTTCAGATTCTGTTTCCCTCTCTCTTTCTGTCCCTCCCCTGCTCATGCTCTGTCTCTCTCTCAAAAATAAAAACAATAAACATTAAAAATTTTTTTAAAAAAGAAGAAATTAGCTTTCCAATACATCAAATTCTAATTAAATTTTAAAATCTAACGAGGAACACCATTACTGACATCCTACTATTACTCAATCAGTTGCACAGAGTGAAACATAAGGAGGGCACGTAGAGACCTGATTCAACACGCCCAAGAGGAAGTCTTCATGAACACCAAATAAAGCTTCAAATGTTGCAGAGATAAGCTGCCCAAATATTCAAACACACAAAACCAACTTATCATCAAGTATTGACATACTATAATTGTCCTGCAGAAACACAGAGATCATGATGGGGCTCCTGGGTGGCTCAGTCAGTTAAGCATCCGACTTCGGCTCAGGTCATGATCTCGTGGTTCATGGGTTCAAGTCCTGTGTCAGGCTCTGTGCTGACAGCTCAGAGCCTGGAGCCTCCTTCGGATTCTGTGTCTCCCTCTCACTCTGCCCCTCCCCAACTCATGCTCTGTCTCTCTCTCTCCCTGTCTCTCTCTCTCTCTCAAAAATAAGCATAAAAAAAAAGAAACACAGAGATCATGAAAGAAATGTTAATGAATTAGTTAATTAAAGGCTAGTTAATTTACAACATGTTTATAAAGACCTCTACATATCCCTCCACCTTACCTTCAAAAGTTAAAGTTTTAACACATATTAGTCTAGTTTTTCAAAAATGCAAGCACAGCCTTCAAAAGCAATCTGTATTGCCTATGACACTTGACTAGTGTGTCTGTCATTCACACTTGAGGTGACCCAGTGACCCATATTTGGCCAACTGATGGGGCTACAGGGGCAGGGGAATGCAGGCCACCAGCTGTGATGACATCAGCCCATCCAAGGTTGCCTCTCTAGAGTAGTGAGCTTTACCCAGGCGGCCTTGGACCCCTGGAGCCCATGAAGACTTTGCGAGAGGTTTGCAGGCATGGGTTATTTTGTGGGTATCACATTCCAGACCTCTACTTCCATATGTCCACATTGCTAAAAGTCATGTGTTTGTGGCTGAGGCATCACTCTGCTGTTGTTTCCCATTTTCCTCTTCACGATCTTCCCTCAAAAAGTAGACTTACTTCTCACCCGTTCTGATTCGGACCAAGGGAATTGTCCCTACGGTGTAAAAATGTCTGGTAGAGAAAGGGCACGTTCAAGATACGTGAGTCAGGAGAACTTCCTTTAATTCACACCTCCTTTCCTTCCATTAACTTCCTTTAACAGCATTCCAGCAATAAGTTAGGGTATGCTATCATGAACTAATTTAAACCAGGAAACAAAGCCTCATCAAACAATTAAGAAACACACCTCAAATAAGAATGTTTAACTTGTGCATGTTTTACTAATAATTTATCAATCTTTGTGATATATTTATGTTTTGATAAATAGTAGTATAATAATTATTACAAAGAGAAACTCAATCCAGGAATTTATATAACTCTTAGCACCTTAGGATCATATTTTTATTGCAAAGTACCAAAGGATAATTGGGGCTTTTTAAATGTACTATATTTGGATAAAATTCTGTGTGAGGAAGTGGAATGGAAGTATTGAATTCAAGGAGAAAAGGGAACAATGTAAAATTTCCAACTATTAAGGAAGAGCTTGCTCGTGTGTTTTGTAAGTGATGATGGGGCACATCAAATCACAACAGCGTTTAAATTCCATTCAATACAATCCAAACAGTGATATCACCTTTTCATTTTAAAAGTCAATATTTACGTTATGCCAGGAGTGATACATATCCTTTGTACCTTTCTAACTTTATGATGGAAAACTTCAGATGTCAACCTAAAAAATGTGCAAGGGGATACATTGTTTGCAAAAACCTTTTGGGAGTGGAAGTTGGGGGTAAAAACATTGCAGAGGTGCTCATAAGCATCAGTAGATGGCCTGGGGTGGCCCTCCCTTCTGTCTACCCAGGATCAGTGGTGGGAAGCATATTCTGCTTCCCTTGGGCTCAACTAAACTAGAGACTTAAACGAAGAACCCACATTAACAGTCACTTCCTGGAGCTCCTGGGTGGCTCTGTAGGTTAAGCATCTGACTCTTGACTTCAGCTAAGCTCATGATATCGCAGTTTGTGAGTTTGAGCCCTGCATTGCGCTCCATGCTGACAATGCAGAGCCTGCTTGTGATTTTCTCTCTCCCTCTCTCTCTGCCTGTCTCTCTCTCTCTCTTTCAAAATAAATAAACTTAAAAAAAAAAGTCACTTCCTATGTAAGTGACTGTCCCAGTTAAAGCCAGTCTAACCTCTTGCAATTACAAAAAAATAAGATAAAATAATAAGCAAACATTTCTTTCTATTTTCTTGACTGGAGAGGGAGGGAGCTGTTTCAGGTCTGTTCATGTCATGACACACTGAACTATTAGTCATACAATTCTTTCATTTTTTTTTAAGTTTATTTATTTATTTTGAGAAAGAAAGTGCAAGTGTGGTAGGGCCAGAGAGAGAGAGGGAGAGAGAGAATCCCAAGCAGGCTTCGTGCTGTCAGCGTGGAGCCCGATGTGGGACTTGAACCCACAAACAGTGAGATCATGACCTTAGCCGAAATCAAGAGTCAGACACTTAACCAACTGAACCACCCAGGTACTGCTCAGCCACATAATTCTTGATTGTATACATTTAACAAGGTACTAAGAAAAAAATCCACTAAAAACTCGGCAATATTTTCTACCTTCAATCCTTACGTTCAGGCTATTTACATAACAAAAAATTAATCATGTTCTATCCTTCCTGTCTTTGTGGTAAACTTTGCAGGATGAGGAAAGAAGGTAAACAGTAAGGAACTGAGAGTGAAGGCAGGGAAGAAGGAAACACAGCAGCAGAAACTGGCACTAGATCATTCATTCATTCAATAGTCCTTGCTAACCTAAACTCGAGTGAACCACAGCCTTGCATACTAAAAAGTAGGGGTGCAAACATTTTCCCCCAGAAGTGAACAGCAAATAAATGGCTTAGCTCCAGCCTTCCCAAGCCACACATTAATCAAGGAGCTAAAAACGGATTAAAACCAGAAGTGAGAGGCTCAACGGAGAAACTTGCCTCCTTCCATGTAAGAAGGAAAATGAAAGTGCTCTTTAGATACATCTGCATTTAGACACATCTAAAGATTAGGCAATTCTGTGACAAACATTCCCTTCAGACGGCAATTTCACATACTTCTCATAAAATTCTAAATAAGAAAACAGAGTACATCGTAGAGGTACTTTGGGGGTGAGAGTGTGGGAAAACCCTAGTGTTTCAACACAACTACCAGCTACAAGTGTTTTCAAACAAGAACGAAGTTCCATGGCCTTCTGCATATCAAAAAGTTTTTCACCCAGAGGGCAACCATGAAGCAAAACCCTTTTGGCCCTGTACACAATGGGCTCTCTCTTCTAGACCAACTTTGAAGTGTGTGATACATTCTCATCTAGATAATGGAAATGATATGATACTAGACCCACATAATAATTACCTAGGCAGCAGACTTCAGTATTCTATCACAGGGTGTTTATGCAGTGTTTCAGGCTACATCCTAAATATAACTATAGAAATGACATGTGATTTTACAAGTGCTGTTTAAGAAGAGGATAGGCAAATGAAATGCATCTCAGACTGAGCAGAGAAAAACAAGATCTCTACCCCCACTAACAGCCGGGCAAACCAAATAATAACCACTGATCTGTTTTTCCCTCTGAAAAATGGGAATTTTACCATTCTGTTCACCTCCTGTCTCTTCCAGATTTTTATGATATTGTTCAGAAAACACTGGAGGTCTTTAGCTGGCTTAGGTACTGAGTCACTGTCAATGTTTTCTGAAGTTATACACTACATGAATTTCTTCACAAATCTTCTTTATCAACAAGTATCTCCATTAATTCCTTCTCTCTGGAGAATCAAGAGAAAAATGAAGCTAACTTTTAGATGAAATATCACATGTGCTGACTGACCTCCCTTCTGCCCTTTACTAACCAGTTCAAGGTGCCCGTCTTCTTCTAAGTTCAAAAGAATCTCCAGGCCTAGAAGGAGTTTTAGAATAACTCAAATGACTTTGGAAGTATAAGAGTGGGAGACAAATTCTCTTTTAAATTATAATGATGTGAACACTGGACACCACACACACACACACACACACACACACACACACACACTCACTCACTCAAACCCATAACTCACACAGAAATTAGCAGACTTCAAAGAGAACTTTGAAGAGAACTTCTAGACTTCAAAGAGAACTTTCTAGAATAGTGGGAAATGTTAGATAAGTGGATATTATTGATATTTATTTTTTAATTTTATAATTTCCATTTGTAATAATTGAGTGTATCTTCAAAATGCATTCATTCAGTTGCTATAGTTGGTTCTCCATGAGATTAAAGCCATTACCATCCCCATATTGATCTAGAGTGTCTCCTCAAAGAAACTAAAAATAGTATTTTTAGCATACAATGGGAAATAGAAAATATTAAGATTTGTTTCACTCTCAAATATAAGAAGTAAAGTTCTCCTCCCCCATCATGGCTCTTTGAGAGCATCAAAAGTACATTTTAACTGTTCCTGAATCCACATCTGGAGTTTAAAAATCCAGTTTAAAAGGCAAATGATTTAAAATACAAACATATGGCTTCTTTCTCTACAGTGATTCCTAAAGGGAGAAAAAAAAGTCTGAGTACAAACAAACTATTGTTTTAAAGGGGATTTTTCCTTTTAATTAAAAACATACCAAGTAAGCTAACTAAGCCTCTACTTTCTCCTGGATAAAATAATAAAAGCAAGAATTATCATATTAATCTAATTAAATCTAGATCAAAGTACAGTATAGGAAATACGAAGATAACAAGAGTGGAGTGTTTGATATCTGAAGAGTGTGGTCCTAAATCTGTGCTTGGGGTACAGCAGGGGTTGGCAAATTTTTTCTGTAAAGGGCCAGACAGTAAAGTTTTCGGTTTTGCCAGCCATGCAGACTCTGTGGTAACTACCTAATTCCACTCTCGGGGTCCCAAAGCAACCACAGACAATACATAAACAAATGAGGGAGGATTTGCTCTTATACAATTTTATTATGGACACTGAAATTTGAATTTCAAATAATTTTCATGTGTCTCAAAATATTATTCTTTTGATCTTTTTCAACCATTTAAAAACATAAAAACTATTCTTAGCTAACAGGCTGTAAGACAGGCCTCGAGCTGGATTCAGTGTGTAGGCAGTAGTTTGCCAGCCTCTGGGTGAGAGCCATCAAAGACTGGAACAGCTGTCAGCTCATCTAACCAACATCCTCATTCCTTAGAGGAAACTGAGGTCCAGAGAGAGTGTAATGACTGCCAGGGTCTCACAGCCAGTTCTGGCAGAATCGGAGGTAAGAATTAGATCTCTGGAAAAGCTCACTGAAATGATAAAGCAGTGATAAGGAAATGTCCTTCTTGAGTTCCGTTCACAAAGACAAGCAGGAGGCACTTAAAACCAGAGATGTCACAGGAACCTCATTACTAGTCCCATGAGCCCCCAATACCTGCCTTCCCACTGTGTAAAATAATTTCTTATCTGCCAGTCACTACACTGATTCAGAAGGTTCGATATCAGCAGCAAGAACCTGCAGAATGGGTCAAATAACCATCAGCCTGATTCTTTCCAGCCTTCTGGGTACATAGCTTTGGTCATTTCTTTTGTAGCTTAAATAACAACCTCCACTTTGGTTACTCCAATCCTAGAATTCCAAGAAATAAGTGTCAGTGTTGCTGAAGAGCAATGTTAAAAACTAGTTTAGAAGCAGAGTATAACAGGTGATGACCACTTTAGCTTAAAGCTCAAGAGCATCTCTAACATTCACCTTGGAAAGTAACATGGTCAGCTATGGTCAGCCTCCCTCCATTCTCAGTTCCTCCCCCCCCCCCCTTTTTTTTTTTTTTTTTTTTTTTTTTTTTGAAAGAGAGAGAGAAAGCAAGGGAGAGGGCAGAAGGAGAAGAGACAGAATCTCCAGCAGGCTCCACACTGAGTGTGGAGCCCCACTCAGGCCAATCCCATGACCCTGAGATCACAACCTCAGCTGAAATCAAGAATTGGATGCTCAATCTACTGAGCCACCCAGGCAACCCCTCCCCTTTTTTTTTAAATATATTTCTCTCTGGGGCACCTGAGTGGCTCAGTAGGTTAAGCAGTCAACTCTTGATTTCAGCTCAGGTCATGATCTCACATTTTGTTGGTTCCAGTCCCATGTTGGACTCCGTGCTGACACCCAGGAGCCTGCTTAGGATTCTCTCTCCCTCTCCCTCTGCCCCTCCTCTGCTTGCGTGCTCGCTCGCTCTCCCTCTCCCCCCACCTCTCTTGAAATAAATAAATAAACTTTAAAAAAAATACATGGGGCACGTGGCTGGCTCAGTTAGTAAAGCATGAGACTCTTGATCTCAGGGTTGTGAGTTCAAGCCCCACATTGGGTATAGAGATTACTTTAAAAAAATGAATCTTAAAAAAAAAAAAAAAAAGAATTAAAACATACACATGTATCCAATGATGTTTCACTTACCATCTTTTCAAATAGCATTCTACGGTTTTAAAAGGAAAAAAGACTCCAAATTAAAGTGACTTTTTACAAGGAATCCTTTTTCTGACTTTTTTAATCACACTTTTTTTCAGAGAAATGTATGGCTTTCTATCCTGTTGTACATTCATTCTAAACTTGAAATTTTATACCAATGTTTCTCAGAAATTCTCCCATGATGATTTTTTATGAAGACTGCTCTATCAACTATCAACG
Organism: Panthera leo; assembly: GCF_018350215.1. Lineage (NCBI taxonomy): Eukaryota > Metazoa > Chordata > Mammalia > Carnivora > Felidae > Panthera > Panthera leo. Next base: position 182,513,363 of record NC_056686.1, read on the forward strand.
ATTCTGTTCTTACACACTTCCTCAAAAAGACATGGTTTTATACTTCTGTGAAGAGGAAGTGGCATTCTTAAAAGTAATTTTCAGTTCTTTTTGACAACTTAAATCAAGAATGATTGCAAACTCCTCAGAATTTTCCAACACACATTTATTCTCCTAGATCTATCTTAAACATAAAATTCTTCTATCAAATAAACTAAATCAGTTCATTCATTAAAACCAAAAGGAAAGAAAAATGCACTTCCTAAAGTTGTAGGAACGAAAATGCTACAACTCAAACCTAAGTATGGAGATTTCACACAAGAATAAAACAAACAAAAAATTTTCTACATTTTCAATGTTGTTTAAGTTACTGATAAAAAAAAAAAAAGACCAGATAAATGGTCACAAATTTAAAACAAAAAAAATAATAAAATCAGATTCCCATCGAGCTGAAATTGACCCTAGAGAACTAATCTTTAATTTGACAAATGAACCAACCAGAAATTCAAGGACTATGTACTGAGTGTCTATAGACCAGTTGCTATACAAAGACTTTTCCCGCTGGATTGTCATAACTTCCGTGTAAAGTAAGTATTATTATACCCATTTTACATTCAAGAAAAGTTTTGTGACAATTGTGTATGAGACACTGTCAGGAGAAGAGATGTGCCTATAGCCTAGATCTGCAGACAGCAACTTAGTTATTCTCTGAACTGTGCCACTCCCATGTAATATTTTTTGGAAACTGTTCAGTGAGATGTCATAACATTTTAAAACATTGTATACACAGTAATAGAGTGCCGTGGGACTTTGATATAAGACTCTTTGGTAAAGAGCAAAGCCCCTCAAAAAAAAATGGTTTCTTCTTGGCTGCTAAGAAAAGTAGCATTAGCAACTAAATGTTACACTCACCTCATGGGCCCCAAGACTTAATTATACTGAGGCTCCAGAGCATCCCAAACTCAAGTCATCTGGCTTCTAAATTACACATGACAATATCATTTACTCAAGTTGCAACTGGCCATTTCTCAAGCCTCCGGTCTATTCTTAAATCTGCGCTCCATCAAGAAGGCTAGGGAAGGGTTTTCACACTTGTAGAAATAAACACAGATATCTCAGCATGCCTAAAGCAACACTGAAATCCTTGGGGGCCATAACCAACATTCGCTTCCTGTTCAGGTAAGAAAAGGGGCGTGGCAACTCAGTCATTAAAACTGAGACCTTATAACTGCTTGCTGTTTTTTAAACCTACTCAGTTTAAATGGAAACATGGTTTTAAAGTAATGTAACATCGTGATAAGCACCGGGTGACCTACAGAAATGTTAAATCACTATATTGTATACCTGCAACTAATATATTACTGTATGTTAACTGGAATTTAAAAAGGAAAAAGTAATATAACAAAGTGATTTGGGACAACTCTAATAACTAAATTCCCCTGGACATACCTCACACTGACATAACTGTACAAGGATAGCCAAATCTAGATCTTCAAAAAGGCACCAGAGATGTGATTTTAAGGCAGATACTCAAATATCTAACATGAGTTATGAAGGCCACTTAAACTAAGTCAATAGATGGGTAAGTTTCACAACTAATTCAGAGTTAGTTGCCTATTTAGGCAACAAAACTGGCAGAACTGTGTACTTTCTAACAATCAAGGATTCTAACAACTCTACTGAAGACATTCTCTGAGGTGAGAGGGGAAAGCTTAGAAGGGGCACAAAGAGAACAGGAAGAAGTAAACTGAAAGAAAAAAAAAAAAAAAGCTTCCCAAAAGAGTGAGTCACTAAAATATTTAGGTGCCCTGGACAAATGCTAAGGTTTTGTGGTTTTGTTTTCTTGTTTTGTAAGATAAAGACTTTCTTTTTAAACATAACCACAATACCGTATTCGCACTTTAAATCTTCAAATAACCAGGCAATATTCAAATTTCCCCAATTGTCTAACAGAAATGTGTTTTTTAGGTTTGTCTGAATCAGAATCTAAATCTATTCACTGCAGTTAGTTTATACGGGACTTCATTCTCAGTGATGTATATATTTCCCCCACCCCCTCCTTTTCTTTTTTTCTCACAATTGATTTTTTTTAAGAATGAAATAATTTTTTTCTATAGATTCCCAATAGCCTGGATTTTTAAAGTAATTTTTAATAAAAACTTAAAGGTTAAAAACAGGCCTTCTCCAGACCTACTACATTAATCTGTCAGTGTCTTGTACCATGAAGACCATCCATCCAGCCTCTTTCAATGAAGTTCAATACTCCAAGATACATGTTTATCCACAAAATGTTGCCATAACAAGAATGTATACAATATTCCCTTCAAGTAGGAGGTACGGTAGAGACAGAAAGACCCATAAGGTAACACCTCACCTTATGCATCAATACTTTTTAGCACAAGATAGCAATACAAATTCATCATTCAAATATCATGCCTACATGACACGTGGAAATAATGAGTTTTGCCCAGACACAATTTATGCCTCCAGGAGAGGACACGTAGCACCTATCAGAAGCCAAGTAAGAAAGATTTGTTAATACACAAATACCATTTCTATCCAGGATGCATGTTGACTATTTCCTTCCTTTCCTCTTATGCTTTCCTAGTATGAACCTCCCGCTTCAGTAAAGCCAGTCTTCAGGTTACCTGACAGGTACATGGCACATCACTCACCTGGGATGCCTTTCACCCTCATACGCTGTCTAAAATCGTTCCCTTCCTCAAGGATCACTGGACTCCCTCCAGCTTCCTGATGCCTTTCTTAGTAACTATGCCCATCTCTGGACTTCTGTAGTTCCTAAGAAGTACCCCCACAATGTTGTCTAAACCTGCACTATACCTACTTTGAGAGCTGTTTCATATGCCACGTTGTATTCAGTAAATATCTGATGTGGGCCTTCCATGCACAAGGCATGCAATACCATCTGTAACCACCACAAGCTCCATGAAGAAAAGGGCCTCTTGTGATACTACACCTGTCTCAAGAGGCCAGAAGCATGACAGCTAAGAATGTGCACTGTGGAGACAACCTTGCCCAGATGTGAACCCCAGAGTCATGAGGCCCTAAAGAGACTACTTCAAATCTCAGTTCTCATGTTCCCCATCTGTAAAGTGGAATGGTAATAGCCACTCTTTTGTAGAGACATTGTCGGGATTAAATAACATGAAGCACGATTATTGTCTTAGCTCCTTCCCAATTTGCTGTCTGGTTTCTAACTCTTTTGTTGTACCTGTTCTTATCCTTTGTGGAAAGAGGGGGAGCAGAGGACTCTATCAGAGTCACTACCTTGGAGATGGGGTTCATTAAACTGACCTTGATTGCTGGAATACATAAAAGAGGTCCACTTAGCAATGGGTCTGAGCATCCTTTCCCATGATATTTAGGGTCCACATTTCCCTTTCCCTAAGTGTCACTCTGTACCTTCCCTATAAAGAAACGGAACCCCTGAGAACCAAGTACAGTGCTAACCCATCCCCACCACTGAAAGTTCAATTTAGAAAGAGGAGACATATAACCAGAAAAGAAGACAATATGTGATCTTTTATCTTTCGATGGGGAAGAAAAATTTCTCTGAATGCTGTCTGAATGGAAATCCAATACCCCAGTGTACAGATGGGAGCTCTGTTTACAATAGTATTTTTGTTTGTTTATTTGAGCACCTTATGAGTAAAAACATTTGAACATGTAGATATACACACAGACACACATACATATTTATATCAGCCATTTAACAAATATTCATTGAACATTTACTTATGTGCCTTATACTGTTTCTATAGAAGTGCCAAAGTTACACTAGTGAATGAACCAAGCTAACAAAACAACAAAAAGCTTTGCCCTGTTATTTTTATCTCCTCTACACATAAGTTTTTATTTATTTATTTATTTATTTATTTATTTATTTATTTTTAACGTTTATTTATTTTTGAGACAGAGAGAGACAGAGCATGAACAGGGGAGGGTCAGAGAGAGGGAGACACAGAATCCGAAACAGGCTCCAGGCTCTGAGCTGTCAGCACAGAGCCCAACGCGAGGCTCAAACTCACGGACCGCGAGATCATGACCTGAACCGAAGTCGGACGCTTAACCGACTGAGCCACCCAGGCGCCCCAACTTTTAATTTTTATAAAAAGATAAAATATATGGTATAAGGGATATGTACCATGGAGAGGAAATAAAGAAAGGAGACCAGAAATATGGCATAGGCAGTTTATACAGCATGGTCAGGAAAGGACTCACTGAAAAGGTAACATTTGAGTAAAGATCTGAAAGGGGTGGGCATGTGGATCTCTAGGGGAGATGCTCACAGGCAGCAGGAACGTCAAGGGAGGACAGGAGGAGACATGGCCGGATAGGTGAGTGGAGGAGACTTGGAGGATGCCACTCTGTGACTTCAGCTTTTCCTCGGTGTGACGTGGGAGGATTTGAGGAGAGAAATGACACGATCTGAGCATCAGAATTCCCTCACTCTGATGGCTATGTTGAGAGTCAGGTGTCAAGGCTGGATGAGTGCGTCCAGTCAGAAGGCTGCTGGAATAGTCTACGTGGTGGTTTGGCCAGGTGGTAAAAAGTAGCAGACAGAGCTAAGAGGATTTTTATTGTACTGGAGTATAATATAGATTTTAAAAACACAAAAATAAAAATTTTAAAGGGTTTTAAAAGAAATACGAATTCTGACATTTTCTTTCCCAAACTCAATAAGCCATCTTGCTCAGCCCTGGGGCAAAAGCACGCCTGGCTTTGGGAGGCTACTGTTTAACAATAACGGGTTAGTTGACAGGTCCCAGTTTATCTGAATCTCTACCTGGCTTTCTGTTATGACACTTCTCCTGTGCTCACTTCCTATCTTTCTCTTCATCTTGCCAGGCTTACATCGTAAAACAAGCTTCCTCCATCGACTGGGTTCATCTACACATACAGAGTTGTTGACTGCACGTAGGAATTCCCTCCCTGAGAAATTCTGTGGTCACTGTGTCAACCGAATCCATTATCTGGGTCCAACAGTTGGGAAATGGACTTGTTAGACCCAAATGTTATTATGGAGTTCAATAAAACAGGATTACGGGAGAACCCAGGCCATCTGCTAAAGCAAATGAGAAAGGCTAAAGTAGGCATGAGCTCAGCACAGCTCACAATAGACAAACACGGGGTTGTGCGCCCCTCCCTGAAACCTTATACTACTTCTAGAAGTATGCTAGAAGATGCCATTCTTGGGGAAAGGACCCCTGACCTGTAGGCAGAACATGGGGTATATTTCTCAGACCTGGTCAACTCTACTGGCCACCACCACCCTGGGAGGGTAAGGGAAAAGGTAGGGGAGAGAACAGAAGTTCATGGAAGGCAGATACGTTTCAAACCAGATTCCCAAAGTTGAGAAGAGGTATCTGGGGCATTCTCTTAGAATGTTAGAGCTTGAAAGAATGCAGAGGATTCTTCACCCATGAAATCCCATTTTACAAAGAAACTAAGGCCAGGATTTGCCCAAAGCCATGTAAGTATTAGAAAAAGAACCATGAGGAGGTGCCAGGGTGGCTCAGTCAGTTAAGCGTCAGACTTCAGCTCAGGTCATGATCTCACGGTTGGTGAGTTCAAGCCCCACAGCAGGCTCTGTGCTGACAGCTCAGAGCCTGGAGCCTGCTTCAGATTCTGTGCCTCCCTCTCTCTCTCTCTGCCCCGCCTCTGCTCACGCTATCTCTCTCTTTCTCAAAAATAAATAAACATAAAAAAAAAAAAAAAGAAAAGAACCATGAGGAAAATCCAGGTCTTCTGATTCCCAATCTAGTGTTAAATAAACAAAAGCAATTTAATACAAAACGCTTTTTTCTTTTTTAACATTGAAACCTTTGAGACAGATTGAAACTGTGAGGAAATTTTGTATATCTAGGCCTCAGATGTTCCTACAAATCTCTTTAGTTTTACCAAGAGCTCTGGAGGCTCCCCTGGGGCAAAATGGTCTCCTGGTATTAAAGATCTCTTAGAAAGTTCCACTGGGGTGCTTATGACTCACAAGGGTGAGAGTGGGGGAATTACAGATACATGAAGACCAAGAAATACAAGCAAGCATTGACTTAGCAAAGCCTGAAGTAACCCAAAAGTGGACTATATATTTCTTACTTACTTGGTCCAATTAACAGGGTGCTAGATAAATTTTCAGTTTCAAAGGGGGAGACAATAAAAAGATTCTTAAAAATTATGAATATCATAATGAAAGACTAGAGTCATGATCATTAATTTCAACCTCTTGGGCTACCAACTCTTTTACAGACTTGAACACTGATGAGAGAAAATACCTCTGAAATTAAGTAGAAGGTAAATATGTTGGTAAGAGGGTGCTAATGGAGTAATCAATAAAAGTGATGCTCTATAAAATAAACAATCTTGGATTATCTATCAAATAGGGGGAAGGGGGAAGGTGGAAGGTGGCCACAGGGCAGGAATCAGTTCCTAAACCACTGACATCGGTTACAACCTTCTTTTGGAATCTAACTTAACTTTCTGACTTTATTGCCTAGAAAGCTAAATTGGAGCTCATCTGCGAATACACCCTCCATGGCCACATCTGTGAAGAAGACTACAGCACAAACTGTGTGCAACAAAGGGACTGAGTCACAGAGAGAGAGGGAGGAGCCAAGACACCTGAAAGACATCCAGTCCAACCTCTTCATTTTACAAATAAGAACTGGAGGCCCACAGAGGTTAATCTGACCTGCCATGGTTTGGCTAACAACATAGGCCACCTCTCCCTTATCTTATACTCATAGCAAACACTGACAGTCAGTTGTTACATTTCCCCCCATCCCTTGCTGCAAGAGCCAGAGCGCTTCTGCAACCCCTCAACCAACTGGTCAGAACTGATGTATGAAATGGAAGCCATTTTCCAATTCTGGACTTGCATAAGGTTAAAAAACAATGTTTGTAATACCTGCTCCAGTGTAAACGCGACTCGAAAGAGAGCAACTGGTCTACTAGTCACTAATTCACCTACTGTCAAGCCTGAGGTGAACAAACACAGTCTATGTAGTGTGACCATGTGTCCAGATTTACTTGGGACAGTCCTGGTTCACACCTATTTTCCCAGCTTAATATTTAATAATACACCCATCATTCTCAAAGCTGCCTCAGAATGAATAAAAATGACATGATCATCCAAATTCTATGTAACACTTAATCATCTACAATAATTATAAACATTTGTTTTCTGAGAACATGATGTCAGGAAAAGAACACTGAATCAGTTACCAATAGGTTTCTCATACAAAAGGGCTTTCAAATAATATTAAATGCAAATAATCTTTGAAAGGGCTTTAGGGATCGCTACTGCCACCAATCTCTTATATATTAAGTTTCAGTATGGAATCTTCTTTGAGGAAAACAAAAAGGAGAGCCAGAGGGGGCGCCTGGCTGGCTCAGTGGGTAGAGCATGTGACTCTTGATCTCAGGGTAGGGAGTTCAAAGAGTCTACTTTAGTATTTTTAATTAAAAAAAAAATTTTTTTTAAATCTTTATTCATTTTTGAGAGAGAGACAGAGTGTGAGCAGGGGAGGGGCAGAGAGAGAGGGAGACACAGAATCCGAAGCAGGCTCCAGGTTCTGAGCTATCAGCACACAGCCCAATGTGTGGCTCGAACCCACGAATCGTGAGATCATGACCTGAGCCGAAGTCGGATGCTCAACCGACTGAGCCACCGAGGTACCCCTTTTTAATTTTTTTTTAATGTTTATTTATTTTTGAGACAGAAAGAGAGAAACAGAGTGCAGGCGGGGGAGGGGCTGAGAGAGAAGGAGACCGAATCCTAAGCAGGCTCCAGGCTGTGAGCTTTCAGCACAGAGCCTGATTGAGGGCTCAGACTCACAAACTGTGAGATCATGACCTGAGCTGAAGTCGATGCTTAACCAACCGAGACACCCAGGCACCCTGAAAGAGCTTACTTAAAAAAAAAAAAAAAAAGGAGAGCCATAGCTTTACAAAGTTTTAAAACCACAGGACTATCAGATCTCTCTAGTTCCTCCCTATTTTTTAAAAATTATTTCATGTTGTACTTCAGCCTATAAAAAAAAATCATATTATATTGTTGAAATAGAAGTCTTTTTAAAGAATAGCTCAGTCCTGTTTCTGGCACAAACAATTGTGCTTTTTGGAGTTTATATTTACTCTCTGTTTAGAGAAAAAGAGGAAGTAAAAGCTGAAATCTTTAAAAAAAAAAAAAAAAAAGTACGTGCTGCTGGGTTTACACTAGAGCAGCCAGTCATTTATTTAAGAGAAGCATAAATTCAGTTTATTTGGAAAAGTCACTGGTCTAGAGAGCAGAATTGTTAGCTTGGTGCTCAAGAGAAAGATACTGATATTATCATGCAGAAAGTTAAAATTTTTATCTGGCTACTTAGAAGACTAGAAGTTTCCTTCTATATCAAGATGTCAGGAGGACTTCTGAGTACAGAGAATGCAGATGGTTTTAACTGTTTCTTTTTGCTAATCTAGCTTTCTGATTTTCCTACAATGATCACAGTTTATTTATTAATGACCAAGAAAAAATTCCCCAAGCTACCAATCAACAGGTCATTCACCAGGGTGGAGAGGTGGAGAAGCTAACAGGGTAAGCCAGGTCCAAGGCTGCTGGGAGGAGAGGCCTCAGAGGAGCTCCTAACTCTGACAGAACTAGGTCTGGCCCCAAGAGCTAGGTGGAGTGCAGGGAGTAGGGCTAGCCCAGTGGCTTCCTGCTAAATAAGAGCAGGCATCCAGAAGTCCTACTACCGCATAGACCTTCTGACTATTAAAAGTATAGCCTTGCGGTTAAAGCCCCACCTGTGCAATCAGTGTGCCAGGGTAGGACACAGCGCTCAATCACTTAGTGGGTGTATGACCTTGAACAAGTCAATTAGCCTATTTCTGTTTTCTCATCTATAAAATAGGAATCACACTGCCACCTACCTCCTAGCATGGCATGAGGATTAAGAGGCGTGATTCATGGCAGGGCTCAGCATACAAGAAGATCACAATAAATGTAAGCCATTATTAGGTCTCTGCCAGGAAACACCAGTCCTCAAGTGCACTCCCCAAATCATGTGACTGGATCCCAAAACAACTAAAGAAGGGTCCAAAGAATAAAGCCTTTCTTTTCCTTTCATCTTTGCTGAGGGCAGGGCTGCAGCATAGTGCCTGCTATAGACCCAGTGCCCTAGGGAGCGACGGAAGGATGGGAGCAGCCTATAAAATACACGTGTCCCAAGGCCCCACACTACGAGCTAGAAATCAAAGTTACAGGATTTCTAGTTTCTTGCCACTGCCACGGCTGCCAGCCACTGCCTTTGGCAAGGACATGGGTGACTCAAGTGTGAGCTAGGACTTGGCAAGGGGACACCTAGCCAGAAGGCCTCCAGGCAGGAAGCTCCATAAAGGGCCACCTGCTGAAACAGTTTGTCTACAGGCAGCCCTCGAGATGGAGGTGACATTCTGCTGTCACCAGCAAATTCAGGTAAGAATAGTGAACATTTCAAAGGTCCAAAACAACTTACCATTCTGGCTTCATAACTTTGAAAAACGTTGGTTTTTTTTTTTTTTTTGGGGGGGGGGGGTGGTGAGGAGGGAATCGGAGGCAGGCTGAAGATATGACCAGACACTTAAAATCACGAGAGTACCTTAACTAGACATAAAGAGCAGCCCCCAAAAGCTCAATAGCAAATAAAATTTCAAGGAGTTTCATGGCTCTCTTGAGCTAAAAGGCACTACATTTGTATGAAATAGAACTTTCTTTCCCAAACTTAAAATTACCTCACTTTATCAAAGATATAAAGAAACCTTCTAATGTCCTTCTAGGAGGAAACAATTACATTAGTATATTAATTACATAGGTGAGTGTGTTCTATGCTGCTGATCCTGGTTTGCCTAGAATTTTCCCAGTGTTAGTACTGAAAGTCCCACATCCTGGGAAACCCCTCCATTGGCAAACCAGGATCCTTGGTCCCCCGAACACTGCAAGAAAAATGGTATGTGTTGTGTGAAGAGGAAAACAGAAGAGACACGGTTACAAATGCAGAAGTGCTAAATGTTAAGTTTGTTTGTAGCAACAGCTCTCAGTTCCTTCTCATAGTAAAAAAAAAAAAAAAAAAAAAAAAGAAAGAAAGAAAAAAAAGTAATTTAAATTAAAAAAACAAAAACAAAACTAAAAATCACACTTGCCTGTCCCCTTTTAAAACTCTCCCAAAACAGAGTTCAGAAAAGATGTCTCCTCCTGGTGCATGACTGAGGTGCCAGTGTGGGCTGACTGTAGAGGTGGGGACTCCCATCAACCCAATAAGCTCCTCCACCCCACTCCAGCAGGACAGGAAATGTCATCTTACATTCTTTCTTTTAGGCACATTTGAAAACAAACCAAGACAGCTTGTGATTCAGGTTATCAACAACAAGACTGTGTCAGGGAAATCAGGATATCAAGCTAAAAATCCAAAAGCTATGGCAAAAATCAAGAATCACCTCACAAATAGGGCATTAAAAGGTGAGGGAGGGGGGCACCTAGGTGGCTCAGTCGGTTAAGCATCCGACTTCGGCTCAGGTCATGATCTCGCGGTCCGTGAGTTCAAGCCCCGTGTCAGGCTCTGTGCTGACAGCTCAGAGCCTGGAGCCTGTTTCAGATTCTGTGTCTCCCTCTCTCTCTGACCTGCCCCCGTTCATGCTGTCTCTCCCTGTCTCAAAAATAAATAAACATTAAAAAAAAAAAAAAAAAGGTGAGGGAGGAATTGAGAAGTGATTGTTTTACCAGCAGCAAAATGGAGAGTTAGGTGCTCTTCTACAAACTCTAAGGCAGAGACTCAGAGCAGGCAGCCCCCTACCCAAACGATGGAGCAAAACTCTTGCTAAGTACGGATTTAAGCAAAGGGTTTTTAAGCCTTGATGAGGTTAGGAACCAGCGTCTAAGAATTTAGTTTCAAACTGAAAGGTAAGACTATATAAGGCAAGAAAGATCACACACTTCCTGGACTTGAAGCCACGCAGAAACCTTTATTGCTCACGACTCCACCCAGCCCAGACCACCTCCTCACCCGGCCTTCTTTTGGCCTTGTCCCAAAATGGGCTGGCAATTCTTAGATGCTCCTGAATCTTAAAACTCCCTAGACCCCTTTGATGCATTTGGAGATGGAATCAAATGCAGGTTACATGACTTTTTTCCTCCATAACGATACTAGTTTCTTTGGGGAAGGGAGGAGATGTATTCCAAAACATTTTAAAAGACAAACATCTTTGAAAGTCCTACTCTGATAAGTCCTGAAGAATAACTTCCTTTCTAAGACCAAGAAATACACTTTCCCCTACTGTCGATCTTGATTTAGGAGCGGATAACTTCTTGTAACCCTTTTAACACACCCAATGAAAAGACGGAGGTGTCTTACAACCACTAGCAAAAAGCACAGAAGCCTGGAAGGCAGGAGACAGGAGTTAGTTTCAGCAATACAGGCCAACAGCTGTGGTCCTTCAAGATCCCACGCTTCACTTCTTCAGATCTCAGTTTCTTCATTGAAAAAAATGAAGGACTGTCTTTAGCATCTCTTCCAACTCTAAAGTTCTCTGTGAAATTCTGTTGCGTATGTGATAATAATAATGTCCATTAGATTCATTTTTTGTACTTGAAGACTTAGGAATTAAGAGACAAGTATAGTAACTTGGACCAGCAAAGATGACACGACCAAAACAGACTAAAACTGGAAGATTCAAAAAAAAACAAATGTCTAACAGTTGTCAAAGTATGTGACTAAAAGGTGGAGAGAATCCTAATATCAACTTACACTTTTAAATGCTCTGGAACCAAAGGGAACAAGTAGATTCATCACAATTGCCAGCTGTTCTTCCTGCTAAATTTAAGGCTAACATGAGTTTTAACTCAGTGATCTCTCCTCCACAGAAAGAAAAAAAAAAATGCCTGTAAATACTTAAGGAAAACAAACCAGAAATGTGACTCTCAAAGATATGAAAGCAAATCATTCTGGTGATTGATTGCATCTAAATGTCCTGGCTGGATTCTAACTGGGGACAGCAAAGCAACAAATGCAACCCTTTCAAGATGTATGAGATGTTAAATATCAAGAAATGGCATGTTTGATAGGGTGTCAAGGTCAAGATTGACTCTGTGCCAACCAGGACCCCAAGCAGTGTTCATTTCACTATCCATAAATAAATGGCAGAAGGAAAAAAAAAAAAACAAGCTGTCTCCTTTTTTCGTGAAAGGAGCTGCAGAGTTCTATCATGCAACTTGGCTGTGCGCCTATGAGTGTCAATATCCTAAGAGCAGCAAAGTCTGCAAAGGTGGGGTGTTTCCATTCCCCAGACCTGCAGCAAGGACTGTCAACCGAGTCAGCAAATAACCTCACTTCTCCAAACCAGCACTCCAGAGCTGCCCTGTGCGGTGTCTGAGCCAGGAAAGCAACAAAACTGACACACACAGGCACAGAGAGGGTGGTTCACCGCTGTGAGTGGAGCCCCGGGACTTCTCCTCCTGGGACAGACCGGCCAGAACCAAAAGCGCCGTCTCCAAGGGACCCCATCGCGCACCACGCACACACAACCTCTGGTCTACAAAAGAGGAAGTCAGGCTGTCATGTCAAACGGATAAAGACAGCTCGACCACACAAGAGCCGCGGTCTGGGCCGGTCTCTGGCTTGGCTCGGCGAGGGTCCCAGGCTGCGATCCTTTCTCCCTCTCCATACACCTCCCTCCTTCCCGCGGCGCGGACGAGCCTCCCGGCCGCCGGCACCGGCTGCCGGAGCCCACGCTGCGCAGCACGGTAGGAGCCGGAGGAGCACCTCGAGCCTCCCCTCCCCCTGCCCAGCCCGGGCCCGCGGACAGCGCACACCCGCGCTCATCTACGCACACCAGTGCACACCCGCGGAGCAGCACCCCGGCTGCGCCTGGCGCCCGCCGGCCCCTTCCCCAGCCCCCCGGCGCGCCGCGGGCACCGAGCGGGGCGCGCAGTTCCGACGGCCCAGGGCGGGGACGGCGCAGGGCAGGAGAGCCGCAGCCGCCGGCTTTCGGAGCAGCCGGCGGCCGCACACACTCCTCCCCTTCGCCGCGAGTAAACAGCTCGCGGGCGCGCTCCGCGCCGCGCCCCCATCCCCCCGCCGGGGCTCCGCGCCGCCCCGCGCCCGCGCGTCCCGCCCGCCCGCGCCGCCGCCCCCTACCTGGTCGGTGAGTTTGAGCACTGCCATTCTTCCGCTCCTTCGCGCGCACACACATACAGGTCCCGGGTCCGCAGATGTCACGCCAGGAGCCGGGGAAGCGGAAGGGATTGCCAGGGGAAGGGAAAAAAATCTGGCTCCCGAATTTGACAGCCCTCCCCCTGCTCCTCCTCCGCCGCCTCCTCCTCCCGCCGAGAGGCTGACACTGGCTAGTGGGGTTTGCAGCCGAGCCCGCCCGCCTTTATACAGGAAGTACCGGCTGCTGCCAGCCGGGCCGCCACTGACATCACCGCGCGCTGCCTCGCCGCCTGGGCCGACGCTGCCTCCTGCCGCCCGCAGCCGGGCCTCGCAGCCCGCGGCCCCCAGAGCTCGCCTGCGCCAGCGCCCGGCGCGCCGTGGGGCCAGACTGCCGCCTGCTTTCCGCGCCTGCACACTGCGCCCCGGCGTGCCGGCCCCACTGCCCTGCGGCGCCAAGGGCGTGCGCGGTTACAGAAGCCCCCCCCTCCCGCCCTGGGGCTGAGCGTGGCCCTGCCTAGCCGCATCTCATACCCACGTACATTCACGGACACAACCTGATGAGCGAGCCCGGTGGACACACCCGGAGGCGCAAGAAAGGCTGCTACTCACAGGCCACCAACTTTAACTTGAGAGACTGGGGCAGTCTCACTTCTCCTAAACCTCTCCCTCTAATTCGGAACCAGAATACCCAACACTCCAAATTATCCCACCTCGGTCCGGGGTTGTGGTTCTGGGGCTTTCTTTGTTTAATGGGGGGAGGCCTTGGTCACATTGTCATTCCTTAGCGAGTGTTCGTCACTTAGGAGGTGGGGGACAGGGTCTCTAGCCCTTCCACCTTGTTCTCCAGTTACCTTCCAGCTGGACACACACAAAACCCCCACGGTTAAGTTCAAACACTGGGTTTTGACTTGGGGAGATGGAGGGTAGAGCAGAGTTACTGGAAAAGAAAAGAAAATTAATGGAGCTTTTGAGTGTTTTCACCAGTCCTGACTCATTCATTTCTACAAAATCCAGTTACCATGCTCTTCCACAAATAGAAGATTCGGCTGTCAAAAGCATGGGATACAAATACAATGGTAATATACATAAATCATGGTAAGTGTTGATACTTCTGGAATTTGTAGCAAATATTTTTTCATTCAACAACTATGTACTGTCTACTTTGTACCACATACCAGCTAGGCACAATATGAAAGGCAGGGAGCATAAACAGGGAAGATACTTAGTCTTAGTAGGTGTCCTACATAAACCACATAGTCACAGCTAAGGAGTCTAATCATATACTGATAAGGGATCACGGGGGGGGGGGGGGGGGGGGGGGGGGGGGGCAATGCTTCTAAAGGAATCCAGGACAAAGGAATCAGACCAGACTGGTGGGTGAGGGCAAGCTTCCCTGAGAAAGTGACAAGAGTTGAGATTCTGAAGGAGGGAGGTAAGTAGGCAAGTGGGTGGGGTACTGCTCCCAGGTGGCCCTATGTGCCCCTGGCATACCATAGAGCAAACCTGCATTGAACAGCAAACCAGTGCTTGAGTTCTGGGTTAAGACCAAATAACCACCCTTCATTCATTCATAAAGCAAATACGGATTCTTCCTCCTACTTTTAGAGCCTCTCCAAAGATTCCATGTGGGAGAGGAGAGAAGGGAGGGGTAGCATTTGCTTAGCATCCTCATCTAACCATGAAGTTGTGACTCAGATCATACAGGCTAAGGAACTAAGAAAACACGCCCCTGGCTCCCACTCCTCCATCTTCAGGAATGCTCAGAGACAGAATGCTTTTCTCAAGTCCTCCTTCAAACACAAAATAAATTGCATTTGTTATATCTGTGGGGCAATTCTTCACCACTGTTGTTGGTATTTGTATTTCCTAATATCATCCTGCATGGCTTTGTAAGTAAACTGATTAGGACACAGAATTCTCTACTTAAAAACACAGGGTGCCTGGGTGGCTCAGTTGGTTAAGCGTCCAACTCTTGGTTTCAGCTCAGGTCATGATCTCCCGGTTTCATGAGTTTGAGCCTTGCATGGAGCGTGCTTGGGATTCTCTCTCCCTCTCTCTCCTCCCCTCACCCTGCTTATACTGTCTCTGTCTCTCTCAAAACTAAATTAAAAAAAAATTTTTTTTAAAAACATAGCCATCTTTCAGAAAAGGGATAACAAATGATTTTATTTAGCAAATACACGCAATATCCACTTTGGTTCATCATGGCCATGCCTATACATAATTTCTTTGGGCCCCATTTGAAAGGAGAAGGGAGCTCTTCTCAACCCTATCAGACCCATCACCTCCTTTTGCAACTATTATTTTTAGTACTCCCTTTACTATCCTGAAGTGAAATTCATAGACACTATTCACTGCCTGTGCACATTTCCCAAGAAGTCAATATAATGCTCTAATTATATAGTAGAGGAAAAATAAAAGGAAAATAATTTATAATTAATTTTGTATTAGAAGACAAAAAATAGTAAGATGCTTATACTTTTATGTATAACCATTGTGAATGAGAAAACTGTAAGTGCAGACCAATATGAATGTGTTGTAGTAACAACTCAAATATTAAAATTGATGTTATCAGAAGTGACATGATTTTGTGAAAGGCTGAACAGTTTTTGGTCCAGTTCCAAACAAAATAAAGAGAAAAGCGTTGGGCTAAATTTATTGATATGGGTGCATTTACCATAAAGCCTGGATTTGATGTGTTAGTTCATACACTGAAAGTGACTCTAATGATTTAATTGGTTAGCTAAAAGATAGACCCATTGGTAGTCTATATTCAATGAGATTGAGATGCCAAAATGTCCCTGGTATAATGTAGAGGAAAAAATCCAAAGGTTCATGGAGATGGCAATGTTGGAGTGATTTTATGTGTAATGTATATACCCAACCCTCAACTATATACCCCTAGAGACCCAGATGATGGTGTTTATAGTAAGGCACTGAAAAATATATTAGAAAGGGGAGCACCAGCAAAGCTCTGCAGTACTGGATTTGATGGTGGAAGATGCTTCTATTGAAATTGCTCCCTGATTTCCAGGACAGTGGGATCCTGGGATTGCAATAACCAGGTGACAGCACTTAACTGGCAGGGACAGGGTGAACATATTTACCGCAATGGGCAGCAGGGGCAACATCAAGGGTCAAAGGTCGTGACCTACAGGGATATTTACTAATGCCCTGGATGGCCCTAGGAATGAAAGAGATGGAGAGACTTCTGAAATATTCCTTGATCTCTGTACCAGACAAAACTAGGTCTGCTGCCTGAAACCTGACTTGAGCCATCAAAATGAAAATTCATCCTTTTCAACCAGTTTTCATACCTCAGTCAGTTCACAGAGCCCCTTGATTGAAAGGGAGGCTGATTTCCTTAAGGAGGACCTTGCAGCATTGCCAGAAATATATATGACAAATCTTCATCCAGGCCTTTCCCAAAGGAACCTGATGTCATTTGTCAGAGTGAGTGTGCACTGGGAAAAAGGAAATACCCAGATATCTCAGGGACTACTTGATACTGTTTCTGAATAAATGCTAATTCCTGAGGATCTAAAATATCACTGGGTCCCCCAATTATCGTGGAGATTTATGGTAATCGGGTGATAAATGGAGTTTTCACCCAAGCACAAATCACCATGGATCCAGTAGGTTTGCAGACCCAGCCTGTGGTTGTTGCCTCAGTTCTTGAATATATAATTAGAATAGATATACTAAATAAGCGGCAGAATCCTCATATTACTTGTCTGACCCACAGAGCGAAGGCTATTGTGGTAGCAAGGGCTAAGTGGAAGCCTCTGGACATTCCTCTTGCTATCAGGATAGGAAACCAAATCCCTGGAGAGCTGTAGAAATTAGTACCAGCATAAAAGATAGGGATGATGCAGCAGTAGTGATACTATCACTTCCCTCATTCAATTCGCCTGTTTGCCCTGCAGAGGCAGATGAATCTTAGAGAAGTCCTATGAATTGCTGTGAACTTAATCATATGGTAAAGGCAGTGGCAACTGCATTCTATCCGTGCTATCTTTACTGCAGCAAATCAACATAATCCCGGGGACCTGGTATACATCTATGGATATGGCAAATGCTTTTTTATCTATTCCAATTTGCACCAAAAGCTGTTTTCTGTGACAAGGCCAACGGTCCACAGTCTTTATGGGATGGAAACTTCTGCTCTCTGACATGATCTAGTCTGCAGAGAATTTGATCACTATAGTAAGACATCAAGGGGTGATCCTGAGAACCGCTGTTACTGCAGTGATAATAGCCTATGATTTCAATAAATCTGCCCAATTTACTATATCACATTTCACAGGGTTTTAATTACTTCTTCCTTTTGAATTTTCATAAGTATAAATACACACAAAATGTATATATATGTCTATATATTTATGGGTGTGTGTATATAAATATATGAATACATATGCATATTTACATATGTGTCTATATGTACATTAACATGTAAACATATGATGCTGTGGTGTCCCACCCAGTTTCCACCTTGGGGACCAAAGCCCATATCCCCCAGCTGCTGGGAGTGTTGTCTGCTGACAGCTTAACGTTAAGCCTTCCCCAAGGCATTGACCTCAGCCAAAAATAACTGCCTCAACAAAGGCTACAACCCCTCCCTGGAGGCTATACACATCAAATGACTGCAAGAATGTAAAGCCAAGGCTCCCTTGCCTCAATTCAGGACATCTCTGAAAGGACATCTTAGCTCCAGAGCGCCCCCCGACCAGGGATCAGCTGAGGCCTATGCTGCAACAGCATTGCAGATCAACTCCTTCTGGCCAGTCCAGTGCCCCTCAGTTCCCACAGGTGGTGCTCCTAATAGCATTGCAAATCTCCACTTCAGACACCGTTTCCTGAGGAACCCCACCCAATATAATCATGTATTTTGACTTTACTCTGGTGGTTTAGATAGTTCATCTCATTTGTAAATAAATCAGAACCACCTTCCTGGCCCAGCTGAAAACCACAAGCAGAGCTATGTAAATGACTGCTGAATGAGATTAAATTTTGGATGAGGTTACCTCACTATCTCAACATGCAGACTCTTCTGTCTTTTGCAGCCTTTGACCGAATGGTTAAGATATAGGGGGTCCAAGGGTATCTTGGAGCTAGCAAGTGATCCTCACAAGGCATAACCAAAGGCCCGGCAATCTAGGCTAAGGAGATAAGAACATTTCATCAATGTAATTTATATATATATACATATGTATATATATATATATATATATATACATATGTATATATATATATACATATGTGTATATATATATATATATATATATATATATATATGCACTATTTATCTGCACACGTACCATACTTCCTGGACCCTAAATAGCCATGGAATTTCAGTTTGTACCAATTGTTCAGTAGAGCCTAGTGGGGAGAAGATGAAATATTTCTACCCTATCAAATGATCCATATTTAACATGTCAACATATTTAAAGCACTTTATAACAGTACCTCATACAAATTGCAACATGAAGGTTAGCTATTCTATCTGTTGTATTCAAATGTGAAAAGATGCCACCTTAGAAACAAAGAAATACGGTAGGTTTTTTAAAACTAAATATCATAGGGGCACCTGGATGGCTCAGGTGGTTAAGTATCCAAGTTCGGCTCAGGTCATGATCTCACAGTTCATGAGTTTTAGCCCCATTATCAGGCTGTCTGCTGTCAGCACAGGGCCCATTTTGGTTCCTTTGTCTCCCTGTCTCTCTGCCCCTCCCCCTCTTGTGCACACTCTCTCTATTTCACAAAAATAAGCATTTGAAAGAAAAGCTTTAAAAAAATAAAATAAATATTATAAAGTTATTTTTGGTGGTGATTTGTTGAAAGTTATGTTCTTTATTTAAAACAGAAAATGACTTCTTTGACTGTTGGTCTTCACTGTCCTTGACCACACATGTATAATCAATAGCATTCAGTTAAGGATTTCATACTTTATTTGCTATTATTTGTTTACTGTATTTAAATGTCTTATGAGTATTAGTCTTCTATAATCTATTATATTTTATTCTTCATATGTGTTGTTTCCCTCATTATATTAGAAACTCCTAGTGGTCACTAGGCATGCCTTATACTTCTTTGGTGTCCCATATAATGCTGGATGTTAAGTATAAATTCAATAAGTAATGGCAAACTCTCTGACTTTAAGAGCATGCAAGTGGAGGAAGTATTAGCTGGGAACACAGTAATTCTACTCAATATATACTGATTTTTTTTTTCTTTAACTAGGTACTGAAAATCCCACTTTCCTACCCAAAGTGTAAAATTCAACAACACAAAATAATTCCAGAAGTAGAACAGAGCCAAGTAGAAAGAGCTAAGTTACTACAATAATGTGGCAATAAAGTATTTAAATTTTGCCTGTGAGTGATTGCTAAAATGAATATGGAATTTGCTCTGGGTTAAACCTTCCATTGTTTACTGTGTTTTTTTAAATTCTATCTCATTCACTTTCAACTTAAAAAAAATTTTTTTTTAATGTTTATTTATTTTTGAGAGAGAGGGAGAGACAGAGTGTGAGCAGGGGAGGGGCAGAGAGAGAGGGAGACACAGAATCCGAAGCAGGCTCCAGGCTCTGAGCTGTCAGCACAGAGCCCAATGCGGGGCTCAAACTCATGGACTGTGAGATCATGACCTGAGCCAAAGTCAGTCACTCAACTGACTGAGCCATCCAGGTGCCCCTGCTTTCAACTTTTTAAGACAGCTTTCTAGCAAAAACAAATCAAAAACAGTAGAGGGTGAGAAAGTAATATTCCTGTTAGAAGATGAAGTGAGGAGGGATAAAAGAACTGAAGAGGTGAAGTCAATGGAAGCCTGAGGCTCCAGGAAGAGAGGAAAAACCCCAGCAGGCGCACTTTGATATGCAATGGTGGTCCTTCAACCTCATTGGGACACTAGAATCTGAGGCACTCTCAACCTTCTGCTAGAAAAATGATCATGCTAAGTCACAAAATTTGCTAACTCTTCTGCTTCACTTGTCAAAAAAATATATATGGCTTTTCTTTATTTCCACTTTATTACCCCCTCTGCCCTCTCTAACTCCTCTGAGCCCACTCCCCTGAAAACACAGCCACTTGGAGCAACTCCATTCCGGTACGACGTGACAACATTCTAGTTTTGGCCCAAAATGCATTTCTGTGTCTTAGCCCAACCCTATATCTCCTGATCTCCAGACTCACCCAACTGACTATTTCTCATTCAAATGCTTCAAAATCACCTCACACCCAGCATGTCCAAAAAGGAATTAATAATATTCTCCTAGGGGCACATGGGTGGCTCTGTCATTAAGCATCTGACTTCAGCTCGGGTCAAGCTGAAGCTCTGCCTCAGGTAAGCATGAACCCCACTTTGGGTTAGCCCCGCTTCTCTCTCTCTTTCTCCCTCCCTCTCTCTCTCTCCCTTTGCCCATCCTGGGATGATTCTTTCTCTCTCTGTCCCTCACTCATTTGCGCCCTCTCTCTCTCAATAATAATAATAATAATCTTCCCCTAAACTCAGTCCTCCTCTTGTATTCCCCATTTCAGTAAATGACATGCTGTGGACCTAGTTTGGTCTAAGAACAAAAGCTGCAGCTTATCCAAGTCTGATCAATTCTGATTTCATCATCTCTCTTAAATCTATTGCTTATTCTGATCCCAATTTCCAGGACTTCATTTCAGACTGTTTTTAATATTCGCCTGCCTTATTGGAACCAGCCTCCTAGCTGGTTTCTCTGGATCCATTCCCCACCCCAGTGGCTGTATAGTCTTTCTAAAATGCAAGTCTGATCAAGTCACTCCCCTTCAATGGTTTTCCATTGCCTTCAGGCTATTTACAAACGTTTTAGCATACAGTAAAACCTTGGATTGCAAGTAACGTGTTCTGTGAGTGTTCTGCAAGATGAGCAAACATTTCTAATAAATTTTAACTTGATAAACAAGCAATGTCTTGCCATAGGAGTAGTACATGACACTGAACATCACATGATCACAACTGAGCAAACGGTTCTTGAAATTTACTTTGATATACAAGTGCTTTGGATTACAAGCATGTTTCCAGAATGAATTATGCTCACAAACCAAGGTTTTACTGTACTCGGTTTTCAAGATCCTTCTCGCTCCCCACCCATCATTTTTCTTACAGGGAAGCCACATTGCTCAACTCTGGAAGGTGCCATTTATCCTAGCCTATGTGAGTGGTGACTGCTGGGTAGTGCAGAACACAACCTGTGAGATTAAACATGGCAGCTTTGCCTCTTTCTCACACTTTATACACGGCTAACAACAGCTTTTCTGATGCATCATATTTCTTCTCACTCTGAGCATTTGCTTATTTCTGTTTTCTGCCTATAATTTACATCCACCCCAATCTTCATCTAGCTAATCCTACCTGTCCTTCAGATCTCAGGTTAGATATCACTTATCCCATGAAGCCTGTCCTTACTCCACCTCCTAGGTCTGGGTAAAGAGTTTCCCTAAAGTTTATGTTTGGTGCCCTGTACTTAACCTCAATTATTGTACTTATCCCTTGATCCTATAATTGCCTGTTTACTTTCCTGACTCCTCCTTTAGACTGTTGTTTTAATCACCCTTGTGTATCTAGTTCTGGTGCATGGTAGATGCAAAGTGACTACTTTTCAATGAATGCAACTTCAAGGAAATCATTTAACCTAACTAAGTTTTAGTTATCACTAGTCAAATAAGGCTAAGGATTTGTAGGACTGGCCTCAGTAATTTACGGAATGATATGACGAAATGTATATACAAATGCACTGAGGGGCAACTGGCTGGCTCAGTCAGTAAAGCATGCAACTCTTGATCTCAAGTTTGTGAGTTCACACCCCATGTTGGGCATGGAGCCTATTAAAGAAATAAGTAAATGAATATGCATTAAAAAGTGGGGAAAAAATAAAAGATGAGAAAGAGAACAATTGGTATGGCGTTATCATAAAGAAAAAGTCACAAGTAATGGGAGGATTCTAAGGAAAGGCATGAGAGATACCTTTCTACTCTGTCATGTATAAGGTCTTAATGCTTGTGCTATTGAAGTGAGCACAGATTCCATGGTTCTTTTGTGAATGAGCAACTAGGACAAGTTAGAAATGATAAATGTAGTAATGAACCATGTTTTCAATTCATTAACTGGCCATACAATCTATGATTTAAGATATATATATTATATATAGATAGATACATATAATTTCTCTCTTGGAGACCAGGTTCTTCAAAATGGTGTAGCAAGGGCTCAGGAATTCACAGGATAAACAGCTTTTCTTCCTGGAGCATCAATTTCACTTGGTGATTGAGGGAGTTAAATCATTTAACTTGATAAGCAACTTGAAGCAGTATTTTCATAATTACATAAACAGATATAGTTTGGACTGTAGCATTTGCATTCAAACATTTTGTGGTTGCCATGGACTACTCCACACTATCTCCCTCCACAACGCCTACCAAACCTTCACACTCCCAAGCCCTAGGAGTAAGTTTTTACCCACCTATGCTCTTGGGGTGCCTAGCAAAAGTTGAATAAGTACTACTTTTAGAAGTCTGATAGGCTTCCATGCTGCTGAAATGAAACAAAGACAGAAGAACCTTCAGCAAATGTGGCTGATACCCTTACATCAGGGGCCAAGCTGAGTATTGATTTGTCGGTCTGTTCTTTGTTCTTAGCTTGCCCACTGCATTGGTATACACAGTACTCTTTTTAATAATATATTAACTAATCTATGAAATATATATTAAAAATGAATCACTAAGTGTAAATGTCCCCATTTCAGTGGCTTTAACAGGTGACAAAAAAAGAGGACCAAAGTCACACTGCTCAAAGAGGGTTAAATATGCATTCTGAATTTCCAAGTCTGTAGTCTCAGGATTGTTTTTCTTCCTTCCTCACATGCAATGTAATCAAAATATAGAAATTTCTAGGGCACCTGGGTGGCTCAGTCGGTTAAACATCCAACTCTTGATTTTGGCTCAGGCCATGATCTCACAGTTCATGAGATTGAGCCCCATGTCAGCCTCTGAACTGATAGCAGGGAGCCTGCTTGGGATCCTCTCTCTTCCTCTCTCTGCCCCTCCCTACCCTCTCTCTCTCAAAATAAATTTTTAAAAATATATAGAAATTTCTTCTTCTTATCTTTTCACTTTAAAATGCATACAAAGCTGGGGCACCTGGGTGTCTCAGTTGGTTAAGCATCTGACTTCAGCTCAGGTCATGATCTCATGGTTCATGGGTTTCAAGCCCCACATCGGGCTCTGTGCTGAGAGCTTGGAGCCTGGAGGCTGCTTCAGATTCTGTGTCTCCCTCTCTCTCTGCCTCTTCCCTGCTCACACTCTGTCTCTCTCTCACTCAAAAATAACTAAACATTAAAAAAATGTTTTAATAAAATAAAATAAAATAAAATGCATACAAAGTAGGTGCTGTACAAACACACACACACACACACACACACACACACACACGTGTGCTCACACATGCATTAAAGAGGAAAAATAGATACTAGGGGACTCACCAATGCCCTGATTTAGAACCAGCTCAAATATATGAATTCAAAAGTTTTAAACCTAATGAAACTTCTCTCAAGTTCAAATTCACTCGACATTTATTATATTGTGACTTCCTGTTTTTGTAGAAGAGCAGTTTCAAAAATGGTTCAATGAGCTCTTTGGGCAACATCTAACTCCCACAATGCAAGCTTTGGAACATTTAGTGGTAAATGGATAAAGAACATATGCAATACATTTCTTAAGATGTGAATATTTTCAAAAACTCAGGGGAAAAAGTGGTTGGCTAAGTCTATCTGTGGTTTCATTGAATACTTGAAAATTAGTTAATGACATTCAGAGACACAAAGATACAGTTGGGTTTTCCCGTTCAGTCTGCAGAACACATAGCTGTTAACCAGTGATGATAAAACCCATAGGAAAGTACTCTCAATTTTTGTAGAAACAGGAAAGAATTAAGATTTTGTTCTGGAACTGTGGTGGTTGGATGCATCATTAACAAGAAAATAAAGAACAAAGCAAAAGAATCTAAAAATATGCTTGTGTGTTTTACTTTGGCTATTTCTTTGCTGTGTAATTGCTAGTGCGTGGCCTATGGTGGAAAAATATGCTGGCAAATATCAAATCCACCAAATAGTTCACTGGCAAGTCTTTTTTAAAAATTTGTTTGTTGTCGTTTGTTTGTTTGTTTGTTTGTTTTGAGAGAGAGAGAGAGAGAGAGAGAGAGAGAATGGGGGACAGGCAGAGAGAGAGGGAGAGAGAAAATCCCAAGCAGGCTCCACACTGTCAGTACAGAGCCTGATGTGGGGCTTGACCTCAGAACGTGAGACCATGACCTGAGCCAAAATCAAGAGTTGGATGCTTAACCGACTGAACCACCCAGGTGCCCCAAAATTTATTTATTTTTTAAGTAAGCTCTGTGTCCAGTGTGGGGTTTGAACTCCTGAACCTGAGGCCAACAGTTACATGCTCTACCAACTGAGCCAGCCAGGTACCCCTCACTGGTAAGTATGTACCAGCCTTGGTGAAAATCTACAGTAGCTCTATTGACATACACAAAATTTTATCCTTTACTTCCACTCCAGACCCTAAATGACTCTGGGAAGTCACCAGGGTGTCTCAGAAGTGTTCAGGAGTAAATCAACACACTATTCTCTCTTGGGGGTGCTGGGTACCTACTAAATCTGCCGAGCTTCTACAATTTTCTGCCAACCTTATGGCTTTGCTAATGTTCTGCTGAAGCTCAGACAGAAAATATCCTGCCCAATTCTACCCTCTTTTCCTATAAACCTTCGATGTGACAAATGTCATTGCTTCCTCTTCAGGCCACACTGTGCCAAGCACCATGCTCCTTGCCATGCAGAAATGCAGATACCATGCCTCTTTCCAGAAAGTTCACATTTACTGCATAGGCCAGGCGGGAAGAAGGAGTGGAGGACAAGCAGTGTGCTGTCCTCTCCCTCCCCTTACCATTACCTTCCTATCCAGCTTTGGAAACCACTAACAGAATTTCCTGTAGTGGAATGTGAATTGACACCCACATTCACTCAATCTCAGCTCAGATACAGCCAGACTCATCCACTATGGTTGTTGCTAAGAGGTTCATTTTAATTTTATAATTTTGTGTGGTTGAACAGAATCGAGGTCTTATTGTGGAAGAATATAAGGAAAATAAAATCAGAAAAATACCAATAAATTGTATCTGTTCTAATGATTCCTCATACTATACTACACAATGGTCAAATAATCAAAAGAAAAGCACACAATCAACAGGTACTCAATAGATATAGAAAAAGCTTTTGATAAGCTTAGCACTCATTGATGATTACAAAACAACTCTTAATGCTAAAAATAGAAAAGTAGAAAAGAACTTCCTTAATGTGATATTTGGTATTTACCAAAAAATTGAAAGCAAACCTGTTAATGGTAAAAGATTATAAGCATCTTCGTTAGAGTCAGGAACAAAGCCAGGAGGCCAGCTATCACTGCTTCTATTCAACATTTTTCAAAAGAACCTAAAGGAGGGGCACCTGGCTGGCTCAGTTGAGGCACCTGGGTGGCTCAGTCAGTTGAGCATTGGACTCTTGATTTCAGTGGAGGTCATGATCCTAAGACCATGGAATCAAGCCCTGATTGGGCTCCATGCTGAGTGTGGAGCCTGCTTAAGATTCTCTCTCTTTCTCCCTCTGCCCCTCTACCCCACTTGCATGCTCTCTCTCTAAAAATAAAAAAATAAAAAGAACTTAAAAAATAAAAAAGATGTATTGTAACAGTAACTAAGGCAAGATAGTATTGGTAAAGAGACAGATAAATTAATAAAAAGAATAAAATAGGGACCCCAGACATAGACCTACTCATATATGGAACATGATATTTGACAGAGACAGCATTGCAGATCAGTAAATATTGAGCATCCAATAAATGGTGCTGTAATAAACATTTATTGCATGGTAAAAACCTGAAGTCATATCCTAACCTCACATTATACACAAAAATCAATTCCAGGTTGATAAAATATCTAAGTAGAAGTCATCAGAGTCATTGATCTCAGTAGTCATCAGAGAAATGAACTTTAATCCCAACGAGTCAGTCATCAGATGTACAAATAATTTAAAAGTCTGACAATGCCTCCCAAAGTAGACAAATGGATAAGGAAGATATGATACACACACACACACACACACACACACACACACACAAGAATATCACACAGTCATAAAAAAGGATGCAATCATACCATGTGGACAATATGGATGGACCTAGAGGGTATTATACCAAGTGAAATAAAGTCAGATTGAGAAAGACAAATACCATATAATGCACTCAAAAAAATGAAGAAACAAAAAGCAGAATCAGACCTATAAATATAGAAAATAAACTGGTGGTTGCCAGAGGGCAGGGAGCTTGAGGGATGGGCAAAATGGGTGAAAGGGAGAGGGAGATACAGGCTTCCACTTATGAAATAAAGTCATGGGAGTAAAAGGCACAGCATAAGGAATATAGTCAATGATACGGTATCCAAACAGATGTTCATTTGTGCCATTGTTTCTTGGCCTTTTGGCTAAGATCAAGTGCAGATGTTCATTTGTGGTAAATGCAGCATAATGTATAAACTTGTCAGATCACTAAGTTGTACACCTGAAACATACTGTAACATTGTATGTCAACCATAGTCAAATATAAATATAAATAAACAAACAAATAAATAAAGTCTGACAATGCTTAATGTTGGTAAGCATGTAAAGCAACAAGAATTGTCCTATTTGTGCCTGGGATTATAAGCATTATAATTTGGTAACATTTAGAAAAGTCACCAGCAATTCCACTTCCACATGTGAACAAGGAGAAATACTCATTGCAGCATGTTTATAATAGTGAAAACAAATGAATACAATCTAAATGTTCACCAAGAAGAGAGCAGATTAATAAACAACAATTAAATACTATACAACAGGGGTGCCTGGCTTAGTCAGAAGAGCATACAACTCTTGATCTTGGGATTGTGAGCTTAAGCCCCACATTAG
Organism: Panthera leo; assembly: GCF_018350215.1. Lineage (NCBI taxonomy): Eukaryota > Metazoa > Chordata > Mammalia > Carnivora > Felidae > Panthera > Panthera leo. The sequence continues at coordinate 182,540,546 of NC_056686.1, forward strand.
GTTTAGAGGTTACATACATACATACATACATACTTTTAAAAAACCTTTAAAAAACTTTAAATACTGTACAACAGTGACAATGAACTAGTCTCATCCATGAACATGGATAAAAGGATACAACAATATATTTCATATGAAGTTTGAAATAGTTAAAAGAATACTTCATAGTAGAAATATAAATATATTCATTAGAGTGGTAAATATCAAATTGAGGGCAATGATTGCCTTTGGGAAAGGAAGGGAGAGTGATGGAGTCATGGAGGGTATACAGAATCTTGAATTTATCTCTAAAAACTTCTTAAGCTGCGTGGTTGGCACACATATCATTATTCATTCTTTAATCTTTTTTTTCTTGTGTGCTTGAAATAGTTCATTAATTAAAAAAGACGAATTATCCAACAAGAGATCTTTGAGAGTTAATTCTATGCTGACACTGTGCTAGGCAAAGAGACATAGAATTCCAAGATAATAGAATGCCCAGTGACAGGCACTCAAGAAACATTCAATTCATTCATTAAGTGAATGAGTATAAGACACAGTCAATCCCTAATTGCAGAACTAGAATAATAGGCATGAGCCAAACAGGGAAATGTGCATGATTCTCAGTGGTCTCTAAGAGAAGGATTTGTCAAAAGAGGCAGGTTTTGAGAATAGAGATGATGAACTTAGTTGAGACTGGGTGACTCAGTCCATTAAGTATCAGACTTCAGCTCAGGTGATGATATCACAGTCCATGAGTTGGAGCCCCACATCAGACTCTGCTGTCAGCACAGAGCCTGCTCTGGATCCTCTGTCTCCCTGTCTCTCTGTCCCTCCCCCACTGGCACTCTCCCTCTCTCTCAAAAATAAATAAACATTTTAAAACTTTTTAATAAATAAGCTATAATTTTAAAGTCCAGTTGAAACAAGTCAGGACAATAAAGAAGTCACCCCCATATTCCCTGGAGAGCCATTTTTGTGGAAGATGTTTGAGTGGTGTGGCCAACTCATTTTTGAGCTGAGATTGGAACTCAGACTGTGGTTGTGCAGAGCACCATCTTGCATTAAATCAAAAGCTTTAATTTTGTTAGACTATCATAAAAAATCCAGAAGTTCTGTAGGATAATTCATACCACTACAGTTATTTCTTCTGACAAATTAAGGACCATTCATTAAACCCTTCTTTAAAGAACAGAAGAGACTGGATTTTGAGGTATTCCTTTTATACTGGCAGATTTCCTGAGGGTTTATGTCTCCTATATGAAGCAACCACAAATCAATTTGACTTTAATGTAGACAGTTGTCCTCAGTAAAAACCACTAGCCTAACAATAAACTCAGAATCATTTTGAATTATTCACTAAAACTGTGAATAGGGGGCGCCTGGGTGGCTCACTCAGTTAAACATCAGACTTCAGCTCAGGACATGATCTCTAGGTCGGCAGGTTCAAGCCTCGTGTCAGGCTCTGTGCTGACAGCTCAGAGCCTGAAGCCTGATTCAGATTCTGTGTATCCCTCTCTCTCTGCTCCTCCCCTGCTCATGTTCGCTCTCTCTCTCTCTCTCTCTCTCTGTCTGTCTCTCAAAAATAAATAAACATTAAAACTGTGGATAGTAATCCAGCTCCACATAGTAGTTCTTAACACCCACTTGATAGTTTTGGATATTAAGGCAACAATGGAATTTTACTTTTAGTATTTTGTAGTTTTTTTTTTTAAGATGCTTAAACATATGTTCACTTTAGCAAGTTTCCATGAATCCTTAGAAATGCTTACCACACAACTACCGTGGGGTTCCTTACTGATTCTGAATTCTGGTTTTCCATATAAGAAGTCAGTATCTTTGAAATTCTTATTGTTTACAATTGAATTTCTGAGGCTTCTGGGTGGCTCAGTCGGTTAAGTGTCCAACTCTTGATTTCAGCTTAGGTCATGATCTTACAGTTCATGAGTCCTCGCTGATAGCACAGAGCCTGCTTGTATTCTCTCTCTCCCTCTCTCTCTGTGCTTCCTCACTCATTCTCTCTCTCTCTCTAAAAATAAATAAACTTAAAAAAATTAAAAAAAATAAAATAAAATAAAAAATAAACTTAAAATAATTTTTTTAATTAAAAAAACTGAGTTTCTATGTAACGCACTGTTTTGGTAATAAATTATGAACTTTTTCTTCTTGTGACTGTGAGAGTTTTCAGTGCTGCTACACTGAACCCATTTCACCTTCTCATCCATGGAGCTGCTCTGTGTTTATAATGGTATCTAAACTGAGACAATACAACAGAGTGGTCAGTCTTCGTGCAGGGCCCTGGCAGCTCGCACAGTGGTAACTGATGAGCAGAAGACATCACCTAGAGACTGGAGCTGAAGAATATGCGGGGCTTTGTGAGGCACTGACACCCCCTATACATGAGGCACTGAGAAAAAACACTGAGAGGCCCTGAGATGGGGACACAGATGGAGCCAAGTTCCTACGATTATGAGAAGGGTGTAATAAGCTATCAGTACCTAAAGGTACTGCACCTTGAATTTACAGGTGCTCTAGTGATCAGAACTTCCCTGGTTGCAAGCCCAAGTGACAAGAACCAAACTCAAAATGGCCTAAGCAGAAAGAAAAGGAAATCATTAGGTCACTTGATGGAAAAGTCCAGGGGCTCAAACAGTGTCATCAGGCCTGTTTTCTCTCTCTCTCTCTCTCTCTCTCTCTCTCTCTCTCTCTCTCTCTCTCTCTCCATTTCCTGTTCGGTATTTTTCTGTTTTGATTGACTTCTCCTTAGCCCAACTTTCTACAGGCCCCAGAAGCTCCAGCCTCACATCAGCCTGACTTTGGCAATATCAGCAAAAAGCATAAATTTCTTTCCACTTCGTTAAAATAAAGGCCCCAAGATTGGAGCTCATTGACTCAAACTGTATCCCTGTTCGTGTATGCACCGATGATGGTTAGAAAAAATGGAAGAGCAGCAGGGCCAGGAACACAAAGGATGGCATCTACCCTATTCAAATGCATGAACTGAACGTAAAGGAGAGGCAGATCCTCCTAGGAAATCAAGTCACATCTGCCAGGAAGAGGGGAGGGTAAACAATGAGTGGACAAAACAACACAGGTACACAATAGCCAAGATGTGTAAAATTTGTGATGATTTTAAGCTCTTGACAAGTGGTCAGGTAGGGTATAGAGTGAGAGTGTAAGCCGGTATCTCCCCAGGAGCAGATGAGGCTGGTGTAATTATGGTTCCTCATGTAACAGGGAGGGGTTGTATGGAGAAGGAGGAATGTACGGGAGAGCAAAGAGCTGGAAATGGTGAGATCTGGAAGTATTAACTAGGCTGTCTGGACATTCTAACTGGAAGGATTGTCAACTAGAAATGGGATGCATGACACTGGGCTGAAAGAGGTGAAGCAGATTCAGAAAATGTATCCGTTACTATGCTTTTGGTTACACGTGCCAGGATACACAAGCGAAAACATCCCATTATTCCATTAGATGATTCCGGAGTTGATTGGTGCAGTCGCATGACGATGTCCAGGTCTCTGGATGGCTTTTGTGGGATTCTCCTGGCTTTACCCTCAAGGTTGCAAGACGACCGCCACAGCTCCAAGCACCACATTCTCACACATCAGCGTTCAAGGACAGGAAGGAAGTGAGGCCATAGGCTCTCTTCTTGCTTGTCTCTCTTTCAACAAACACACACACACAAATCTCTTCTAGCTACTCAGCAGGTTTCCTTTTATATTTTAATAGCTAGTTTGAGAAGTATGTCCAGGTTCTGATGGCAAGGGAGGCTGAAAAGTAAAATAGTACTTAGCCTTTTTGGTGGGAAGGAAGGCTCTGCCAACAAGGAGATCAACGGAACAAAAATGGGGGTCAGGGCCCAGGGATCAGCTGGGAACATGCTGCTCAGTACAGGAGGTGGGACTCCATCGGACCAGGAGATATTGCCACAACTGCCCTTTACATCCTTCCATCTTCCATGGTCCTCACATCCTGGATCATTCATGAGGGCAATGAGCTCTGTTGTTCTAAGTTGCCACGTAATTGCTTGTAACTGGTATATACATTCTCACAAACTATGAAACACCTTGGAATAGGAATATCTTTATTAAAGTTTTATATGGTATAATTTTTGAAAATTTTTAAAGTTTATTTTTGAGAGACAGAGAGACAGAGACAGAGACAGAGCGCAAGCGGGGGAGGGGCAGAGAGGAAGAGACAGAATCCGAAACAGACTCCAGGCTCTGAGCTGTCACCACAGAGCTTAACACGGGGCTCCAACTCACAAACCGTGAGATCATGACCTGAGCTGAAATCGCACGCTTAACCAACTGAGCTACCCAGGAGCCCTGCATGGTATAATTTTTAATGCAAATCCAAGTTAAAGAGATACATCTATTTGCATAATTGCAGAAACATATTAAATTTAAACATTTTTAAATTTAATGCAGAAACATTTTTAGATTTAAAAATGAATACTGTAGATATGTCTCTTAAGGCAAGGGAAATAAAAGCAAAAATAAACTGTTGAGACTACATCAAAATAAAAAGCTTCTGGGGTGCCTGGGTGACTCAGTCGGTTAAGCAGCCGACTTCGGCTCAGGTCATGATCTCGCGGTCCGTGAGTTCAAGCCCTGCGTCGGGCTCTGTGCTGACAGCTCAGAGCCTGGAGCCTGTTTCAGATTCTGTGTCTCTCTCTCTCTGACCCTGCCCTGTTCATGCTCTGTCTCTCCCTGTCTCAAAAATAAATAAAATGTTAAAAAAAAATTTTTTTAAATAAAAAGCTTCTGCACAGCAAAGAAACGACCAACAAAACTAAAAGACAATCCTGAATGGGAGAAGATATTTGCAAATGACATATCCAATAAAGGGTTAGCATCCAAAATATATAAAGAACTTCTACAACTCAACACCAAAAAACCCCCAAATAATCCAATTTAAAAATGAGCAGAAGACATGAATAGACATTTCTTCAAAGAATCCATACAGATGGCCAACAGACACATGAAGAGATGCCATCATCACTCATCATCAGAGAAAAAAATGAAAACCACAATGAGATATCACCTTACACCTGTCAGAATGGCTATAAACAAAAACTGAAGGGGTTCCTGGGCCGCTCAGTTGGTTAAGCATCTGACTCTTGATTTCAGCTCAGGTCATGATCTCATGTTTGTGGGATCAAGGCCTGCATCAGGCTCAGGGCTGAGCATGGTATGTGCTTGGAATTCTCTCTCTCCCTGTCTCTCTGCCCCTCCCCCACTTGTGTGTGTGTGCGCTCTCTCTCTCTCTTTCTCTCTCTCTCTTTCAAAACAAACAAACAAAAACTCAAGAAACAACAAGTGCTGGTGAGGATGTGGAGAAAAAGGACCGCTCATGCACTGTTGGTGGGAATGCAAACTGATACAGCTACCGTGGAAGACAGTATGTAGGTTCCTCAAAAAATTAAAATTAGAATTGTGCTATGATCCAGTAATCTCACTACTAGGTACTTATACAAACAAAAAACCCCATTAATTAAAAAATATATATGCACCCCTATGTTTATTGCAGCACTATTTACAATAGCCGAACTATGGAAGTAGCCTAAGTGTCTATCGATAGATGAATGGATAAAGAAGATGTAGTATACGTATACAATGGAATATTATTCAGCCATAAAAAAATGAAACCTTACCATTTGCAACAACATGATAAACCTAGAGAATATAATTCTAAGCAAAATAAACCAGTCAGAGAAAGACAGATACCATATGATTTTACTCATATATGGAATTTAAGAAAGAAAACCAGTGAACAAAGGAAGAAAATGAGGAAGAGACAAACCAAAAAAAGGACTCTTAATTATAGAGAACAAACTGATGGTTACCAGAGGGGAGGTGGGTGGGGGGATGGGTGAAATAGGTGATGGGGATTAAGGAGTACAGTTGTCATGATGAGCACTGAGTCACGTGCGGGACTATTGGATCACTATATTGTACACGTGAAACTGATAAAGCACTGTATTTAAAAAAATTAAAATAAATAAAAATGAATAGTGTATGGACATCAATTTACCACAAATTTACAGGGTTAACATATTTCCATTTTTTAAAGCTCATGGAACTTTTGAGGGGATAATGACAGGAGTCACAGGGGCACCTGGGTGGCTCAGTCAGTTAAGTGTCCAACTTTGGCTCAGGTCATGATCTTACAGCTCATGGGTTTGAGCCCCGCGTCGGCCTCTGTGCTGACAGCTCAGAGCCTGGAGCCTGCTTCAGATTCTGTGTCTCCCTCTCTTTCTCTGCCCCCCCCCCACCCCCACTCACGCTCTGTCTCTCTCTGTCTCTCAAAAGTGAATAAACATTAAAACAAAATTTTTTAATTCATCTAGAAAAATGAAAATGTTAAAGAAAATTCACTGAGTAATTTTTCAAAAACTTTTAAATCTTAGAGTAGCCTACTAGAAACCTTTGGTGGTTAAGACATTTTTTATGTGGTTCAGAAATCTCTTGGGTTTTACTAAATCATTTCCTTTTGATCAATTCAGGCAAAATTAAACTCAATATTAGTTTTGTTTAATGGGAAAATATATACTTCCATCCCATTTTTAGGAAACTATTTGATTTGTCCATTCATTAAACAAGCGTCAGTGCCCTGCTATATGCTGGACACTGTTCTAGATGTGGAGATAAGCAATGAACAGAACAAACGTAAATCCCGGCCCCATCTCTCTGTCCAGCCAGCTACTCCACTATTTTATGTCTACTTATGTCGTAATGGATGTGTTCAAATGGTACAACTTAGTTTTGATTTGTTCTTTTCCCTGTTGCATCACTGAACTGGTTTATTATTTAATAATAATTGTCATCTGTGTCCTCCAGGAAGCAGATGTCAAAATGAAGAGTTTTGTGGGTAATGCCTGTGAAAAGCAAAGGGGAGAGGGAGCAGGAATAGGCAGGGAAACCTTCAGACCTCAACGTCAGTCTGACACTTGTGTGTCAGACAAAAAACAAACAGAATTGAAATGTTTTCAACATCACCGGTAATTAGAAATAACTAATTTACACAAGGTTTTTTTAACCTGAGAAATTAACAAGAGTTCAAAAAATTGTATTACTCAGTAATACCTATTAAAAAAAATTTGTCTTAAGTACAAAAAAATCTTTAGACACACACAAAGATGTTATTTTAGTGAGGACTCTTGTGAGAAACTCAAGTTTTCTAAGCCAAAGAGAGGAAATTACATGTTAATATAAACAAACCATAAAGCCATGGAAAGTAGGTTTAGAACAGGCCTCAGAGTAGACTAGAAACAGGGATTCCACAGCATTAAGTCATTCCCTTTCTAACACACACACACACATACACACCATACCCCTTGTTCCCGAAGCTCTGAGAGAAAAACAAAATGCAAACAACCGTGTATGTTAACTGCAAGGTATTGAAAGACTGTCTTTCCCAGCAATAATCAAAGTGTTTAAAGGAGCCCATGTACGGTTTCTCCACATGGCGGGGAATAAGGTAAGCACTGGCTCTGGGAACACATCTTAACAGCTTCTGGTCATAGAGAATGAGACTCTGCTCTACTCAGCCTGGATCACAAGCCAGTTCATGGCCACGTTTCTTTGTTCCATCTCTCTTTCAATAACCCCTGCTTGCCATAGTCTCTTTTACATCTTCATATTCCCTCACCTAGACTGTCTGAATGATCTCCTAAGAGGTCTCACAATTTCTGTAACAATTTCCATAACAACCACCACCCTCCTCCTCATATGCTACACACACCCCATTAATCCACCCTGTGCACTGTGACTCGTGTTGTTTGCTTTTTTCCTTAAACACAAATCTCATTGGGTCACTCTTTTGTGTTAGCTTTTCACTGGCTCCCTATTGCTTTCGAGATGAAGTCTGTAAGCCTGCACAATCTCAATCAACATTCTCCTCTCCATCTGTTCTCCTTGACGTACACAGTCCAGGCAGACACACTACCATTTCTCAAGAGTCTCTGCTCTTCTACAGGCTGCTTCACATGCCACTGTTAGGACAACCTGTTCCGAGCAAGTACAGCCCAAGGCCATCTTGTTTCTGTTCCGCACCAAGAGCCTTTTGCTTTATGCCTTGTGGCCTCTCTAACCTCACGAGACAGGATGTCCATGAGAACCTGCTGTTAAGTTAATTAAACAAGGAGGCCATTAGACTGAGACAGCTCTAAGGCCATGGCAGCCTGGTAAGCAAACCAAAATCTAAACCTATAAATGCTCAAGGTTAAGAAATGGAAACCTAAGGGCAACCAATCATAGCCAAGTAGGTTTTAAGCTATATTCAAACAAATACTTTCCTTGCTTTGCCTCCACATCTTCTCTATACACATCATTCCCCTAGCTCCAAATGGCAGAATGTTCCTAACCACTTCTGGTTTGGTGCTGCCTAACTGGAATCAATTTTTGCCAAAATAAACTCTTAGGAGTTTTTTTTTTAATTTTTAAATGATTATTTATTTTTGAAAGAGAGAGAGAGAGAGAGACAAAGAATTCAAACTAGGCTCCAGGCTCTGAGCCATCAGCACAGAGCTCGATGCAGGGCTTGAACTCACAAACCACGAGATCATGCCCTGACCCTGAGGCTTAACCAACTGAGCCACCCAGGCACTCCAAATTCTTACAACTTTTAATATCACTCAGGGTGCTTGGGTGGCTTAGTTGGTTAAGTGTCCAGCTCTTGGTTTCGGCTCAGGTCATGATCTCACTGTTTGTGGGTTCAAGCCTGTGTCGTGCTCCATGCTGGCAGTATGGAGCCTACTTGAGATTCTCTCTCTCTCCTTCTCTCTCTGTCCCTCCCCTGCTCATTCTCTCTCTCTCTCTCTCTCTCTCTCTCTCTCTCTCTCAAAATAAATAAACTTTAAGAAAAGTTTTAATATGCGTCAGTTTATCTTTTAACACTGGTCAACTGTCAGGAGAGCACAAGCCAAAAGCTCAGATCAGTGAAAGCCTATGAGGCCACCCTTGACCATTAGAAGATTGGAGCCAATGAATAAATGCTTTTCCTTTTTGTTCCCTAAGAGGACAATTTTGAGAAACATTTCATAAAGCTCTTCAGAAGCTCCCACAGGACCGAACATCAGTTACCCATACCAGTGCCAGCCTCAGTGGTCACATGCATGTACTGGCTAATTCTTCCCTGTTTTATGGAATCACATTCCCAAATAATCTACCTGAACTCAAATCTTTGCCTCAGGATCTGCTTTGGGAGAAATTCAGGCTAACACACAAAGCTACTTCCTGGCAACAACTTCCTGGAAGGTCATAATTTGACCAAATCAGGATGGAAGCTCCCCCACCTGAGGAAAGAAGAAAGACTATTCAGTGGAGGAGACAACTGCCTTGTTCCAATATTAGACTCAAAGTAAGAACTGGGGTGCCAAGAAGCCCAATCTCAGAGCAGTGTGGCACTCAAACTAAAGAGTTCAGCAACCAAACTGATGTAAATAAAAGCATTACTATCATCTCTTGGAAAGCATCAAGGATATGAGAGTATACATCTGATACAAAACAAAACACTATTTTTAAAAAATCTTCTCTCTATGGGGCGCCTGGGTGGCTTAGTCGGTTGAGCGTCCGACTTGGGCTCAGGTCATGATCTCACAGCTCATGAGTTCAAGCCCCACGTTGGGCTCTGTGCTGACAGCTCAGAGCCTGGAGCCTGCTTCGGATTCTGTGTCTCCTTCTCTCTCTGCCCCTAACCCACTAGCATTCTGTCTCTGTCTCTCTCAAAAATAAATAAACATTAAAAAAAAAATCTTCTCTCACTGCTGCACTTTCAGTGGCATCCACATGGAAAAGATCCACCCCTCCAGTCCATATTCTCTCTCCCGACCTTCAATTCTCAGTTACAAAACTCTTTTAGGAGAAACAACATAGACCTGGACTTTCCTTTCTCCTCCTGCCTCCTTTATCCCCCCCTCTTTCTTCTCTCCAATAAATAAATCTTGGGCTTTTTCCGTGAAAATACCCCACCCCATCTCTTCTTCCATGTTCCATCTATTTTCTACCATCGTCCCAATTCTGCATCCAATGACCCAGAAAACGACCTAGCAAAGACAAAATCTTCCTCAGTGCTCAGGGTAAAAGGGAAGATGGAGGTTGCCAGGCTCAGAATTCTCCTTTGTGGGCAAAAGAGGCTGTGAACACTCAACTTTAATACATGTGTTCCTAGTTACCTGAAACATTCGCTAAACACAGAGAAAAGTGTATCTCAAGGCTTCTCATTCCTCTACAAGGAAAAGAATAAAAGATGGTGAAGCCAACAGCCTGTAAAGATTGAAGGTAACCCAGGAATTATCAGGGTCCATGTGCCATCTACCTACCTGTACTTTTGGATTTTATATTAAATACTTTTTATATTCATTATATCCCTTAACATATCTTTGTGACTGAAAAATTGTCTGGTAATTCAGATATTCCCAGAATTGCTGGAGGTAGGGACTATCTTATGCCGCAGTATTCCGATAGCACTAAATGGGATGTAGGGGGGGACCTGGATCACCTTGTGGCCAACATTGGAAGTCAGATGATAATCCCATGCTGTCTGGAGAACTCAAATCCAGGGCTACGTGAGCATCATGGAGCTATGATCACTGGACACTTTCAACTCATCTCTAGGGCTTGACCTGCCATATAGGTGAGCTGGGTGTCCCAGGTCAAGGTGTTTGCTGTGCAAGAGAAAATTTGCCAGGGTCTACCTCCCCATTCCCCTTTTTCCAAGGCTAGCAAATCTCTTTCTACTTGGCTCTTTCTTTGGATACATGAATATCTTTAGTCAGGCCTTGTCCTGTTGGGGGTGGGGGGACCCAGGATGGGATGTGGCTTAGGCATTGCTTTCACAAAGGGCTTCAAGTGGAGGAGGCTACTCAGACAGCCAAGAAATACTGGGGCTGAAGAAAGACATGTATTATATGCCTTTATGCTTGAACCGCAGTATCATTCCACCCTGCCTGAGTGTACCATGAGAGAATAATTTAATAAATCCTATAATTATCTTGTGAGCAGCAAATTATATTGTATTATGTGTTAAAGTGTTAATTGTCTCAATGTAAACATTTAAAGTAGCACATTTTTTCTGTTTTGCATCTCTTTGTTTCTTTTAATGAATGGGAGTCACTTAGGCCTCTCAAATTCTAAGCAGTCCTGGGTCAAGTAGCTCTTGTTTGGACATTATATCTTTACAGATGGACTTTGTATATCTCCACACTGTTCAGCTATATGTTAACTAATGAGCAAATGAGAGAAATTAAACAATTTATTACCTGAGCGCCTACTCTTTGTAAGATGGTGGGCAAAAATGAAAAAATAATAGTCATAGTTCCTGCCCTCGAAAAGTTTACATTCCAGGGAGAGAGAGAGATAGACACTAATCATGGAATCACATAATTAATGTAAAATTATATTCATGGTAAGTTAAAATAAGGGAATTTGACCTTTGGTGGGAATCAGAAAATTATTCATGAAAAAAGGACAGATACCTGAGAGGAGAATAGTAGGAAAAAGTGGCAAGGACAGAGAAGAGCATCCCGGGCAAAGGGAAGAATATGTTCAAAGGCCCTGTGGTAAGAAGAAACAGCACAGATTTGAGACTTTGAAAGATGGTTTGAGCCACTAGAGCAGAGAGAACAGGGTCTAGATGAGGCTAGTTTAGAGGTATTACTTTGAATCTCCAGGTTTTGGGTTGGGGTGAGTCATCTCACTATTTCCACACACATCACCTTCAAGCTCTACCCAGAAAACCACTGTTCCCCACCCCATATCCAAATCCTAATTATCTTTCAGAGCTCAACTTGAGCCTGAGCTTTCCAGAATAAACCAAACTAATAACTTATTGCCCTTGAAGTAGGACTTTATCCCTGTGCTTCAGATTTTGAACAGCATTAAAATGGAGAAGTAATGTAATTGGGAAAGTATTATCCAAAGGAAGGGAATTCAAGCAACAATATTAAAACGAGTTTATAGAAGCAGACAGAAAATAAGGAAATACACCCACACAGGAAATTTTTTAAAGTTTTTCCAGATACAGGGACTTTTCATTCATTCAGAGCAACAGTTTTGAGTTATGAGGGGAGTTTTCACATACAAATATTGCAATGCATGCCAAGGCATGTGGTGTAAAGATGGATTATAAAAAAGCTAATGTAGAGAATCAACAAAGCCAAAATTTGGATCTTTTAGAAGACATTTTTAAAAATAGACAAAACTCAGGGTACCTGGTTGGCTCAGTTGAGCATCTGACTTCAGGTCAGGTCATGATCTCACAGTTCGTGAGTTCAAACCCCACATCAGTTTCTCTGCTGCCAGCCTGTCAGCACAGAACCCACTTTGGATCCTCTGTCCCTCCCTCTCTGCCCATCCCCTGCTTGGGCTCTCCCAAAAATAAATAAATATTTTTTTAAAGAATAAAATAAAAAAATAAAAACAGACAAAACTTCGTCAAGTTGGTAAAGAAATAAAGAAAGCATAAAGAAGCAATATTAGGAGTAAAAAGGGAATGTTACCATAATTTTTTTATGTTTATTTTTATTTTTGAGAGGGAGACAAAGCATGAGCAGGGGAGTGACAGAGAGAGAGAGAGAGAGAGGAGACACAGAAGCCAAAGCAGGTTGCAGGCTCTGAGCCATCAGCACAGAGCCCAATGCAGAGCTCGAACTCACGAACCGCAAGATCATGACCTGAGCCAAAGTCGACGCTTAACCTACTGAGCCACCCAGGTGCCCCAGAACATTACTATAAATACAAGGAGTTTTTAATCCAGTGAAGAAATGGGCAGAAAACATGAGTAGATACTTCTTTAAAGAAGACATCCAGGTGGCCAACAGGCACATGAAAAGATGCTCAACGTCGCTCCTCATCAGGGCAATACAAATCAAAACCACACTGAGATATTACCTCACACTAGTCAGAGTGGCTAAAATTAACAACTCAGGAAACAATAGATGTTGGTGAAGATGTGGAGAAACGGGAATCCTCTTGCACTGTTGGTGGGAATGCAAACTGGTGCAGCCACTCTGGAAAACAGTGTGGAGGTTCCTCAAAAAATTAAAAATAGATCTACCCTATGACCCAGCAATAGCACTGCTAGGAATTTGCCCAAGGGATACAGAGGTGCTGATGCATAGGGGCACTTGTACCCCAATGTTTATAGCAGCACTCTCAACAATAGCCAAATTATGGAAAGAGCGTAAATATCCATCAACTGATGAATGGATAAAGAAATTGCGGTTTATATACACAATGGAATACTATGTGGCAATGAGAAAGAATGAAATATGGCCTTTGTAGCAACACGTTTGTAACTGAAGAATGTTATGCTAAGTGAAATAAGTCATACAGAGAAAGACAGATACCATATGTTTTCACTCCTATGTGGATCCTGAGAAACTTACCAGAAGACCATGGGGGAGGGGAAGGAAAAAAAACAAAAAAGGTTAGAGAAGGAGGGAGCCAAAACATAAGAGACTCTTAAAAACTGAGAACAAACTGAGGGTTGATGGGGGTGGAAGGGAGGGGAAGGTGGGTGATGAGTATTGAGGAGGGCACCTTTTGGGATGAGCACTGGGTGCTGTATGGAAACCAATTTGACAACAAATTTCATATTTAAAAAAAAAGAAAGAAAAAAAAATTTTTTAAGTGAATTAAAACACCCCTGCTTGTAAAAAATACATACATAATACATACATACATACATACATACATACATACATACATACAAGGATTTTTAAAGAGAACAGAATACTAAGAACATATTTTGGGCAAAAAACCTGAAAATAGATTAAGTGGATAACTGACTACAAAAAATATAATTCACCAAAACTAATTCAGTTAAAAAAATTAAGTAAAGTAGAGAATATATAACTGAAATTAGGTAGAGAAAGTAGACTTGACCTCAAATAATATAGTGCAGGTTAGCGCAAATGACAGAAAAGGCATTCAGGAATTCCCTTAAGTACAAAATGGGTGTTTCCCCCCGCCCCATGCCTATACCCTAATGTATGAAGAAAAGACTTAGTAACTAGGATTATCAATGACTAAGGCAGATTTTTTTCTCACATTAATATCTTGTTGGCCTGCGAAGTTCCCAGAAATTTCCACTAATAACATTACCTTTAAGGCCCTCTATTTTAAGCAGGTGTGTGCATTGTCACTGGCCTAAAGCATTATGGTGGCATCCTGAAACTTTCTGGTCTACAGGACAGTTCTGAATACCAGTGACACACATGAAAGGAGTCTCAGACAACACTAGACAAATTAGGAAAAATTACACCACAATCACGCTATTAGAGTAACAATTTCACTGTGGTTGTCAAACCAGCCACAGTTATAATTGTCACCCTTCAGCACCATGTTACTATTTGAACAAATCCTTTTACTCCCTAACCATGCTCCTTTCTATATTTTTAAGGCAATGACCTTATGCCTCACATCCAAGCAACAGAAGAGCATTCTCTGGCACTGGCTTGGGCTTTTCTTTACACCTCTTATATCCTACCCACAGCAAGTTCTGTGCCATTATGTATCACACAACCCCCTCAACCCTTTCCAGTTGACAGAGGTCATATAAACATATGTATACTGAATCCCTGGAAGAATTACTGTTACGTATTAGTCAAAGTTTGATAATGCCCCCTACCCTTTTGTGACAATAACTTACACCTTGTACACTTGCTGCGAACTACCAAGATCTAACTAGCAAGCCAACCAGCAACAGAGACTTGTTTCCCAAAGCATGGAATACACCTTACTGAGGGTCAGTGAGATGACTGTGGACAGAATTTTTCCCATTGCAATAGTTACAAATTTATCTTCAATATGTATTAGGAAGAAATGTAACTAGCACCTCAAATTTGGATTTTCACAGATATTAATTCAATAGAAACAGTGCAGCAGAAAATAGAAACAATAGAAGAATGTGAATTTGGTATTAAAGATGCAAACATGCCTCTTAGGGGGAATGGTGACATTAACATATTTTTAGCAAAGCAACAAACCAAGCATAGCCTTTAAAGAACCTAGGAAAGGAAGATACATACTCACAAGCAGACAAATCTCTGTTACATTTTGTTACAGAGAAATGCACAGAAGGGTTGCCTATCATGGCAACCAAAGGCAGAAGAAATTGCCAAATCCTCCAGAAGAGTTGAAAGAAATTTCAAAGCAACAAGAGGCTGATGCAACTGATCAAAAATAACACAGAACTATCAGGTGTCACAGGTTTTTCCTGCTTTCTGGTACATAAAATAATGGTGAACCTCACAGTATTGTTGTCTTAGATTTGACAATGCCACAGTCATGCTTGGCTGTGCCCTGGAGCTGATTAGCACTGAGCAAGGTGGGAGGAAATGTTGCCACCGGGAAAGAGGCAATACAGAAAGGCCGACCTCATGCACCTGGCCCTGGGTGGCAGCAGAGACAGAACATTGGAATTGGTTTATGACTGATGTGAAGGAAACCTCTAATGTATAAAATAGAGTAGCTAGAGATGGAATATAACAAAGCTGTAAACTCTAGAGCTGGCCGCCCTGCCTTAGTCCTATGATCACTAGGTGTTCCTTCTTCTCTGGAGTGATATACGGAGAATTAATAATCCCCACACCGAATGCGAACTGGTGCAGCCACTCTGGAAACCAGTATGGAGGTTCCTCAAAAAATTAAAAATAGAACTACCCTACAACCCAGAAATTGGTATTTATCCAAGGGATGCAGGTGTGCTGTTTTGAAGGGACAAATGCACCCCCATGTTTATAGCAGCACTATCAACAATAGCCAAAGTATGGAAAGAGACCAAATGTCCATCGATGGATGAATGGATAAAGAAGATGTGGTATATATATACAATGGAGTATTACCCAGCAATCAAAAAGAATGAAATCTTGCCATTTGCAACTACGTGGATGGAACTGGAGGGTATTATGCTAGGTGAAATTAGTCAGCCAGAGAAAGACAAATATCATATGACTTCACTCATATGAGGACTTTAAGAGACAAAACAGATGAATATAAGGGAAGGGAAACAAAAATAATATAAAAACAGGGAGGGGGACAAAACAGAAGAGACTTATAAATATGGAGAACAAACTGAGGGTTATGGGAGGGGTTGTGGGAGGGGGGATGGGCTAAATGGGTAGGGGGCATTAAGGAATCTACTCCTGAAATCATTGTTGCACTATATGCTAACTTGGATGTGAATTTTAAAAAATTAAATTAAATTTAAAAAAATAATAATAACTCCTACACTGCCCAAACAGAAGGCCCTGGAAGGGCTTCTGAGGGGCCCTGCTGAGGGGCCCACCAAATGTGGCCTCTCTAGTTGCCACATGGGGGATCCCGGGTCCTGGAGAAGGGCAGTAGAAGAGCACAGGGGAGGAGGGGAGAGACTAGGGGCAACACTATTTACCAGTTAGTGTGGAAATATTTTAATATTTAGAAAATCACTGTGACCACATTGTGTGTTTACCAGTTGAATATACCCCTGCTAATACCCTTTCTTTTACATCTCTCCTTTCCTGGGTAACATGCAGAGACTGTACTACAACATGGAAAGTAACAGCCAGGCTGTGGACACTACCGTGGGCCAAAATCCCTGCCGGTTGACCTTCAGCAATCCATTAACTTCTCATAGTCTCAACTTTTCTATTTATGTAATGGAGAAAGCACTTGATGCTATAGGTTTCTTAGCATTAAATGAGATAAGGTGATGCCCACCACATAGTAAATTCTCCACAAACAGGAGTTACTGGCACAGTTACCTGTTTCTCATGCTCAAAGAAATGAGCTACCTTGCCCAGGCATTAGTGGATGACTCACATTAGCTGGGCCACACTGAGGATGTGGGTTTTAGGGTTTGACTGCTGATAGCCATTAAATATAATCACAATGAGAACATCTGGTTTCAATTGAAATTCTAGTCCCTGTGTTCTGTGAATCAGTTTAGGGTTTCTTTCCCCCCAACCCTCCAAAACAATTGAAAGCTTTGTACTAAATTTACCATTTCTAAGTGGGTTTAAATATGTTCTTTATTTAAAAACAAGCAGGCCCCAGGACAATGTGGGAGAGAGCTATCTATTGGCAAGTTGCCTTTCCATTAAGTGCATATTACACAGTCAACTCACCATGGTAAAGCAGTTGAGACATTTCTCACTGACCTTTCTAGCCCCGATTATCTAATGCACAGCAAAGCTTTTATGGAAAATATCATTACAATTTATAGCTAATGGGTGAGCTGGGCTTGTCTGTGTCTTTAAAATATGCCTCTTTATCCTATATTAATGCTCAGTACTATTTTTCACTATCATACATACTATTATAGTGAACGTGCTTGTAGTTATGTCTTTCTCCCTTTAATTATTTCCTTAGAAATTCTTCGAAATAGGATGCCTGGGATAAATGGTAAACAGATTTTTTTTTTAACTGAGCATATACTGCCTTCCATAAAGTTTTTTTACCAATTGACACTTTTAGCAGTAGCATATTAGAGTCTATTTCCTCATGCTTTCATCGACATTTAAATCTTTACCAAACTTGGAGCACCTAAGTGGCTCAGTCGGTTAAGTGTCCAACTTCGGCTCAGGTCATGATCTCTGGTTCATGGTTTCAAGCCCTGCACTGGGCTCTGTGCTGACAGATCAGAGCCTGGAGCCTGCTTCAGATTCTGTGTCTCCCTCTCTCTCTGTTCCTCCCCCGCTCACTCTCTCTCTCTCTCTCTCAAAAATAAAGAAAAGCTTAAAAAAAGTTTTTTAAATAAATAAATCTTTACCAAAGGTGAAAATATCATCTTACTATTTCAATTTGCATTTCTTCAGTTACTCATTAGTAACTGAAGCATCTTTATGCTTGCTTATTAACCACATGGATTACTTGCTCTGTTTGGGTCTTTGCCTTATTTTTCTATAGACACTGGCATTTTTATTGTTATAAACATTTAAAAGATATATATATATATGTGTATATATATATATATACACATATATATATAATGTAAATAAATATTTATACAGATATAAATACAAATGAAGAACTCATAATTATATAGAAAGAGTATTTAAGGTTTCAACTATTATAATCTTGCCTTGTAGAAAGAAATTAGAGTCATTCTTCCATTTTAGTTTCAAATATATTGTTTATAGTAAAAAATACATATATACTTATAATTTATAGTAAGCTCAAGATAATTTTGTACTAGTCAACAAGACCTAGCCACAATGTATTAGTTAGTACTTTAGGAATCAAGACAAGCCAATGAGCTATTAGTGGTTAATCTTTGTTCCTCTGATTAGGTCAAGGAGTAAATAAAGCCCTGCCTTGATGTAACAACTTCAGGGAAGGGAGAAGGGAACAGACCTGCAAAGGTCAGACCTTGCTGGTATTTCTCTGCTCTTAATTGATCAGGATATAAAATTAGCAACTATTATCCCATGTCATGAGATCCTTCAGTACTTGTTACTGGGGGGAGAGGGGGGCATAGTGGCACTCATCCAGCACGTGGTTTTACCTTGAGTGAGAATGAGCAGGTAAGGCTGGGAGGAGAGATACGACAATTAGGATCCTCTTTGGGGAGACAGGAGGCAGAGAGCAGGAAGAGCAGTGGAGGGAGGATGCTCCTACACAACTGGCAGCTTCCTTCAGCTGTGTGGTATCAGGCAGTGAGACTGTGAGATGGCCATCTTCCACAGAACCTCAAAGCTTTGGGCTGTCTGGTGGGGTAGAAAATGTGTCTCATTCCCCATTGATTAAGTCGCCTGAGAAGTAAATCTGTGTATGTGCTAAGGTCACGGGTCTTTCTCTGGTCTTGTTTCTATGCAGTGATGAAATTATAATTTGGGGTTTCTTTTTATCGCTCACTATGTCATTCATCAATTTATATGTGAATCTCCATTCCTTTCCAGCTGGATTATAAACTCCTTCACGGTGGAATTCCTTTGCAGAATTCTTACTATTTAGCAAAGTTGTTAAGTACACAATAGCTAATCAAATATTTATATCTACCTATCACACAGCCCACTAATATAAAAGAATTTTTAAAATTAAATAATACTATGTAAGTTAAATATTTTATTAACGAACTATCATTTATTTACCAGGTGCATAAAATGCTAAGAAAGAAGAGAGACCACATAGGAAGCCAAATGGAAAACAAGGCATTCTTGCTAGGCCACAGAATTTTACACAGAAGGAGTTGTAAAAATTAATAAAAAGAGACAGTGCCTGCTGGCTCAATCGTGAGCTTGCAACTCTTGATCTCAGGGTTATTCTAGCCCCATACTGGGTGTAAAGATTACTTAAAAATAAAAAATAGGGGCACCTAGGTGGCTCATTTAGTAAAGCATCTGACTGGTCTTCAGCTCAGGTCATGATATCACGTTTGTGGGTTCAAGTCCCACATCCGGCTCCCTGCTGACAGCATGGGGCCTGCTTAGGATTCCCCCCCCCCACCCTCTCTCCCTCTGCCCCTCCCCCACTTGCGCTTGCACATGTGCACACACACACACACACACACTCTCTCAAAATAAATAAACTTTAAAAATAAATAAATAGGGGTGCCTGGGTGCTCAGTCCGTTAGGCGTCCAACTTCAGCTCAGGTCATGATCTCACACTCCATGAGTTTCAGCCCCACGTTGGACTCTGTACTGACAGCTCAGAGCCTGGAGCCTGCTTCAGATTCTGTGTCTCCCTCTCTCGCTGCCCCTCCCCTGCTCATGCTCTGTCTCTGTCTCAAAAATAAATAAAACATTAAAAAAAATAAAAATAAAAATAAATAAATAAAATTTAAAAATAAAATTAATAAAAGGAAACCTCATTTAGAATGGAGTCAGGAGGTTGGAAGGGAGATCTCTCCCCTCCCCTCCACTCATTGTCAATTGCAAATCTAACAGGAAGAGAGAGATCTTGCACAGGGGTCTTACTTTATACTACCACAGCAGGAGAAAGGAAGGCTTTCCTTCTCCCCTAGCAACAGCCTAGCCAATGAAAGACTGTCACAACTCAGCCAATTAAAAGCCACTATACTCCAAACTCCCAGTTTACTCCAATGGACTTTGTGTTTATAGGCCTTCCCAACTTCCCCCTCTCCTCCATGAAAGAGTGTTTCTCTCTTTTTTTCTGAAGACTTCCCTGTGGTGCTACTGGAGCTTGCCTGTTCTGGATTGTAATTCTCTGCTATTCCCAATAAACTCATCGTTTGCTGATAAAATAACTGGAAGTTTTGCTTTTGAGGTTAACGAGTCTTTGACATTATTAAGCTAATACCTTTATTTATTTGTATGGAATCTGGATTATGTTGGCTTTCTTTAAAAGTGTTGAGTTTTTTCTGGCAAGTGGTTAAATTACTGCCAATTCCTTTTGTTCAGGTCAGATTTAATTTTAGGTGTTGTTAGGGTTGGATTAGTTTTGTCCTGAATCTACTGTGATTGTTATTCCTATGGTGTGGCATTTCCGGGGTCTTAACTGAATCCCTGAGGTTTTCGGAGACATCTCTCCACTCTGCCTTAGCTAGATCTCCAGGAACTCCAAGCCCTGCCCTGCCTGTGTCCAGTCAGTTCCATTTTCTCCACCCTCATCCCCAGAATCCTTTCTCCCCCAGGCACTGTGGAGTCTGGCCCGTGAGTGAACAGCCAGCATTAGCTAAAAATCCGAGCAGAATGCTCTCCGAGCAGATCTCAGGTGCCCTCCCCTGTGTCCAGTTTTCTGCTGCACAAAGTCTCCCTCAGCAGCTCTGGACACTGATCTCTGCCTTCTCAACTCACTAAACAGATGCTCAGTGAGACAACAACTCTGGGCTCCGCCTCTGCACCACAGTCCAGAACATGTTCCCACACAGAAAGCTGGGCTGAATGGGGAGTCATCTTTTGTGTTTCTCTTAAGGGTCACAGTCCTGCACTGTCTGAAGTGTAACCTAATGACTGAAAACAGTTGCCTCATATTATTTTATCCAGTTTTATCAACATTTATGGCAGGGGAGTAAGCCCATTATCATTTTTTTTTTAATATATGTAGGCTTCACACCCAGTGCAAAGCCCAATGTGAGGCTTGAACTCATGACCCTGAGATCAAGACTTGAGCTGAGATCAAGTCTCAGATGCTCAACCAACTAAGCCACCCAAACACCCCTCTAATACTTTATTTTATTGAAGAGGAAAATGAAACTCAGAAAAAAGTGCTAATCCTTCTGTTTTTCTTTTTAAAAAAATAAGATCATAGGGGTGACTGGGTGCCTCAGTCAGTTAAGCGTCTGACTTTGGCTCAGGTCATGATCTCGCGGTCCGTGAGTTCGAGCCCTGTGTGGGGCTCTGTGCTGACAGCTCAGAGCCTGGAGCCTGTTTCCGATTCTGTGTCTCCCTCTCTCTTTGACCCTCCCCCATTCATGCTCTGTCTCTCTCTGTCTCAAAAATAAATAAACATTAAAAAAAATAAGATCATAGATATCAATGTTTATAGCAGCACTTTCAACAATAGCAAAATTATGGAAAGAGCCTAAATGTCCATCAACTGATGAATGGATAGAGAAGATGTGGTTTATATATACAAGGAATACTACTTGGCAATGAAAAAGAATGAAATCCTGCCATTTGCAACAATGTGGATGGAACTGGAGGGTATTATGCTGAGTGAAATAAGTCAGCAGAGAAAGACAGATATCATATGTTTTCACTCATATGTGGAACATGAGAAACTTAACAGAAGACCATGAGGGAAGGGAAGGGGAAAAATAGTTTCAAACAGAGAGGAAGGCAAACAGTAAGAGACTCTAAAATACAGAGGACAAACTGAGAGTTGATAGGGGGTGGGGGAAAGAGGAGAATGGGTGACGGGCATTGAGGAGGGCACTTGTTGGGATGCGCACTGGGTATTGTATATATGTGATGAGCCATGGGAATATACCCCCCAAAACCAAGAGCACACTGTATATACTGTATTTTAGCTAACTTGACAATAAAGTATATTTAAAAACAAAAACAAAGACCTAGGTCCACCAGTGTTTCCTAGCAGAGGCCATGGGAATTGTTCTTTTACAGCAGATAATCAGATTGTAGGAAATGATTATCTGTGTATAAAAGAAAACCATGGGTTCCCCCCAGTTTTGTTTTGCCTTCTCTCAGTCTCTCCATACCTCATTCAGTCCTGCAGCTTGATTTGCCCTAAAAAAATTACCCTAAAAAATAACAGTGAATACTCATTTGCTACTATTGGTATCATGTAAGTTCTTTCTTCACCTGGCTGGGCCCACCTCTCACCCACACCTGTCCCCTCACCTACCTTCTAGAATCCTGCACTCTAGCTCCTATGACCTTCTTAACACCCCCAGTTATTCACCAGGTCACTTGGTGCATGCTGATCACTTTGCTAGCAAGCCCATTCCCCAAGCCTTACATGCCTGTATTCAAAACTCAGTTCACATATTCCTTTGGCTGAAGGCCTTCTGTGGCATCACACCAACCCCTGACCTGGAGCGGAGCCAACCACACCCACCCTTTTCTGCACTATGTGCAGCCACTGCTTTCTCTCCACAACTTAGCAAAAGGAATTATGATGTTTCCTTGTCCTTCTCACCCATTTAATTGTAAGTCCTTCTGGGGACTGGGGTCCTCAGCATCTTACGCATGGCTGGTGTGAAGTGTTCAGTCAAGGTTTAGTGGATGAACTAGCAACCACCAGTTCTTTTCAATTTCTCACATCTTTTCATTCTTTAGCTACTTACTGCACTGAGTGCAAATATCCTGGTCTGGTTTTCAGTGTCACAGTGGGTCCATCCAATAATCGTATTCTCCTCCACCCTTGGCATGCACCCTCTCTTACCTGAACAATCTGCTTGTCATCCCTGATCCCCACCCACCTCATTCCCACCTCAGCTGCCCTCCAGCCTAGTTTGTTCTCTGCATAGCCAACATTCAAGGGCAAACTCCAGATCTACCTCCTGTGTAAAGTTGTCCATGGTGATTCTTTTCAATTTGTTTAATGATATGCAGACTTTCTTTTTCTAAAGCAGTCTGGATTCAAATACTTGGGTTAGTAATCTTTGATTTGTATTCTGATATTGTATTTGTAAACCATGCTTTCACTAAATTCATTTGGCCCCCCTTTTACTCTTACTGAGTTTTCCTGACAATTAGCACATTATTTTTTAATTTCATTCTATTTTGTAAATACCTAAGATACAAATAAACATAACTTCTGGTTCACTTATTGCCGCATGGGTTTATCAGATTTTCCCATATAAACTTTGACTACTCCTGGGGGAATATGTTTTCCTTCTACATTCTCTTCTTCCAATTTATGATTGTGAAATGTCTTTCCATTTATTTGCATCTTTTTCAATTTCTTTTATTGATTTCTTATAGTTTTAAGTGTACAGGTATTTAATTTCCTTGGTTAAATTTATTCCTAGGCATTTTATTCTTTTTGATGCATCTACACTCTGTTACTGCTCCATAAAACTTCTAGAATAGTGCTATACACATAATGAACAGTAAATTAACTTATTAATTAATTTTAGGTAGTTAAAACTAAAGTACTGCTAAAATGTTTTAGAAAATTCTATAAAATAATAATATTATATTATAAAATATTATAAATGAATTCATCCTACCCCACTAATAGGATTTATACTCATTCTAAACCAATGAAGGCCAAAATAATGGCGTTTTATATATATACATATATATATATTCGTATATATATAATTTTAAATATATAAAATTTTTACATCTGTAATTTTTAATATACCAATATACACATATTGGTATATTAAAAATTACAGATGTAAAAATTATATTTTAAAAAATCTAGAGAGAAAGAGAGAGTGTGCATGCAAATAGGGGAGGGGGCAGAGGAAGAGAGAATCCTAAGCAGGTTCCATGCTCAGTGCAGAGCCCAACATGGGGGTCAATCCCATGACCCCGGGATCATGACCTGATCACGACCCTGGGATCGAGAGTTGGATGCTTAATCGACTGAGCCACCCAGGTGCTCCAATACAGTTATATTTTATTTCACAAAATCAGAGTCTTACAGTAGGAAGGGAACTTCAAAATGACTTAATCCAACACACTCATTCAACAGTTAAATCTCCTCCCACAGCCCCTCCAGGAAGTTTTGCAGCAAAACATCCAGTGACAGGGTGAGCCCCGCTTTCCCAAGACAGCTCAGTTAGAAAGAGCTTCCTTTTTTTTCTTTAAAGTAGGCTCCACACCTAACATGGGGCTCAAACTCACAACCCCAAGATCAACAGTCACATGCTGTGCTAACTAAGCCAGCCACGTGCTCCAGAAAGGGCTTCTTTATGCTGTTACAGATTTCCCTGCAACTTCCTTTCTCTTGTCCTGGTACTACTCTTTTGGGACCAGACAAATCTAATTCTTCCACATGGCAGCATTTCCAGTATTTGGAGAGAGTTAGGGCAGGCTCTCATCCTTCCTCTGCCCCATCTTCTCTAGACTAAATCTCCAAACTCCTCATATGGTGGCTGTTGTTTCTCTTCCTTTGCCCTCTGTGTTGTTTTTTTCCTGAATATGATCCAGTTTGTCTACAAATGGTGGGCCCACAATACTCTTGAGTAGGGGTTGCAAATTCAGACACTTCCAGAAGCCAGATCCCAATGAAAGGTAAATGTGTGGCACAGTGTAAAGATAGGAGTAGTAGAAGCTGGACTTAAAGCCCCAGCTTCAGGGTTTCATATTCAAAACTTTAAACCAATGTGCTGGCCAAATAATACTGAGGCCTGTGAGCCATAGCTGCTCTCATTTATCTGTCACCTCCCTGAGGCTAAAGAAGCAGATGACATTACACTATACTAGCTATTATATGTATGTGTGCATATAACATATATGTATACCTTATATATATATATATATGTATATATATATTTTATATATATATAATGGCTATATATTATAAAATTTGTATACTATGCATTATATAATTGATATAAATTTATATAACTATAAATGTTGAATTTTACCAGAGCCCCTATGATCCTGGAGAACAATGAAGGTTAAGTAGCCTCCCTCTTTGTGTTCTGGAGAATGGTTTACTACAAAGAACCACCTTTTCCCATGTGAGTTTGATAAGACTCATGAATGCCCCCTTGTTTACAACGCCAAACACAGACCCTCAAAATTCCCTTTGCCTCATAAATGGTTAGCTGAATTGCTCTTCCCAACTAAACTTTGGTTCTCTCCTTCCTCCAGGCCCCTGAACTTTGGCCCATCTCTGCCTGAGCCAGCATATAGCCCCTCCTGAGGATGGACTGGCCTCAGGGTAAAATTTTCTGCTCCACTACCCACCATATCACCCCTTCTTTCATCCTACTTCCCCACACCTGGTTCTTTATTTACTTCTCTCTATGAAAGAAAACTCTTTTCACTCAACTCTGGAGATGCTTGTGGATCTTATGGTCAAAGCATTCTCCCTATGGCAGCAAAGGTCTCCCTCCCCTTACTGCAACTGTCTCACCCCCTTGCAATAATCCTTTCGAATAGTGTCCCCTTACTAAGTTTGGACTTGTTTTTTATTTGGCCATAGCCATGAAAATATATTAGCTATTAATAATATAGCAATATTATTAGATTAGCCCTTCTAAGTTTACTTTCAACTTAGTGATAAACATGGGATACCAATGAGTCACAGTGACTGTAATCCTAAATGTTTCCAAATATGTTACCAATAAACCTAAGTTCCCCTTTCGGAGCATGTTCTCTTACCAAATGATTTTTTCTTACCAAATGATATTTTAGGATCCTGATTCTGTAATCTCACTGTGTTAAGTGGTTCCCTATCATTTACTAAATTGGTCAAAGAGCTTCCTATAGCTTCATTCATGTCATCAATAAACATGTTCCCAAAACAGAGCCAAAAACCGAGTCCTAAGGAATATTTAGAAATCTCTCTCCTGGTCCCTTTTATTAATAGTTAATGTAGAGTTAACTCTATAGGGAAATACAGCTATAACACATTAAATATGAAAAATCATTGACACTTCCTTAGGGAGAGGCACTTTATAAATATTTGTTAAATAAATAGTTTAAGAAAGGACCACATTTCAATGTAAAATTGTTTGACTTACTTGAGAATTTTTATTAAGCTTTATATGTATAAGTTAAATAAAGTACCAGTGTACTCATGAAAAAAAAACTAAACACAACTGCCCAACTCGCTGTGATTTACTTATTAGTCTTCTGAATAGATTATAATTGAATCAGTTTTTTGAAACTCTTGTTCATTCATCCAACAAATATTTATTAATATTTATTGTATTACTACTGATACCAGACACCATTCTGGACACTAAGGATAAAGAAGTGAACAAAAACTTTGAAAGAATCAACAAAATTGATAACCCCTAGCCAGATTGATCAAAAAGAAAAAGGAAAGGTCCCAAATAAATAAAATAAGGAATGAAAGAGATCACAACCAACACCACAGAAATACAAACAATAATAAGAGACTATTATGAGAAATCATATGCCAACAAATTGGGCAATCTGGAAGAAATGGACAAATTCCTAGAAACATATAAACTACCAAAACTGAAACAGGAAGAAGTAGAAAATTTGAACAGACCCATAACCAATAAAGAAATTCAATCAGTAATAAAAAATTTCCCAACAAATTAGCTGACAACTTCTGAGGGGAATTCTACCAAACATTTAAAAAAGAGTTAATACCTATCTTTTGAACCTGTTCCAAAGAATAGAAATGAAAGTACAACCTCCAAACTCATTCTATGAGGCCAACATTACCTTGATTCCAAAACCAGACAAAGACCCCACTAAAAAGGAGAACGACAAACCAATCTCCCTGATGAATACAGATGCAAAAATTCTCAGCAAGATACTAGCAAACCAAATCCAACAATACATTAAGAGAATTATTCACCACAATCAAGTGGGATTTATTCCTGGGCTGCTGGGGTGGTTCAATATCCTCAAATCAATCAACATGATACATCACATCAATAAAAGAATCATCACATGATACTCTCAATAGATGCAGAAAAAGCATTTAACAAAAATACAGCATCCTTTCTTGATAAAAACCCTCAAGAAAGTAAGGATAGAAGGAACATACCTAACGATTATAAAGGCCATATACAAAAGAACCACCACTAATATCATCCTTAATGGGGGAAAACTGAGAGCTTTTCCCCTAAGGTCAGGAACATGACAGGGATGTCCACTGTCACTACTATTGTTCAACACAATGTTGGAAGTCCTACCCTCAGCAATTAGCCAACAAAATGAAATAAAAGGCATCCAAATCAGCAAGGAAGAAGACAAACTTTCACTCTTTGCAGACAACATGATTCTCTACATGGAAAATCTGAAAGAGTTCACCAAAAAACTGCTAGAACTGATACATGAATTCAGCAAAGTCACAGGACATAAAATCAATGTACAGAAATCATTTGTGTTTTATACACCAATAAAGAATCAGCAGAAAGAGAAATCAAGCTGGGAATGCAAGCTGGTGCAGCCTCTCTGTGAAACAGTATGGAGGTTCCTCAAAAAACTAAAAATAGAACTAGCCTGCGACCCAGCAATTGCACTACCTGGTATTTATCCAAGGGATACAGGTGTGTGCTGTTTCGGAGGGACACATGCACCCCAACGTTTATAGCAGCACTATCAACAATAGCCAAAGTATGGAAAGAGCCCAAACGTCCATCGATGGATGAATGGATAAAGAAGATGTGGTGTATATATACAACGGAGTATTACGTGGCAATCAAAAAGAATGAAATGAACTTGCCATTTGCAACTACGTGGATGGAACTGGAGGGTATTATGATAAGTGAAATTAGTCAGAGAAAGACAAATGTCATATGACTTCACTCATATGAGGACTTTAAGAGACAAAACAGATGAACATAAGGGAAGGGAAACAAAAATAATATAAAAACAGGGAGGGGGACAAAGCAGAAGAGACTCATAAATATGGAGAACAAACAGAGGGTTACTGGAGGGGTTGTGGGGGGGGGTGGGCTAAATTTGGGTAAGGGGCACTAAGGAATCTACTCCTGAAATCATTGTTGCACTATATGCTAATTGGATGTAAATTAAAAATAAATAAATAAATAAATACCTTCAACAAGTTGAAAAAAATTGAATGAAAAAATAAATATAAAATGGATCACAGAGGACACTGATACTGGTAAAAAAGAAAAAGAAAAAGAAAAGAAAAAAAGAAAGAGAAATCAAGGAATCGATCCCATTTACAATTGCACCAAAAACCACAAAATACCTAGGAATAAACTAACCAAAGAGGTAAAAGATCTGTACACTGAAAACTATAGTAATCTTATGAAAAAAATTGAAGAAGACACAAAGAAATGGAAAAACATTCCATGCTCATGGATCAGAAGAACAAATATTGTTAAAATGTTGATACCACCCAAAGCAATCTACACTTTCAATGCAATTCCTATCCAAATAACACCAACATTCTTCACAGAGCTAGAACAAACAATTCTAAAATTTGTCTGGAACAAGAAAAGACCCCAAATAACCAAAGCAATACTGAAAAAGAAAACCAAAGCTGGAGGCATCACAATCCCAGACTTTAGCCTGTACTACAAAGCTGTAATCATCAAGACAGTATGGTACTGGCACAAAAACAGACATATAGATCAAGGGAACAGAACAGAGAACCCAGAAATAGGCCCAAAAATGTATGGCCAGCTAATCTTCGACAAAGCAGAAAAGAGTATCCAATGGAAAAAAGTCTCTTCAGCAAAAGGTGTTGGGAAAACTGGACAGTGACATGCAGAAGAATGAACCTGGGCCACTTTCTTACCCCATATACAAAAATAAACTCAAAATGGATGAAAGACTTAAATGTAAGACAGGAAACCACCAAAAGCCTAGAGGAGAAAACAGGCAACAACCTCTTTGACCTCGGCTGCAGCAACTTCTCACTCAACACGTCTCTGGAGGCAAGGGAAACAAAAGCAAAAATGAACTATTAGGACTTCATCAAAATAAAAAGCTTCTGCAGAGCAAGGGAAACAATCAACAAAACTAAAAGGCAAACTATGAAATGGGAGAAGATATTTGCAAATGACATATTGGATAAAAGGTTAGTAACTAAAATCTATAAAGAACTTCTCAAACTCAACACCCAAAAAAACAATCCAGTGAAGAAATAGGCACAAGACATGAACAGATACTTTTCCAAAGAAGACATCCAGATGGCTAACAGACACATGAAAAGATACTCAATATCACTCATTATCAGGGAAATAGCAATCAAATCCACAATGAGATACCACCTGTCAGAATGGCTAAATTTAACAACTTGGGAAACAACAGGTGTTGGTGAAGATGTGGAGAAAGGGGAACACTTCTACACTGCTGGTGGGAATGCAAACTGGTGCAGTCACTCTGGAGAACAGTATGGACGTTCCTCAAAAATTAAAAATAGAACTACCCTACATCCCAGTAATTGCACTACTAGGTATTTGTTCAAAGGATACCAAAATGCTGATTTGAAAGGGTAAATGAACCCCAATGTTTATAACAGCACTATTGACAATAGCCAAATTATGGAAAAAGCCCAAATGTCCATTGACTGGAGAAGGGATATTGATGTGGGGTATATACACAGTGGAATACTACTCTATGATCAAAAAGAATGAAATCTTGCCATTTACAACAATGTGGATGGAACTAGAGTGTATTATGCTAAGCGAAATAAGTCAGAGAAATAAATATATGATTTCATTCATATGTGTAATTTAAGAAACAAAATAGATGAACATAGGGGAAAGGAAGGGAAAAAAAGATAAAAAACAGAGGGAGGCAAACCGTAAGAGACTCTTAAACACAGAGAACAAACTGAGGGTTGCTGGAGAGGTGTTGGGTGGGGGGATGGACTAAACAGTTGGGCATTAAAGAAGGCACTTGTTGGGATGAGCACTGGGGGTTATATGTAAGTGATGAATCACCAAATTCTACTCCTGAAACCATTATTACACTATATGTTAACTAACTTGGATTTAAATATAATTTTAAAAAATAAGAAAAAATAAAAAAATAAAATAAACACATAAATAATAAATTTATAAATAAAAAAAGAGAAGTGAACAAAACCAATATGCTGAGCTCATATTCTAGGAGGGAACATGTAATAAACAAGTCAACCAATAACTATATAACATAATGTCAGCTTTAAAAAAGGGTCTTGTAGAAAAATGAAGCAGATTAGAGGACAGAGAATGATGGTGGGGGGGCCAGGTGCAAGGGTGATACTTTCTTTACACAGGGTGGTCAGGGAAAAACTCTTTGAAGACCCAGTAAAAAAAGAGAACTATAGGCCAATATCCCTGATGAATATGGATGAAAAAATTCTCAACAGGATACTAGCAAATCGAATTCAACAGCATATAAAAAGAATTATTCACCATGATCAAGTGGGATTCATTCCTGGGCTGCAGGGCTGGTTCAACATTTGCAAATGTATCAATGTGATACATCACATTAATAAAAGAAAAGATAAGAACCATATGATCCTGTCAATCGATGCAGAAAAAGCATTTGACAGAATCAGGATCCTTTCTTGATAAAAACCCTCGAGAAAGTCGGGATAGAAGGAACATACTTAAACATCATAAAAGCCATTTATGAAAAGCCCACAGCTAATATCATCCTCAATGAGGAAAAACTGAGAGCTTCCCCCTTGAGATCAGGAACACGACAGGGATGTCTACTTTCACCGCTGTTGTTTAACATAGTGTTGGAAGTTCTAGAATCAGCAATCAGACAACAAAAGGAAATCAAAGGCATCAAAATTGGCAAAGATGAAGTCAAGCTTTCACTTTTTGCAGATGACATGATATTATACATGGAAAACCTGATAGACCCCACCAAAAGTCTGCTAGGAAAAAATTCTTTGAGAAGGTGACATGTGAGCAGAGACCTGAATAAAGATAGGAGCAAGCTAGAGCACCTGGGTGGCTCAGTCGGTTAAGCATCTGACTTAGGTTCAGGTCGCGATCTTGCAGTTGGTGAGTTTGAGCCCAACATTGGGCTCTACACTGTCAGTGCTTAGGATTCTCTCTCTCTCTCGCTCCTTCTCTGTCTCCGCCTCTCCACTATTTGCACACACTCTCTCTCTCAAAATAAATAAATAAACTTGAAAAAAAAAATAGGAGCAAGCCATGTAAATACCTGAGAATAGAGAATCCCAGGCCAAAAGAAAGGCGAGGTAGGGGCGCCTGGGTGGCTCAGTCGGTTAAGCATCTGACTTCAGCTCAGTTCAGGATCTCGTGGTCCGTGAGTTCGAGCCCCGCGTCGGGCTCTGGGCTGAGGGCTCAGAGCCTGGAGCCTGCTTCCGATTCTGTGTTTCCCTCTCTCTCTGCCCCTCCCCCGTTCATGCTGTGTCTCTCTCTGTCTCAAAAAATAAATAAATAAACGTTAAAAAAAAATTTTTTTTAAAGAAAAAAAAAAAGAAAGGCAAGGGCAAAGGGCAAAGGCCTGAGATGGAAACATGGTTGGATCATTTGAGGGACAAAAAAGAAAGCCAGGGTGGTCACAGCAGAGTAAGGAGGGGTAGAAAAATGTGAGAGACAGGCAGGGCCCAGGTCATATAGGGCCCTGAAAGCCATCATAAAGAAGATGACTAGAAGCCACTGGAAGACTGAGCACAGAAGCATGACATAATCTCCTTTTTGTTTTGAAGAATCACTTTAGCTGTTGCATAGAGAATAGACAGAATATATGGAGGACAAGAGAAGAAATGATTTTTGTCTTTGTGCCTTTCTTCTATCTCTTTTACAACTCTAGTAACAACCCTTTTAGAATTTTTAAATATTTAGAAACCAATGAAATGGATGGGATCAGTCAAGTGTCCAATCAAAGATGCATGAGCTTTCAGAATAGCTGCTTGAAAAGTGATTGTAAAGTTCACCCATCCATGAAATGTGAAATGCTTAGGTTGAAAATTACTTCCAGCTGTTCATGAAGATATATGTACCAGGAAACTAATGACATGTGCATGTCAGAACGCTCAAGGCAAACAGCTGGGGTTGATCTTTACCATGCTTTCTCCCTCTTTTTTTTTTAAGTAAGCTCTATGCCCAATGTGGGGCTTGAACTCACAACCCTGAGATCAAGAGTCATATGCTCTACCAACTGAGCCAGCCAGGGCCTCATTAACAATGCTGCTTTTAAGAAAGTAGGTGCCAATGACCATTTCAAAGAAAACTGTACAGAAACTATAAGGCTAAGACAGAGGTAAAGCAGCAGCAAAGGGAATCTCTGCATCTTAAATATGCAGTACTGGGCGCCTGAGTGGTTCAGTGGGCTAAGAGTCCAACTCTTGGTTTCGGTTCAGATCATGATCTCCCAGTCTGTGAGTCTGAGTCCGAAATCAGGCTGTGTCCTGACAGCATGGAGCCTATTTGGGATTGTCTCTCTCTCTCTCTCTCTGCCCCTTCCCACTTGAGCTCTCTCTCTCTCTCTCAAAAATAAATAAACATTGGGAATGCAAGCTGGTGCAGCCACTCTAGAAAATAGTAAGGAGTTTCCTCAAAAAACTAAAAATAGAACTAGCCTACGACCCAGCAACTGCACTAGTAGGCATTTATCCAAGGGATATAGGTGTGCTGTTTCGAAGGGACACATGCACCCCCATGTTTATAGCAGTACTATCCACAATACCCAAAGTATGGAAAGAGCCCAAACATCCATCGATGGATAAATGAATAAAGAAGATGTGGTATATATATACAATGGGGTATTACTCGGCAATCTAAAAGAATGAAGTCTGGCCATTTGCAACTACGTGGATGGAACTGGAGGGTATTATGCTAAGTGAAATTAGTCAGAGAAAGACAAATGTCATATGACTTCACTCATATGAGGACTTTAAGAGACAAAACAGATGAACATAAGGGAAGGGAAACAAAAATAATATAAAAACAGGGAGGGGGACAAAACAGAAGAGACTCATAAATATGGAGAACAAACTGAGGGTTGCTGGAGGGGTTGTGGGAGGGAGATGGGCTAAATTTGGGTAAGGGGCACTAAGGAATCTATTCCTGAAATCATTGTTGCTCTATATGCTAACTAATTTGGATGTAAATCTTAAAAATTTTTTTAAAAATTTAAAAATCAAGTTTGTTAAAAAGCTAACTAAAGTCGAAAGTAAGAACAAAAGAGGAACCCCAAGGAAAGTAAAAAATAAATAAATAAAAGGAATAAATAAATAAATAAAAAATAACTATGCAGTGCTAACAGTAACAATCACACTTGTAAATGTACTAAATTGGAACTCCATTGCATGATAGACAGTGCTAGTGATTACTCAAAATCCACCTCTATCCTCTACCTTCTACCTTGTTGACAGAACCCTGATTTGGTTTAGAGAAGAAATGTTCCCAGTCGCAGGTGGATCAACATTGGTCTACAGGAATCATGATAATCTGTCCTTGCTTTCCCACCTTCCTATGTAGGTGGAGGTGGTCATATGACCCATCTCTGGCCAAAGAGGCATAAGCAGAAATCTGCTGGGAAATGTGGTCTGAGAAAGCTTTAGCTTTCTGAATAAAAAGTGTTGGTCACAGCTGGCCTCCCCTTACCCTACCCTTCTTCCTGCCTTCTATTTGGGCATGCTGGTTACTGTTTGATGTAGTGCAAATATAAGGGAAAGGCCAAGAGATTTACCAGGTCACTTGGCCACCATCTTTAGCTACTAAACCACCACCATCAAATACCTACTTCAGACTTCTGGTTACATTAAGAAATTGAAAC
The DNA here is from genome assembly GCF_018350215.1 of Panthera leo. NCBI lineage: Eukaryota > Metazoa > Chordata > Mammalia > Carnivora > Felidae > Panthera > Panthera leo. The sequence goes on from NC_056686.1 coordinate 182,574,271, forward strand.
TCATGTGTTTCTATAAACTGGGTTTTCTGTTACTTGTGGCCAACAGATTTTTAATTTTTTTTAATGTTTATTTTATTTTTGAGAGAGAGAGGGAGAGCATGAGCAGGAGAGGAGCAGAGAGAGAGAGAGAAGATTCACAGCAGGCTCCTTGCTGACAGCAGTGAGTCTGATGTGGGGCTCGAACTCAAGAACCATGAGATCATGACCCGAGCCAAAATTGGATGCTCAACCGACTGAGCCACCCAGGAGCCCTGGCCAAATAGATTTATAATTGACATGCTTTAAATCGCTCTAGGGAAATAAAATATCCATCATTATCACTTGTAATCTAAAATGAGCAAAATATACCTGCCCATATTCAGCAGTAATTGAGAAATCTCATTCATACTAACTAAATCTCTTCAGAATATCATCAAAGAGCATCTATTCTGATCTTCCAGGCTTCTCTTAGATTTATTCTGGCTTATTTTTTTTGTTTTAAATGCCCAGTGGGAAAGGTAGCTAACTATAGGAAGAATTTACTGCCAGGCTGAACAGCGCAGGGGTACCTGGTGTAAAGAGACAAACCCAAGAGTGGACTTTCATCTGCTTTGACTAGCTTGGCAAGTTCAAGTCTTAATCCTTTGACAGCAACTAGTCACATTCCAACCCCTCTCTGTGCTGAGGATTCTGAGTTTGATTCTAGATTTGTGAAGAAAGAACCTATAGGACAAGAACATGCACTCTTGATTAGCTAAGAACTAGGATACTAGGATGAAAAAGTGCAGGAATCTTCTGAATACAATGTATACATCATGTATACTCCACTGTCACTTGTAAGTGAATACATACTCAAGGATTCTAGTGGACATGTTATTTATTAGCATTTGGTTTCTTTTACCTGGTTGATGTGGAAGGTAGAAAGGTGTACCCTGATTTAAGATTGCCTTTTCCTATTTTGTTTCTTTGTTCCTTTCTTCCTTCCTTCCTTCCTTCCTTCCTTCCTTCCTTCCTTCCTTCATCTCTCTCTCTCTTCTTTCTTTCTTTCTTTCTTTCTTTCTTTCTTTCTTTCTTTCTTCTTGTGGCATCTGTAAAGCATTTCACTTTCTAATTGTGGATCACACAGTGTTTTCATGGGTCATGTTACATACAGTCTTTCAACTTGCAGTCCCTCTTTCCACCCCCACTCTTAAATGAGAAATAAAATGAAAAAGGAGGCCAGATGGAATTTATTCTCCTCCCTCTGTTGCAGATGTTAAATGAAAACTTTTTAAATGAGGGAATATTAAAAGAGCCTTCTTTTTATCCCAGAGCAAATTGCCCCTGCATCCAGAGTTCCAGTCTCAGGAGGAAACCTCACTGATCTTTTTATCCAGGTCGCAGACAAAGGACCCTGGACCTCAGTTCTGGCTCAGACCCCTTCCCATCGAGGGCCTTGGGCTAGACTTTGACTCTCTCTGGGTCTCAGTTTACTCACTGGAGCGGGGTTGGATGAAAGAATCTTTGAAGTTATTCCAGCTCCTAAGAGCCAATGAATTGCCTCCAAAATTCAAATGTAAAACTGCTGACCATTTTTATGAGAAAAATCACTTTCTCTTCTTTTTTTCCAGTTCCTTCTCCCAATAACCAGAGATCATTTCATTCATTAATTTGGTTTTATAAGGTATTTGCTGTTAATCTCAGTCACTTGGGGTGAAGACTCGCTATTAAAGTGGACATTTGAGAAGCTGCCTCTTTAATTCAGATATGTGGTTTTAATCTGTTGAGAGCTTCACATGACAAATAGCAATACATTTCTTCTCTGTTTGAATACTTTTGGTGTGAGAGCTTTTATTGTTCATACTTGACCATACATAACTTGACTGTATGTTATTAAATTCTACCCCCTCTCTCACTCCCCCCCCCCCCATATACACCAACACATTTGTTATGATACTTCTAGCTAATTCAGTTTTCCAAATTGAGGTCAAGAATCTTTTGATTTCCTTCCTGCCTCGCAGCTGCATCTGATTCACAAGCGTCTGTCCTGTTTTCTTCATTCACAATCTCTGATAAATACCATTACCTTACAACCCTCAGACTACAGATCCTTATGGATGGAACTTCTGAAGTGTGCCTTTCTAGACACCCTAGCGATATCCTTCCTGAGATGGTGGGTTAGAGAGAAAATGAAAGGTTAAAGAACTTTCTTTGCTCTTGCTCTTTAACGATTAGACTTGTAAGTATGAGCACTTTTGCATATGGTCATGGCTACCATAATAGAAGACAGTAAGAAAAAGCAAGATCCTAGTTCCTGCAATTCGTTTTAATCCAGAAAATGCCTGAGGCCAATTCACTTAAGACTTATTTAAATTTTATAGCTCATTTTTACCACAGCATCCTGAGGCTCTGACTCTGCCCAAATTTGTCACATTTCAACAAATGAAATGTGATTTTGCAGTTAAGCTGCCTGAAGAACAGGACCGTTTGCTCAAGAGAAATACAAGAAGTCAAGAAACACAAGCTTGGCTCATATTTTTCATCATCTTCACCCAAGAACACCTAGCACGCTTTTCTTCTTCGTCCTTGTGGGGAAACTTAAAGCTTCAAGACCCAACTCAGAGCCACATGGTTTTCATTTCCTGGCCTCCTCCCTCAGCCCCTGTGGCACCCACAACACACACAAAGGCCTCATCCTCTATCTGCAGATTCAAGATACCGTCCCTTGTACATTTTTCACAGAAGCAAATGAAGCATAAAAAGTCAATACTCTGCATACATATCAGCCCAAATAATAAATAGCTGCCTGCTGGCTCCATTTGTTCCCTTGATGTGTACTAACCCTTGTGTTTGCTCAGAGCTTCGCGGCCTGCAAAGCACTTTTACGTTCATTAATCTCACGGTCTTCACCCTAAGCCCGAGAGAAGGGTACACCCTTCTCTTCACATTATAGACAAGCAGATGGCTGTGTGAAGGTCTGTGCAAAGTCACACAAATTAAGGGCAGACCCAGGACTCAAACCTCAGCCTCTGACTCCAGGTTCAGTGCTCATTTTTCTGCCCCCACCATAACCTGTGCAATGCTCTTTCTTGTTGGATATAAGACATACATGAACAGGGCCTGACTGGGCAATGTTAGGTTCTAGAAAAGTTGTCTTGAGAAATGTAGTATGCAGGGGTGCTAAGAACCTGGGCCGTGAAGCCAAGCAGCCTAGGTGTGAATCTGGACTCTGCTTCATGAGAGCTGTGTGCCACTGCATCATTCTAGGGGGCTTCACTCACAGGGTGCTTCACGTGGATGGTGTCCTAAGAGGTTTTCAATTCAGCTAGCCTAGAAATTACTCGATTGTCCTGTGACTCGGAACAATAAGAAATGGGCATAAAGATACCTACTTCCAAGGCTGTTGTGGCAACTTAATAATATAAAGCACATAAATCCCGGCCTGGTAAAAGACACCCCAAAGTGTTCTGTGCTCCTGGAAGACCATCTGCCTGAGCTTCACCTTCTTGGTTATGCTTCCACCCAAATTCCTTTCTGTGAGTATCCTCCATGATCTCTACTAATCCCATGGCTGGGACACCTCATAATCCCCACGACGGCATTGTGCCACATATTGAATACAGCACTGAGCCAGGCACTGTACTAAGCCCAAACATGCATACTTCCCTTGATCCCGTATTTCAGGATCTCCCCATCCTACTGCTAAACCGGGCCCCGCTGAGGAGTAAGCATCAAGAACTGCTCCACAGGAGTCTGGATAAAGGGATTCTCATCCTAGTCCTACCAAACAGTCTAGGTGACAAACAGGCTCAGAACATCCCCTCTCTGAGTCTCATGTAACTCATCTGCTAGGAGAGACTCCTTAATACGTGTCTTGTCCATTAAGAGAATCCCTGTCTCTACAAACAGGATGAATCACGTAAAGCTGCTATGCAAAAAAAAAAAAAAAAAGGTGAAGTCAGTGTAAGAGGCTCTGAGCTATTATTAAAAGAAACGGTCAGGGGCGCCTGGGTGGCTCAGTCGGTTGGGCATCCAACTTCGGCTCAGGTCATGATCTCGCAGTCCGTGAGTTCGAGCCCTGCGTCGGGCTCTGTGCTGACAGCTCGGAGCCTGGAGCCTGCTTCACATTCTGTGTCTCCCTCTCTTTCTGCCCCTTCCCTGCTCATGCTCTGTCTCTCTCTGTCTCAAAAATAAATAAACATTAAATAAATAAATAAATAAATAAATAAATATAAAAATAAAAGAAACGGTCAGGGATGCCTGGGTGGTTCAATCAGTTAAGCATCTGACTCTTGGTTTCAGCTCAGGTCATGATCTCACAGTTCATGGGATGAGTGGAGTCCTGTGTTGGACTCCAACGTGGAGCCTGCTTAGGATTCTCCCTCTCTTCCTCTCTCTTTCTGCCCCCCCCCCCACTCTCTCTCTCTCAAAATAAATAAATAAACTTAAGAAAAAAGAAAGAAAGAAATGGTCAGTGTCTTACTAATTGGCAAGAACCCAGTTTTGAAATCTGCCTCTGAGAATTATGAAGAGAACTAACAGACAGGAAAGGGGGACAAAGGTCTAACCATCAATGCAATAAAAAGATGGAAAATGGAAAGCCCAGTGTTGAAGATACTGCAGCACTGCTAGAAAGAGAGACAAGAGAAAATTAGAGCTGAACCGCTATAGGATTTCTAGACTAGAGAGATTTCTAGAGGGAGAAGGGCATCAGAGGACTTTAGGATGCCCTGCCAACTTCTTCTGTATTCCTGGTTTCAAGCAGTCTATGCGGCTGTGGGACAAATTTCTGTCAACCAGACCCAGCTCACCTGCATGTTTCTTACCTGTGCAAACCCACCAGGCAACCACATGGAATCTTGCCCCTTTTCTTTCCGCTGCTCTTTGCATCATTTTAAATAATGACACATTGGGGCGCCTGGCTGGCTCAGTCTGTAAAGCATGTGACTCTTGATCTCAGGGTTGTAAGTTGAGCCCCATGTTGGACACAGAAATTATTTAAAATGAATTAATTGACTGTTAATAATAAAAAACAAGAAAGAAAGGGGTGCCTGTGTAGTTCAGTAGGTTAAATGTCCAACTCTTGATTTTGGCTCAGGTTATGATCTCACAATTCATGAGATCAACCCGAGTGGGGCTTCTGTACAGACAGTGCGAAGCCTCTCTCCTTCTCTCTCTGCCCCTTTCCCATTTGCATGTATGCTCTCTCTCTCTTTCAAAATAAATAAATAAGCTTTAAAAAAAAAAATAAGGAAGGAAGGAAGGAAGGAAGGAAGGAAGGAAGGAAGGAAGGAAGGAAGACACATTAACAGAGTCCCTAAAATTAGACCCGGGATAGTACATGCCCATGGTGATCATGTTTCGGAGTGAAATTCCTCACCCCTATGTATCTCTGAGACAACTAAATGTGATATACAACTCAGGAACTCCGGTGGAGAAGTTACATATGATCAGCCCAGAGTGTTTGTTTAATACCACACGTTTGCTGAGTGCCTGCCTGCCACATGCCAGGCCATGCAATGGTTACTAGACAGAAAGGTGTAAGAGGCATGGGACTGGCACCCAAGGACTCATGTCATGATGAGTAGGGGAGGGACAATTTTGGTTCTGATCATTTGCTGTATTTATTATCTCAGTTGCTTTCATTATTTTGTGTTTTTTCTTATTTACTTTATGTCTTTTTTTCCCCAAGTTGGGGTAAGGGAAGGGTAGCCCCAGCATCTGGTAATAATTTACAAATCTTGACATTCTCCCTAATACCAACTGGAAAGGTCTCATGCCTTAGAATCATTTTATAAGTCACTGGCAAAAAATAAGCATCCACCATTTTTAAGATCTTGTAATTGTGAAATGATGGAAAAAATATATATAGGCCTTTGCCCCTTGTTCCTGGCACAGAACTCCTAAAACTCTAGTAGTTTCCTAAGTGATAAAAGCACTAGGAACATCTTTTGCTGTAATATTTGGTCTTTGACTCTAGTTCCTGGCACACAGTTCTTTTATCCCTTGGCATTTCCTGGGTGATAGGAGCATCTTTTGTTCTAACGATGCAATGTTTGTTGGGGTCCTAAATAGGGACTGGTCATTAGAAAGACCAAGCCATGATTGGATATGTAATTTCAGCCCCATTCCCTATCCTCCAGGAAGCGGAGAGGGGCCACAAATGGAGTTAATGATTGATCATGGTTCCATGGATGATGAAACCTCCATGAAAATCCCAAAGGCATGGGGCTTGGGGAGCTTCCAGGTTGGTGAACATGTGGAGGTGCCGGGAGAGTGATGCTCTGGGAGCGGGTACAGAAGCTTCATGCCCCTTCCCACATATCTTGCCCCATGCATCTCTTCCATCTGGATGTTCATCTGTATCCTTTATCACACCCTTTTATAATAAATCAGTAGATGGGGGCACCTGAGTGGCTCAGTCGGCTAAGCATCTGACTTCGGCTCAGGTCATGATCCCACGGTCTGTGAGTTCAAGCCCCACATCAGGCTCTCTGCTGACAGCTCAGAGCCTGGAGCATGCTTCAGATTCTGTGTCTCCCTCTCTCTCTGTCCCTCCCTCACTTACATGCTCTCTCTCTCTCTCTCTCTCTCAAAAATAAAAATAAAAACATTAAAAAATATAAATACATAAACCAGTAGATGTAAGTATTTCCCTGAGTTCTGTAAGCCACATTAGCAAATTATTGAACCCAAGGAGGGGTTTGTGGGAACCTTGATTTATAGCCAATAGGTCAGAAATACAGCAACAATGTGGGACTTGAATCTGGCATCTAAAGAGGGGTATGTCTAGGGGCGCCTGGGTGGCTCAGTCGGTTGAGCGTCCAACTTCGGCTCAGGTCACCATCCCACGGTCTGTGAGTTCAAGCCCCGCATCAGGCTCTCTGCTGAAGCTCAGAGCCTGGAGCCTGGTTTGGATTCTGTGTCTCCGTCTCCCTCTGCCCCTCCCCTGCTCATGTTCTCTGTCTCTCAAAAGTAAATAAACATTGAAAAAAAAATTTTTAATAATATAAAATAAAATAAAATAAAATAAAATAAAATAAAATAAAATAAAATAATAAAGAGGGGCATGTCTTGTGAGACTGAATCCTTAACCTGTGGGATCTATGCTAATTCATGGTAGGTAGTGTCAGAAATGAACTGAATTATAGGACATCTAGCTGGTGTCACAGAGAATTGCTTGGTGGGGGAAAAACCCATACACATTTGGTGATCGGAGGTGTCTGAAGTAAGTTCTATGTAAGTAGTAAAGGAGAAACACATAGGAAGAAGAGTGAATTTTTCCTACTTAGTAATAAAGTGAGGGATATGGTTATTTGCATTAAAAAATAATCAACAGTTTTCCCTTAAAAAAAAACCCAGTAAATACTTTGTAGTGCCTTCAAAGCATACTGAATTAATAAAAGCTAGCCTTTACCTTAAAGTCTTAATTCAACAGCGAGGTTTATCAAATATCAAGGGCTGGTTTTTGCTGAATATTGTTAAAGGTCTGGCTCCAAAGTTTTGCAAACCACCAGGTAAAAGCAGCCAACTTTTGTTTTCATGGGCTCTGCTGCCCCCTGTCAGAAGCTAAGAATGTTACAGGAAATAGAATTTTTTTAAACGAAGCTTTTCATAGAATAGCGATGATTTCCTCAATCACATGACACAGGATATTCTCACATCTTGTGAATTAATACCAAAGAATTATTTGTTTAGAAATGTGCCTGCCTTCATACAACTGTCTGAAATAATTCAAGAGGGCTGTCACTCACTGAGTTCCTCGGCACGCGTGCACTGAGCAGCAGACAAGTGTTGGGCCCCATCCATGGGCTCACGCCATTCACAGACCACTGGGGAAGACACATGAGCAAACGGACAACTTTCACACAGAGCGAGAAGGGGCGTGTGGGCACCAGGTGCTGGGGAGCACATCAATGCAGCACCTTAACCAGTGGGTTCCAAATGAAGTAAAAGGGGCCCATTCCCAAAGAGCAGGATCCAGCCGAATGAAGAAGGAAGTAAAGGCCTTTACCAGATAGCAGCAACCGTATGTGCCAGGGCAGGGAGGCCCAGAAGAGAGTGGCAAGTTCAGGCCCCAGCAAGAGGGGAACTGAACTGTGTGCCGAGCTTAATCTCAGCAGCCCAGTTGCCGCCTCCTGTGCTGAACAACAGCTGGCCGGGAGTCGCTTCATCTCACTGCCTGAGAGTGTAGCTGGGCCAGGTCAAGACAAAGGAGAGCAAATGGAATTCCTGAGGTGGCCATTTGAGCAGGAAATCCTAAGATGCCAGCCATTGCCCTGTGTTCTGCATGCATTCCATTCACAAAAGATAAAATGTTTTGCTAGCTAACTTAGGACTCAACTTAGCTATCTTAAGACCCGAATGGGGAAACGGAGCCATCAATTAGTCCATAAAGATTTGCACATCATCAGAGCTGCTGTTCACAAGACAATAGAAAGAAATACCAAGTGAAAAGAAACCCAGTGATCATCCATGGCATTTGAAAATTCAACCTGTGGGAGATCCTTAAAACTTAGTGCTCATTTCCCCTACTTTCCCTCAGTGCTGGGCATATTGCTTCACTTCACGAAGGCCTTTTTTGTCTTTGTCGGAATACACACGCACCAAGGCATTAATCATTTACAGACCTCCATTATTTAGCTCATTTCCATGTAGTGCTTCATCTTTCAATGAGTCATATGTTTTCCCTTTGGACAGCCTTTTGGCAAAGTTTTCCATTATTTTTTTCTTTCCTTTTAGTTCATCCTCTATCAAACATTAAATATGCATTTAGTTCTATACTCTATAATAAGGTTTTCCATTCTCCTGATCTCCTAGTGACTTCTTTGACTTTATCAGTCCTAAAGGATTTTGGTAAGAAAATGACATCCCTCCAAAAACAAAAAAATTACGACATACTGTATTTCTCGTTAGTGCTGAACAACAAGATCAAAACTTACTTCAATAGTTAAAAATAACACTGAACAGATGCATCAGTAGAAAGAGCATCAGCTTGGAGTCAGACCAGCCATGATTCACATAATGACACTGCCACTTAACCTCACTGAGCCTAAATTTTCTCCTCTGTACAATGGGCACAATAAATCTACCTCATAAGGTTGTTGTGAGGAACAAACGAGCAAATAGATGCTAAAGTGTTTGGGAAATTATAAAGCACTAATCAAATGTAAGGCATTGTTAAGTTGCTCATTGAAGAATATAGGCTTCATAATTTTTCTTTTTGAACACCAAGGTTCTAATCATGGCAACATTCTTTATTTGCCCATACCTCACAGTTTTAGGATCTTGCCAAAGTCAGGAATGATTCCAATTGTCTTCTCTCTGCTAGGCCCCTGTTAATCAAGTGATTCTTGTTAAAACTAGCAAGACAAAAATTTCAGCACACAAGAAAACAGCACTACATTCAAAGAGGGTTTGTCTTCGTGCCCTTTTATGTATATATGTATGTATTTTTATTTTAGAGAAGGAGAGAGAGTGTGAGCAGGGAAAAGGGGCAGAGGGGGAGGAAGAGAAGGGGAGAGAGAGAGAGGGAGAGGGAGGGAGGGAGGAAAAGAGAGAGAGAGACAGAGAGAGAGAGAGAGAAAGAGAGAGAGACAGAGAGAGAGAGAGAGAATACCTTAAGCAGGCTCTACGCTCAGCACAGAGCCCAGTGTGGGGCTAAATTCCACGACCCTGGGATCATGACCTGAGCTGAAATCAACAGTCAGATGGTCAACTGACTGAGCCACCCAGGTGCCCCTGTGCCCTTTTAGTTTTTATACAAGGTAATATTAAGTAATAATCAGCTAGCATCCATCCCTTTTCAGGCCACTGTTTTTTCCCCTAGAAGTCCCAGTTGCTTGAAACCCTTGAGTGGACAGAGAGAATTCAGGTATGCCATGGTAAATTGCTGAGGACTGAACTCAGTAACTGCATCTAAAGGACTAAAATAACTTGACCTCCATTAATAACACTTCTTGAACAGAGATGAATGATATAATTAGCATCTAATTACAAACTTCTTTTCCTTATTAGAGCAAAAAGAGGATTTTTTTTCCTCTAAGAGAAATATTAAAAGTAGGATCCATGTATAATTTCAGATGGAGACAGAGAAATATCATTGGCATTTGCAGAGCATTAACCGCTTCTGTTTCCTTACCTTGTTATGACATGTACACATGATCTCGTGGGGTGGCTGGCCAGAGAGCTGTAGTGCCACACTCCAAGAACAACACTGACAGCTCATCCATCCCAACACTTCGTGTGGAAAATGTCCAGGAAGACTCTCGGTCTGCAAGTCAAATTAGCCATGATCTTTGGAAGGTTTGCTATTTACCATTTCCCCCGGGACATATTCAGAATATTCTAGATCTCTTTGTGACATAAAATAATCATTTTTCTAACACCCTCCAGAGCCCCCAAAGTATTAGACTTCTAGGGAAAGAAGCTAACAAGCAAGTAATTTGAAGAACACAAAGCCAGCTTGGTATTGATTCCTTCCACAATTGGCCCATATTCTGCAGTGGTGGGCTAGTGTTGAGGCAATGACCAAAAACCACAGTGTCACAGCGAAGGAGGGAAAAGAAGTGTGTTGGGTGGGGGGAATGATTTAATCAGCCTAAGGGTCTTCTTTGAACTAATTCTGCCCTGAGAACACTTGCTGGATAAGCTCCTTATATAAACCTATGCTTTGGATCAAGGAAATGAACCTAGGGATATTAATCTCCCCATACCATGATTCAATTCATATTTCCCTACTTTAAAAACTTCAATAAATATTTATGGAATAAATGAATGCTGAAATATTAGTGATTACTCAATGCCTATAAAGTTTAAAGAATGGCCTTGGAAGCTTTCCATAAACTGAAGCCAATATATATTTCATTCATTCATTTGTTCAATAAAGGTGTATTGGGTTCCAAGTAAGGGTGGAACTTTTCTTAGTGGTGGAGATTCCGATATGAACAGACACACCACGTACTTGGACCTCTTTTCTTGAGGCTACATCCAATCTTCCACCATTTACTATCCCTAGGGCTCCCCACCCACCCACACTTTCTTAGACACAACCCAAGCTTCCGCTACTTTGTCAATGTTCTTCATCCTTCCCTTGCAACACCATTGAACTCTAACTTTTCCTCAAAAATTAAATTCAAATGCGCCTTCCTCAAGCTCCCTCCTAACCACACACTCTCCTCCTTCTCCAACATGAAGGAAACTCTGTCCTCTGAACTCACTGAGAACTTGACCTGCAGCTTTCTTTTGGCATTATCTCCTCTATTAATGTTACTTAGACATTTTCTCCACTATCTTTCAGGGAAAGACCTTTTCAACTGTACTTATAGCAGCTGGTTTAGTAATAGTTGGAACTTAGTAAATAGATAAATGTCAAACAAACAAATCAACCACTAAAGTCCTTGTGACTTAAGTTGCAGATACTGTTTATACACTTGAGAATACATTTCTCAAATCCCCTTAAAGGTATGATTTCATAAACTCAAAAGCCAAATAGGCCATTTGTTCAAGATTATTGAATGTGACAAAAATGTAAAACTGCCCATAAGAAAATAAAAATATGTTGGGCTGCATATCTCATGAAAGTAGTTGAGGCAGAATCATGCACCTATCTCCAGAGAAATAAAATTTGAAGAGTGTTCTTCTAACTGCTGAGTGATACCAGTTCTTTCTCAAATAATTTGAAGATTTGAACAGCAAATCTGTACTTTCAAGACTTCAACTGCAGTCAGGCCAACCCCCTAATCCTCTCACTTCTGCTGCACCTGCAGACCAATCCAACCCAGTACCTTCTCCATCTACCTGGGCTGTTAAGCAATACTAGAGAATACCCTGCAATACTATCAGGAACTCTTATATCCTTGATGAGTTTCTTCTCTTATGTCTTCAAGAGTTTGTTTCCAAAGTATTTCTTCTCAAGCCACCTACCAATCTCTCTGATTTCAGCAATCACAACCGAGCTCTCTTCCCTCATGATAATAAAAACAATATATCAACAGCATTTATTAAGCACTATGCTTAAGCATTTTGCCTTAGAGGCATTATCTCAGTTAATCTTCACAAGGACCACCAATTATTAAAATAGGTGTCATTATCCCTCTTCTACAAATTAGGAAACTGAAGCAGACAGAAGTCAAATAACTTGCCCAAGGTCACAAAGTCACTAAGTGTGAATCCAGGACTTGGATTTATAACTTGGATATGACAAACTCCAGAGCCAACTGGTAAGCCTATACTTTGTTGACTCCTTGTTCTCTTCCTCCCTTGGGACATGGTAAAGGCAGGGAGAGGATTCTTTTTTTTTTTATTTACTTAGTTTGAGAGGGAGAAAGAGTGCGAGCAGGGGGAGGGGCACAGAGAGAGGGAGAGAGAAATCCCAAGCAGGCTCCACGCTGTCAGCGCAGAGCCTGACGTGGGGCTCAAACCCACACCCTGTGAGATCATGACCCAAGCCGAAATCGAGAGTTGGACGCTCAACAAACTGAGCCACCCAGGTGCCCCCAGGGAGAAGATTATTAATAAGCCCTGTGGCTCTGGCCTAGCTCATACAGGCCGCTAGAGAATGACCTCCATCTCTTCGGTCCACAGTTCTCCAACCAGTGTCAACTAGTCAGTAGGAGGAGAAGCAATGTGGATATACATTTGTTAACTGCATTGACCTAACCAGCCTTAGTTCAGGTTGCTATAGCAGAATGTAACAGACACCATAGACTGGGCAGCTTAAACAAACATTCCTCACAGTTTTGGAGCCTGAGAAGTCCAAGATCAAGGAGCCAGCAAGATCCAGTGTCTGGTGAGGGCAGGCCTGCCTGCTTCCTGGTTTACAGGTGGCCATCTTTTCCTGACAAGGCAGAGGGTAGAGAGAAAGCGTCAGCTCTCACATCTCTTATGAGGGCACCAATCCCATTCACAAGGGCTCCAACCCTAGGACCTAATCACTTCCCAAAGGTTCCATCTCCTAATGCCATCCCATTAGGGATTAGTTTCAACATATGAGTCTTGGGGGACACAAGTTTTTAGTCCTCAGCACAGGCTTATTGTTTTAAAAAGCAATTGATTTTACACAAAAACAAAATTTCTCCTTTTGTTCCTTCCCTTTTGATTTCACCTAGGTTTCAGTAATGTACCATCCTGAGAGTATCCTGACCACCTCTTGTGTGTCATTAGGCCCCCTTACTTCCATACCTCAATAGGTATTTCCATCTCTCTTATTAACCATATCCTTACTACATTGGGAGTGGAGGGGTCTCCTAGACGATCACTTCTTAAACTTAAATGAATGTATAAATCACCTGAGGATCTTACTAAAATGTAGATGCTCATTCAGTGGGTTTGTGGTGAAGCCTAAACTCCCAAGTGACACCATGCTGCTGATCTCCAAACTGCACTTTTGAGTAGTGATGCCCTAGGTATTTAAGCACATGAACAGTTCTTCCTTGGTGATCCTGTTAGTGCTAGCTGATTTTCCTCCCAAATGTGTAATCACATTTGGTGATCAAAATTATGCTGAGTATGCACTTGCATATTATATATGTAACCTACTATAGGTACCAGTGGCTAAACGTCACCAGGTTTTCAAGTGTTTTGAATTTTTTATTCAAGTTTCATTTTCCTCATTGAGGTCTAATTGTTTGTGAAGTAGCAGTAAAACTGTTTAAATTTTGCTTTGATAGGCCCTGGGCAATTCATGACTACATTCCACCATACTGTCTTCTTTATGGACTCAGGGAAAGATGTTCTCTTCCTGTCCAAGAAAATCCATCTGCGTCCTGACTTCCACCTCTTTCCACAAGAAACTCAGTTATCTGTTTTCTCTTGTTCATCAGCCCCCTTTTTTTTATAGTTCCAAATTTTTCTATAGTAACACTAACAGAAAACTTTCCTAAAAAATACACTATTTAAAAAAATAGAGTGATTTAGCAAAATTTTAATTGCTGGATTTCGGTGGAGGATACACTGACGGGTGTTCATTGTACCACTCTTCCAACTTTTCTCAATATTTGAAATTTTAAAGTTTAGAGCACAGTTAGACACAGAAACAATGAACAATTTTTCCTATTTGTGAGTTTCTGGCCCAGGACAAACGTATTCCAGGGTAAGACTTCAGACTATAGATCTCCTTCAGTTTCTCATTCACTAACTTATTACAAATCTCCTTCCAAAAAAAAATGTATTAGGCCATTAAAAAAAAAAAAAAAAAAGCTTATGTCCAACACGATACATAAGCATATCCTTTCATGGTCTCTTTAGATTATAAAATAAACTATTAAGAATTTTTAACTTAGTTTTTCTAGAATGAACACTAGAAATGTCGCTGACCTACACTCCCTATAGTTTACTTACTCCCTCCTGCCTATAAACCTTGACTGCCTTGCAAACCTAAATTCTCTATCAAATCACCTTAAAATCTATGGCTTCATATCCGTATCTCTTTTAAAAAGGGGAAAGTCTCCATTCCCTGCCTGGCCTCTTCCTCCCAACAGGTGACAAGCTGGGCCTTGAACAACTGCATTCCAAGTAGAACACTGAGCCACTGGGCACTCTTGCCCCTGCACTCCACACTTGGCTCCACCTGGGCCACAAGCTGCTCTGAGGACCTGAGGTCAGTTGGCATCTTACATGCTTTCTTTCATCTTGCTTTCCCCAACACCGGTGTGGCACTTAACCCAAGGTAGGTGTTTAAGTATTTGTGAAATAGTATTTCTAGTCACTTCCTAGGCAAATGCTGCCCAAAATGAAAATGCTTTATACATCATGCTTTAAGTTTATCACATGAATCCTGTTTAAACAAGTCTGAATGGTTCTCAACCTAGGGAAATCTTGCCCTGCAAGGGACACGAGGCATGATCTGGAGGCATTTTTAGTTGTCACAACTGGGGTGGGTGCTACTGGCATCTGTCAGGACAGGATCCCTACAATGAAAAGGTTACCTGACCGAAAATGTCAGTATGCCAAAACTGAAAAATTGTAATAGCTGTAGTTTCTATTTCCTTTAACCTAAGGGATTTAAGAAGCACTAGAAACCAAAGAGTCAAGCAATTAAACCCATAGATAGGGCGGCACTATTGTTTTCAGTTTCTTAATTTAAAGAAAAAGTTCTTGATTTTTCATTATGAAGTTCCCTTTTCTGGAAAACCACCCAAAGAGCAATATTATTTAAATGGCACAACCACAACACTGTAGTGCAACAACGATAGTCAACTAAGATTAAAAACTGGTCTAAGACTTTAGATATAATAAGTTTTATTCATCTGGTGGTACTTGATGCTCACAGGGCACCGTACAACAAATTTTAAAAATACAATATGAAAAAATTGAACAGCCAAAGAGATCAATTCCATTAGAGGGCCCACAGAAAAACCAACAAAAGCCCACAGAAAAACCCACCCACTGTCATCCCTTAAGAACATTTTCTTCCTGCTTAAGTTTGGCTTTAAGAAACACCAAAAGAAAGTGAGAAAGTCTTTGAACGAGTTAAAACTTCACATAGCGTCTTTCACATGAATATATCACAAAATGCTTTCCTTATTCAAGAAGCGTATAAAATTATCCAAACACCTATGAGCCTCTATTTGGTCCCATCCTTTAAGGTCATAGCTGTATTTCCCTCACCTGCCTTCAAATGATTTGCATCAGTAAAAGTCATATAAAGCGGTCTCTTTTGCTCCATTTTGCCATTACAAAGCAGATGTTTTCCATAAACAGGAAGGGCCCAAGAAAATTGAAGTTACCCAACTTCTTGAGGTGAAAATATAACTAAATTTTTCCAAGACCAGTTTAAAACCAAATTCTGGCTTCGAAACCATTTTCTGCAATTTTCATGATTAGAAATTACTGAAGGTCATTTGACATAAACTACAAGGAATAGTAAGATGTAAAGTTATAATGGGGGCTACTGTTACAAAAACTTCAAAGAATAAAAAGATGATCTGGAAAATTGTGTTCTAGGACACCCTGACATGTTGTCACAATATTACACAAGGAACAATAAGGAGTTACAACTTCTGCCTGAAGAGTCCTTTACTGCTCAGTATTCATTTTGTAAAAGTCAGCCAATTACAAACTGTCATGTAAGCCTCCAACACAGGAAGCACTAAGTGTTAACAGTTGGAGGCACAAACTCCTTAGTCACAGTGTAACAGTTTTACTTACAGTAGCAGAGCCATCCCATGCTTACTCTGCTGTAGAATCTCATTTCCCATTCGAGTTCACCAAAGTACTAAAATAAGGAGGCAAAACTGCTATGGGTAGTCAAAGTACTAAAATGAAGAAATTTTTGGTCGGATTTCTGGGAAAAGCTGAAAATATATTTAAAGTAGTTGCCAAAATATGGTAAGCACTACCTTAATGCTTAGTTCCTCTAAAATTAAATGGTGTTCCAACTTATGCTTAACATCTATAGATCTAAGCAAACCTAGACATTTTAGCTGCTGCAGTTGTGTAATAACACACAGTACGTAATACGCAACTAGATGTGTCTCCCCTTTTCCATTATACTGCATTTCTTAAGGGCAAGGGGCAGGTCAAAAGCACCTTTGCATCCCCTACACTAAGCACAGTGGCTGGTATACAGTAAGTGTTCAACAAGTATTTACTGAATACATTGTTGAGTACTGGCTTATGACATGGGAAAGAGCCCAAAGATTGTCTTATTCTATTAGCAATACTTAAGTAGAAAGCAGTTTCAAAGTAGATACCTTACCCACTTTCTAAACACAGACTCAAGAGTTAGATATGACTTAAATCATTTCTCCTAAACATGTTCATAAAGCATTTTGAGAAATCAAGAGATGAAAGGCGCTATGTAAGTGCAAAATATTATTACTCAATACAGGTTAGCAAAGATGCTATATTCTCTATGGTGATAGAACAGTTGTGCTAGTTTGAGGTGAACACCCCCAAAGCTACTACTCTTCTTGATGTCATTATCAACAGAACAATGGAATTGGACAAAGATGCCATCACTTTATATAGTTTATATTCTGCTAACTACTTTCTATAAACCAGGTAACAGAAAATAAAATTAAGCCACTTACTCTACACAAACCAATACTTTATCAAAGTTCCGCATTTTACAAGTCATGTTCAAAAAACACACACAAGTTAGCATTTTGTACACAAATGTTTATTTCTCAATTAAACATTCCCTTTAAACACAAGGAATGAATTCTAAATTTTCATAAAGATGAATTAAAAATGAAATCCCTCCAGTATAGTGTGTGTAATCGCTGTGTTCTTGGTCACTACTGGCATTTACTGTTTAACATCAAAAACAAAGACGGGTTATTTAAAAATCATGCTACTGGATTTCTAGCTCTTCCTCTATGACCAGTTCTACACTGATCTGCAATGTTTAAAAGTTTACATCACCAAATCGAAGCAAGTTTAAGAGGTGAAACAGCTGTGCATTAAACACAAAATAAACAATAAAGTTATAAGATATAGTCAAGTTCATAACGAATATAGGTGTTCTTATCATCATTGTAGATTCTTGGGTAATGTGCTATGAGAGCATCCTGTGAACCAATGTAGATGGAGTTGTAGATTTTCCAATACACGTCTCTGACTTTCCGGGCCGGGTGAAACAAACCCTAGAGTAATTAGAAGGTTATATTATTTCAATTTTCAATAACATATATAACCTTAGCACAACTAACCAACAAACCATAAAGACGGGATTCCAAACATTTCTCTTTAAGAGAAAAAAACCTGACAAAGGCACAAAATTGCAACAAGCTAAGACAAAATCTAATCTCTTCTCCCCCCACAACTGTTTTCCCATATGGTACAAACTAGCCTACTCATAATTAAGAACAGTGACTTAATTCAACTAAATTATTTTTTTTTCATGGAGTAACCCTTTAAAAATCTTAACCTTACCTGTAAACAATACTGTAACATTCTACATGGTCCAATAGCAACTCTCAGGCCCTCCAGGGCTCCCATAACTGCTTGAATTACATGGGGCGATGTCTCAAACACATTGGGCCATACATAGTTCAACAAGTGATTCAGTGAATCTTCACAACCAAATCCATAAACCCCAAGTGACATGTGTTGCACCACTGCACTAGCCGTCTGTCTGTGTACAAGGTCCCTGTAGCAGGTGGAAAAAGAAAAACCCTCGTTAAAATGGTCTTAGTTTTACAGGAAACACTTACCTGTCCTAATTAGAAACTAAATTACAAATTCGGTGCAGGGAACAAATGCAAACATCTCATACTTTATGTACCTGATATAAAATGCCTTTAGAATATACAACATTCTGTATCAGATTCAGGATTCCCCTTGAGAATTTTTACCTTAATGACGCAAACTTTACTGTGGCTCAAAAATAAGTAATTCCCAATTAACCTTTGAAAGGAATATGAGCAAGAGAGCCCTGTGCAGTGCACTTTTAGTATGTTACTAAAGAGGGGATATATGATTCTTAGATATGAATAACAGTAATCTCATTTTAAACTCTTATCAATTTAATAGACTTGAAAAGTGATTCAACACTGCTATATAAGAGACAACTAAACTAAAATTAAAACCCTTCCCTTGTAAATTTTAAGTTTCATTCAAAAATGCAATTTGGGGAGGACCAAAAATTTTTCAAACCAACAGAGTAAGAATTCTATCATCTCCCATGTTAACTGAATTTATGACAAATCATGGAATTATTTATTCTACAGTGACTCAGCTGGGAAAAACATCAGATAAGTTGGTGATGAGTATAAACAACAAGTTCATACACTTTGCCCTCAAAGGTAACAACACCTTAAAGATAAAAGAAAAAACACTGAACTTGCTAGCATCCTTATTTCTTACTTACTATAACAACACTTAATCAAGTACACTTTATAGTAAAGCAGCATTCCTCATTAATCAATTTCCCAAAGGTATTGTTTCTTTTCATTTGGAAGTTTTTGACAAGTTACACCTCAACTTAATAGTACACAGAGCGGTGCGTGGGTGGCTCAGTCAGTTTAGTGGCCAACTTCGGATCAGGTCAGGATCTCCCAGTTCATGGGTTCGTGCCCCGTGTTGGGCTCCAGAGCCTGGAGCCTGCTTCAGCAGGCAGCCTCTCCTTGCCCCTCCCCCACTCATGCTTTGTCTCTCAAAAGTAAATAAACATTTAAAAAATTTAAGAAAAAAATAGTACATAGAATATAAATTTTAACTGCAGGTCACATACTTTGATGGCTGCACTCTGATGGTCAGGCACACCTCACTGAGGAATATGGAACAATATGCTTCTGATTTACTGGGCCCCAGGTGGCTAGACTTTTACAGAACCTGATTCTTAGTCTGTCTCTATGTCTTGCATGCATTTATACCTCGCTGGTAACTTGTTGATCCTGTTAAGCTTCCCTTTTGGAACGTCATGAATAAGTAACTTTAATGTGTACACAAAACTAATTGAATTGTTTCTAATTTGGATACCTTATCTTTCTTGAAAAATAAAGAGCTAAAACAGTCATTTCCCTTACAACCTGGGACTTTTTTGTTTATTTTGAGAAAGAGAGAGAAAGGGGAGGGGGAAGTAGAGAGAGAATCCCAAGCACGCTCTGAGCTGTCAGTACAGAGCCCGACATGGGGCTTGAACTCATGAACCGGGAGATCATGGACTGAGCCAAAGAACAAGAATCAGATGTTCAAGTGACTGAGCTACCCAATCACTCCTTCCCTTACTACCTGGACCCTGAACCTTTCTTTACATGAATTACTTTTGTGTTTAAAGCTGTATGTCGGTCCAGATAGTTAAAGGTATCAGGAATCTATCAAATAACTCAAGCAGTCCTGTATCAGTGGTCAATGTCTGAATAACTGGGGGCCTAAAATGGGAATAATATAACTATGGTTCAGTAGTTACAAAGCCTAATAATAATCTTTGCTTCGCATGCACTAATAAAAAGCTAAATAGATCAGGTCTCTTTGCCACACCAATAAGCTCATGCTCATCATTTCCTCCAACTATATTTGACTTTAATTAATTTCTTTCCTTGTCCTTTATTTTAGAGAGAGAGCACACACCTGGGGAAGAGGAGCAAGGGGAGAGAGAATCCCAAGCAGGCACCACGCTAAGCGTGGATTTGCAGTTTGATCATCACATGATCCTGGGATCATGACTTGAGCTGAAATCAAGAGTTGGATGCTCAACCAACTGAACTGCCCCCGCACCCCATGACTTCAATTAATTTTTAAAACAAAAGTTTACCAATTACTGCTTTTCAAACTGTATTTAGTCTAAAGATATGAAAGGGGGGCTTAAAAGGGGAGGGAGCACCTAAAAGAGAAAATTTGGGGATCCACTATAGCATACATGTTATTTGGAGAATGGTCATGTTCACTTCCATAAAAATTCAGTCTCATATTCCCCCTTCTTTAACTGCATCACTAACAAATAGGTCACATAATAATTATTTCAATAAGTTCTAAAATAAAGGAAGAATTATAACTATTTCTTTCTTGCATTTAATTCAGGTCACTTACCTATCCATTAAAGCATCTTCAAGTAATGGTGTTACAGCATAAATGTAGTCCTTTCCCATTTCACCAATATATTCAAACAAGAAGGAAAGTGATTTTAAGACTCCATTTTGGACATTCAGCTCAGGAACTCTGTATTCATTCATTAAGGCAGGTAGTACTGTGAAGGGTGAACACGTTTCGGCAACAATAGCTATTGCTACAGTGGTACAAACTCTGTTCTGCCTTTCCTGAACTTTGAGGTTGTTTAAGAGTGTAGCCAATACATCATGAGGACTGAAAAAAATAAATGTGTCAGCAATCTGTCAGATTGTAAGTCAAATTTTGGAAAGAAAAAAATGTAAAGGAATAAAACTTTATGGTAAATAATTATTGGCAACTTTGTAATTTTATGATTAAATACAATAATGTCACTTAGCACTGGTACTTATTTCTACTTAAAAACTTCATCAAATTAAAATATGTGTTGAAGAAAAAAATTCAAATGGTTAGTAATTTTCAAATGTAATTTTTAGTCTTTAGTGAACTTCCTAAAATATAAAGTTTTAAACTGAACAATTCTAGACTGGTCAAAACATGGCCACCAGAGCTAGGCAGTAGTATCCAAACTGTGGTCTCTCATGGCTCAATACACAATCTACCTTCCTTTTCTTGCCTTTCCGCCCACACCTTCGTAACATCTATTCACTAAGCATTTATTTCACCACAAACAGACACTGAAGCTAAAAAAGCACAAAAGCTATTCACTGCAAAAGTCTTAACTATACCACCGCTGAAATAAATTATTCTACTACCGCTACCAAAAGACAGGGAGGGGGTAAGGAGACTCTAATTAATCTGGGTTTTATTCTGTTTTATTGCTTAAAAATATTTTGTTATTAAACCACATGTATGTGTGGTATCTCATTTTGTACAATGACTACTTCTTCTAGTTTGGTTCTGATGAGACGAGCAAATAACCACAAATTATCTACTAGTTATAATTTCAGTTGTCTGTGGATTCGCTTTAGAAAACTATTTTAAAAACACAAAGTATTAACATGAGACCTGAATTATGCTCATTGTTTTATTAAGAACAGCCCTTAGTATTTTAAACAATACCTGAAAGAGACCAGCTAAAACCTGAAATTATTCTAAAGATGGTACTGTTTTCCTTTCTGAAAATACCTGAGGTGTGATTAAAATAAATTTTAAAACTCTCCATACATTTTAATTCAATTTAAAATTTAAGAAAACACCTCAAAAACTGGAGGTCAGTGTTAAACGATATGCTTTCTCACCTGCATTATTCACACCACACTTTTAGAGATTACTACAGAAATAAAAGCATTTTTCAACACAGTGGGTTTATTACAAAATTAAAAATACATACATAAAAGTAAGTAATACTCACCCAATGGCCTTTGCAATGTAACCAAATGTGTTGACTGTGGCTCTACGAATAGCTTTTTTGTGAGCTTTTAAGAGCTCCAGAAGCTCAAAACAAATCCTCATCCATTCTCTCGCAGACACATACTCAGCTCCCCTAATTTAAGAAGAAAAAAGTTAATTTTGATACTAAATTTTAGAAGGTAAACTTGCAAATTCAGTTCTCAAAACATGACTATCTACTCAGTTTAAGCAGTAAATAAAAATATAACTCTTCAGAAAGGATGGTTTAATCTTAAAAATTATATTGCCACCTCTAATCACCATCTCAAGTTGAAATTTCACAGAACATTTCACTGGATAGTCTTACCATATATGTTTGTATTAGCAACATTAAGCATATTTGCAAAGTGAATAAACAAGTAGCTAAACGTAAAAACTGATACTGTTCATAAAAATGTTTAGGCAATCTGCTTACCTGTCAGCAATACGTCCAACAAGATCAATACAATTCTCTTGTACTTTTTCATGCCTGTTCTTTAAGATGGGGGTGAGTCTAGGCAGGAGATCTTTAATTGGTGGGGTCATCTTATGCATACCTATTTAATAAAAGTCAACACACTATCAATAAACATTTGAACTATAACTTGTCCATTTTACCTTTTACTTAGCAATATAATATAGATGACTAGGCATAAATATAAACTTACAGCTGCCTATGGAAAGAAAAAGCCCCATATTCTGACCAGACTCAGAATTGTTTTTAACTTTTTATTAACAACTTCTGATTATGCATAGAAATGAAAAGAAATTAGTGAAGTGATTTAAAAAATGATGGATACTCAACAACAGAAGAGTTTTATTTGGTTCTGAAATGTATTTGTACACTCATATTTAAATATGGGGACAGTTTATGTTCCGGCCATACACAACAATATAAGCCAGAGGCAGACATGTAAATTAAAGCAAAATTTTCCAGAAAGGGCCCCCTTACCCTTTAACTGCAAAACAAACAGATCTCCAGTCTCCCTGCAATGCAGGGCATACTTGGATGGTATTTACACCTATGAAGAGAGAAAAAAGGAGGCAGCTGGCAGGGGCTCTTGCTCTAACTAGAACTGCTTGTTCTGATTCTCTCTCCATTGCTTTTCCCATGTTTCCCTGACCAACAATATGGTTTACAACTCCCTGCAAACCAGAGCCCCTTAAGTGGCCAAGTAACTGATTTTTGGCAAGTAGCTATCTTCAAGTATAGAAGACAGGGCTAAATTGGGGATTACATGTCAATGCAATGGTTCAAAGATCTCCTATACTGCATAAAAACCCCTTACTAAAATGAGAAAAACAGTGGCTATCAGTCAGCTATTCTGACCTCCTGCTAGGTTATTTTGGCTCTTCTTAACCATACAGAAGTTAACTTTTGCAGAAGTCATGTTCAACTACAGTAAAGATTAAAGAGAAGAGACCATTTGTTTGCTACATCATAATTTTCTTAAATAATGAAAGCTTTGCTCTCCATACCCAAGGGGGCATTTGTAACGTACTTGTGTTTTGCTTTGGGTTAGAAAACTGAATGGATAAAGAATTGGATATAAATAAAAATGAGACAACAACTTGATAAATCCACTTTTCTCTCTGGTTATGTTCCTGAAACATGACAGCAAACAGAAAAACCTGCCATAATCATTTACTAATTCAAGGGTAAAGAAATATACAATATTTCGTCTCCTAAAACTAAAACTCCAGCATTGTTTCCTCACACCCTTCAAATACGTTTCAGGTGAGACATTGTTTTTATTAGGATTCTCTATTCCATGACTTCAAAGTTTTTTGAGTTGGTAACCATTCTCACCTCTCTTTACAGGTCCTAAACTTGCCCTCTTTTCTCTGTTTAAAGTGCAATATAAACGAGTTTTAGGAAACAACTTTCGTGACATCCTGACTTAATTATGATTTTGAAGTGCTTAAAACCATGTATCAGAAATCATTACTCAATTCCTAAATGTGATTCTGTATCTTACTTTCAAAAAAACAAAGTTAAAAAAACAAAATAAAAAAATTCTTTCATGACCAGCAAATTCCATACCTATTACATTTACAATGGCCTTCAATGCTCCAAGAATGCTGCCCAATACTTCAGGGTACTCTTCACCCAAATACTCATACAAAACAACACCCAAGTGCCCCATCAATTTTTCCTGTAATAATAATAATAAAAAAAAAAAAAGTTAAAATGTTACTATTCACATGGAACTATTTGGTGGGAAAATAAGAATCTGATAGAAAAGTTTACCTCTTGACAAGTCTTCATGACAACAGCAGTTCGAGAAATCAAGTCAGCTGCCTGTTGCCTAACTTTTGCTGATTTGTTATTTAAACGCCACAAAACTGTACCACAGATCTGAGGCAAGTAAGGTTTGACTCGTTTGCCAAGAGCATTGACCACTGTGCCAAAGCCATTCAACATTACAGAGTCCTGAAAAAAGAAAAGCTACGTTAAATTTAAAAACTACATTCACTGAGACTACAATTCAGTTTGTGCCCGAATAGTTTAAATATACTAATATTCAGAGGTGCCTGGGTGGCTCAGTCGGTTCAGCGTCCGACTTCGGTTCAGGTCGTGATCTCATGGTTCGTGGGATCAGGCCCTGTGTTGGGCTCTGTGCTGATAGCTCAGAGCCTGGAGCCTGCTTCAGATTCTGTGTCTCCCTCTCTCTCTGCCCCTTCTCTACTTGTACTTTCTCTCTCTCTCAAAAAAGTAAAACATTAAAACAAATTTTAAATATACTAAGATTAATTTAACAAAATCAAATCTAAAAAATTTAAATCATAGACAACTGAAATGAGAACATGAGGATTTTTAAAATTTCAAATTCAATTACTTTTCAGTGATAATTATTTGGTTGAAAAGTAATGTTTTACAAATATGAAGGTCAGCAGCAATTTGTTGTAATAATCTGTATCATTACCTCTGTAGTCTGTTCTTGGAAAGCATAAAGAATACCATCAATCAACTGTTCTTCAAGTTTATGATCAATATCTGCTGCTCCCAAGTTGCCCATAATTTTCTCAATTGTCTCCATCACCATTTTTCTGTACTGTTCAGCTTCATCCTTCAGATCATCCACAATCCTGGATATAATTTCTGCTGCACCTACTTTGTTTGCCAATTCCACAGTAGTATCAACTAACTAAAGACAGGAGGAAAGAAACCTTTTAGATATTATCCAAGCCAGCAAGTAGGCTGAGAACAGTTAATTCCTGTTTCAAAAACTTTTAAGAGAAAGGTAACCCAAAAAACATAAATGTGAGAGTAAGTCAAAATGATTTAAGGTAAGATTGTACTCATGTTTCACCTAGCCCAGATTAAGTATTTCTTTTAACTAGACAAAGACATTAATTCATAGTTGAGTATTTATCCTAGAATGCAAAATCAAAATGGAAGTTAATTAGCTGACTAAATACATCTCCTTTTATAATCAAGCACATATTTTGAGACCAGGGCAAAAACAATGTTTAATATTCATTCAAATTAACTAAGGAATTAGTTGAAAAGATTATTTAAAAATATTTTCTTCAGTAGGTTCCATGACCAATATGAACCTTCAACTCACAACCCTGAGATCAAGAGTCATATGCTCTACCAACTGAGCCAGCCAGGCACCCTTTGAAAATATGTTTTACGGGGGGCCTGAGTGGCTCAGTTAAGTGTCTGACTCTTGATTTTGGCTCAGGTCATGACCTCACGTTCCTGAGATAGAGCCCCTTAAACCCCATGGTGGGCTCTGAGCTGGGTGTGGAACCTGCTTAAGGATTCTCTCTTCCTTTTCCTCTGCCCCTCCCCAACTCATGCTCACTCTCAAAAAAAAAAAAAAGATAAAATATTTTTTACAATGAAAGTTTACCTGTCGGTAATTTCTTCTATCCAAAGCCATTCTGTGTTGCCAGAAGTGTTTAAAAAAAGGAGGAAGAATCTCTGTTTTAATGTAGTTTGCTTCTACACCATCTGTTCCACAACACTGCTTTACCACCTAAAAGGTTAAAAAATAGTAGTAAATACAGTCTTGGTTTAACAATAGTTAAATAGTTTTGGGCTTTAACATTCTCTGAACCACGAAACACACCCAATTTAGGTGAACCAATCCGTGACAACAATTTGGAATACTTACCTTCAGCACAATTTTCTTCATTTCTTCATCAGGTGACTGAAATTCTCGAATAAGGATTAACATCACTTCTCTAGTATAGTAGTTGGCATATTCTGCATCCATAAGAGGAATAAGATAGCCAATAGCCTTTAAGAAAGCAGCCAGACCCTATTTTAAAATAAAAAAATACGTATACTTAGTAAGTTAGATTTAATTGCCTTAACTTCAATGAGTGGAAATGAAAAGAAAAATAAAATCTATCTGGTGAACCAAACCTACCTTTCCTCTGTGTTGACGGATACCCTTCCATAGAGGCTTTAACACAGAATCAAAAGATTCGATACCATAAGGAGTTGCTGCTTCAGCCAAGGCAGCAATGGCCAAAGCACTAATGGTCCGAACTTTCTGTTGCTCATCCACAAGACCTAGAAAAAACCAAACAAACACAGGTTGTAACTAAGTGACAACATTACCTAATTTTCACAAGCTCATCATTTAGTCAAAATGAAGAATCTGTTCATACTAGACAAAATTAGACAAAAGCCAATATGAACCAAAGCCTATTAGCAGATAACGTAATAAACCCCATCACAAGTTATGTGGGGTTTTTGTAGGTAGAACCCTTCCATTTATCTCTCCAAATCAGTAGCCCAAATTTCAGGACACCTATTTTATAAAAGATGAAGTAATGGGGCGCCTGGGTGGTTCAGTCGGTTAAGCATCTGACTTTGGCTCAGGTTATGACCTCACTGCTCATCTTGAGTTCAAGCCCTGCATTGGGCTCTATGCTGGCAGCTCAGAGTCTGGAACCTGTTTCAGATTCTGTCTCCGTCTCTCTGCCCCTCCCCTGCTCAAACTCAGTCTCTCTCTCTCAAATATAAACATTAAAAAAAAACTTTTTTAATAAGTAAAAATAATTTTTAAAGAGACGAAGTTATATCACAACTTACCATGCTCAATGATTTCAACTAAACTTCTGAGATGTGGCAAGATGGCACAGCCCATAAGAATAGCTATCTGCTGTACAATCTTAATACCAGTGTGTCTCGCTTGCCAGGACTTCTTACTTTTACACACAGCTTTTAAGAAGGGCAACAATGAAGGAATGCCCAGGGCAGAGGCTACAACAGCAAAAGCTCTAGCTGTTGTGTTACGAACATACTCATCCATGTTATCTATATCAGGTCTCATGGTAGAGATCATAGTAGCCAGACCAGCAGCCTAAAAAGTCAAGAAGGACACTCATCAGCTGATAACATTAACCCTCAACGCTTTCCTTCTATAATCAAATAATCCCATCA
Source organism: Panthera leo (assembly GCF_018350215.1). Classification (NCBI taxonomy): domain Eukaryota; kingdom Metazoa; phylum Chordata; class Mammalia; order Carnivora; family Felidae; genus Panthera; species Panthera leo. Next base: position 182,601,518 of record NC_056686.1, read on the forward strand.
ATGGATACAAAACTTTCTTCTCTAGAAATATAATGTAAATACCTTTGCCAAATTAGAAATAATCTCTCGACCTTCCACTCTAGCATAGTAATCTTCATCAATTAGCAATGGTTCAATGACCACAAGGATCTGAAAAAGAAAAAGAGCTACACTTTCACACCAATTACTAATGCCATACTCGTGTAACAAAATTAAATACATATTGAAAAAATTTTATTATAGGTCATTTATGTAATTTACACACACAAGCATACAAAACATATTTTGCTAGGAAATTTATAATTACCGGACTTTGTAACAAGGGACAATAAAAAATTTTAATTACACAATTTCAAACCCCATATAAAAACTGGGGAGAACTGTTCATCACAGAGTAAAAATATTCAATATTTAAAAAAATAACAACTTCTGGAGTGCCTGGGTGGCTCAGTCAGTTAAGCATCCGACTTTGGCTCAGGTCATGATCTCATGTCTTGTGGGTTCAAGCCCCACATCGGGCTCTGTGCTGACAGCTCAGGGCCTGGAACCTGCTTCATATTCTGTGTCTCCCTCTCTCTTTGCCCTCCCCCACTTACTCTCTCTCTCTCTCTCTCTCAAAACCAAACATTAAAAAATTTTTAAAAAATTCATAAAAAAAAAAAAAAAACTACACTAATCTTCATTTAACAATTCTAAGCCATTATTACCACCAGCAAAAAGATGGGTCCTTAACACCAAATGGCATGCTACAGACATGTATCTTTTCTTATCCTAACATAATACCAATAAAAGTAAATGAAAAAGTATGAATAATATGAAACCATTTTAGTCAAGATGACAAAAAGTTCCTTCAATATATACACACATACATTTGTATATGTGTTATATACTTGTGCAAAGAAAAAGGTCTAAGAGGACATGTAAATATAATATTGGTTAACTCTGTAGAGTGTCTTACAGGGGGGTGAAATTCCCCCTTTTTGTTGTGAATGCATGCATCAGCTATTACCTCTTAAGAATTTTTTAAATTTCACAAATAATAAATGACTTAAGAAATCCATTAATTGTTTTTATATTAAAAATTATCCAACCATTAGAAACACTACTTTAATTAGAACAACACACCTTATGCACATATGGTCGAACTAAGTCATCAAGTTTGTATAATATTCGATCAATAACTTTCACAAGTAAATGACGCTCTTGATCCTCAAGTGTAGGAGACATCAGTAGAGGAAGAATCTGATTAAACAAAGGACCAGCTCCAAATTCACGAGCTTTATCAGTAATCTGACGCAATGCAGCCTGGGGGGAAAAAAAAGAGTAGAAGGTATATTCCCTTATAATTAAGCATTCTGAAAGAACTAATTACTCCATGATTTTCTTTACCTTAATATTTTTAGTATAAACTTCACAGACATCTTACACATATTAGCGTAAGTGCATTCCCATCAAATTACTCTGAAGTTAGAGGGGCGTCTGAGTGGCTCAGTCACATCTGACTCTTGATTTTGCTTCAGGTCATGATCTCACAGTTTCTAAGATGGAGCCTGCTTGAAATTCTCTCTCTCCCTTTCTCTCTGCCCCTCCCTGGCTAGCACTCTTGCAGATCTCTGCATCTCTCAAAATAAATAAACTTAAAAAATTTATAAAAAGGCCCGGAGAACAAAAACGAGAATCTCATTTTTCAGCATCTGTATTAGCATAAAGCTGTTGGACTAAAAAAATTAAATCCTTCATACTACACCTTTCTTTCCCTTACACTATGCCCATGGTAAAGATGAAGAGATTAATTATAAATTTCTAAACATAAAACTATAATGAACATGACGATGTAATGAACTAGTACTTACCTTTCTCATTGGAGGTGTTCCATTCTTAATTTTTAAAAGAAGCTTCATTATTTTTCTCTCTTTTTGCTCTTCTGGACTAAGTGTTGATTCATCAACATCAACCTAACAGTAAAAAAAAAAGAAAATGCAGTTAGATTAAGATACTGTGATTTGTAAGTCCTAAATAAAAAATGGTATTTCAGTTCTGCTATTATCACTTACCAAAAGTTTATCAAAGTACTGAATATCATCAGGTTTTAAAAATGGCAGATTCCCAGATGGTTGGTCATTAACACTTTTCATTGTTCTATCTTCAGTTTGCATGTGGAAACCAGTCATACCACCCAAAGGCGTTGGAGTTGCTGTCAGCTTTCGAGCTGGAGTTCGAATAGGAACATAACCAGCTGGAGGGGGAAGTACCTAATACAGTTAAAAGACAGTTTAGGATTTTCTTGACTTTATAAAATAACACAATTAATATTTGTATTTAAAATATCTTAACAGTTTATTAGCTAAGAAGCTTCCTGCTTGTTCTATCATTTAAAATCTGTATAACAGGGACACCTGGGTGGCTCAGTCGGTTAAGCATCCAACTTCAGTTCAGGTCACATGATCTCACAGTTCATGAGTTTGAGCACCGCATCAGGGTCTGTACTGACAAACTCAGAGCCTGGAGCCTGCTTCAGATTCTGTGTCTCCCTCCCTCTTTACCCCTTCCCGCATCATTCTTGTTCTCTCTTTCTCTCAAAAGGAATAAACATTAAAAAATTTTTTTTAAATCTGTATGACAAACATTTCTCATTTGCTGATTAAAAATCACATTAAAAGTATTAGTAATGTGGGGAAATGAGGAGATACATGAAGCAGGCTTATAAAATTCTGATCACTCTCAAACATTAATCTATATAAACATGTTGGTGAGCCGACATGTCATAAATGGAAATAAGTTCACAAAGTGCACATAATATATAAAGGGTTAATTTTAATAAAGTTAAAATTTAGATTCATACAAATCTCTGCACCATAAAAGCAAGAATCTTAGTATTTAAGTTGCTTGACAAAATGTATAAAAACTAAATCTGGGGTGCCTGAGTAGCTCAGTCAGTTGAGCGTCTCCTGATTTCAATTCAGGTCATGATCCTGTCATGGGATCGAGCCCCGTGTTGGTCCACTCAGTGCAGAGCCTGCTTAAGAGTCTCTCTCTCCCTCTGCCCCTCTCCCCTGCTCGTGCTCTCTCTCTAAAATAAAAAAAAAACAAAAAACTAAAACCAAAATATTTACCAAGGTCCTATAAAATACACCATTTATTAAACCAAGAAATTTACTTAAGATTCACTAAGAAAGATTTTTATCTCCTATGGATATTAAGGTAATCAATGACTGTAACTGAGAAGACATTCAGGAAGTCAACAGTAAGTTGTAGAAATGTCTACACCCACAGCATTATGTGGAGGCTACAAGAAGTTTAAAGCAGAAATTCATGCACACTTGAAACACTCTAATACAAAACTAACAAGGGGGAAAAACATACATATACAAACTCTTAAAAGCAATGGGCACCAGCAATATAAAGCTCTGTAGAGGCCATCGGAATCTAGTTCCAGCTATATGACCACAGACTACCTTTAGACCAGCAAATGGTCCCTCAATGCCAGGTACATTTTATAACTCAAAATAAACTTTAACTTGATACAGTAAAAACAATATTCTTTGTGTTCATTTGCAATCCATGAATTTAAATACACAAAATCTTGTGAAACACAAAGTAAAATAACCATGATCTAATGTGAGCTTAATCCTGAGACTATGATGAACTGAAGCAACAAGCTATTCCATATCCCAAAGGCAGCAAGTTCTCAAAGTATGGTCCTAGAAGTCCTTGAAATTTCTCACCTTCCAAAAGCAATAAAAGCTTCGTATCATTCAGTTTTTTCATCTCTATTACTTTTTGGAAATAGCTAAAAGAATTAGCAGTAGTAAATTTGGGCAAAGCCAATGTAAACCTGACAAATTAATTTTTTCAAAGAACACTTAAAGAAAATTCACATTATAAATACCACATTACCTTATATCCTTCTGGAAACATGGCATCTAATTCTTCATCAGAAAGTGGACGGTTTCTCTCATCAATTTCTCTTTCCCACCTCCAAGCTTGAAGCTGTTCGGGAGTCATACTCATTATGTGACCTACCAAAAAAAGCAAATTTCTGTAACAATCTATAGCGTTAAGTCTTTATCGTTACATAGGTCCTTGGGATAGAAGACCGTTAACCTCATAATTGCTTTATATTATCAACTCAAATAAAGACTTCTTTTTATATCTGGTCGTTCTTGCTAAAAATAAACATTAATAACATACAGAATACCTCAGAGAAAAACATTCAAAATATTTCCGGTAAAAAGTATTTCCAATGGGAAAGTTTCTACCTGGAGTAGGGGTAGCCATGTTCATGGCTGGTGTGCCAATTGGTGTCTTTCCAGGTGTCAGAACAGGAGTGCTTCCACCCATCTGACTAGCTGGTGTTTCATCCCAACGTGACTTTCTTTTACTGGCTCCAGGAGTTGGTGTTTCACCAATTGAATCTCCACCTCGATCTGTTCGAGGAGTCTCAGCCCATCCGCTTCCATGCCCAGGAGTATCTTTAAAGAAAAAAAGTAAATAAATATAAAATTTTAACCACTGTCAAAAAATTAGTGTATTCTCAAAGAGCTAATATTGAAACGGATCAAGTTTAAAAAAAGGATATTCTTAAAATGCAGACCCACTTAGAGGTTTAATTTTCATTTCATCTTTATTCTCTTCCATTTTTTCTTTCCCAATGATTACAAAAGCATAGTAACCACTGAGGAGTAAGAAAACAAAAGTATTTTTTTAACCATGCATACTATCACAACCCAGAGACAACCACTTTATGCATCTTGAGCCACTTTTCATTTCTCCATACAGTTGAGATTACTCTGTACATACAATTCTATACTGCTTCTTTCATCTACTATATGTTAAGCACTCTCCCCTATCACTAAAAATTCTTTATAAAAATATAGCACATGTACTATGAAGTCTTAACCTGCCACAGCTAATCTTATAAAGAACTAACAAGACACATGGAAATGCAAACTGGTGTAGCCACTCTGGAAAACAGTATGGAGGTTCCTCAAAAAACTAAAAATAGAACTACTCTATGACCCAGCAATTGCACTACTAGGTATTCATCCAAGGGATACAGGAGTGCTGTTTCGAAGGGTCATTGCACCCCAATGTTTATAGCAGCGCTATTGACAATAGCCAAAGTACAGAAAGTGCCCAAGTGTCCATCGATGGATGAATGGATAAAGATGTGATGTGTGTGTGTGTGTGTGTGTGTACACACACACACACACACACACACACACACACACACACACAATGAAGTATTACTTGGTAATCAAAAAGAAGGAAACCTTGCCATTAGCAACTACATAGATAGAAGTAGAGAGTATTATGCTAAACGAAATTAGAGAAAGACAAGTATTGTATGACTTCACTCATATGAGGAATTTAAGATACAAAACAGATTAACATAAGGGAAGGGAAGCAAAAATAATAGAAAAACAAGGGAACAAAACATAAGAGAAAATAATATAGAGAACAAACAGAGGGTTGCTGGAGGGGTGATGGGTTAAATGGGTAAGTGGCATTAAGAAATCTAGTCCTAAAAAAAAAAAAAAAAAAAAAAAAAAAGAAATCTAGTCCTGAAATCACTGTTGCACTATATGCTAACTTGGATGTAAATTAAAAAGTAATTGGTTTTTTAAAAAAATGAATGCACTTAACACCAATGAATTGTACACGTAAAACAGTTAAAATGGTAAATTTTATGTTATGTATATTTTATCACAATAAAAAACTAAGTTATGGTCTACAATCTTTTCTTTCTCCTAATGTTCTTCCTAAAATAAATATTAAACCTTTTCAAGAAGGGAAAAGAATTAGGCATATGATCTGCTTAGTCCTTTATCTGTTCCCAAAGCAGCTGATTATTTACCTGTCTAGCCAGGACTAGAAATGTAAACAGATTTCCTCTAATAAACGTACCACTCATCAAATCAATACTTCACCCAAACACACACCCAGACTCCACTAGAAGTACCTCTTTCTGTTTTGGGGGTCTCATCCCATCTGTTTTTACGAGCACTGGAAGTTGCACCTCCGTGGCCTGGTGTTGCATGGCCTGGCGTATCGCCGCGTCCAGGAGTAGCAGCTCCCGCTGGTGTGTGGCTAGGTGTAGGATCCCATATTTTTGAGCCTGGGGTTGCTCCAGGAGTCTCACTTCCCTTTGCACGACCTGGTGTCTCATCCCATCTTAAGGAAGGGGTATGTCCGGGGGTCTTAACAAAGCAAAAAAATACCTTTATTTCACACACCTACACATTCACATAAAAATAACTAGAAAATTTCTATTAGAAAGACAGTAAACAAATAAACGTTTTAGTCTTCTTCTGTATAAATGAGAGTAAACTACCCTGCTTAAAAGATACCTACTTCATAGCAAATATGTCTAAAGACAATGTAAAGTTTTAATTTTGAACAGTTTTGAATAAAGCCCTAGCTTAAAAAAAATGTATTTTGGATTATGAACCTTGGATATGCCATTAATATCTCTGTAGCTTTTAGAAAACCACCAAGCTTTCTCTGTCTGCCATCTGCAATCTAAAAATTTCAGCTTTAATGATATCATCGCTACTTCCCAAACTAGGCTTAGAGACATATATCTAGAAGTTCTCACACTACGGAAACACTATTTTCGTGTTTGTGTTCAATTTTGTGTGTATTTTTAGTTAACATAAGTATGTTTTGGATCACCTGGGTCATAAGTAGATACTGCCACATAATTTTAATCCTTGAGATTTAAAATCACATTTGTAGTATAATTCTAACTGAAGTTGACAAGATTATTAGTGAAAAAAGATTAGAAGTGAAGTAACCAAAGGTTCCACTATAGTTTGAACAGAGACAAGTGGTGGGTGATTCAGGGCATCAGACAGCCCATGATAACAAAACAACCTGCACAGTGGAGACAATACAGTATCAAACTATCAGGTGGTTCAGTGTAAGCCACACAAAATTTAAGACTCAAGTATTCCATATAGGTTTTGTAATATACCTTTATGTATTTATTTTAAAGCTGGATGCTCTCTATCCAACACAAGAATTCTATCCAGCTTTACACCTGCAAATTTACATGAATACCATAATTAAGACTCAACATTTTTTTTCTTTTAAAAAGATTTTATGTATCACTCAGGGTTGAGAAATTTTCAATTAGGTGAATGAAGCACATGAATTGTTCAAAATCTCATCTTGGCAACTGCTCCTCCTGCTGAATCAGGGAAGAAATAAATTTTTTTTTTATTCAAAAAAAAAATTTTTTTTTTAACATTTATTTTGGAGACAGAGAGACAGAGCATGAATGGGGGAGGGTCAGAGAAAGAGGGAGACACAGAATCCGAAACAGCTCTGAGCGGTCAGCACAGAGCCTGACGCGGGGCTCGAACTCACGGACCATGAGATCATGACCTGAGCCGAAGTCGGCCACTTAACCGACTGAGCCACCCAGGCGCCCCAATTTTTTAAGTATTTATTCATTTATTTTGAGAGAGAGAAAGCATGTACACACGCACAAGCAGGCTAGGAGAGGGAAAAAGAGAATCCCAAGCAGGCTCCGTGCTGTCAGTGCAGAACCAGACATGGGGCTCAATCTCATTAACCAAGAAATCGGGACCTGAGCTGAAATCAAGAGTTTGATACTTAACGGACTGAGCCACCCAGGCACCCTGGAAATAAATTCATTCTATTATCCATTACAATTCCCACAGTTTTGGGGTGCCTGGGTGGCTCAGTTGCTTAGGTGTCCAACTCTCGATTTCAGCTAAGATCACAATTCCAAGGTTGTGGAATCAAGTCTTAACGTCAGGCTCTGCACTGAGCATGAAGTATGCTTAAGATTCTTTCTCTCTCCCCTTCTGCCCCTCTCCCATACTCATGCTCTCTGAAATTTAAAAAAAAAAAAAAAAAAATTAAATGCCTATTAAACATCCAAATAAAAGTGTTAGGTCCAAAGAACAGAGGACATGAATGGGATAGATTTGTAAATCTGGGAGTAGTCTCACGGAGATGGTACAGGAAGATAGGAATGAGAGGAAGGAGTGCTTTTAGATGGAAAAGAGGTCCAAGGACTGAGCACTAGAACACCCCCAAAATTAAAGGAAGCCGAGGAAGATCTCACCAACAAGACAGGAGTCAGTTAGGAGAATATTAGAAGAATCAAGAGAAACTCAAGTTCAGAATCTAAGAAAAGGAATCAAGTGATAGCAAATGTCACTGATATGTGATAAATGAAATGATATGATATGTATAGGATATGAGGATTGAGACTTGATCTATGAATTTACCAAAAGGAGGTCAAATGACCTTGACAAGAGATGTTTTGGTGGAGTGGTACAAGCAAAAGACCAGATAAGCAGAATGCAAGTATAGACAACTCATTCAAAGCATTTTGCAGTGAAAAGTCAGAAATGGCTAGAAGGGGATGTGAAGATCAAGGAATGGTTTCCTGTAGTTGTCTGGTTTCAAAAGGAAAACAGGTAAAATGTGTTTGCTGATAATAATCCAGAGAAAAAACTGATGTTACACAAAAGTCTCTGAGTAGTAAGAAGAGATGGGAAATAGTACATAAGCAGAAGTTGTTCAACTTGCATCAACACCTCATTACACAAAGAAAAAATAGATGAAACCAAAAACAGGCATACTGGTAGATTTCATAGTGGGAACATGTTTAAGTTTTTCAATTATTTCTACTTTAAAAAGGAAAAATAGGAATTAATATCATCATATAAAAAGCTGTTAAGAAGACATTAGAAGATTGATATAACAAAGAAGTTCTCTGGGAGTGAGAGAGACAGAGAATTACTGCTTAATATAGTTTGCTCAAGGTGATGAAAAAATTTTGAAAATAGCGGTGACAGCTGTACAACATTGAGTGTAATTAATGCCACTAAATTGTACATTTAAACATGGTTAAAATGACAAATTTTACATTATTAATGTTTTATCACAAGTTTTAAACATTTTAAAACAGGGGTGCTTGGGTTGCTGAGTCTGTTGAATGTCCAACTTCGGCTCAGGTCATAATTTCACGGTTCATGAGTTCAAGCCCCACATGGGCTCACTGCTGTCAGCACAGAGCCTGCTTTGGATCCTCTGTTCCCCCCCCCCCCCCCGTCCCTCCCCCACTTGTGCTGTCTCTCAAAAATAATTAATTAACATTAAAAAAATTTTTGAGGGGTGCCTACGTGGCTCAAAATTGGTTGAATATCTGACTTCAGCTCAGGTCATGATCTCATGGCTCGTGAGTGTGAGCCCTGTGTCAGGCTCTGTGCCAACAGCTAGAGCCTGGAGCCTGTTTCCGATTCTGTGTCTCCCTCTCTCTCTGCCCCTCCCCTAATTCATGCTCTGCCTCTCTCCTTCAAAAATAAATGAACGCTCAAGAAAAGTTTATTTTTATTCTTTAGAATAAAAACAACCCCCAAAACGGTTCTCTAGGAAAATAAACTGACCAAGGAAATGCAGTAGCACTGCCCATGTGACACCTGTGGTCAGATGCTTAAATTATCCATCTAGAAAATAAGGAAGATCATTGTATTATACTTAACCTCCACAATGTGACGTACTGAAATATCTATTTTAATATTCCAAAAGGGACATTCCTTTATTCCAGGTTATGGACTTTACTGTGTCTTCCCCCCAAAACTTACGTTGAAGCCCTAACCACCTATGTGTATTTAAAGATTGGGTCTTTAGTGAGATAATTAGGTTAAATAAGGTCATAAGGTTAGGGCCCTAACCTGATAGTACCAATGTCATTAGAACAGACACCAGAGGTCCCTTGCTCCCTCCACGTGCACACAGAGAAAAGGCCATGTGAGGACACAGCAAGAAGGCAACCATCTGCAAGCCAAAAAGAGAACGCTCACCAGACATCAACCCTGCTGGCACCCTGAGGTTGACTTTAAGCCTCCAGAACTGTGAGAAAACAAACGACTACTGTTTAAGCCACCATTCTGTTACCTTGTTAGGTCACCAAGAGTAGACTAATACAGTACATGAGAGGGATAAACTAAAAATAATAACAATCATAAAAAACAAAAATAAATTACCTCTGCTTGATCCCAACTTGATAGTTTTTTAGGAGTGGCACCAGGAGTCTGATCAGCTGTTTGATCCCAACGCCGTTTTCGTTTTGAGGGAGGCTGGGACGCTGCTGCTCCATTGACAACTTTTAATTCTCCAGCTTTAGCTTTTTCTGCTAGTTGTTGCCTAATTTCTCTCTAAAAATATTTGAATAAGCACTAAGTATCTTTAAAATATTTTCAACATATTCCCATATAATCAGCACGGTCATTTCCATTTAATGTCATTTTCTTCATTCTCTGTTCTATGCTGCTACTGGTAGTCCCATTCTTTATTTCTTTTTATTTTCTGTATTTCTAGTCTTTATACAATGCCCTTCTGCACAACAGGTAAGTACAGAATTTACAACACAGAGCATCTTACTTTAAATACAGTTAAATGAAGTAAAATCTTCAATGGTGGAGAATCAAAATGCTTTAAAAAATTTTTATGTTTATTTGAAGGAGAGCGAGCAAGAGAGCAGCAGAGGGGCAGTGAGAATCTGAAGCAGGATCTGCACCATTGATGCAGAGCCTGACACAGGGCTCAAATTCATGAACTGTGAGATCACGACCTGAGGTGAAACCAAGAGTTGGATGCTTAACTGAGTTACCCAAGTGCCCCCAAAATGCTTTCATTGAAAAATAGAGTCTTATTTTTTATTTAAAACTCTGATGAATAGCAATTAACATCATGTAATAAGATAGAAAAGTGGCAAAAAGTGGAAACTTAAACATTTTCACTACATAGAGGTGCCTGGGTGGTTCAGTTAAGCGTGTGACTCTTGATTTCGGCTCAGGTCATGATCTCGTGGTTTGTGAGTTCAAGCCCTGTGTTGGACTTTGTGTTTGTATCATGGAGCCTACTTGGGATTCTCTCTCTGCCCCTCCTCTGCTCACACTCATGCTCTCTAGCATTAAAAAAACTATAACTATGTAAATCATTATATACAATGTAATCATAATAAATCCATTTAATTTATCCTATGATTTTAAAGCAAAGTTTAAACCCACTTAATCCATATAACAAATTATATAATTGTAATTAAGTTATAAAGGTTCACTATTAAAACAAATGAAGCAATCACCATAGGCCATTAGGAACCCTTCAGACTTCTCCACCCATATCCAAACGGAATCTTATGGATGAATTGAAAAGGTTTTTCAAGGAATGCTTTAACTATCTGACTTTGCCTTTACACATCTATTTTGGACACACACCACCAATCCTCCCTACAAATATATCCACCAGGTCTGTGTATGTGTATATATACATACATGTGTACACATATATATATACAGCCAAAAGGCCAAGGGCTAGAAAAGGACATAGAAATATGAAAGTTTAATTTGGGAGGAGGCAGAATTTTGGGTAAGGTTTCCTTCTCAACTTAATTTTTATTAATACTATTAAGATATTACTCGTGTAGCAAATAAAAAAGAAACACAAAAGTATCAATTTGAACTTTCTTTACATTATGTCACAACCACTAAAATAAAAATCCGGTTCACATACCTCTTCTTTGGTTAAATGCTGTTCTCGCATTACATCCATGTAAGTCCTAGCATTCATTTTAGGATCAGGGGTCTTCCCTCCTGCAGAAAAGAACAGCAACAGGACAAGAGTACAATAAATAAAAGATAATTAGGTTCAACTGATTTATCTTCCCTGCTCTAATATTATGTTATTCCATAATCATTTAATTTATTTTTTGATGGAAAACTTTAATAATTATACATCTTACTTTTTATTGAGTTTGCTGATCAATTTAACCTGTTTGAACACAAACATATCTACAGCAGTTTAAAACAAATATTTTAATGCATATAAAAACAAAATGACAGCACAGTTTAGAGTCTTCAGTAGTGATGGGTTCCTGGGTTGCTAATCCGGAATACGTACACTTTCGTGCCTTTGTCTCCATCAGCAGTTCTGACTTCAAGCAGCAGAATAGAAGCCTAGAAAATTATCTCTTTACCATTAGTAACACTTTGGAAAGATATTTATATTCAAAACATTACCTGTTGCAAGCTGTTAAAATCCTGACTACAAATAACTATAACTAGATAAGTTCTCCATACAATGTTCTAAAAGTTTTAGTTTAGAAAATAGTTTAGACTTTTAAAAATACACCTATAATCTGATTCTGATCCCATGTTACTAAAAAGGGCTTCATTCTTTTTAAGTTTTGTTGACTCCAAAACATTTTTATTTTCTTAGAAAGTATAAATTACAACTGGAAACATATTACTTGAAATATATTACTTCTACCAGTTATGTTGCACACAGAAGAAAAGTGGTGTACAAAGAGATGTGTTAGTCTCTTGGTTAAAGTTTCAGTATTTGCTTTTCAAACTTCAAAATATCTTAAAGAAGCCCAAACAGTACATAATAAGATTCAGAGGCACACTGAGTTTTAGAAATGTGGTAATTTGCTATACAAGTAGTATAGCATCACAATTTAGGAAAAAATAATAAAATTCTAAGACATTTCCTATGCTGAAGATCATGCCCAATTGATAGTGTCATTCTTTCTGACACTAGCTCTGATAAGACTTCCTTTGGAATACTTTTTCACCATAATCTAGAGAGGATGTGTTGAACTGCACCCTTAAGAATGCAGACAGGACTGGCATATAGCAGTACTGCTGTAGGAAAGAAATTAAGGACAGTTAGTATGGGCCTGTGAATTCTGACATACATGTTTAAATCAATTACAATTATGCAAGTAAAAAAAGAATATCCCTACTAATTCATGCAGGCTGAAAGTCTAATTTGTAAACCTGCAGCAGAATCTAATTCTAAGAAACAGGCACCTAATTCTGCTTTTGAAACTCACTCACCTGAGGAAAGCTTCCATCAGGCTCACTATGCCCCTTGTGCTGACCTGCACACTAAAATTAGCAAAACAGACTCCAACTATTAAAAATACCAAAGTCGTTTTGTATATATACTTTTCTTTTAACTTTAAGTATGCTTAGAGCAAAGTAGGTGCATTTACTAAACTACATTTAGAGCAATACAGGGGGGAGCTCTAACGTGAGAAACAGTTTCTCAAAAGTAACAAGCCTAAAAGTCTAGGATTTGGAATGAAAACTTTCAATAGTTTGAAAGTATTTTGAGCAGAAAAACACATTTGTTCAAAGTATAGAAAGCGTACCCAAAACAAAAGTAAAAGAAAAACCTTTAACCCTTTGCGTTTCTATGGCATTGGCTCATTATTTTCTTGTCCTTCTACCTGGAAAGAAAACTTGCATTATAAAGATGAAGAAAATGGCATCTGTGACTTCAACCAAATCTATACAAATCTATAATAAGGGGGATTTTAAAAAAGAAAAGCAAATTCATAAGCATGCCAAAAAAAATCAAAGGGCTAAAGACAACTTAAGACAAATAAATTCCTGAAAACTTATAGAAAAGTGGGAAAGAATTACCATCTGCAAAAGGATCAAGACGCTCTGGGGATATTATCATGGTCCGCCTGTGCTTTTTGTATTCATCTTCCCGGTCAGCAATCTTTGGAGGTCGGTGCTCAGCAAATGGATCATACTGAAAAGAGGTATGTCTCATTTAATACCCACTTTATTAAATACCAAAAAGAGTATCCTAAACAAAACCCAGAATGTTATATATAAAACATGTAAAAATGTTAAATAAATGCCTACTAATAAAAGAAATATATTTTACGGATGTTAACGTGAAAAAATGACATATGGAAATGAGACAATAAACAAGTCCACATCTGCATAGTTCTTCCATGAAATGATTACCTTCATAAAACAAGCTAGGTACTATTTCTAATCAAGACATTCTAATAACTTGTTTCTAAAATACGTGGGCTTCCATGGGAGTTGAGACATTGTTTTCCTTATGAATAAACTCTGATTTTAATTTTAAATAGAGGAAGAAGAAAAAGAAAAGAATCACCTGTTCTGTTGATTGTGGTATATCATTAAGCAATGCCACAGGGGCATGATATCCTGGCTTCTTCTGACCAAGCAAACTTGTAGATGATGAGTAGTCATCGTCATCCTGCAATGAAATGCCCCCCGGAAAACCACAAAAATGTCAGAACTTAAAAATGAGAAAGAACATGCAAATTCAACATGGCATCAAAACACTTACTGACAGGGGCACCTGGGTGGCTCAATCAGTTGAGTGTCTGAATCTTGGTTTCGGCTTGGGTCACGGTCTCATGGTTAATGGCTTCAAGCCCTACATCTGGCTATGCACTGAAGGTGAGGAGCCTGCTCGGGATTCTCCCTCTCTCTCTGCCCCTCCCCCTCTCCTTGCAAGTGTGAGCAGTCACTTTCTCTCAATGTTAAAAAACAAAACAACCCAACTTACTGATAAAGTGATGTCTAAACCTTTGTTCATAAAACTTGTAAATACTTAGGTCTTCTTTCAACTCTTAAACCTATTTTAAAGAAATTTTTTACTCTTTTAAAAATATTAAACCAGGAATGCTTTCTGTGGAAGTTAACTGAAATAAAGCAGGTATGGAATTGAAAAACCTGAGCATTTTATTTTCTCACAAAAAGCATAATGAAATTTGTTTTTCAAATTTGGAAACTGCAAACAGCTTATTTAAAACTCTCCAGTTTCCTTCATTTTTTTTTAATGATTTTACTTTTAAGTAATCGCTACACCCAACGTGGGGCTCAAACTTACCACCCCAAGATCAAGAGCTGCATGTTCTACTTGAGCCAGCTAGGAGCCCCTCCTTGTTTTTTTTCCACTCATTTTTTTTTAAACATGATTTAACACAAATAAAATGTAATTAATTTTAAATGTATTTGTTTCCTTAGTAGTATGTTTAAACAGACCAAAGTGATATTCTTACTTTACTACTGTAAGAAGTGCAACAGTGTATTAACTCCCAAGATCTTAACACCTCATTTATTTTAGTCAAAAATGAAATCACAATTTCCTCAGCTTCTGGGAACATATAGCCATCACTGTGTTTTATCATGAAGGTCTAATAATGCTAACAGAAGCCTGACTAGTCTCTGGAAATTGTACCTTTGGAACTTTTATTAAATTTTTCTTAAAAGAAAAAAGTGCCAACTAAAAATGTGGCTTGAATTTCATAAAAACAAGTTTGATAATCTATAACATAAAATGTTTGCTACTGAATCACACAAAAATGACTATTTCACCAAATATGGATGTTTGGCATGGCCTGACAAAATAAGCTCTGTGGAATATATAAAAACATTTTGAAGGTCATATTTCAAAATGAGAAGTGGGTAGTCATCCTCCAGAGTAAATGAGAAAGTCCATTAGCATCATTCCATTCATATTAAGACACCAAAGGGAAAAAACACACAGCATCAAGCATAAGTCTGAAGTCAAAAGTGGCAAGGACAGATGGCTATCTACAAGAAAGTTGACTCACACTGGCTACTCTAGAGCTCAATAGGTCACAATAGGGATTTATTTTACAATGGTTAATGATTTGCAGGTCCTTTACTAGATAAACTAGTTTTAACATAAAGATTGAGAACTGATCACTTCTAGAAGTTTCTGGATCTTACAGAGGAAGGACACCTAATAGTTTTATCCTTCAAAAGAAAGATTTCCCAATGCCCCAAATCTTCCCAGATTAAATGAGAGGATTAAAATAGAAAATCCCTTTATATTTCTTGCTCTTTGTTAAAAAATACTTGACTCTTGTACACTTGGTAACTCACATCTTCAAGTTCAGTTGCAGCAATTGATGTCACATATCCAGCAAAGCGGCTGTCACTTCCACCATAAATTTCCTGGTCATAATAACCTGTAGAATCAAGGCCCACTCCTTGAGCTTCATCAAGAGCTGCCTTCTTGCCTTGAATTTCTCGAATCTGTGCTTCAATATCTGTAAGAAATTAAGATTTTCTTAATTTTCCAAACAGACCCAACACAATGCAGTTCTCTAGTAGAAATTATCAAAGTAGTCTTCTAAATACATAAACTTTAAAATAATTATAATACATAACGAGTTAGAACTAACAGACAATACTCGTATACAGAAGATATGCTTACCATTTCATCAACCACAAACCACTCTTACCTTAAGAATGGGTTACCAAAGTATAAGTTATTGTTGAATTCCAAACCTTTTCCCAAATGAAAAAATAATACTGTCAATGTTGTTTAGGGACTAAGAACAATATTCAAGATAATTTAAACTCAACAATACCAGAAATGCAAACACAACAGTACTATGGAGTGTGGGTCTCAAACTACATAGAATGTGCAACAAATGGTCTCTAGATTTTGTCAAAATGCAGTAGGCCTGGATCAGACCCAAGTTTCTGCATTCCTAACAAGCTCCCAGGTGATGTCCTAAACATCTAGGATTACACTCTTAGGAGTAAAATAATAAAGGATAAAGTCTAAATTCTTTAGCCTAGAATTCAGAGCCCTACACAGTTTGCCTGCAACTACCATGACATTAGTTTCATGATTAAGAGTCTGAGCTCTGGAACCAAAATGCCTTCAAATAAAGGCTTTCTCTACTAATTAAGGTTATTTCACCTCTGTGTCTCAGTTTCCTACAACTTGAAGTTTTTTTTAAGGATTAAATGAGATAATGAACATGAAGCACTTAAGCACTCCACCAATGAATTAACTCTTGCCACATCTCACCCTCCAGGCACTGTGTTCTTTCTATCCATTGGTCTGACATTTAGAAGATGGACATTTGATGAATGAAGTTCTCAACAGATTCCCAAACTTCCCTATTTTTAATTTTGACATTTTTCAAGACTAAAAAAAAATTAAAACATACAATGAACATCTACACAGTGTTCACCTATTTTCATCAAGTGTTTACATATATATGAGATATAGCAAATATTATATATGTACATGACTTTTCTACACCATTTAAAGCCCCTACTATTTCAGCATGTATTTACAGGTCTAAGACATTCTCCCATATAATCAAAATAGTATTAACAGGCTCAAGAAATCATCATCCTAGTAATAACCTTTCTAGATGTTCTCTTCTTTGATCCATGATTCCATCAAGAACCTGGCAAGGCACTGAGTTGTAGTAGTCTCTTTTAAATAGACTAGCCTTCCAAACTTTTTTCTGGTCTTTCCTAATACCAGCTAACTTTAAATTCCAAACTAATGTTTTATTGTAATAATCTGAATACCTAGGTGTTTTAAGAAACAAAACTTTTTACAGCTACTGGTTTCTTTTGTGGCTTAACAAATAGATGTTTCAATTTTTGCAGGCTTATTACCTTCAACTGAATCAAAACCCTTTGACACCAGGCACTTTAAAAAAGCTCATTTACTAGTTTGCAAAGACCAAAAGAAAAAGATTCAAATGCCCAACTCCACACCCTCAGCAAAGGGAGAAAAACCTCCACTGTTCAAGAAGGGTATGGTTTAAAGCAGAAAATATAATAACATGATCTAGTCCAAAGTACAGCTGGGCCATATAACTGTGGGACCAAGTCTCAGAAACTCAAAATAATGGAACAGGGTTTACCACTGAACTTAGCAGCTCCAGTTTGTAACCACATCTCAAAATTCTTATGGTGTATCCACAGCACTATCATCTTATCATCTCCACAGTTGCTGCTTTTTCCTGCATCTCTCCCCTCAAAACCATTACAGCAGCCCAGGTGGCCAGAGGCCCCCACCATGAGTAATCACAAATAGAAACATTGTCATGTGAGCTGGGTGGCTTATTTTACTATTATTTTACTAATCTACTTCTGTTTCTATTTGAAGTAGTATATATTTTTTAGAAGTCTTAAATCCACATTTGCTCCCCTCACTCACCCCTGAAACTTTTTATCCTGGAGCACAGAAGAAACCTCAGTGGTTAAAAAGACTGGCTAAAGGGTGACTAGAGATTAAGCCTTTTCTTTTTTCTTTCCAAAAATTTCCATTTCTTAAATGTTTGAGAAGAACATTAAAAATATATATATATATTTTTTAAAGCGCTAGATGCATGGATCACCTTTAAGTAAACAAGTTCTTTTCATGGACCACAAATGCTACTGCCATCAGGATCCAGACAGGACACACAATGGTGAATCAGGCCAGCCAAATAATCTGCAATCTCCCCTCTACAGCATCAGCGTAGTCTACTAACAACCTACATTAAAGTCACCTGGGGCACCTCTTACAAGGACTGACTCCCATGCCTCAGACCCATTAAGTTGGAACCACCAACTTCAGAGCCCAGGTTTCTTCATCAATATATATTTTGTGAATAAACCCAATTTTATACTTCCATTTTTCTTTAAAAGAAAAAAAGAGAGAGAGCACCCACGTTTCTATATCAGTAACAAACACTCCAGAAAACTTGTACATGGCCCTCGACTTCCAGCTCCAGCCTACCTTTACTTTAAAATTTCCAATTTGGGACATGTTATACTTTTTTCTAGCTCATACACAACAAAAAAGCAATAAAGAGGTGTTGTTTCATAAAAACCACATCACAGCATACATATTGGGCAGCTTACCCTCCCCCCCTTCACACACACACATTATACATTACGGTTTTATTTTCCTTTGAAAGGATTCTTCTGGAAGTTTACAGCAGCTAGTACAGTATTTGGATAATACATTTATTCAGGAACTATTTTCATCTATTCAATCTTACCTACTGATTTTATGTACTTAAGGATAAGCAACAGAGTTTTCTAATTACAAAAATACTCAAAATATTGAATTTGTGTTTGTATAAACTCTATGTATTTTATGACTGGATTCCTATTAAATAAAATGTGGTAACAAAATCACCTAGGGGCTAGGCAGCTCTCTGTAGTTAATTAATTCTGAAGGGAGTTCATTAATAAACTTCTACTAGTTGTACATGCAAACCAGGTACTATATCTGCTTGAAATTGCGGATAAAAATTCTATATACCTTGTAAGTTTTATTTATGCATTGTAAACTGCAGCACATTTACATAAGCATCACATCCACAAAATTAAGACAACAGATTCCCCAACATTCAGCAGTTACGCAAATAAATGACAGAATTAAATCTCAGTAGTTATTTAGTAAACTATGTGCCAAAATATGAAATAGAACACACTCAATATTTACAAGCAAACAAATGTATCATTTCACTTATAAACATTTATAAAATGTATAATCAAGTTATTATGAATATGATATTTTGTTTACAAAATAAATAAAATCTATGGCACAAATATGGCAAAATATTGAGAACTGGTAAATCTGAGCAATATTCATTATTTTTCCTGTACTTTTCTGTAATGTTACACTATTTCATAATTAAAAGGTAACTTTCAATCAGAAGTCATTAAAAATTTTTCCAAAATTTTATAAACATTTTGCACCTCTGGGAAAGACAAAATCGTCTCTTATTTTCAAAGTTGTTGCACACAAAATTATAGCTACTGGCATGCAGATATTCCTGTACTTTAATTGACTGAACGTAAGTAAATAGATCATTTCTGACAACAAATGCTAAGATTTGTTAGCAACAATGGAATAAAAAAAAAAAAAAGAGGCAGCATACAAAAAAGAATAACCAGAGGGCCAAAATGTTAAATAAAAAACTTGAAGCAGAGAAAGGAGGAAATGTTTATGCTAATCTCTCCCTACTTCATTTATAACCAACATGAACAAATCCTCTATTCCTAATTCCTTTCCAATTCAGACTCCCTGTAGTTGAGACATTCAGATGTGAAGATAAAGAAAAATGGATATGGTCTGCTAGTCACTGGACAAGAGACTAGGAGCTCCTCATGGGCACACATACAATTGCCAAGAGCTGGCACTCTACTCCATCTGAACCCTTAAATATTCCAGTCTTCAAGATATGTTAATCAATATTTCTCATTATCAAGTAGTATTCCTATGTACTACAGCATTCAGGTTGCTTGCAGTCTAAAGATTACAAATAAGGCTGCTATAGAACATTCACATACAGGTTTTTATGTTAATATAGGATTTAATAGCACTTGGGTAAATACCTACTCTTATAGATAAATATCTAGTCTGCTAGGTCTTAAAACAGTATGTGTTTAATTTTTTTTTTTTTTCAACGTTTTTTATTTATTTTTGGGACAGAGAGAGACAGAGCATGAACGGGGGAGGGGCAGAGAGAGAGGGAGACACAGAATTGGAAACAGGCTCCAGGCTCCGAGCCATCAGCCCAGAGCCTGACGCGGGGCTCGAACTCACAGACCGCGAGATCGTGACCTGGCTGAAGTCGGACGCTTAACCGACTGCGCCACCCAGGCGCCCCAAAACAGTATGTGTTTAAAAGAAACTTACAGAGGTGTCTGGGTGGTTCAGGTGGTTAAGCATATGACTCTTGGTTTTGGCTCAGATCGTAATTTTACAGTTCATGAGCTCAAGCCTATGTCTCTGCGCTGACAGTGCAGCCTGCTTATGATTTCCCTCTCCCTCTCTCTGCCCCACCCTGGCTTGCGTGCTCGTGATCTCTCCCTCTCTCTCAAAAAATAAATAAAAGAAACTTACAAAGTCCTTTTAGTGGATTTACTTACACAAGTCTGAGCACAGAAGAGAACTGAACTATTCTGTATAACAGAGAAAGAATCATTTTGAGAGATGACATGGAGGAAATTAACAGAACAAGTAAAATGAAGAAAAGCTAATTCCAGTTTAATGGTGTTAAAAAAGGGGAGGTTATCAGGAGGCAGATATATCTAGTGTGGGTTCCTAAACTATCTGATTTTCCAGATTAAAGCTTCACTTCTGTTCCCCACCCAACCCTTCTCCTATTTCAGTAAAATCTATGAAGAGGTGAGAGGAGGGGGACCATATACAGTACAAATCTTCGTTACTGGTGCTGAAAACTTAAAAACAAAGCAGGAATTCCCCATCATGAGAGCATATTTGGAATCCTAAAACTGAAGTTATGGATTGTCCTTCAATCCATAGATGGCATAGTCTGATAGTGGTTTATAAAAACTAAAAAGTCTTATTAGACAAGAAAACAAAGTACTAGTTAAGCATTAGACTTGTACACCACAGTCTGTAAAGAGCCTCACTAAATGAGGAGCCCTGAGGGTAAATAGTTGAGAATGAGGTTTTTCTTAAGCTGATGTTCCCATTTTAAGATACAAATATCACAGGGACTCATGCAAAACTACTTCAGGTAGAAGGTAAACCTGTTAGAAAAATTGTGAGAGTACATTCATTGCCATTAGAATTATAGTGGGAGAGGCACCTGATTTTACAAATCCTTTGTAAGATTTCCTTGCCATGGCTAGTCTAACCTAACCCTGAAGTATGATTTCAGAACTGTGTTCATTCCTAAATCCAATAATTTTCTTGGCACCTCCCTTATTTGTGGGCCTCCCGACATCTTAAACTGCAGCAGCGAGGAGAGTCTTAGAGGCAGTCATGGGTGTTTTCACTGCCCTCTTTCCTTTTCCCTGCAGACTATGGGAAACTACAAAGTAAGGGCGCTGCAACAAATAAATTGCAAGGAAAAAGAAACATGGAGGAGGAACATAAAGATTTAAGACTAATCCCTGTATGGGATTCATCCGGAACTTAAACAAACTGTAAAAAAAAAAGTTTTATAAGGCAATAAATAAAACAAAAATATATTTTGTTATATTAATTTTAGGTGCAAAAATGGTATTTTTTTAAAAGCCTTTACATTTTAAGGGTGCCTGGGTGGCTCAGTCAGGCGAGCATCAGACTTCTGATTTTGGCTCGGGTCATGATCTCACTGTTCATGGGATTGGGCCCCCTCCCCACAAGTCGGGCTGTATGCTGCCAGCACTCAGGCACACACGCTCATTTGCACACTCTCAAAAAAATAAATAAGCATTAAAAATAAAGTTGTTAAATTTTTTTTTTTTTAGTTTGAGAATGAGACAGCCTGTGTGAGTGGGGGAGGGGCGGAGAGCGGGAGAGAGAATCTCAGGTAGGCTCCAAGCTGTCAGTGCAAAGTGGGGTGGGGGGGGGGGGGGGGGCGGGGCTGGGCAGTGCTCAATCCCACAAACCAAACCGTGACATCCTGACCTGAACTGAAATCAAGAGTCAGGCGCTCAACCACCCAGGCGCCCCCAAAGTCCTTACATTTTAGAGAAACACACTGAAAAATGTATGGATAAAACAATTATGTCTGGGATTTGCCTCAAAATAATGGGAAGGGTGGTAGAGACCAGAATACAGGTTAAACAAAAGTGGACTCATGTTTATAACTGTTGAAGCTAGGTGATGGGTGCAACATGTGGATTTGTTTCATTGTTCTATTTCTGTATATGTTTGCAGTTTTCAATAAAAAGTTTAAAAATTTTAAGCGTGTTTTTCTGAAGTTTTTCTTTTTCCTCATTTTTGGTTCTTCTTTCTTCTAGCCCCTTGAAACCAAGGCTTGTGATCCCATGAAACAGAAAAATAAAAACTCTCTCTTCATTGAAATGGAATCCTTTGCTGGATGTAAACAGATTTTTTTTTTTTTTAGCTTTTCTATGTAATATGTTCAACCTTAAAAGTCCAACTCTTCTCCACCTTGTCATTTCTTTTCTTTTCTGGCTTTATTTATTTTGCTGACGATAATGTAAAATCTTAACAAATGTTAAGATATAAACATACATTTCAAAACTAAATTTGTTCCAATGATCTACAGAAAATAAATATCATTATTCAAGTGAAACTCCCCTCTTTTTGGAGGGGATTTCTGGATCTTAAGCAGGCTTTCAACTATCAACAAACAAATCCTTCCCTAAAAGACATATAAATTAACTGTGTATTAATGAATAAATTTGTGAGCCAGCTCACTTGGTATCAATTCATTTTTTTTTTAATTTTTTTTTTAACGTTTATTTATTTTTGAGACAGAAAGAGACAGAGCATGAACAGGGGAGGGGCAGAGACAGAGGGAGACACAGAATCTGAAACAGGCTCCAGGCTCTGAGCTGTCAGCACAGAGCCCGATGCGGGGCTCAAACTCACGAACCGTGAGATCATGACCTGAGCCGAAGTCGGCCGCTTAACGGACTGAACCACCCAGGTGCCCCTCAATTCATTTAAAATTGATTTCCACTTTGCATTTTCTTAAAAATCACATTACTGTTACAATAAAAAAAAAAAGTGATGTTAAAGTTGCAAACATTTTTGACATAAATACATCAAATGTTTTATCTGGGAGTTGACTTTGACTATTGTTCAAGGAGTAATGCAGAACTAGGGGTCTTTTTAAAGAGAGTCAACATCTAGCCCACTGTTTATAATCTAACCTAAGCCCTAATTATCTAGCCTACTGTTTATAATCTAAACTAAGACCTAAATATCAAACTCGGAGATAAACCACCACTGGTCACATCTGATACAACTGTTTAACTGCTCCCCACCAATTCTCTCTACTGGTTTCCCCTTCTATGCCTTTTTTCCATGCCCCAGATTATTGCTAAATCTGGCACGTAGCACTTTCTACTGCTTGCGGTGTCTTTTTTTTTTTTTTTAAATAGTTATTTATTTATCGGAAGGTGGGGGGTAGGGCATAGAGATAGGGAGAAAGAGTGAATCTGTGCTGTCAGTGGAGAGCCTGACATGGGACTTGATCTCACAAGCTGTGAGATCATGACCTAAGCAGAAATCAAGAGTTGGATGCTTAACCAACTAAGCCACACAGGTGCCCCAGATGTGTCTTTTTATTCCTCATTTTTAATTTGGATGATTTGCAATATTCTAGTCACTGTTCATTATGTTACAGACATACAGCCTTTGGATGTTACTGACACATTAGTCTGGTCCATAAATGTTACCTATTCTCCCAAAAAGCAGAAACAAGTAGTGAGCAAGGATTTATCACATGTGACACCTCTAAAAGAGATCCAGAAAACACCAAGTATATTCTGTATCACAGCTTTCAGTCTTTTCCTTAAACAAACCCCAAACAAGAAAACGCATTATAGTGACAAATTATTTTACTGAACACTAGAGACATCAATTCCTAAATGACTAATTCCTAATTAGCATTACTTATATCAATTCTTAAATGATTATACAGAAAAAAAATCTTTTTCAAAGTCTTTAAGCAATTTGTTTTCATTTTTATTTTTACTAGCAACATTCATACTGGAAGTCTACAAAACCAAAACTATTCTGAACACAGAAAAATAAAAATCTCAGTAAATGAAAAGTAAGATGACCATTCTGGACATTCTGAATACAAAAATTTAGGAGGGAAAAAACTCACCTCTGAGATGTCCCCCAAAAATCCACTTAAGGGACAGTGACAAAACAAGCCAATATGTGAGATTTTAGGATAATCTACTTTCCCCTTTCTGAGGGAACAGATTGTTTGCCAAACTTAATATAGGAACTGCTGGGTAGCAACATTATGCACATTAATTAACTGTATACCCTTGACACAACATGCAGGAAGGTCCAAAAGATTTTATTGATTTGAACAAGTCCAGCTCTTTTTATAGAAAATGCAAGCCACCAGGATAAAAAACAATCAGGTTGCTTAAAAAGGATGTTAAGGGCTGACCCTAATAGAAATATTCAAAAGGAATACCACAGCAAGAAAAAAAAAAAGTTACCAGTTTGGCTCAATGATGGGAACTAATAGCTGTGTGAAAAGAACCACACAGGAAAGAACCTACTTCAGCTCGAATACAGTACCACTGAGCCCGGGTGGCTCAGTCGGTTAAGCGTCCACCGATTGATTTCAGTTCAGGTAATGATTTTGTGGTTCATGAGTTCAAGCCCAATGCTGGGCTCTGCGCAAGCAGTACGGGAGCCTGCTTGAGAGTCTCTCTCTCTGTCCCTCCCCTGATCAAGCTATCTCTCAAAATAAACTTTATCTTTTTTTAACGTTTTATTTATTTTTGAGACAGGGAGAGACAGAGCATGAACAGGGGAGGGTCAGAGAGAGGGAGACACAGAATCTGAAACAGGCTCCAGGCTCTGAGCTGTCAGCACAGAGCCCGAGGCGGGGCTCGAACTCACGGACCTCGAGATCATGACCTGTGCCGAAGTCGGCCGCTTAACCGACTGAGCCACCCAGGCACCCCTCAAAATAAACTTTACAAAGAAAAAAGAAGACAATTTTATTTAACTCACCAAATTCAAGTAAAAAAACTGATGCAGCCATTACTTTAAAAATAAATTACAGGGGCACCTGGGTGGCTCAGTCGGTTAAGAGTCCCACTTCGGTTCCAGTCATGATCTCACAGTTCATAGGTTCGAGCCCTGCGTTGGGCTCTTTGCTGACCACTCAGAGCCTGGAGCCTGCTTCAAATTCTGTGTCTCCATCTCTGCCCCTCCCCTGCTCACACTCTGCCTCTCTCAAAAATAAACATTAAAAATATCTTTTTTAATAAACAATAAATAAATTATAACTTACAATAAAATAAGGTTTTTACCAGCAACATTGAGGGATAAAAAGGTTAGAGTATCTATATAAAAAAGCAACATGATGATGGACAATTCTAAAACAAGTACTCTGCACATTTTTAAAAATTACCCCACTGAGGCTCAAAGTCAAGTTCTTCTATCAACTACTTCACTAGCCTAAGAATTGTTGCTCTTACTGTCATTCCTCACACTGCAACCAATGACTTTCTTGAAGTGCAGAAATAACTTGTTACCTGGGAGAAGGAGGAGGCACTACTGTAGTCACTGGAAAGCCACGTCAAACCTAGATCAGTGTTTAAAGCCTTCTTGAATTTGATGCTTACCTGACATTTTTTCCTTTCAGCCCAGAAAATTTCTAATATGTTACTAAGTCTTCCCACCTACCTCAGCCAAACAGATGCATCCAAACCTACTCAATCAAAGGTCAGTTTAAGTAACCCCTTTCTGTGAAACTTTTAATATTTCCAGCATAATCTCTCAATAAATGTTAATATTCAGTACCCATTAGGCACTAGATATGGGGATACGAAGGTACATTTCCTATACACAACAATCAAAGTAGAAGAAAAAAATCTTAACCCAATATTCTAATATTTATAAAGTGCTACAGTAGCACCAAAATGAAAACAAAAACAAAAGCCCCACCAAGAATTCTGCTCCAGATTATCAGAGATGACTTATCAAGGGAAAAGAGATGCACGATAAAGAACTACGGTTGTCAAGGTAAATTCATAAGGGAGTAAGAAACTATGTAAATATTGTATTTCCAGTAAACATTTATCATCTTCAGTGTCATACAGTGATGGAAAATGTCTTGTACACAGTGCTCTCATGTTACCTGAACACTCCCATACTTTCTTTACAGCATCAGTTATTTCATATTCACAGCACAGTCCCATATAAAATGACAAAAATTTGGCCAATCAATTTCAATCTTCTGCAGATCAAAGCTTTTAACTGGGTTTCAAAAAATGCAGGAAAACTGATCAGAATTTTCATTTTCCTGTCTAAAAGTATCTTATGATAAGGATACCAAAAAACAAAGCCACAAAATGCCCCAAATGAACAACCTACTCCTGAAGGAACAAGAATAGCACCATCTTTACATTTTCTAATTATTTTGCAAAAAGTATGTCTGAGTTAGTTTAAAGAAAAAGTGCCTAAAAACACTTCTGAGTTAAAACAGTGTATAAATCCTAAATACCTACCATCAATAAGAGGAATATTTAAAGTCATTGCCAATTGATTAGCATGTTTTAGAAGTTGCAGAAAGCTGGACTTCGGTTCTGGTGGGTAACAACTATTTGATGTCATTCACGCTCTGGTCCCAACCAACCTTTCCAGATCCATGGACATTTTTCCCTCCTTGAACCCTCTTTCCCTGCCACAGTCCACTACTCAAACAAACTTTCATGTCTCCCTGCCTCCTTACAAGATGTCTCTCACACTCAAATGTCCTCCCCTAATTTAAAACGCACTTTTTTACACCAGGGACACGTCACCTCCTCTATGAAACAGTCCTAAGCATAAATTAATCACTCCATTACCCAGGATCCCAGAACATGTTGCTTGTATTTCTATTTAAGCATTCATTTGCCTCATAAAAGATGAAAACATACACACATCTGTTTCCCTACTAGACTGTAAAACTTTTGACGGCCTTAGTCTTGGTTACTCCACTATACTGAGCCAGGCACTTGGAAACGACGAGTGAAATAACCGATTCTCTTGGAAGCCTCGTGTTTGATAAACACTTCAGATTCCACGTTAGAAACCAAGGAATGCAGTCCCAAATTCCCACGCCTCATCTTTTCTGAAGTGACCCTATTACCTGCCATTTCTGGATATTCCCTAAAGGACTCCAGCCTATTCTCAACATTTTCCTAGCTTTATATTCTCCATCTTTCATAAAATGATCAACTACCTCGAAAGCTTTGGCCATTAATATAAATGTGCTTTTCCCGCTTCCACCAATAATCCAGTCTCCAAAGAAAAAGACCAATATACCACAAATATTCCCAAATCACTTCGTACAAAAAACCCAAAGTATCTTTGACGCCTGAAGACACACAAATTAGCCAAAGTTAAGAGTAATGGTTAGGTTAAATTCGATTTGGGGGTCGCCCAAAAAGCGGCTGCCGTATTTCAGTGCTCTCCAGACTCATTTGCACAAACGGCCAATAGTTCTGAGAGGCGAGGGAGACTTTTTGCTTTCACGCCCTTTTCCCCGATCCCTTGCCCTGGACTACTGCTTAGCGATCCGTTTAAATGCGGCCTTTTGGTCAGAAAACAGAAGCAACTCTGAAGGAGCAAGACCCAAACACGGAACAAAGCGCCTGCCGGCTGTGTTTAAGTAGGACGCCATTACGTGGGGCAGTGGCCTGCGCCGCTTGTGCGAAGAAGACGACCAAGGCCCCCAAGCGCGGGCTCGGCACCCTACAAAAGAAACCACACGACGAGACAAAGCCTAGGAAAACTGACTCTTGGCTGGCTAGGCAGCAGAGAAGACACATAACTAGGGAAAGACGGCTTACCTTCGTGAGTCTTGGCGATCTTCGCCATTTTGTCCACTCGAACACACAGACGGAACTGGCGCTCCCAAGAACTTCCGCTCGCCGCCGCTGCCACGGAGAAAAATAGCTGGGGGATATTCTCTGCGCATGCGCCAAGCGCGAGCGCGCTCCGTTGGGCGACACGTGACAGAGTAGCCACCTAGATGGAACAGAGAGATGCATTGTGGGGGTGGGGGAGGAGCTAATGTTGGGCCGGAGGCGGTTTTCGTGGTGACCGAGAAAATGGTCTGGCGGCCCATAATGTCTTTAAGGGAGTAAGTTTGCCCTGGAGGAAGGTGGATTACGCGAGAACAGTGTACAGTAAGAAACACTACGGATTTCATGGCTGGGAGAAACCTCAGACCTCCAATTTATTTTCTCCAAATAGACCGGAAGGTGTCTTGGTGCAAGACAAAAGCTTTCCTTAGCATCTGTCTCTCAGCTGTTGCAGTGGTTAGCTGTAGAAACAGTCCTATAAGCAGTCACATCCTACGTGCTGAAATTCAAGATTTTCCTTCAAAAAAATAAAATTACCATCTGGGTAGGAGTTTCATTTACAACATTGTATTTCCAAGCACTATTTACCTTACAAACAACCTAGTAAAGTAGACAAGTTGTTGCTAATCCCATTTAAGAAATAAGAGAAAAACTAGGGCGGGGATATATATAAATTGTGCAAGTCACACAGTTGCTAAATTACACAAGAACTTTGCCACCCTAAGAGCCTTTTAACTTTATAGGTTCTTAGAAAACCACTGATCATCAGCATTAACACTGATGAAATGCCTCTCTTAATCCTAAATGTCATTCTGAAATCAGGAACTTTTAAAAGATCAGAATATGGCTTTTTCTTTTTCTTTTTTTGACAGCTCATAAAGGTTCTATTGTTGGTATTATATTGGTTTTTCACTCTTTGTGTAAAGGGTGATTATCTTAATTTAAATCCAAGTTAGTTAACATATAGTATAATAGTAATTTCAGGAACAGAATTTAGTAATTCATCACATATAACAAGTGTCATCCCAACAAGTGTCCTCCTTAATGCCCCTCATCCCTTTAGCCCATCCCCTCACCCAACACCCTGCCAGCAACCCTCAGTTTGTTCTCTGTATTTAAGAGTCTCTTACAGTTTGTTGACCTCTCTCTTTTTATATTATTTTTGATTCCCTTATGTTCTTCTGTTTTGTATCTTAAATTTCACATATGTGAAATGAAATGATGTATTTGTCTTTCTCTGACTTATTTCGCTTAGCATAATACACTCTAGTTCCATCCACATTGTTGCAAATGGCAAGACTTCTTTTTGATTGCCGAGTAATATTCCATTGTGTGTGTGTGTGTGTGTGTGTGTGTGTGTGTGTCCCATATCTTCTTTATTCATTCATCAGTCAATGGCTATTTGGACTTTTCCCATACTTTGGCTATTGTCGGTAGTGCTGCTATAAACATTGGGGGGCATGTGCCCCTTCAAATCAGCACTCCTATATCCTTTGGAAAAACACCTAGTAGTGCAATTGCTGGTCAAAGGGTAGTTCTATTTTTAATTTTTTGAGGAACTTCCATACTGTTTTCCAGAGTGGCTGTACCAGTTTGCATTCCCATGAACAATGTAAGAGGGTTCCCCTTTCTCCACATCCTCACCAACATCTGTTGTTGCCTGAGTTGTTAATTTTATGGCTTTTTCTTTTTTATTTATTTATTTATTTATTTATTTTACATTTATTCATTTTTGATAGAGACAGAGCACAAGTTGGGGAGGGGCAGAGAGAGAAGGAGACACAGAATCCGAAGCAGACTCCAGGCTCCAAGTTGTCAGCACAGAGTCCGATGCAGGGCTCAAACCCACAAACCGTGAGATCAGATCTGAGCCAAAGTCGGACGCTTAACCGACTGAGCCACCCAGCCACCCCTATGGCTGTCTTTTTCTATGCATCATTACACTAGCATAACTTTGAAGTGTCAATGCAAGCCTTGGACTTTAGAAATGAAAAGAACATAACTTAGAAGTGAAGTTGGTACAGGAAGCAGCCTAAGAAAACAGGTAAGGATTAAGGTTAGAGCCTTCACAAAGAAAACAGTTTACCTGGCTGTGTGATAAGACTCACAACACAAATACTTAGTAGAAACTTCAGTAACAAATCAGTGAAAAAAATCAATCTGATGAGATGAAATTTTCAATTTTTAATTGTTTTAATTTAGGTTATAGTTGGGGGAAGAAGGGGATGAGAGAAAACATGTAGATTATTATACAAATTATTAATAAACTCTAGTTCTTGGATTGGTAGAGGGCCCACAGATATTACTTACATGGTTTATAACCTAAACACAGATTATACTTTTATATATACAAAATAACATGTTTTAAAATAATTAAAGGAGGGGTGCCTGGATGGCTCAGTCAGTTAAGCGTCCCACTTCAGCTTAGGTCATGATCTTGTGGTTTGTGAGTTAGAGCCCTGCATGGGGCTCTGTGCTGATAGCTCAGAGCCTGGAGTCTGCTTCAGATTCTGTCTCTCTCTCTCTCTCTCTGCCCCTCTCCCGCTCATGCTCTGTCTCTCTCAAAAATAAAATTAAAAAAAGTTTTTTTTAATTTTAAATAATGAAAGGCAAAAAGAATGTGAAATAAGGAGTTACAGAAGGGTGTTATTATCCATCAATAATCAACAATCTAAAAAACATCCATGTTGACAAAAAGAATCACAAAAACATTGCATTTCTCGGCTCTACTTTATAAAAAAAGATGAATTTGTATACAGAAGGAAATTACTGTCCCGTAAAAATACATGCAAAGGAAATTCACTATAGTGTTAATAGTGGATGTTTATGAATGATGAAATTATGAATTATAAAAAAAATTTTTAGTATTTTCCAGATATTCTGCCAAAAACACATATTATTTTTATAAACACACACAAGGTACGTATCACATGTCCTTTGTCTTTCCAAGATAGAAGCTGCACCTGCTGGCCAGTTTGCATTATATGCGTATTTCTCTAGGTTCCTAGGTATTCGGTTACTTTTTAAAAAAAATTTTTTTTAATGTTTATTATCTCTGAGACAGACAGAGCATGAGTGGGGGAGGGGCAGAGAGAGAGGGAGACACAGAATCCAAAGCAGTCTCTAGGCTCTGAGCTGTCAGCACAGAACCCGACGTGGGGCTCGAACTCACAGACCGTGAGATCATGACCTAAGCCTAAGTTGGATGCTCAACTGACTGAGCCACCCAGGCGCCCCGGTATTCAGTTACTTTTGTAGGGCAAAGGCATATATAGGATAGTGAGACATGAGAAAATTTGCCAAAGTATCAAGGGAGATTCCCTTCTTTTAGTCTTCTTCTAAGGACTAATTACTCTTTAATAAAACAATGACTTGGACATTCAGACAATAAGTAACAGAGATTTTTCAATAAGTACTTTTTACTTTCCATTTTCAATATTAATACATAATACTCAGATATCACTTAAAATACATTTCCTGCCCTTTTCTGGTGAAGTTTTTTTCCAAAAGTTAGAAAAGGGATCTAGCTTTTATAATCTAAACAATTGACAGTGATGACATCCAATTAAAAGGAAAATCAATTCCTTTTCTAAGTATTTAAAAAAATTTTTAATGTTTATTTTTGAGAGAGAGAGCACACACGCATGCACATACATATGGGGTAGGGGCAAGAGGGAGAAGGAGACAGAATCCAAAGCAGGCTCCTCGCTGTCAGCACAAAGCTGAACATGGGGCTCGAACCCACAACTGTGAGATCATGACCTGAGCCAAAGTCAGACAGTCAACCAACCGAGCCATCCAGGTGCCCCTATTCCTTTTCTTTTCAGGTAAGCTCTATACCCAATGTGGGGCTTGAACTTAAGACCCTGAGATCAAGAGTTGCATGCTCTACTGATTGAGCCAGTCAGGCACCCTCATTCCTTTTCTTATCAGGAGCACTTGGAGGCTGGCTTTTCTGAGTCTCAAAAAAAATACCGCAAAGCAACAAGCATACATATTTTTTCTGGACAAAAAACAAGATGTAACAGTTTTGCAGAATGTTAAATGCTAGATGTAATTTTCTCAAATTACCTTTGGGGATAAAACTATAAAGGCCTTGAAGTTCTATGCTATAGGAAAACCACTGACAGTTTATCCAGCCCATTTTTTCTGAGGTAAAAGAAGGACTTTCATGGATAAATGGCCCACAATCTTGATGTGCAGTGTTTCCTAGAAGTCTCCTATATCAAAGGAATATCAAACTCTACCTACTCCAAGCCAAAAATCCAAAAACTTCTATCTCCCTTTCAGTTATGCCTAAAATCCCAAAACTACCGAGTCTTATTTCTGAAATTTTAACGCATAACTCAGTTAAAAAAAAGATAACCGGGGCGCCTGGGTGCCTCAGTCGGTTAAGCGTCCGACTTCAGCTCAGGTCACGATCTCGCGGTCCGTGAGTTCGAGCCCCGCGTCGGGCTCTGGGCTGATGGCTCAGAGCCTGGAGCCTGCTTCCGATTCTTTGTCTCCCTCTCTCTCTGCCCCTCCCCCGTTCATGCTCTGTCTCTCTCTGTCTCAAAAATAAATAAACGTTTAAAAAAAAAAAAAAAAGATAACCTTGAGACGATGTTCTAAATATGTCTGTCAATGTGCCTGTCATGTCTAGCTTCAACTTAACTGACCAAATTCTCTGCTCAGGGAAACAGCACTGGCTTGTTCTCCTGGAAGAGATAGGTACCTGGCCAGCTACCTAGAACCTGGCCTAGAATACAGGACATTCTACCCACAGAAAAAGAAGTTACTGGCTAGGCCAAGATTCCTTCTCTTGGAAATTTGAACTGGAAGTATGAAAGGAACTTGCTGGTTGCTATTGAAACAGAAAGAATCAAAGGAAAATGTCACTTGAATGACATAAGACTGAGGGATCATAAACTCCTGCTGCTCAAGTCCCCACAGCTACCCTAAATCCAGAACTATCTCCAGCTCCAACCTTCTAAAGGCCCATTCTTTAAATAATACTGATTTTCTTGAACTAGGGTAGATTTCTCTACCTTCCAGCTATACCAGGCCTCACTAGAATAGAAGCAGTATTTTCACATAATAGTGTGAATTCATTAATTAGTTTATTTTTCTAGTTAAAGGTCAACTGAGAGCTCTTTTTGATTCATAATGCTGAAATATCTAGTTACAGCACATATAAATCAAGTCTGAGGAGGTGTCCCAAACAGCTAAGGGATTGTGGCACAGAAGCATTAGGTGCCTGGAATGCTGTGATGTCTTCTAATATGTGAATTTGGCTAAGCTACAGTCCCTAATTATTCAAATAAATACCAATCTAAGGGGTTGCTATGAAGGCTTTTATAGATATGCTGAAAGTCCACAATAATTGACTTTAAGGAGACTGTCCTAGATAAGCTGGGTAGATCTAATTCAATCAGTTGAAAGGCCTTAACAGCAGAACTTAGGTTTCCCTGATGCAGAAGAAAATCTACCTGTGGATAGCAACTTCAGCCTCTGCTAGAAAGTTCCAGACTGCCCTTACTGATGGTCTGCCTTCAGATTTTGGACTTGCTTAGCCAGTGTCCACAATTGCATAAACCCAATTCCCTGCAGTAAATCTCTTAATATGTATTCCCTACTGGTGTTTCTCCAGTTAAAACCTGATTGATATAAATGCCAAAGGTAAATTTTACCATTCATTCGTTCAAAAAATATTTATTGAGGACCTATCAATAAATATTTAATGAGGACCTAGTCTATACCAGCCATTATTTTATTTCATTTTATTTTCATTTCATTTCATTTATTTAATTATTTTTTTAACGTTTTTTTAATTTATTTTTGAGACAGAGAGAGACAGAGCATGAACGGGGGAGGGGCAGAGAGAGAGGGAGACACAGAATCGGAAGCAGGCTCCAGGCTCTGAGCCATCAGCCCAGAGCCCGACGCGGGGCTCGAACTCACGGACCGTGAGATCATGACCTGAGCTGAAGTCGGACACTTAACCGACTGAGCCACCCAGGCGCCCCCATTTCATTTCATTTTTAATTACAGAGCACACTGTATCCACAAAGAGTATGTACAATTTCCCATGCAGCTGCTATTACTCAACAATATTATCAGTCTCTTGTGTGTTGACTCCAGTGTTCCTTGCATCAATTATAGCTCCACCAGTCATACTTGAAAATCCATGTTTTGAATTTTGTGTTAGTTATTCCCTTGTACTTCTTTATACTTTTACTACATATGTATGTAATCAAGTATACTTGTTTTTTTTAACTTTTATGTAAATGGAATCATCCTAGTTATAGTCTTCTATAACTTGTGTGTAGCTATCACTTGTTCCTTTTTTTTTTATTCCAGTATAATTAACATACAGTGTTATATTAGTCTTAGGTGCACAATACAGTGATTCAACAATCTATACGTTACTCAGTGCTCATCACAATAACTGTACTCTTAATCCCTTCACCTATTTCACCCATCACCCACCCACCTTCCCTCTGGTAGCCAGTTTGTTCTCTATATTTAAGAGTCTGTTTTTTTGTCTCTTTTTTCTTTGTTAGTTTCTTAAATTACATATATGAATGAGCTCATATGGTATTTGTCTTTCTCTGATTTATTTCATTTAGCATTATACCCTTTACATCTATCCATGTTGAAAATGGCAATATTTCATTCTTTTTATGGCTCAGTAATATTCCATTGTATATATACACCATATCTTCTTTATCCATTCATCTATTGATAAGGGATGGACATTTGGGTTGCTTCCATATCTTGGCTATTGTAAATAATGCTGCAATGAACATAGGGGTGCATATATCTTTTAGAATTGGTGTTTTCATATTCTTTGGGTAAATACCCAGTAATATAATTACCAGAGATTATTTTAGATGCTGGGAATACAATGTTGAACAAGACACTGTCCTCATGGAGCTTACATTATTTGAGGGACAGAGATTAAAAACTGTGTGTGTGTGTGTGTGTTTGTATAATTTCAGGTACTGCCAAACACTATGAAGAAAAAGCAGAATTAAGGGAGAGTGGGCAGGATGGAGGATAGGATGGGGGCACCTAGCTGGCTCAGTCAGTGGAACATGCTACTCTTGATCTCAGGGTCATAAGTTTGAGCCCCACACTGGGCATAGAGATTACTTAATAACAACAACAACAAAAAAATGTTTTTAAGGAAGAATAGGATGAACAGAAAAGGCAAGATCTCTGAGAGGATGACATTTGAATAGATATTTAAATGAAATAATGGAATGAGGACTGGGGAGAAGAGTATTCCAGACATAGTAAGTGCAAATATGCCAAGGTCGGAATGAGCTTGGGGTTTGTGTCCAGAGTGAAGTAAGGGGGAGGGAGTGAAGAATGGCATGAGATGAGATGGTACCACAGATGCCTGGCAGTATTACATTGTTGAATGAATGAATGAATGAATGTTGAATGAAAATATCTTCCAAACTTTCCTGCTCTATACTGCCTCTGTTAGCTAATACAGAGACAGCAGCCACATAGTTTTTGCTACTGGATTCTTCATGATAGATGTACATAAGAGCAGAAAACATTGTCACTAATGATTCGCCTTAGGATGACTGTTGCTACTAGCTAAACTAAGAAATTGGTAGGAGGAGAGGAAGGTGGTATATGAGGACCAGAGAAATAGGATTTGTGAAGGAGGGTTAGGAATTTTGGGCAGACTATGGCCCTTGGGTCAATGACAGGTGTTGTACAGTCAGCAGGTACCAGAGTCAACAAGTTGGCAATAGCAATAATAACAATAGCTACAGTACAAAGCCCACAGTTTTTGATGCCACCCAGAACTCAAAGAGACTTATTAAGCATAGTGCTTCCTTCTTAGTGGTAGGAGGTACAAGATGCAATAGTTGTCCTTTACTTTGGAGGGGATGTCCAGGCATGCCCCAGGCCACTATGTACCTAAAACAGTGTTCTCAGCTAGGAGTGATTTTGTCTTCCAGGGATACTTGGCAATGTCTAGAGACATTTTGGTTGTCACAACTCTATCC
Source organism: Panthera leo (assembly GCF_018350215.1). NCBI lineage: Eukaryota > Metazoa > Chordata > Mammalia > Carnivora > Felidae > Panthera > Panthera leo. The sequence goes on from NC_056686.1 coordinate 182,637,429, forward strand.
TCTTCCTAGAGGATTCTCCGTCCTATTCCCACCCCCATATCCTCTACTCTCTGTCACATGATAAGTCCTCATCCGGTAAGACTGGCCCAGTGCCACCCCAGCCAGGAACCTCACCCTAGGATTGAGATATAGATTGTATGCTTTGATATTTCTGTGCCGTATTCCTGAAATAACACAGACATCTCTAAGTAATTACTTTGTGTTATCGTTGTTTCTGTGTCTATCTCCTTGAATTGGACTGTAACACCTAGAGCAACTTAAAGGGAGAGATTACTGGCATCTAGAGGTCAGGGATACTGCTCAACATCCTATGTTGCACAAGATGCTCCCTGAAACTAGAAATTTTCTGGCCTAGGATGTCAGTTGTGCCACAGTTGAGAAATCCTGCCCTAAAAATACCACCAATGGAGCAGACCCTTTCTTTTTTTTGGGTTTATCTTCCACCTTCTGGAGCATATGTCTTTCAAGGCCTCCAAGTATTTACCACTTCCTGGTCATCTAGTCTTATTAACAGGATTAACATAATGCCATCAATATAGTGGACCAAGGTTTCACTGTATGTCCAGATGTCCATGTTGCTTAAGACAGTATTATGATAGTTCTTATGACAGACTGCATTAGGGGGGAGTTAACATAATTCAGGGATAAAATTTAAAATGTATACTGTTGTCTACCCCAAGAGAATGCATACTGTTTAAATACTCCTTACCGTTAAGGATGGAAAACAACTCTTTCATCAGATCAATACTTGTCTACCATGTACTTGAGGTCATGTTAATCTCTTAATTCGCTCTAGAAACCACATCTGGCACAGCCACTGCAATTGAGGCTACTACCTGGTTGAATGTGATAATTCACTGTCATCCTCAGGATCTGTGTAGCCTTTGTAAGGGTCTGACGTCACTGTAAATATAATGTGGACCACCATCCTTGCATGCTTTAGGTCTTTAAGGCACTAATCTCTGCCATATTTCCTAGGATATAATAATGTTTTTTATTTCCTATCTTGGCAGGGTGTGGGGGGAGCTATTCAGTATCCTTCCCTGCTATGTTCTTATCCCATAGGCTCTGGAACTTATGAGAGTTTGGCCAACTTCTATTATGCTCATCACAATTATACATTTGGCAACTTGGGAAATGACACTTGGCACTGTGAGCCAGACCTGGGCCAGGACATTTATGACCCTATATACCACCATTCTAAGAGAGGCCACTATGACACTTTGGGTATCAATGTCAACTTGGACATTTTGCCTACAGCCTTCAAAATATTTGGTTATTCTACTTTTTCCAATGTATAGTTTTGAGAGCAAATGATAGGTACCTTTGGAGAAGTACTAGGGGATTCATTAACACATACTAAGGTGTTACATGGTCCTTCCTGAGGACCTAGTTTCACTTTCAATCACATGGTCTGAAATCAAACCGTTCTAAGTTTAAAAACTAGCTCAGGTCTGAAAACTAAAGGAAAGGACCACTTTTTTTTTTTTTTTCTTTCCTAACTGGAATAGCTGCCTTCAACCTCCTAAACATCCATCCTTGATTTCTTTTGGTTGTAATAAATTGAACAATACTTCTGTACACTGCCCATCAATTTGCCTCTAAGGAAATCCTACTGAATCAACCATCTAAATATCATTCTGCAGGTCAGGACCCTCCAGGCAGCCATTCTAACCTTGTGCTAATCATAATTCTGCCCACCTTCCTTCTGATAGTTAAACTTCACCAGGTGGCCTCTATTTGGGGATCCCATCATCCCCATTGCTATCATGGAACTCAGCTCTGTAACTTTATCTGCCACTATCTCCAGAGGCCTGTAAAGAACAGCCACCATAACTAACAGTGCTTTGCTGGGCCATATTGAGTCTGGGGAAAACGAGAAAATCAGAAACATTGATCCTGTCTTTAAGATTTGGTATCTTGTTCATATGGATTTTTCTGCATTTTGATTTTTAATATTTTTTAATTTTAATATTTTTATATTATTTAATAATGTATTTTAAATATTTTTGAGAGAGAGAGACAGAGAGAGAGACAGAGAGAATGAGCAGGGGAGGGGCAAAAAGGGAGGGGGACAGAGGATCCGAAGCAGGCTCTGTGCTGACAGCACAAAGCCCAATGCAGGGCTTGAACTCAAAAACCACGAGATCATGACCTGAGCTTAAGTCAATCGCTTAACCAACTGAGCCACCCAGGTGTCCCTGCGTTAATTTTGATTTTTAAAAATGTATTAGAGGATTATTTATTTATATTGGTTACTGGACTTTTTGGTACTCTCTTAAATTTTGCACCTGAGGCAAGTACCTCATTCACTTCACCCTAGTCTCAGTCTTATTCAGTGATGCGGGTGCTCTGTCACATTCCCTATTACTTTAGGAAACAGAGTATTCTCTGAGCCTTCCCATGGAACATAACTGCTGAGTTTTCCGGCCTTAGCATTGAATATCTATTCCAGCGTAGCTACTTCTTTGAGTCTTTTGATCATCCCTTCGTCCACCATATCCCACAGTAGTCCTGCCATTCCTGCCACTTAATGTGGGCCATTACTTTCTCTGAGTTTCTAAGAGCCATCCTAGTAGAGTGTTAGCACTGCCTTTCCAGATTCTTGTCAGCATATCATATCATGGGATGTCAGGGATTCATATCATGCTATCCAATGTTCTGCTATCTACCCCTGCCCCTTGATCTAGGACACTCAGAATTTATTTTTTTTTTTAATTAAAAAAAAAATTTTTTTTTTTTTAACGTTTATTTTTGAGACAGAGAGAGACAGAGCGTGAACGGGGGAGGGTCACAGAGAGAGGGAGACACAGAATCTGAAACAGGCTCCAGGCTCTGAGCTGTCAGCACAGAGCCCGATGCGGGGCTCGAACCCACGGACCGTGAGATCATGACCTGAGCCGAAGTCGGACGCTTAACCGACCGAGCCACCCAGGCGCCCCTTGGACACTCAGAATTTAGTTCCTTATGCCGTCTTTCGGCTATGGATGGTACCTATTGGCTTGGTCATTTAGCTCCTTTGAGGTGTCCCTTTCCATCCTTAACAGGTCCAGAATTTTCTTGGCCAGGTAGAGTATGATTTAACTGCAGCTACTGGTCTGGGATCCAGGATGGAAAGTAAGGAAAGTTCCTGAGCAGGTACCTGCTGTCTTATAAGTCAGAGGTCTCTGTATATTCCTCAAGCAAAGAGAGAGGACTAGTTTTTTTAACAGGGACTTGAATATATAAATGTTGATTCATTTTTGAGAGAGAGAAAGTGTGGGCGGGAGGAGGGTCAGAGAGAGAGAGGGGGGCAGAGGATCCAAAGCAGGCTCTGCAATGACAGCAGTAAACTGATGTGGGGCTCAAACTCATGAACCATGAATGAGATCATGACCTGAGCTGAAGTGGGACACTCAACCGACTCAGCCACTGAGGCACCCCTACCCAGAGATTCTTAAAGGGAAGACTGTGTAAGAAGTAAATGTTGGCAAAAATTACACACTATAAAAATCACAAATTATTCCAAAAAAGAAGGAAAGAGTTTAAGCATAAAGATGCTAATATGAATAAATACAATAAGTCCTGGTAAAGTTAGACTTTAACAAAAAGGAGAAAAGATGAAAGGAGGCCTACATAAAAAAATAAATCAGGAGCTTCTGGGTTGGTGAATATGTGGCCACTAGAGAGAGTGGCACACTCAGCATGGAAACCCTGATTCCCTTCCCACATACCTTGCCCTATGCAGTTCTTCCATCCAGCTGTTCTTGACATATCCTTTTATAACGAACTGGTACTCTAAGAATGTACTGAGTAAAAATGCTGAGCAATGTGCAATATGCCTTGAAGAACTGCAGCAGGGTGATATTATAGCGTGATTGCCTTATCTATACATAAGGGTCTTGTTTGTATATCATAAAGGCTGCACCAATGGTTTGAGATAAACAGATCTTGCCCTGGGCAACCTTTAGATTAAACATCAGATTTCTCTTTTACAGATTTTGTTGTCTTTTGAAGATGCTTGAAAAAGTGAAAGGATATGAAGATCCGTTACTAGAAAAACAAAAACAAAAATGAAGGCATACTCAGCCGGAAATCTGAGGTCTCTAAGATTCAGCAATAGAGAGATGGACAAACATACAGAACAGAGTAATATGTATACAAAGTACACACGGGGATTTAGAAAATTCTGCACATACCTTGATAGTCATCTACAAAGGTAATATTGATAAACATTTTGTATTCAGATGCCAATATTAACTGATTTAAAATTTCATCTGTTATTAAGTTCCCTAAAGCTGTGCAACTTCTTAGGTTTTCATTTGTTTTTTAGTTCAGAGTCTGTTTTATTTCCCCAACATCAGGTTTCTGCACACCTCTTCTTAAATTGAAGACCACATAATTTACTTCTTATACCTTAATGTCTTACATGTGAACCCAATAAATATAACCAAGCAGTAACACATTCTCTGAGTGTAGACCATAATCTCAAGTTTTTATTTTTTTCCCCCATGAGTGGAAAATACACTTCTACATAAGAAAGTTAAAACGCTAATTTTTAAAATCACATATTTAACAATATCACAATGCAGTCCAAAGAGTAAATCAAGTGATATAATTACATTATAATTAATTAAGTCTAGGATTATCTACTAAATTGCAACTTATTAAATATATTGTTTCCTCTTAAATGAAACTGCTAAACAGTTTGTCAGTAATGAATCATCTTGCAACTTTTTTTAAAGCTATGCAACTTAAAAAAAAATACAAATTACCAATTTTAAGTACTTCCAGCTACAATAACTTTGTTTTGACTGGTTATTTTTGTTTTCTCTTTTCATACAATTGTTTTATTGTGCTTTGCAATCCCCAGGCAGTTTTCCCACATTTGGGTGGGGGGAAAAAGAAATTAAAAAAAAATTTATATTTATTTTTTGATAGAGAGACAGAACATGAGCAGGGGGAGGGGAAGAGAGAGAGAGCAGGTACAGATACAGAATCTGAAGCAGGCTACAGGCTCTGAGCAGTCAGCACATAGCCTGACACGGGGCTGTAACTCACAAACAGTGAGATCATGATCTGAGCCAAAGTCGGAAGCTTAACCAACTGAGCCACCCAGACACCCCCCCCACACACAAAAAAAGAAAATTTTAAGTGGCAGAAACATAAAAATAGTGTAAGGAAAGCTAAACACTCAATGAGCTGAGGCTTTTGGTAAAATGTTAAAGAAAATACAAAGGGGGCGCCTGGGTGGCTCAGTTGGTTAAGCGTCCGACTTCAGCTCAGGTCACGATCTCACGGTCCGCGAGTTTGAGCCCCGCGTCGGGCTCTGGGCTGATGGCTCAGAGCCTGGATCCTGCTTCCGATTCTGTGTCTCCCTCTCTCTCTGCCCCTCCCCCATTCATGCTCTGTCTCTCTCTATCTCAAAAATAAATAAACGTTAAAAAAAATTTAAAAAAAAGAAAATACAAAGGCCTTTGTTTGAAGCAAGAATAATGAAATTAGTTCTGTTACCTCAGGTAGATGGCTCAATATAACAGAAGACAAAGTGCACTCCCCGATTCATTTGTTTCTTTTTTTGTTGTTAAGAAAAATAATCCCAAAGGTAAAAGGAAAAAATATAAGAGGGAAATAGGCTTAATTTAAATGAAATAAGGTGACAGTACTAAGAGAGTAACTGATGGCTTTAAGTGAGGGAAGGTGCCCTGGCCAAAACCAACCACATCCCAGGTGGCAAGAGAATTTGCTAATGTAACAAAAGCATCTTTAGGAGCAATCTCAACAAAATATACTACTTGTGGAGGACACAAGAGCTGAAAAATCTGAAACCCACATTCTACGCAAACTGACTAAAGAAATAATGTTTCATGAGCACCTTGATGGCTCAGTTGGTTGAGTGTCCAACTTTGGCTCAGGTCATGATCTCACATTTCATGAGTTGCAGCCCCACGTCATGCTCACTGCTGTCAGACTGTCAGCACAAAGTTTCGGATCCTCTGTTCCCCTCTCTGTGCCCCTTCCCCACTTGCGTTGTCCCAAAAATAAATATTTTTAAAAAGAAATAATGTTTCAAAAAAAAGAAATAATGTTTAATACCAAAAAGAGAAGATAGGAGAATACAAACTATGTCTCAGATTTTTAAAATGGTAATCCTAGTATAAAATATTTTGCCTATTGTTTTCATATATTATAGAAATACCACAGAAACCATAGTATTTCAGCTGCTTTATAGTCCAGGGCTGGGAGAAAGACTCATAGGAACAATTATAATACAAAGTGGTTAGAATAAATATATTTGTAGGATTTTAGAACTGTACAGAAATATCAAACCACGCTATTTGTAGCTATATATAATTCCTAGGGTGTGACTTTCTGGATAGGGTGACACTGGATCAGTTTCATAGGATGAAGAAAGAATTAACCAGGTGAAAGGGAGTAGAGGAGATGGAAGTGGGAATAGGAAGAGTCTCCAGGAAAAGACAGCGTAGGCAACAAACACCACGGGGTCTGTAGAATCTAGAGGCAGTTCTGTGACTAGATGCCACAGTGTGTGGCAGGGAGTTGCAAAAGGAGAATTATAGGGTTGGATAAGAGGCTGGTCATATAACTAGGATGATCCATTTTCTTGATAAATTCTGAGTGCCCTAACCTAAAAATCTCTGAATCTGGAAAGCTGAGAAGAGCCCCTAAACTATATTGTTACTTTTTGTGGCCCTTCCTGGGTAGTCAATTATCTTCTTTTCTCTTGTTTACATTTCTGGTTTGAATCACTTGTTCAAGTTTCCAATTTTGACTCACTCTAATTGAGCTGTTTTAAAAATCAGTTCTAATATTTTGGTATTACAGAGTGGCTGCTTCATCTTTCAAGAAGTCATATAATACAAAGCAGCATTCTTTTTAAAAAAAAAAATTTTGGGGCGCCTGGGTGGCGCAGTCGGTTAAGCGTCCGACTTCAGCCAGGTCACGATCTCGCGGTCCGTGAGTTCGAGCCCCGCGTCGGGCTCTGGGCTGATGGCTCGGAGCCTGGAGCCTGTTTCCGATTCTGTGTCTCCCTCTCTCTCTGCCCCTCCCTCGTTCATGCTCTGTCTCTCTCTGTCCCAAAAATAAATAAAAAACGTTGAAAAAAAAAAAATTTAAAAAAAAAAAATTTTTTATATTTATTTATTTTTGAGAGACAGAGTGAGACAAAGTGAGAGTGGGGTAGGGGCAGAGAGAGAGGGAGACGCAGGATCAGAAGCAGGCTCCAGGCTCTGAGTTGTCAGCACAGAGCCTGATGCGGGACTCGAACCCACAGACTGTGAGATCATGACCTGAGCCGAAGTCGGAAGCTCAACCAACTGAGCAACCCAGGTGCCCCAAAGCAGCATTCTTTTAAGAACTTTTTTTTAATGTTTATTATTTTTGTGAGGGAGAGAGAGACAGTGAGAGAGTGTGCACGAGTGGGGAAGAGGCAGAGGAAGGGAGACAAAGAATCTGAAGCCAGGTTCTGAGCTGTCAGCAACAGAGCCTGATGGAGGGCTTAAACTCACAAATTGTGAGATCATGACCTGAGCTGAAGTCGGACACTTAACCAACTGAGCCACCCAGGGGTCCCTACAAAGCAGCATTTTGAGTCAAGGTCAGAAGATAAGTGTTGACTTGTTGGCCATGCTGGTTTCTAGTGTGTGCAAGTTACTTATTTTTAAACTGTTTCCTATGTTCTCAGTAAGGCCTCATTGTATCCCATTAGATGCCCCATTATCAATTGATGCTTCCTGCTTAGACACCTGAGTCCCAGCTCCGTGGAGTTTGGGAATAGGAGATATGTCACCTTTATGCTTCTTAGGCACTATTATCAGCCGAGCAAGCACTGGTCTCCCCTCAGAGATCTGAGTCCCAGTATTGTGGGACCCTTTCACTAAGTTTCTAAGTTCTGATAGCCCAGAATTTTTCCTTGTTCCCTCAGTAGGAGGGGAGTATGCAGAAAAGTCAGGCTTGCCTGCTATTCTTTGAAAAACTTGCTTACAAGGTTGGCCTTTGGCAGGCATTTAAAAACCTGTATTTCAGGTAAGTTTTCACCATTCCCAGAACTGATAAGACTGCCTCACTGTGCCTAAACTGTGCAAGCAATATGGTTTGTGGAGTCTGGAACTTGGGTATATGACAGTCTCTAATGAGGTTATCTGGTTGGCAACATTTCACACATGTGGTCAGAATGTCAGAAGTAAGCATATCCTGTGTGATTCTACAACTTCACAGGGAAAGGACCCTTGGAAGTTTTACCCTGTTCCCCTAGATATCCCACATGCTCCTTTTCCAAAGCTTTATTCATTTTGCTTTATATTCTTTTGCTGTAAGAAATCATAGCTGTGAGTACAACTATATGTTGAGTCCCATGAGTCTTCTCAGCAAATCACTAACCTACCAGTGCAGTGGTCTTGGGGACACAGAGTGGTACTTACTTCTTGCAGTCACTACTGCTTTCTTATAGCAGTATCCACTTTTTGTCACCATAGTTCTGCAACCCCTGTTTAACAACATCCCTATATTAAATTTTCTGTTTAAAATAACTGGTATAGTTTTCCTGACTAGTCCTTGACTGACATAGCCAGTGAGTAAGGGTAAACTATCTAGTTAATGCCCTTCCATAGTCTAATTTCATCAGCAACTAACATCTGTAATAGCACTAACCTCTTGTAATGCAGTTCCTGATTCAGTAAAGGAATGTGTTCTTTCAACCAAACATTTTCATGAAGATAATCCCTGTATAAAATTATTTAGCATACTGGGAATATTATTTTGCTGATCAAAAAGGTATAAATAATGAGATTAATTTTAAAATTTTTGCTTTATTTCAGGAAAAAATATGTGATGTTTAGGTAAAGGTTTTGTTCTGTGGTTAAAATTCACCCAATATTCATTTGATTGGAGAGTTGATTATAAATAGTATTGGCACAAAGTCATAACCATCTCTATTTACCTGAAGCCTTTCTGGTTTTATTCAGTCTATATTCAGGGTTCTGAAATGAGCAAAAGGTCAAACAAAGTGAGATTCTAAGTGGAAGTCAATCAGGAGGATTTCATTTGGCAAGATCACATGAAAACAGAAATTAAATATGTGTGTATACATACATATATAGTTTTATTATGGAAGATTTCAAACATCCATGAAATTTGGGTATATTATTATACACTCCCCATTTACTCATCATCCAGATCAATAATTAACAAATGATCAATTTTGTTTTATCCATTCTATTCCTTCACCCTCTCCCCAATTGATTATTATTTTTTTAAGTTTATTTATTTTTGAGAGAGACAGAGACAGTGTGGGTGGGAGGGGGGCAGAGAGAGAGGGGAGAGAGAATCCTAAGCAGGCTCCACACCACCAGCACAGAGCCCAATGCAGGGCTCGAATCCATGAAACTGGGAGATTATGACCTGAGCCAAAACCAAGAGTTGGACGCTTAACTGACTGAGCCACCTAGGCTCCCCCGTGATGTTGGATTATTTTAAAACATATTACAGACATCATATTTCACTTGTAAAATCCTCAATATAAATCTTTACTGAAGTAGAGATTCCACTTTAATTTCTCATGCTTTTATATGTCTTTTTACATTTAGTTTGTTCAAAACAAAATCCAAACAATGCCTCTTAAAATCTTTTAAATCTAATCAGTATGGATGGTAGCTACACTTATGGTGAAATATATCATAATGTATAAACTTATCCAACTTATTTAATATAACACTGTGTGTCAACCAGACTCAAAGGAAAAAAAAATCTACCTTAGTCCCCTGCCCCCTTCTCCCTTATTTGACATTTATTGAAGAAATTGGGGCATTTGTCCTATAAAATTTCCCATCTTATTTGGCAGATTGTATCTCCATGGTGTCATTTAACATGTTCTTCTATCCCCTGTATAAACTGGCTTATTTGAAAGCTTCACCAGATTCAGATTCAATTATTTTGGCAAAAATATTTAATATATGATATTGTGTCAAATATATTTTTGACAGCATAGTTGGTTTGGACTCTAAGATATTGCTTCCAACAGGTGTCTGCTGAGTTTTAATTTATTGCCAATCTTTTTATGTTGGTAGACCATTTAACCCCCAATTTACAGAAGCACTGTCATCTACTGAAACTGAACGGAGTTTATTATCACCTTTAAGCTTATGACATTATTTCCTTTACTGAGAAGATGTCATCTATTACAAAGATTCTTTTATTTGCCTTAAAAGTTTTTTTTTAATTGGGGGGTCACCTGGGTGGCTCAGTTGGTTAACTGTCTGACTTCGGCTCAGGTCATGATCCCACATTTCATGGGTTTGAGCCCCACTTCGGGCTCTGTACTGACAGCTCAGAACCTGGAACATGCTTCAGATTCTGTCTCCCATTCTCTCTGCCCTCCCCCACTCATGCTTTTTCTCTGTTTCCCTTTAAAAAATAAACATTAAAAAATTTTTTTTTAAGTTTTTTAAATTGGGAAACTATTCAATTGAGTGACCCAATTCAGTAGGTATTTTCATATGTCTGAGAAGAGTTGAATGAAAAAATGTTTGGTGAATTTAATAAAAGAAAGCCTTGGGGCATCTGGGTGGCTCAGTCAGTTGAGCATCCAACTCTTGATTTAGGCTCAGGTCATGATCCCAGGGTTGTGGGATCCAGTCCCACATTAGGCTCTGTGCTGAGAATAGAGCCTGCTTAAGATTCTCTCTCTCTCCCTCTGCCCCTCTCCCCAACTTTCACTCTGTCTAAAATATATATATTTTTAAAAAGTGTTGGGGCACCTGGGTGGCTCAGACAGTTAAGCGTCCAACTTTGGCTTTGGCTCCAATCATGATCTCACAGTTAGTGAGTTCAAGCCCTACACTGGGCTCTGCGCTGATGGTGCGGAGCCTGCATGGGATTCTCTATCTCTCTACTTCTCTCTCTGCCCCTCCCCCACTTGTGCATGCATGTGTGCTCTCTCAAAATAAACAAACAAAGCCTTATATTAAGTACTTAAGCACATCATGTACTGACAAGTATGTTTAACAGGTCTTCCAGTTAACAATATCAATAGTTTGAAATAGAATTTAAGTAGGAGGTGGCAGTGTAATGCTTATATCTCCTAGACAACTGGTAACAACTGGTTTTTGAGCAAAGGAGTAATATGATAAAAATTTGTTTTAAGGAAGACATTACTGGAAATGTTGAGGTCAAGAATAGCAGGGATTATGCATTTGAAAGTAATTTAATACAGAATCGTTTGGATGCAGCTATACACCACCTCAACAAGTATGTTATGTGTTGTATTGAAAAGTGTTTGATAAACTTTGTAGCTAGCCATTTAAACTCGTTCCACAAAGCATCTAGTAAGGGATGACTGCAATGAACAAAGCAAGAGTAGAAAAATAATAAAAAATGACAAATTCCCTATATCATTATTTATATCACCCCCAAAATAATCATATATACACACAGCAGCTGAATATTTCTGTTAATGTAGATCAGATCAAGTCACTATTCCACCCTCAAGCTTGCATGACTTCCCTGCACACTTAGAATAAAATCCAAAGTTGATACCATGGCCTCCCAGGCACTATGATAAAGCCCTCACTATCTCTAACCTCATTTCTTACCACGCTCCTCCTCACTCACTGTGATCCAAAGCCCTTGCTCTTCATAAAACAAGGCAACATTATTTCTGTTTGGGGCCTTTGCACTTGCTATTCCACCTGAAGTTACTTTCCTCCCAAATACTCACATAATTCATTTCCTCACTTTAGGCCTTTGTTCAGTATCACCTCCTGAGAGGCCCACCTGACCACCCTACATAGATTAGCACCACACCTTACCCCTGTCCACCTCATTACCCTGATTTTTTTTTTCTATAACACGTGCCCAATATTTGTTCATTATATTTAATCAACTATCTCATTTGCTCCTCAAAACCATATTCAGTAGGTAGTACTGCTATCCGGTTTACAGGACATTGACATACAAAGATTAAATAAGGACCTGGGAACAGAGAAGAAAAGAATGTCAGGACTTGATGACTGATTCCTGACATGGGTAAATTAAAGCAAAGTTGTCTGGTTTGTCTGCACTATGGGAAACCCACACTATACATGAACACCAATAAAAATGTTGGCCAGACAAGAGGAAGGCAAATAGAACGGAGTCTCTTCCCTAGGCACATGACCTTATATTGCCCTCGCAACAATTTCATGGGGTAAGCACGGCAGGTACTGTATTAGACAATCATTAAACAGCAAGACTGACGGCCAGACTTCGCAGCCAGGAACGATGGCAGTCCGGCTCAGCACTCACCGGTTTGGACAGTTACGTAACGAACACCCAGAACCTCGAGCTTTCTCCCGCCCTTGGACTGGGCTCACGTGCCGAGCCTCACGACCTCAAGCAGCGCCTAAGAGAACGTGGCCGTTGGCGAATCCGGAGAAGAGTTCCAGCGCGGGAGGTGGGGTGAAAGGTCATGATGAGTCTTACGTAAAAGGCGCCTTAGCGCGCGGCGGGAACTGGAGCTCCGCCAGGAAAGAGGGGTGTGTCCAGGCGGCCCTGAGCTCCCTTTGATTGGCTGGAAGGATGACGAGGCATTTACAGTCGGCCTTACGGCAGCGGGAGCTTGCGTCAGTTATGCGCTTTCGGGGTGGGAAGAGAGGGCGTGTCTGGCAGCTCAAGGGGCCCGCTGATTGGTTGGAAGGCGCCGGAGCCGGGCGGCTCCGCGGGCCACAGAAGGGCGGCACCGAGGACCAGGTCCCGGAGGTGAGGACCGGCTTCAGTGAGACTATCATGGCAGCTCGGGCCGGTCAGGGGGCCCTGAGAAAGGTGGTTTCGGGATGCCGTCCAAAGTCGACAGCAGCGGCCGGAACCCCGGCTCCGGCGCAGAGGCCTACCCGGAACGTCAGGTAATAAACAACGGGGGTGCTGCAGTGAGGGTAGCCTTCGGCCCCGGCTTGCTGAGTTGGGGGACCGAGGAGACTTGGGGCGAGGGGTAGCCTGACCGGATGCATTTCCGCGTCTCCAGAGGGAGAGGGTCTCCTGCGTTTGAGGAGTTCAGGTTTTGCGCCCATCACCCCGGCCAGAGGTTCGTGGGCCTGTTCCAGACACCCGTCTGAGTTGGTGACTCGCTTCCCTCGCGAGAGGTAGTGAATCATCGGCGGAGCGACTTTAGCAGCAGCTGATAGAGCAATTCGGAAAAAGGGTAACTTGGAGCTCTTCCGGTCTCCTCCCCTACGGCCTGCTGCTGTTGCTGCTCTTTTAACTTTGCGGCAGAGTTGCTGGGTGCCCGGGCTGTGGGAGTTTGTGGCCCGGCGGTGAGCCTCCTTCTTTTCCTCTAGCGTGCCAAGTGGCCAGACATACTTTCCCAGTTTTTGGTAGGAGACGTTTGCTTCCACCCTTTGGTGCTTGCAAAACTAAATGTAGCCATAGTAGGGGACCTGGATTTTTTTTCCCCGCTAGACTGTAACTTAGAGGTCCTGTAACCTTGAACCAGCTTTGGATTTTCCTGGTTGGCTCCTTTTTGGTGGGTGGAGGTGGAGACATGAATGATTCCATACTTCCACCCCTTAGTTTCCTTTTCTTGATGACTTTGTAATAAATTAATGCTCGAAAACTAAAGTTAGTATTTAAAATGTATTCAGTTGTAAACAGTACAGGATGAAGGGAGAAAGCACAAATGTTGAACTCCAAGAATTTAGATTTAAAGAATTTTTCAAGTATCAAACCCCCAGCCAACTCTAAATCTTTTTAACCAAATATTGGTTGAAACTGAAGTCTTGTTAAAGGAAATAACTTGAAAAAGTAGTTCTAATCAGTTTTAAGAAAAAAAATTGTTTTAGTGATTACATTAAGGTTTAAATTCCAAGACAAGTATTTACTGTTTATAATAATGAAGAGGGAAGGAGTTTATGAGCTCATTTTAGGCGCAAGCACTAACATAGGTTGTGGCGTTTATTATAGTAGGGTGAGATGTAGTATCGGAAGTTTAGTAACAAAAAACTGTCCTTCCTCTGATTCAGTTTTAATATCATGGTTTAACGATATATATGACTGTATGACTCTTCATTACAGTTGAAGACGTTATTCTTTTTTTTTTTTTTTTTTTAAGACGTCATTCTTGATAGTGTGTGAAAATAGATGTGCGGTCCAGGGCTTGTAACCATAGTATGCAGACTCATCAGGAAAACTATTAGCTTGCTTTAAACACAGGTATTTCCTTTACAGTTGTAATCAGATTGTATAAGGGTTTTTATATGTATATGTGTATGTGTGTGTGTGTTTTCTTTTGGGGGAGGTAGAGTGGGAGGTTGGGGCCATGGTATTACATAAACTTGATACAAAATTCAAAACCATATACAGTGAAAAGCTTCATAGGCAACCAGTTCATCTCTCAGGAGCAACGGTTTTATCTTTTTAAATAAAGGTTTATCACAGAAATGCTGCCTTTTCTGATACTGATTTATCAGAAAATTATTAATAAGTGTTTTCAATATCTGTCACATAATTGGCTTCTGATAATAGGTAACAAAAGTGGGGAAAATAGGTAAAACTGTTATAACAAAGACAGCTAAAGAATGTCCTAGAAAGGGAACAGGTGATCAGGTATTTTGTACACCAGATTTGGGTTGTAATCAATATGGCTAACAGAGATCCTAAATTATTTTATGTGGCTTCTTTTTTAAATATTTTTAAATATTTATTTATTTTTGAGAGAGAGAGGGAGGGAGACACACACACACACACACACACACACACACACACACACTGTGAGTAGGGGAGGGGCAGAGAGATTGAGACAGAATCCGAACTCCAAGCTGTCTTCACAGAGCCTGACATGGGGCTCGAACTCACAAACCCTAAGATCATGACCTGAGCTGAAGTCAGTCAGTTGAGCGTCTGACTTCGGCTCAGGTCATGATCTCGTGGGTTGTGGGTTCGGGCCCTGTGTCAGGCTCTGTGCTGACGGCTCAGAGCCTGGAGCCTGCTTCGGATTCTGTGTCTCACTTTCTCTCTCCCCTCCCCCTGCTCGTGCTCTGTCTCTCAAAAATGAATAAACCTTAAAAAAAATTTTTTTTAAAGGAGAAGCTAAATTAATTGCCGAATTATGCTATTTCCACTGATCTGCTTCATTTAGCAGAGTAACTGTCATTCACTTACGTTGGTATAATCCCACTTTCTTAAAAAAATTTTTAATGTTTTATTTTTTATTTTTGAGAGAGGGGGAGCATGAATGGGGGAGGGACAGAGAGAGAGGGAGATGTAGATTCCCACGCAGGCTCCAGGCTCTGAGCTGTCAGCACAGAGCCTGCCGCGAAGCTCGAATTCACAAACCTCGAGTTCCTGACCTGAGCCGAAGTCAGAAGCTTAACTGACTGAGTCACCCAAGTGCCCCGGTATTATCCTACTTCTAAGAAAACTCTGTAGTTTTACTCTAAAAAAAAAAAAATCACAATAGGCTCTTTTTAAAAATTATTTTGAGAGTGAGAGGAAGAGAGAGAAAATCTCAAGCAGGCTCCATGCTGTCAGCACAGAGCCCAATGTGAAGCTCTATCCCAACTGTGAGATCATGACCTGAGCCATCCAAGCGCCCCACAATAGGCTTATTTTAATATTATCTCTGCCTTTAAAATAAGATTCACATAACTAATCATATTTTTAAAGATTTTTGGAAACACTTAACACCATTATTCTCTCTAGATGAATCTATCTAAATTGGTAACATTTTTCTCTAGGAGATGAATTTATCTAAAATATCTTTTGATTAAAAATAATAGAGATATCTTTAAAATATGCTCTTACCATCATTAAAAAATCAAATACTACTTGTGATGTCCTAAAAACCTAGAATTTAGAAAGCTGTCTTGTTTTGCAATATTTTTATCCCCTTGTTTGTATTTTGAATTGTTACTTACAGTTGGGTGAAAAATCCTTTTAAAGTCTTAAAAAGAGGCCAGTAAGTTCACCTATATAGTTCATATGTCTGATTTCTTTACCATTACATTTTGACAAATAGTTATCAGTGTTTAGCTTAACCATTTTCATTAACCTTTATTTCATTGTCTGGAATAAGACCACCTAATTTTTATAAAGAGTATTAATTGTTCAAAAGTTCTTTCTTGGGGCACCTGGGTGGCTTAGTTAGTTAAGCAACCAACTTCGGCTCAGGTCATGATCTCACGGTTTCTAAGTTGGAGCCCCACATTGGACTCTGCTGTCAGCACAGAGCCTGCTTCAGATCCTCTGTTCCCTCTCTCTGCCCCTCCTCTGCTCGTGTGTGCGGGTGTGTGTGTGTGTCTGCTGACAACGCAGGCACACGCTTTCTCTTTCAAAAATAAATGTATATTTTTTAAAAAAGGAATTATCAAAAGTTCTTTCCAGTATTATGGAGCCTAAATTTGTCTCCCTCCGATTGGGCTTCTTGTTTATGTTTTGGAACCATACCTCAGGTATCATCCTTCTGGCTGAATATTCCCAATTTCTTCAACTATTCCTTGTTTAACTTGATTGTTTCTTCCTCCCCAGCCAAATTGTAGGGTGTCTATGTCCAAAGAAATTTTATTTATGTGTAAATTCTATTTATAAAACAAATTTTATGTATGATGACATAAGATTTCACCAGGCCCTCCATTCCCCTTTTAAAAAATAATTTGAAGATTTGATCTAATGAAATAGTACTCTTTTACTTGGAATTCTCCAAAAGCTTCTCATTGAGGATAAAATCCAAATTGCTTTATCCTGGTTAATAATTCCCAGCATGATCTAGCTCCAACCAGTTTAATATTATTTCATAGTACTCTCCTGGCTTGCTTTACTGATACTACACTGTTAGTCTTTTTCAGTCTGTGGATACTGCCAGGCTCTTTCCCTACTACCTGGAATGCCCCCTGCCTACCTCCCCTCCTTCCATATACTACACTCACATACACTGTGTGTGTATGCATACACATACACATTTATTATGCACATACATACCTATTTCTCTCTTTATATGGCTAACTCCTGTTATATCTCAGCTGAAGTATAACGTTAGAGGACTTCTGAGACTGCCCTATCAAAAGGAGCTCCTAATTATGTGTCCCCACCCCCTTTCTTTCTTAGCACTTCTTTTGAATGCTCAACTACAAAGTAATTCTCATACAGTTAATTTTTATTTTTACCATTATATCCCTAGTGCCTAGCACAGAACACGATCTCAATGAGTATGTGAACTAATACATAAATAATAGTATAAAATAGTTATACAATAATCTTATTAGGGAAAGGCAGAAATATTCAGGTGAAAACAAGTGTATCAGGCACCTATATTTAGAAGCACCCAAACAACTAATATTCTAATTTCTTTGATATGTGTTTTTACATATACGCATTGAAAGGGAGACTGGAAGGTAAAGGAGTATAGAGCAACAGTTCTGAAAGGGCCACTAGATTTCCAATCTCAAGTCTCAGAGTAGGTCAAGAATTAAGGAACCTGGGGCACCTGGCTGGATCAATCGGTTAAGTGTCCAACTTTGGCTCTGGTCATGATATCAAGATTCTTGAGTTTGAGCCCATGTCAGGTTCTTTGCTTACGCTGGGGAGCCTGCTTGGGATTCTCTCTCTCTCCTCCCTCTTTCTGCACCTCCCCCACTTTTGTGTGCATGTTCTCTCTCTCAAAATTAAAAAAAAAAAAAAAAGGAATTAAAGAACCTCTGTGGATCCAGCTGAGAAAACAACCTGGATAGATGAGTCGAATAGATGATGAGGGGCACCTGGCTGGCTCAGTCAGTAGACCATGGGACTCATGGCCTCGGGGTCATGAGTTCAAGCCCCACATTGGGGGAAGAGTTTACATTAACAAAGAGAAAATAGTTGATGAATATTCTAGCAAGTGTATGGGAAGAATATGTAATACGTGATGGTAGACTGAAAGCCAACTTTCTGGGAGAGATCCCTTTTGTGCCAGGAACTTCTAACCCAAACTGTAAGCTGTTATGTTTAGTTTTCTTCATGGTACTTAATAAATTTTTTTTCTGTGTGCTTGTGCATGCATGTGCACACAATTCTGTGTGTGTGTGTGTGTGTGTGTGTGTGTGTGTGTGTGTGTGTAATATTCTAAAGTTGCAAAGCCTTCCAAAGTGTGATAGTTACTGGGAGGCCAGACTGGCGCAGTTGGTGGAGCAGCAACTCCTGATCTCATGGTCATGAGTTTGACACCCACGTTGGGTGTAGAGCTTACTTTAAAAAAATAAAGTGTGATAGTATTTTACAGTCTGTAATTTGTGTTTCCTCTTAATTTTCAATGCCATTCTAAATCAGGTAATTTTTGTCTTTTAGATATTTTGCTTCCTGTGGTACACTGATGAGCAGAACTCTTCCACTATATACCTCCTTAGTTTTGCCTAAGGAGATATATGCAAGAACTTTCTTCAGAATTGCTGCGCCATTAATAAACAAAAGAAAAGAATATTCAGAGAGGAGAATTATAGGGTTTGTATATAATAACTTTCTTGTATCATGACTTTTTTTTCTGGATTTTCTTCTTACAGAGTAAGCTCTGGTTTTTCTGGATTGGCCTTTCCATAGCTTTTGCTGTTTTATAAATATTTGTTGAATTAACATAATTATGTAGTGACTTTATAGGATAGATTTAAATCTTGACATATAAAGGAAATAACTGAACTGTTTATGACCTGTATTTTTGTACACTGTTCATTTCTGTAGTGGCAACATTAGTGATTTGTTGGGCCCAATATGTTTATATAGCTCCCTAACATATACACATGCATAGGTAAGTAACATGCAGATGTGCTAAGAGGCTCCTACCACCTAGAGCATAGGTTGGCAAACTTTTTCTGTAAAGGGCCAGAGAGTAAATATGTTAGGTTTTGTGGACCATACTATCTCTGTAGCAGCTACTCAACTCTGTCATTGGAATTATAGCCCAAAAGACCTACTACTATAGCCTGTAGTTAATAAGTGGGTGTGGCTATGTGCTAATAAAACTTTATTTACAAAACGAGGCAATAGGCCAGGTTTGACCCCTGATCTAGGCATATACACAGGAGAGAATAGAGAGACTGCAGTTCTGCTAAACCAGAAATACAGCATCTGTTCATAGGGGAATTTCTACAAGGGGGTCTTAATTCTTAACAGGCCATTAAGTATTACATGAATTCTTGTAAAAGTGCATTTCATGAATTTTTCCACTTGCTCTTTCCCTTCTGTAGTAGTTTTCTGTAGTAAAGGACTTTCAGCAGACTCCACTTTTGTCACTAAAGTCATCTTTATTACTGGCTAAGTCACTGTATTGGTTAAGGTAAAGCTAGCAGCTATATAGGTAAAACCCAGAAGTTTATTTCTTCCTTATGTAAAGTTCAAGTGAGTACTCCCCATCCATGCACAGCAATTTATGAACCGGGCTCCATCTAACTTGTACCTTTGTAATTCCTTAGTCTTCAGAGTCTCTTAAAAAGGTATACCTGATTCTAAACCATATTGATTTGGAAGGGATTATTGGGAAGAACTAGTTACATAATCCCATCTAAATGCAAGTGGGGTACTGGGAATAATAGCTTCCTTTTTTTTTTTTAAATCTGTTTATTGTTTAATTTATATCCAAGTTAGTTAGCATATAGTACAACAACGATTTCAGGAGTAGATTCCTTAATGCCCCTTATCCATTTAGCAATCCCCCCTCCCACAACCCCTCCAGCAACCCTCTGTTTGTTCTCCATATTTAAGAGTCTCTTATGTTTTGTCCCCCCTCCCTGTTTGTATATTCTTTTTGCTTCCCTTCCCTATATTCATCTGTTTTGTATCTTAAATTCCTCATATGAGTGAAGTCATACGATATTTGTCTTTCTCTGACTAATTTCGCTTAGCATAATACTCTCCAGTTCCGTCCACATAGTTGCAAATGGCAAGATTCCATTCTTTTAGATTGCCAAGTAATACTCCATTGTATATATATATATATATATATACCACATCTTCTTTATCCATTTATCTGTCGATGGACGTTTGGGCTCTTTCCATACATTGGCTATTATTGATAGTGCTGCTATAAACATGGGGGTGCATGTGTCTCTTTGAAACAGCACACTTGTATCCCGTGGATAAATACCTAGTATTGCAATTGCTGGGTCATAGGGTAGTTCTATTTTTAATTTTTTGAGGAGTCTCCATACTCTTTTCCAGAGTGGCTGCACCAGTTTGCATTCTCACCAGCAGTACAGAGGAACTCCTCTCTCCGCATCCTCGCCAACATCTGTTGTTGCCTGAGTTGTTAATGTTAGCCATTCTGACAAGTGTGAGGTGGTATCTCATTGTGGTTTTGATTTGTATTTCCCTGATGATAAGTGATGTTGAGCATTTTTTCATGTGTTGGTTGGCCATCTTGATGCCTTCTTTGGAGACGTGTCTATGCATGTCTTTTGCCCATTTCTTCACTGGATTATTTGTTTTTTGGGTGTTGAGTTTTATAAGTTCTTTATAGATTTTGGATACTAACTCTTTATCTGATGTGTCATTTGCAGATCTCCCATTCTGTTGGTTGCCTTTTAGTTTTACTGATTGTTTCCTTTGCTGTGCAGAAGAAGCTTTTTTATTTTGATGAGGTCCCAGTAGTTCATTCTTGCTTTTGTTTCCCTTGCCTCCAGAGATGTGTTGAGTAAGAACTTGTTGTGGCTGAGGTCAAAGAGGTTTTTTGCCTGCTTTCTCCTCGAGGATTTTGATGGCTTCCTGTCTTACGTTTAGGTCTTTCATCCATTTTTCTATTTTTGTGGATGGTGTAAGAAAGTGGTCCAGGTTCATTCTTCTCTATATTGCTGTCCAGTTTTCCCAGCACCACTTGCTGAAGAGACTGTCTTTATTCCATTGGATATTCTTTCCTGCTTTGTGAAAGATTAGTTGGCCATACGTTTGTGGGTCCATTTCTGGGTTCTCTATTCTGTTCCATTGATCTGAGTGTCTGTTTTTGTGCCAGGAAATAGTAGCCTCCTGATGGGCATCTTCTTCCCAGCAAGTATACCATGTGAAGTGAGCCTAAATAATTGGATAGGTAGACATCTTTGCCAGAGCTGGTATCAGTTAAAAGAAGAAATGGCAATAAAAAGATTAATAGTGAATTGGTCTACTTTTTAAAAAAAATATTTATTTATTTTGAGAGAGAGCCCATGCGTGAGCAGTGGAGGGGCAGAGAGAGGGAGAGAATCCCAAGCAGGCTCCAAGCTGCCAGCACAGAGCCCAATACAGGGCTCAAACCCACAGACTGTGAGATCAGGACCTGAGCTGAAATCCAGAGTCAGATGCTAAACCAACTCAGCCACCCAGGCACCCCTGGCCTGCTTTACTTTTGAATCACTGTTAATATCTCCTTTTACTGTGTACCTGGCATTTGACAGCTGTTACTGGGTACTTTACTGTTTCATTTAATTCTCACAATAGCCATGTATATTAGGTGTTGTTATTCTTATTATAGAGATGAGGAAACTGAAGCTCAGAGAGATAATGTACATGAAGTATGATTCCAAAGATTATTTTTTTCAAAGATTATTTTTTCCAATGTATTTACTTATTATTGCTTGCTTCCTTATTCTTTCTCAGGCTAAAATTCTTTTTATTGCAAATTGGCCTTATCCAGTGATCTCTATCTTATCTTTTCCCCCTGTATTTGACATAAACACATATTAGCTACGTTTATTAAGTGCTTATTAAGCATTGTGCAGTATGGCAAAACGATTTCACTTAACCCTCAGAAGAACCCCATAGAGGTACTTTTTAGTTATGGATGAAGAACATAAAATTGAGAGGTTAAACAGCCTACCCAGGGTCATGTGGCTTACTATGTTTTAGGGTTGATACTTGAGCACAGTCCTTCCTGAGTATAAAGTCCATCTCCTTGACCACTATGCTGTATATACTGCTTTCTGAGTTGTTGTAGACTATTTTTATAACAATTAAGTTCCAGGCTACAAGGTTTCATACTTCTTCATGGGACTTACTTTGGCCTTTATTTCAAAGTAACTAAAACCAAGGGGGTAGGGTGATTTTCCCTCCCCTCTGGTGTGGGCCTCATTTCATGCTCATAAAGATTAATTTAAACATTCATAAAGACTCATTCTGTCTTATTCTGAAACTTCCCTTTTGTAATTTAAATTGGGATTGTTTAAATTACTGTATAATTTTTCTTCTTTCACTTTTCACATATTATTGGCCATGGGAGGATGTGTCCTCCCTGCAACTGGAGGTGCTCACAGTTTCTTCAGCCACTCCAGACTTGGGCCCGGAGTCCTGGGGGTGGCTGGACACCTTGGGCATGTTCCCATCATCTGGGAGGGGCACTGGGTAGTTGTAGGGTGTGGCCTGGTTGATTATGACCATGTACTTGTTGAAGGGATTGGAGGGGGGCAGAATTATAGTCCCAGCCATCATGGTCTTGGTGGTGGTGTAAATTCCTATTACCGTTTTGAGGTGAATTATGTTTTAACAGTGTTCAGTTTTTATAAGAATAATACGTATCTGGCTCTCATCATCCGCTCGTCTTTTGTATCCATAGACTGTTGTTGTTTCTGTTTGTTTTACGTTTAGGCCCTTAAGTTTTTTTGTTGAATTTATTTGTAGGTATTTTGCAATTCTGTGCTGTTTTATAACTGGTTCTTGTTAGTGTAGGAAAAGTACTTATTTTTAAAGGTTCTTTAACAGGTTACCTTACTGAATTCTGAATTGCTTATCTTCTGAATTGATAGTCATATCACCTGCCAACTGATACTCTTGTCTTATTCTTCTCCATACATATGCCTCATATTTCATACTCTGATTTTACTTCAGCTAATACTTTCAGAACAATGTTACATAACAATGATAACTAGCATCTTTGTTTTATTTCTAACTCTAATGAGAATGCTTTTGGTATTTTACCATTTATGGAGGGAATCACAATTTTTCTTTTGGTTAATATGGTTATAATAATAGAATTCTTGGTGTTAAGCCATCCGTGCATCTTTAAAAGAGTTGCATTTGATAATGTTTTTTTCAAAATGTATTTCTGGATTTTATTTGCTGATAATTATAATTTTTGCCTTAGTAGTCACAGGTGACATTGGTCTATAGATTTTATTTTTTATGTTCTTGGTCAGGTTTGGGTTGATGGAGTGTTATGCTGGCTCATGAAAAGAATGAGATGTTTCCTTTATGTTCTAGAATAGTTTCCTTTTTTAATTACAAAAATACTACATACTTGTATAAAAATCTAACAATATATAAGAATATGTACTAAGAGAGTCGATCTTTATTCCTACTTCTTTTTCTTGAGTTAAAAACTATTGTTTAATCTGTGTCCTTCCAGATTTTCATTGCACATAGTCTGTTACCCTAACAATTAGTTTCAGGAAGAAGTAAACATCAGGTGTTTAAAAGTGAGAAATATAGAATTTACTTATAATTTTTCTTTTTTAATTTTTTTTAACGTTTATTTTTGAGACAGAGAGAGACAGAGCATGAACGGGGGAGGGTCAGAGAGAGAGGGAGACACAGAATCCGAAACAGGCTCCAGGCTCTGAGCTGTCAGCACAGAGCCCAACATGGGTCTCAAACCCACAAACTGCAAGATCATGACCTGAGCCAAAGTCAGATGCTTAACTGACTGAGCCACCCAGGTGCCCCTATGTATAATTTTTCTTAAATGGATAATAGAATCATGCATATCCTGTCTACTTTGTAGTGTGCTTTTTTTCATGTAACAATATGTTGTAAATTTCTTTGCTCTAAAGTGTATATTTGACCTTAAAAAAACAGGGGTGCCTGGGTGGCTCAGTCAGTTAAGTGTCTCACGTTGGCTCAGGTCATGATCTCAAGGTTTGTGGGTTCGAACGGCGCGTTGGACTCTGCGCTGGCAGCTCAGAGCCTGGAGCCTGCTTCAGGTTCTGTGTCTTCCTCTCTGTGTGTCCCTCCTCCTGCTGATGGTGTCTTTCTCTCAAAATAATAAATAAACATTAAAAAAAAATTTTTTTTAATAAAAATAAATAAATAAACTTAAAAAAAGGAGGGGTTGTCTGGCTGGCTTGGTCAGAAGAGCATGCAATGCTTGATTTCAGGATTGTGAGTTCAAGCCCCACATTGGGTATAGCGATTACTAAAATAAATTAATAAGTAAACTTTAAAGTATGTATTTGATTATAATTTTTTTATTTTTTAATTATTTTAATTATTATTTTTTAACGTTATTTATTTTTGAGACAGAGAGAGACAGAGTATGAACGGGGGAGGGTCAGAGAGAGGGAGACACAGAATCCGAAGCAGGCTCCAGGCTCCGAGCTGTCAGCACAGAGCCTGACGTGGGGCTCAAACTCACGGACCGTGAGATCATGACCTGAGCCGAAGTCAGATGCTTAACTGACTG
The DNA here is from genome assembly GCF_018350215.1 of Panthera leo. Lineage (NCBI taxonomy): Eukaryota > Metazoa > Chordata > Mammalia > Carnivora > Felidae > Panthera > Panthera leo. The sequence continues at coordinate 182,661,775 of NC_056686.1, forward strand.
AGCCACCCAGGTGCCCCTTTTAATTATTTCTTAAAGTTTGTTTATTTATTTTGAAAGGCAGCAAGTTGGGAAGGCGTTGAGAAAGAAAGAGAGAGAATCCCAAGCCAGCTTCACGGAGTCAGTGCAGAGCCCAGTGTGGGGCTCAGCCTTATGAACTGCGAGATCATGACCTGAGCCTGAGAGTCAGAGGCTTAACCGAGTGAGGCACCCAGGTGCCCCTCATATTCAATTTAAAATATATGTATGCCATATAACTAGGTGCAGTTAACACCTTTCTCTCTTTCTCTTTTTTTTTTTTTTTAAGATATTCTATGCAGGAAATGTATGATGTGGTATCAGGAATGGAAGATTACAAGCATTTTGTTCCTTGGTGCAAAAAATCAGATGTAATATCGAAGAGAACTGGGTATTGCAAAACACGATTAGAAATTGGGTTTCCACCTGTGTTGGAGCGCTATACATCAGTAGTAACCTTGGTGAAACCACATTTGGTAAAGGTAATAGTTTTAGTTTTTGTTGTTTTTTTTAATTTTTTTTTTTTTTTTTTTTTTTTTTTTCAACGTTTATTTATTTTTGGGACAGAGAGAGACAGAGCATGAACGGGGGAGGGACAGAGAGAGAGGGAGACACAGAATCGGAAACAGGCTCCAGGCTCTGAGCCATCAGCCCAGAGCCTGACGCGGGGCTCGAACTCACGGACCGCGAGATCGTGACCTGGCTGAAGTCGGACGCTTAACCGACTGCGCCACCCAGGCGCCCAGTTTTTGTTGTTTTTAAATCTTTCCCAAATGTTGATTATATCAAGTGAGTTAAAGTATAATAGCTTGAAAGAATGTCCCTAAACTAATCAGAGAAGGAAGGAACAAACAAATGATTTCTTATGTCTTCTAACTGTGCTGTTTTATCCAGTATTGGTGTTATTCTTGCCAAATAGAAATTTGACTAGAATATGGAAATAAGAAGCTTTTTCTTTTTTTTCTTCAGTTGAGGACTATTGCCCCTTAGAAAAGATTGGACCGCACAAGTGAGAACTGTTTTAATTTTTGTGCTAGTTTGTTTTTTTGATTTTTTGGTTTTTTTAAGTTAAGGAAAGGACAGTGGTGAGAGAATGAAGGTAGAAAAGATATAAATGAGAACATGAACACTGTCAAGGTCATACTGCCATGTGGCGGTACTGAAATGCCAAGTGCTATTACATGCATTCTGTTGATTATTTTACCTTGTCAAAGGAGAATGCACATATAGAAAAGGTACTGAGGCTTAAATACACAAAACGGCAGAATTCCATAGAGTTCTTTTGAATTCCTAGAGTTTCGTGGCCAAATACTTAAAGTGTAGTTGTGTTTTATGCCCACAAAATATCATTTCTTGGTAATTGGCCAGAGCTAAATGCCTTCGTCAGCTCCTTGTTAGGCATTGAAGGAGGTGCAGCTCTCATATCAGAGAGTCTGCTGTCCAGTGAGGCTGACTTTGGAGTCCACCCTCATCTTACTCTCACAACTTGAACTCATATAAAAGGCTGTGCCACTCGGGGGCTTTGCCATTATGAATATTTCCATCTTTTTCCTCATAGTTTTGGAGATTTTTACTACTATACTGCACTGCCTCTCACACTAACATTTATTGAGCTCTTTGTAGTGCTTTAAAGCATTTCAATTACTTGTTTAATCTTCAAAACAGCCCTTTGAGATTCAAATGTTACTGTTCTCCATCATATAGTTGAGCAGATTAAGGTTTAGAAGAATTAATACCCAAGGTTACAGAGCCAAGACTCCAGCTCAGTCTTTCTGACACCAGTGAATATCTATATAATCTGAAAATGTTTTTCTGTTTCCTGACCTCAGTCTCTCTTTTTCTAAATGTTTGTTTATTTGAGAGAGAGAGAGAGAGAGAGCACAATCAGAGGACTGACAGAGGGAGAGTGGGAGTGAGAGAATCCCAAGCAGGCTCCATGCTGTCAGGACAGAGTCCCATGTGGGGCTTGATCTCACGAACCGTGCATGACCTGAACTAAAATCAAGAGCTGGATACCCAACCGAATAAGCCACCTAGGTGCCCCTGACGTTAATCTCTTACAACTTAAATCTTCATATTCTATATCTAACTAAAAGAATTCTTGAGAAAAAAAATAATAACCCTCAATTTTCTCCCCCTAGCTTTTTCTTTCCTTCACTGGCTTTTTATTTTAATTGAAGTATAGTTGACACACCTTCCCTTGCTTCTTAATACATACAAGATTAAGTCATCTGCTTTATTGTTGCTCCCCACCCCTTCCCCAGTACACACTACACACACACACACACACACACACACACACACACACACACATACACACATACACACAAATATACTAAATGTTCAGGCAGTACCTTCCATCTTCAAGTTCCATGAATGCACCATACGGTGCTTATTGTGCGGCCCTGTGCCTTTGCATACTTTTCACTCTTCTACCTGTAATGAACTTAATTCTTTGCCTAGTAGTCCTTCAAATTCTAGCTGTCTGATGTTGCTTTCTCCCTTTCCTTAATATAAATAATCAGTCCTACTTCGGAGATTCTTCTGGGCTTTGTACATGTTTTGTTTCTCTTATCACTCTGCAGTATAATTTATTTCTTCATCTGATTTCTGCTTGACAAGGTTGAGCTACTTGAGTGAGTGGAAGCTTCTCTTTTTCATCTTTGTGTGGCCTCAGCACCAATACTATAGTGATGGGAGTCATGAGAGCTTTGTGCTTAAGAAGTTCTCATTACTGTCTTTTTGGGTTATTGCAGATCCAGAGATGTTCCTCATAATCTCAGTAACTTTCACTACTGCCAAGGAGGGAGGAAACTGTATTAGAAAAAAAAATCTTCATAATAACATGTATGAAGTTATCATTGCTATCTCAGTTTTATGAGGCTTAGTAAAATTAAGAACCTTATGCAAATTCACACTGTTTGTGTCAAATTGCAAAGGTATTTTTCATTAAAATAAGCTGTCTCATAGCGGCGCCTGGGTGGCTCAGTCGGTTGGACATCTGACTTCGGCTCAGGTCATGATCTCACAGTCCGTGAGTTCAAGCCCCACACCGGGCTCTGTGCTGACAGCTCAGAGCCTGGGACCTGCTTCTGATTCTGTGTCTCTCTCTCTCTCTCTCTCTCTCTCTCTCTCTGCCCCTCCCCTGCTCACACTCTGTCTCTCCTTCAAAAATAAGCAAACATTGGGGGCACCTGGGGGGCTCAGTCGGTTGAGCGTCTGACTTCGGCTCAGGTCATGATCTTGCGGTTGACGAGTTCAAGCCCCGCGTCAGGCTCTGTGCTGATGGCTCAGAGCCTGCAGCCTGCTTCGGATCCTGTGTCTCCCTCTCTCTCTTCCCTTTCCCCACTCGTGCTTTGTCTCTCTCTGTCTCAAAAATAAATAAACATTAAAAAAATTGAAAAAAAATAAACATAAAAAAAATAAAATAAGGTGCCTCACTTAATGTGTCAATTGTTGAAAGATATATTTGAGCATAACACACAACTATATATGTTCAATTTTCTGTTGTCCTTGGGTTCACGTTTTGGATTTTAATACCTCATACACACATGTGCTATAGAATAAAAATCATTATAACCAAGGGAGCAGGAGAAGCCATGTGACATTTTTGGTGAATCACTAGTTGCCTCAGATGTGCCTGTGATGTGTCAGTAATTCTAGTGTACATGAATCTATAATGACCAAGAAGCCCTTGGAAGTTTTCAGCAGATTTAATAGAGGTAACCGTTCAATGACTCTTACTGCCTGGGTCACAATATAAAATTTTGTATGCCATAGTTTGTATTGTCTGGGTCAGTTCAGTCAGAGCAGCTAGTTGCAGGTCATCATCATAACACCTCCTGTTGTGATCAGCAACTCCCCTGTTAGGAATGAAGCCTTTTGCCATGTCTAAACATACCAGTAAAAACCTGTGGGTCCTTGGGCTAGATTATTCGTATGAGTACAGCACTGTCACATTTTGTGAAAAAGTAGTCAGAGGGAAGTGGTATATTGTGAGTATTCCCAGTAGCAGTTTTTCCTTCATTGTTAAATTTCCTGTAAGCATCTTATGTGATTGTAAAGAAGGGTAGAGTGTATTACCTGAAAGTTGGATAACTGAAATAATAAGATTTATAATAAACTTTTGATGCTTTTGAAAATTAGATGCTCATTACTGAACTACCAGTAAAACCAAACTCTTTCGGGCGCCTGGATGACTCAGTTTAACGTCCGATTCTTGATTTCCGCTCAGGTCATGATCTCACTGTCATGAGATTGAGCCCCAAGCCCTGTATCAGGCTCTGGGCTGGGTGTGGAGCCCGCTTGAGAGTCTCTCTCTCCCTGTGCTCCTCCCCTGCTTGCACACGTGTGGTCTCTCTAAAAACAAAACAAAAGAAAAAAACAAACTCCTTGAAGAAAATTTTCACTTCTCCCCAGTGACTCAGCATAATATGACTAAATTTAGCTATTAGAGTAGTTCAGTGGCTCAGTCAGTTGAGTATTCAAGTCTATAATTTTGGCTCAGGTCATGATCCTATAGTTGTGGGATCAAGCCCCTCAGTGGACTCTGGACTGAGCATGGAACCTGCTTGAGATTCATTCTCTCTCACTCTCCCTCCCGCTTGCTCATTCTCTTTCTCTAAAATAAAAATAAAGTAGTTAGCATTTTAATGACTATTATTTTATCATGTCTAAATAAATTTTATTTATTTTTTCCTCCCCCTAAATTTTAATTTTTTTTTTTTTAACGTTTATTTATTTTTTAGACAGAGACAGAGCATGAACAGGGGAGGGGCAGAGAGAGAGGGAGACACAGAGTCGAAAGCAGGCTCCAGGCTCCAAGCCATCAGCCCAGAGCCCGACGTGGGGCTCGAACTCACGGACCGCGAGATCGTGACCTGAGCTGAAGTCGGACGCTTAACCGACTGAGCTACCCAGGTGCCCCCTTCCCCTAAATTTTAAAACATTCACTGGTTTCCACCTTAAAAATTAAAATACTTTCTTCTATGAATGTGAAAATAGAGCATTTCTTCATAAATCCTTTTTAGTATGGATGCAATTGATCTTTATAATGATTCTACCATGTTTTCATGTGATAACTGACTCAGAAGGCTTTAGATGAAGAGGAAGAATAAACATCAAATATATTTTAAGCTCTTTGGCTTCCAATTTGAACTATTTGTGGAGATATAGTCAGATATAGTCAAATAATCTTGCATTCTGTGTTTAGGGAGACAGAAGCTAGGGAAGAAAAAATAACACTTTGGGGAAAAATGTTTATCTATGCAAGTCCTTTTGCCAACCTGTAGTGTATAGGCTCAGAGGAGGGACAGTCTAAAGTGTTGAGGGGAATAAGTTAACAGAAAAAAGGGGTAGAGGGGCTTGATCATTTATTGGTCCCAGGATATGCCAAAAGAGCTGAAAACTTAAGGCTTAATTGGGGAGGGATGTGTTGACTTTGAAACAAGGGTTTAAAAGACGGTTTGCTGCTGAGGAAAGTGGTACATATTCTTTTTTTTTTTTTTTTAATGTTTGTTTATTTTTGAGACAGAGACAGAGCATGAATGGGGGAGGGGCAGAGAGAGAGGGAGACACAGAATCGGAAGCAGGCTCCAGGCTCTGAGCCATCAGCCCAGAGCCTGATGCGGGGCTCGAACTCACGAACCGTGAGATCGTGACCTGAGCTGAAGTCAGACGCTCAACCGACTGAGCCACCCAGGCGCCCCGGAAAGTGGTACATATTCTTGAGGTCAGTTGTCTACCAGTATGAAGGCCCAGATACCATCTTAGGATAGTAAGTAAAGAAGCTGAACTTTATTCAGAGTCGTAAACAGTCCTGACAATAGACTAGTGACTATGAACCTGGCCACCATTTTTCACATTGCGGGAGGCAACTCTTAAGTGGGTCTTAGCCTTCTTTTAATGAGACAGAATGGGAACTATCAAGATGGACTGTACATAGTATTGCTAAGTATTATGTTTCAGTGTATACATACACAAAATAAACATGAGCACTGAAGAGATTAGAGGTTAGAAAGCAATGGATCAGGGATACTGGTCAGGACCAGACTCTCAGGAAAACTAGAACCACGGATGCCCTTAGAAATAGAGACTAATGAGTGAATGTAACTGACAAGAGAAGTCTTTGGGTAGGAAAGAAGAATTCTAGAATTATACTTGGGATCTGTGCCAGATACCTTATAAATATTTTAGTTGTATCATATGATGATATAAAATAGGTATTATACTCATTTTATAGATTTAAGGAAATATGGTATTGGAAATTAACTTGTTCAGGATTACTTAGAAGTGGCAGGGCTGGAGATAAACTTCCAAAACAATCACTCGTTGTTTTGCTCCTGGAGAATGTCTAAGCACAGTGGGTGGCAGCAGTGAAAATGAGCACTGACAATCTTGGCGTATATTGGCAAGAGGTCACTTCCTAGTACCAAGCTGAAAATGAGATGTTTTTATCACCTGTGGTCTGACCTACAAACATTTCAAAAAGAAATCATCCTCAACTGTAGATTCTGTACAGTCCAAATGGTATTTTACACCTGTTGTATTTTCATTTTGTCCTAGGCATCCTGTACTGACGGGAAACTTTTCAATCATTTGGAGACTGTTTGGCGTTTTAGCCCTGGTCTTCCTGGCTACCCAAGAACTTGTACCTTGGATTTTTCAGTAAGTCTCTCATACAGCCCTCAGTTTGTTCCAAATATTAGGTGAGGTTTTGTTAAAGAAGGAATAATCAATTTATTAGAATCCAGTTGCCATAATTAATCTTAGGTGCATAGTGATTACTGAAAGACACTTACAGAAAATCTCAAATTTCTGAGTGTTGAATACCTTTTTCTGTACTAACTTTATAAGAAAGAATACTAATGAATCCTTCTCTTTTTCTGTTCTATTTCTTGAAAACTTGAATAGTCATTCTCTATTTTCTAATTTTTACAGGTCCATAGATTATAAGACACATATTAAGAATTTACTAACAGCTTAATAACAGTTTATTAACACCAAATGAAATCTACACATTGATTTCTACATCTTATGATGCAGAGATAAAGTGCAAAGGGGGAAAATATGTTTTTAAAATAGGGACTATGGCATTTTCTTGTTCACATCACCTTAGCAATAGATAACTTAGAGCTACTTGTGGCTTTTCTTTGCCAACAGATAATACATGAATTGTTCTCTGTATTTGCAACTCCGGCATTGCATTTCAAGAAATAGTCATAATTTTTAAAAAAATTTTTTAAATGTTTATTCATATTTGAGAGAGAGAGAGAGAGAGAGACAGAGTGTGAGTGAGGGGAGGGCAGAGAGAGAGGGAGACACAGAATCTGAAGCAGGCTCCAGGCTGTGAGCTGTCAGCACAGAGCCTGATGTGGGGCTCAAACTCACAAACTGTGAGATCATGACCTGAGCCAAAGTCAGATGCTTAACCAACTGAGCCATCTAGGCGCCCCTTAAGTTTTTTTTTAATGATTATTTATTTTTGACAGAGAGAGACAGAGACAGAGACAGAGACAGAGTGTGAGCGGGGGAGGGGCAGGGAGAGAGGGAGACACAGAACCTGAAGCAGGCTCCAGGCTCTGAGCTGTCAGCACAGAGCCCAGTACGGGGCTCAAACTCACAGACTGTGAGTTCATGACCTGAGCCAAAATTGGACACTCAACCAATTGAGTCACCCAGGTGCCCCAGAAATAGTCATAATTTTGATGCTGCTGCTCTCAGCTCTTGAGTTGCATTCATTAAAAAAATTAGTGGACATTAATGAGACAGTTGAGGAAATTTGAATAAGGCCTGTGTAGATTAGATAATAGTGTTACTATCTAGTAGCATTAACTCTCTCTTAATTTCCTGGCTTTAATAATTGCAATGTGGTTCTGTAAAACATTAAAATAGGAGAATCTAAGGGTGAATGGGTGCTGCAGTCGGTTAAGCATCTGACTCCTGATCTGAGCTCAGGTCATCTCACAGTTTGTGAGTTTGAGCCCCATATTGGGTTCTGCACTGATGGTGTGGAGCCTGCTTGGGATTTTGTCTCTCCTTGTCTCTGCCCCTCCCCTGTTTGTGTTCGCTCACTCTCTCTCTCAAAAAAATAAACTTAAAAAAATTTTTTTTTTCTAAATAGGAGAATCTGGGTAATGGGTGTATGAGAAATCTTTGTAGTATTTTTGCAACTTTCTTACAAATTTTAAATTACTTCAAAATGGAAAATTAAAGCAGTTTTAAAAGTTACTGGATATTTGGTTCTTAAAATACTCTTTCTCGAACCACTTGTCTTGACTTCTATCTTGAGGAGATATAAATAGTTCTCTTCTCATCTTCTTGCTACTACTTCTCATAGGAATACCTATCAGAAGGGTTACTTCCCTTCTGTATTTCCTTTTGGGAAACAGGATAGATCCAAAAGGGGTACATTAGAAAGAAGACAGACCGAAATGGTATTCATTCAGCAAAGCTTTTTTCCAGTTTTATCTTTAACTTAATAAAAGCAGATTCTTTGTCCTGAAATGAAATTCACTGTCCTTGTTTACTTAGGCTTATTGTGCCAGTAGTTGTGCTTACTGTGGAAAAGAAGTCTCCGTCTTCTGAGGGGTGGTAAAAATCTCATCTAGATATACCCGTACAACTCTACCTTACAGCCCGAGCAGCCCATTTCACAGTGTGAATACCATTATCCTTAGTAGACATTGAGTAAGAGAAAGATCCTCCTAAAATAATTAACATTTTCCTACAGATTTCTTTTGAATTCCGCTCCCTTCTGCACTCTCAGCTTGCCACATTGTTTTTCGACGAAGTTGTAAAGCAGATGGTAGCTGCTTTTGAAAGAAGAGCATGTAAGCTGTATGGTCCAGAAACAAATATACCTCGGGAATTAATGCTTCATGAAGTTCATCACACGTAAAGGGAAAAAAGAACTGGTCACCTGTTTATAACTTTATTCACTTTTAGGAAGTGCTTTTATCATTTGCTTTCAGAAGTTAGAAAGCATTTGTTAAACCCAGCTTTGATTATAAACCTACACCGTTGAGAATTTGCACTTGGAATATGGAACCACGTGTACACAGAATTCAATCAAGTGTAATTCAAAGTAATGTGTTTATTAGCATATTTACAATAGTAGGATGTCATCACTTTTAACCAGAAATTGAAACTGTAAACTTAAACCTTTTAATTATGACGTTACCTGAAAGTGGTTAGTTAAGATACTCACACGGTATGTATTATGTTAACCATTATCACCTTTAAGTTATTAAATTCAGACTATTTATAACTTATTGTCATAGGGCCTGCCTCTTGGCTTAGGATATTCGAGTAATCATCAGATATTTAAAATAGAAACTTAGACTTAAAAATACTGTTAATGAAGGTTCCTTGGCACTTTTCTTATTTTTAAATTATTCTTATGGGTAGTAGGTAATTCAGCGCTATCAATAGTGAGATTAACTCCCAGATTAAACAGTGAATATTTTTTTGGTGAGTGGTCCAGATCTTTAAGCTACTTTTCTTGTAGTTTGCAGCCCTCTCCCAGGTACTTTGACTGCTTTCAGTAATGTTGATTATGTGTCCGGTTTTGTCTACAACAGTGGGCAACACATGAAGATAAGTTGATTGATATATCTCCAGCACCATACATCCCTATTTTCTATTTATTGTGTGTATTCACTTTCAATAATGTATTTCAAACATATTTTTGTAAACAAATTAATGTCTAAGGAGTGAAGTAGTAACTTAATAAAGTTAATTTGTTTATTTTTTGTACAGTTATTCTGGTTATTGAAATCCTCCTGTATTATTTCAATATGTATTTCACATAGACCTAGTAAAGTTTAATTGTGGCATTTTATGAAACAAATCTGGGCAAAATTCAGTCTTCCTTTAATCATTGTTGATCTTCTTCCCTCCTTTCACTCCATACCTAACAACCCCATTGCATTACCTTTCCAATCAGAGTACTTTGTTTCTTCAGATCAACAGGGGACCTCAATAATTCGTTCGCTACCTAAAAGCACGTTTGCATCCGTTTTTTTCAGTAAATCTGTTTTGAGTGCCTGCTGTGTGCCAGGTGCTGGTTATACAGTGGTGAGGTACTCCTACAGTCCACTCACATGGAACTGGTTGTGGCTTCACACAGGTAAAGCTGTATCTTTCCAGAGTATCTGCAGCTTGTATATAATTACCTTTTAAATAAAATGTTTTTAAATGGCAGATAGCATCCAGATATTTTTTTGTCCCTGTACATATTACTTTTCTTTTGATGGAAATAAAAATCTGTACTTTACCACTACCCTTATAAATACCATAAAAATAAATAAATAAATAAATAAATACCATAGATAAACTCCCAGGTTCAGAATCTAAGTTAGTGGTTGGGATCTGAGCTGGTATTATGAGAGTATGTGGATGGTATTTTGGTCAGGGAGCCCAGGAACACACAAATAATGCCTTGATCTAGCCATCCACATAAACCATGAGGTTTCCCAAGTATGGTCAGAACCCAGATTGCAGTAAGTGGTAGAGACAGGATACAACATATCCAGGCGTTCTGGCTCCAGTATCTATGCTCTTGTGTTTGCTTTACCTAGTACAACACTCCAGAGGCCATAACATATGCACTTAAGTTTGTCATCAATGCTCTCCGTATAGGAAGAGAAAAAAATGCCTTTATTAACTTTTTTTAATTTCTTTTTTTAATGTATGTTTATTTTTGAAAGAGGGCGAGCATGAGCCAAGGAGGGGCAGAGGGGATGACAGAGGATCTGAAGGGGGCTTTGCTTTGACACAGCCTGATGTGGGGCTCAAACTCACGAGCTGTGAGATCATGACCTGAGCTGAAATTGGCTGTTTGAACCACCCAGGCACCCCTTTTTTTTTACCCCCTTAAGTTTACTGAATTAGGGAAGAGACAGTCCCAAGCAGGCTCAGTACTATTAGCACAGAGCCCAATGTGGGGCTCAAACCCCCAAACCATGAGATCATGACCTGAGCCAAAATCAAGAGTTGGGTGCTTAACTGACAGCCACCCAGATGCCCCTATAAACTTTTTTTTTTCTTTTTTCTTTCTCTCTTCTTCCTCTCTCTCTTCTTCCTTCCTTTCTTTTTTTAACGTTTAGTTTTGAGAGAGAGATTGTGAGCAGGAGAGGGGCAGAGAGAGGGAGACGGGATCTGAAACTGGCTTTGTGCTGACATCAGAGAGCCTGAGGCGGAGCTCAAACTCATGAACCCTGAGATCATGACCTGAGCCACTCAGCGCCCCCACCCCCAATAAACTTTTGAAGTGACATCTGGTCATTGGATTCATAGGGGAAGACTGATGGAAGAGCACTGCTAGATAAGGTTTTTTATCTGTGGAAAGCAAGTTGGAAGAAACGTCTCTTCCTTGGTTTTTGCCTGATGGTGAGGACATGAAGTTTGCAGCTACACCTGCTGCCTTTTCAGAGAAGAGGCGGTAATTCCAGAGAAGGCATATTGCAACTCTAACATCAAGTGCTAAGTGAACCAACCGTTTAGTTGTCATCTTTGTCCTGGTTCTGTGGGAAAACAAGCCTCTAATGTGTCCAAACCACTTGAAGTTCAGTCGTTCAGTTACTTGCAGCCACTTTTATCCTCCAGTCTGAACTGGTTGCTCTCTAGTCTGTTGTGCAGCTGTAATCCTAGGGCTCCCATGCAGTCAATCTAGGGTTTTCCTTCCCCCTCTTTTTAGGGGCTCCCTACGTCCTGAATCTTGGCCTCATATTTTTAATTTACCTTCCAAATGCTGAGGAAACAAGCCCTTTAGTGGTTTCCTAAGGCAAGTGGGGCTAAATTTTTAGAATCCTTGTGTCTGATTATGTCATTGTTTTATATTCACACTTGAGTACAGAACTCTACATTAGGGATAACATCCTCTCCATCCTGTTTGAAGATCTGACTTCATTGTATTCTGGCATCCAGTGCTATTTATTCTTGAGAAGTCTTATGCCACTGTTATTCCCATTTCTTTGTATAGCATCCATTTTTTTGGATTCTGAAAGCTTTTATTTATAATTTTTAATGTTCATTTTTGAGAGAGAGAGAGAGAGAGAGTGAATGGGGGAGGGACAGAGAGAGGAGACAGAATCCAAAGCAGGTTCCAGGCTCTGAGCTGTCAGCACAGAGCCTGACGCAGGGCTTCAACTCATGAACTGCAAGATCATGACCTGAGCCACAGTCTGTTGATTGAGGTACCCAGGTGCCCTCTGGGAGCTTTTAAAATCTACTCTATCCTGGGTAGTCTGAAACTGCATGCTGTCCTGTTGCCTGGCCCTAATTGTGCTGGGCCCCTTGAGAGCCCTTCAGTCAGACTCTATTCCTTCAATTCTGAGGAATTTCTTTGAATCATTTGTTTGATCATTTCCTCCCCATGTTCTCTGGTTCTATCATTCAGGTATTCCTAAACAATTAGACATTCTATCTCTTGTATTAAGTCCAGTCAAACATCTGACTCTTGATTTGGGCTCAGGTCATGATCTCACGGTTTGAGTTTGAGCCCTGAGTCAGGCTCCACACTGAGCATGGAGCCTGCTAGGGATTCTCTCTCCCTCTGCCCTTCTCCCCCACACGTGCACACCCTCTCTCTCAAAAAAACCAAAAAACTTAAAAAAAAAATTGTTTGAGGGGCACCTGGGTGACTCGGTTAAACGTCCAACTCTTGATTTCAGCTGTGGGCATGATCTCATGGTTCGTAAGATCATGTCCCACACGGGGCTCTCTACTGACAGTACGGAACTTGCTTGGGATTCTCTCCCTCTCTCAGATTAAGAAAGTAAACACCTAACAAATAAAAAATATTTTACTTTTAAGTAATCTCCACACCCAACATGGTTAACAACCCCAAGATTTAGAGTCACGTGCTCTACTGACTGAGCCAGCCAGGTGCCCCTTGTATTAAATCTTTGTTTTTCCGATTTTCCATGTTTTTGATATGCCTCTTAGAGTTCCTCAATTCTGTCTCCCAGCCCTCTTAATTTTACATTTGCCACAGTTTTAATTTCCAAGAATGTTTTTTAAATTTATTTAAAATTTTTGTTTTTATTTTTGAGAGACAAAGAGCAAGCACGGGAGGGGCAGAGAGAGAGGGAGACAGAATCCCAAGCAGGCTCCGCGCTGCCGGCACAAAGCCTGATGTGGGGCTCGAACTGAAACCAAGAGTCAGACACTTAGCCAACTAAGGCACCCACGTGCCCCTATTTTTAAAAAAGTTTTAAGACAGCAAGAGCGACAGAGAGCACCAGCAGGGGAGAGGGGAAAGAGAGACAGAATCCCAAGTAGACTCCATGCTCAGCACGGAGCCCAACATTGCAGTCAATCTCGCCCATGAGATCATGGCCTGAGCCAAAACCAAGAGTTGGATGCTTGACTGACTGAGCCACCCAGGTGCTCCTCCATGAATGTTTTCTAATTGTTCATTTTTTTAATGCTTATTTTTGAGAGAGAGAGAGAATGTGTAGGTGGGGGAGGGACAGAAAGCAGGAGGCAGGTTCCAAAATGAGCTCTGAGCTGACATCAGAGAGCCTGATGTGGGGCTCGAACTCATGGACCACAGGATCATGACCTGAGCTGAAGTGAAGATGCTGAACTGAGCCACGGTTTATGGCAACAAGATCTCTTTAACATATTACAATTTTTAAAGTTTCCCTTAGGTCCCTTATGGTTTTTGCTATTCTCCTTCATGCTGAGGCTTGATTGTCTAATGGTTCATGTTTGTCCATTAATATTTGAAATCAAGATACTAAAAAGCTTATTGGCATTAATGTAGGGCACGCTGACTAGTGAGTTTCACTGTCAGGTGACCAGGTGAGGCAGCATTTTCATTGGGGGACTCTCAGATGGCAGAATCTGTAAGTCTTTTCTATTTTCCTGTATGATTCTATTTCTTGTCCCAGAGTATAGGGGTGGAGAGAGGGAACAGAAATGCCTTCCTGCTAATCTGTAAGGTTAGTAACAGGGAAAAGGTACTTTCCCAATCTATCAATTTCTCTGGCTGCAGCTTTCAGAGGGTTTTACAATTGCCTAATCCTCGTTTAGGAGTTCATTCCAGGCTGCCTCTTTGGTTTAAGAGTTTAAGTTCTTCAAACCTGGTTTAAATCTGGGGTCTGCCACTTAATAGCTGAGATTTTGTATAAGCTACTTAACCTCTCACAGCCTGTTTACATTACATGTAGCGTAGGTTTAATAAGTAGTCCCCAATCCAAGACTGTTTAGAGTTAATGCAGTACTACATTTAGTCTAAGGTCTACCACATAACACTATTTTCTTCCCCTCCTGTGCTCTCTTTAGACTGGTCATTCTAATAATCTTTTTTTTTAATTTAAAATTTTATTATTTTTTTTTGAGAGAGAACAGAGTCTGAGTAGGCAGGGAGGGTGGGCAAAAAGAGAGGGAGACACAGAATCCAAAGCAGGCTCCTGAGCAGTCAGTGCAGAGCCCGATGTGGGGCCTGAACTTGTGAACTGCAAGACCATGACCTGAGCCGAAGTCGGCCACTTTACCAACTGAACCATCCAGGCACCCCTCTAATAATCTTTCAAAGTCCAGGTGTTTCTCATCTCTTACCTTTCCTTCCCATCACCTAGCTTGGCCTTTAAATTATTTTGGGGGGCACCAGGGTGGCTCAGTCGGTTAAGCGTCAGACTTCAGCTCAGGTCGTGATTTCACGTTCATGAGTTCGAGCCCTGGGTCAGGCTCTGCGTTGACAGCACGGAACCTGGAGCCTGCTTTGGATTCTGTGTCTCCCTCTGCCCCTCCCCCACTCACACTCTCTCAAAAATAACATTAAAAACATTTATAAAATTATTATTATTTTTTTAACGTTTACTTATTCTTGAGAGACAGCACGAGCAAGGGAAGGGCAGAGAAGGAGACTCAGAATGTGAAGCAGGCTCCAGGCTCCATGCTTTCAGCACAGAGCCCCACACGGGGCTCGAACCCACGAACAGGGAGATCATGACCTGAGCCGAAGTCGAACGCTTAACTGAGTTATCCAGGCACCCTGAGCTTGGCCTTTAAGATAATAAATTATATTAAACCCTTTCTCTAAGGTTTCTCTTTTGAAACTGGTTTGCCTTTAGCTACTTATGTAGCTAAAACTACATTCTAGGCAAGTTGTATTCACTTAAAATGCCCATTATTCAGTCCCCTTTAATCTATGGTCATTCTTTTTCGAAACCAAGGAAAGCACAGGTATTCCTAGGTGCAGATTTCAAGTGACTTTGGCTTTTGGTCTGTGATGGACTTTATTATTCCTGTTTCTGCCCAAGCTTTGTATACAAAGAGAGCACTGCCTCAATGCCTAGCTTCTACCAGTCTCTAAGCAGCAGCCCCAAGACCAAACCGAGTGGCGGGCAAGATCCTTCCCATCTAGAGCAGATTTACATTCTGTAGCCAAGACAGACTAGGTCCTTGGCACAGGTGAAGGCAGGAACTTAGATGTTGTTAGGCAAGATTTTGTTGCCTTCAACTCATAATATAGTAAATCTAGAAAGCAAAGTTACGTCTTGCAAATCATCCTGCCCCCAACATGCCCCACACCCAGGTATTATTTTAAAAATAGGCCACATTTCAGGGTACCTGGGTGGCTCAGTAGGTTGAGTGTCTGACTTTGGCTCAGGTCATGATCTCACAGTTGGATGGTTTGAGACCCACACTGGGTTTTGCACTGACAGTACAGAGCCTGCTTCGGATTCTGCCTCCCTTTCTGCCCCTCCCCTGCTCACGTGCTCTGAAAAATAAACATTAAAAAAAAACACACACACATTTCCATACTGTTTCCAGTGCATTGAGCCAAAAATCTGCTTTACGATTAGAGACTGTTAAAAACTGAGAACAAATTGAGGGTTGATGGGGGGTGGGAGGGAGGGCAGGGTGGGTGATGGGTATTGAGGAGGGCACCTTTTGGGATGAGCACTGGGTGTTGTATGGAAACCAATTTGACAGTAAATTTCATATATTAAAAAAAAAAAAATAAAAAAAAAAAAAAAAAAAAAAAAATCTGCTTTACGTTCTTAAATAAAAGTGAAGACACTGGGCTGACCCCACCAAGCAAGGATGCCCTTCCTCACTGTCCATTATGCTTGAATGGCATACCTCCCTTTCCACTGAAGCACACCCTTCTACACACCCTGCCCTCCTCACTTGTGGGTACCCAACAGGAATCCATTTATTATGCTGAGGGTTTGAAGCAGTAACTATAACCTCCACAAGAAATGACAAATTGCCCCTTTATGACCAGACCTCAACACATAAAATAGTGTCCACAGCAATCAGTTGTCACCTTTAAACATTTCCATTACCATAGGGTGCCTGAATGGCTCAGTCCATGACCTCACCATTCATGGGTTCGAGCCTGGAGTGGAGCTGTGTGGACAGCTCAGAGCCTGGAGCCTACTTCAGATTGTGTCTCCCTCTCTGCCTTTCAGAAAGAAATAAAAAATATTAAAATTTCATTATCTACGTAGTAACATAATTGTAGCAAAGAGAAACGGGAATATGCTACACGCAGAAATGTTTTACACACTTGTACCAAATCCTACCCCTACCCCTCTTTGTCTATTGGCTTTCAATTTCTCTTATCTTCTAGATCACGGAAAAGCTAACACGATTAAGTTTAAACAAATTTTTATTACACAAAGGTTGTCACATAATTGGATATTTCTCTACTTTGTACACAATTATTCTTACTCTCCACAGAAAGGCTGCTTCTTAACTTTTCATCTGGTGATGGCAAGCACTAAAATCCCGATTTTAACAGAATAATAGTAAAAATGCCTCAGTGATTTAAGTTGAAAGCAGTACATTGGTACATGGCTCTTGCATTCAGTTATCAGGAATGTACAAATGTCTTTTTATTCAAAAATACAAAATAAATTATCTGTAGGCATGGACAATGACAGCAGTAAACCATTATATGTTGTCAACTGAAACCAGTAACTGATGGTTATAGTGATTTTCTTAAACATCAGCCAGCCTTTTCTTCAGTCATTTCCTTCAACTGACTTCTCTGAAGTTATTCTTGAGGAGCACTGCCTTGAGCTTCCTCTCACAGTTCATTAACAATGGTAAAGCGCTATTCTAGGAATTAGAACATGCCACCTCCCATACCACCTCCCATTCCTCCCATTCCGCCCATTCCAGGGTCCTTCTCTTCCTTAGGAATTTCGGTGACTACAACTTCTGCTGTAGTTAACAGAGAGGCCACTCCAGCAGCATCCAATAAAGCAGTTCTTACAACCTAAGGAAAAAGTTTGATAAAATATTACCTTTATCCTTAGTAAAAAATAAAAAAGCATTTTTAGAAAATGGCCAACCATTTACCTTAGTTGGATCAATGATTCCCTTTTCTACCATATTCACAAAATCTCCAAGCATAGCATCATAACCAACTTCTGAGGAACTCTGCATAATTTTCTCAACTATCAATGATCCTTCAACACCTGCATTCTTAGCAATGGTCATTGCAGGAATTTTGAGTGTTCTCTTAATGATTTCTATACCTAAAGAAAACAAATTTTAGCAAATTTGGTTTCATTCTTTCTTTTGTAAAAATTACAACACAATTTGATACAGGGAAAACCCAACTGGGAAATTCCACAGGTCAAATCATTCCCCCCCCAAGAGATGTGATTTCATCTTTCATCTGTCCTCTGATTATTAGTGTTATTCTTCCTTTGTTATACTGGTAATTGTTTTGTGATTTATTGTTCTATTTGATGGGCAACAATATTATTACAGCAGACTAAAATCACGCTGCAAATAAACTCATTTGTAAGGCAGTTTTACCAATTTTTTGATCTTCATTAGCTGGAGTTATTGAATCCAAGGCTGGAATGCACCGAAGCAGGGCACAACCCCCTCCCAGAACAATGCCTTCTTCAACAGCAGCTCGGGTAGCATTGAGGGCATCTGTAACTCTGTCTTTTTTTTCATTCACTTCAACATCACTTGTGCCACCAACCTAAGAATAAAAGAATTCCAGTTAGTATGGGCTTCTCTGATTCAAGATGCTGGCTGGCAAGAGTCATTAAAAAGCACTGGATTTTTTAATTTACTTTTGAGAGAGAGCGAGCGAGAGAGAGCGAGAGAGAGAGACACACACACGCAGAGGGCATGTGGGAGAGGCGCAGAGTAAGAGGGAGAGAGAGTCCTAAGCGGGCTCTGCACTGTCAGTACGGAACTGAATGTGGGGCTTGAACTCACAAACCGTGAGATCATGATCTGGGCTGAAACCAAGAGTCAGACGCTTAACTGAGCCACCTAGGTGCTCTGCACTGGGTTTACTTAAAAAACAAACAAATAAAAAACACCAAAAAAAAGACCACGTAAAAAAGGTTGCCTACTTGTTAAAAGTGACTGCATGACTAAATAGCTAATAGGGTGAGTAGAGTGTCCTACATCAGTCCAACGTCAGCCTGATCTTTAACAAAACATCTTGGTTTTAAGGAAGGAATATTCCAACAAAGAAATTTTGTATAATATATATCTCCATGATGAAGTTATTTCCCCATTTTAGTTACATGGCCCTAGTGGGGAATACCACAGAAACAAAATCATTCTTGAGCTCAGAACCTAGGAAGCTCATTTACAACAACGAATCTTACCTTCAGCACAGCTACTCCATCTGAGAGTTTTGCCAGACGTTCATTCAGTTTTTCCTTTTCATATTCACTAGTTGTGATATCTAACTGTTCAATGATTTCTTGGATACGTTTTTCAATTTGAGCCTTGTCACCTTTTCCTTTTAAGAGCATGGCATCATCTTTGGTCACAATGACTTCTCCAACTTTTCCTAAGTCATGAGGCTGAACATCTTCAAGATTTAGAGTCAACCCTTCTTCTCCGAACACCTACAAAAACATTTAAAAATGAACCACTTGCAGCTTAGTTTTTCACTGTACCAAGTCTGTCAGTAATACATCACATGGGTGTTTTGATGAGGAAAACATCTTATAATACTGTATTTCTTTGAAACATGAGATTTTAAGATTATGACTAGTCCAGAGAAGACTTGATAGAGTTTTCCCACTGCATTTCCAACTTCTCAGTTAATCAAATTAACATTAGCTTTATTTGAGGAAAGTATAAACTCAAACAACTCCTCAAAGGTCATATTTTTGGTGATATCAGGACTGGACCTTAGGCCTAAACTCTTAAATCCTATGTGGTTTCTACAGTATTTTATTAAAAAAATTTTTTTTTACTGTTTTTAAGAGAGAGAGCAAGAGAGAGGGAGGGAAGGGGCAGAGAGAGGAGAGGGAGACACAGAATCTGAAGCAGGCTCCAGGCTCTGAGCTGTCAGCACAGAGCCCGACCCAGGGCTTGAACTCACGAGCTGTATCATGACCTGAGCCGAAGTCGGATGCTTAACTGACTGAGCCACCCAGCCAATATTCTTAGAAACAAATTAGTCTTGGGGTGCCTGGGTGGCTCAGTCGGTTGAGCGTCCGACTTCAGCTCAGGTCATGATCTCGCAGCTTGTGAGTCTGAGCCCCATGTCGGGCTCTGTGCTGACAGCTCAGAGCCTGGAGCCTGTTTCAGATTCTGTGTCTCCCTCTCTCTCTGTCCCAACCCACTCGCATTCTGTCTCTCTCTCAAAAATAAACATTAAAAAAAAAAAATTAAAAAACAAAAAAACAAATTAGTCAAATAACCCTATTCTTGGGCTAGACTCATGGTAAGTTAGACAAGGGACCTTAGCAGCATTTAATCCAACCTATACCTCCTAAACATCCAACATAAACACAAATTAATAGTTTAGATAATATCTGACCGTGAAAAATATAAAATTTACCTATAAACTTCAGACCTGGAAGTATAAAATCTTCAGTAAACCAACATCACATTTATTTTACTTACTGCACCACCAGTAGCAATAGCCATATCTTTAAGCTGGTTCTTTCTATTGTCACCAAAACCTGGAGCTTTGACGGCTACAACCTGAAGACCAACTTTCAGCCTGTTAAGAACAGTTAATAAAAATCAGATTTAAATTTAAAAATGCTTATCTAGTTCTTAAATTCTAAGTACTATGATTACTTAGGAAACATACTTTTTTTATTTTGAGAGAGAGCATGCAAACAGGGGAGGGGCAGAGAGAGAGGGAGAGAATCTGAAGCAAGCTCCAGGCTTCCAGCTGTCAGTGCAGAGCCCGATAGAGGGCTCAAACCCACAAACTGTGAGATCATGACGTGAGCTGAAGTCAGACACTCAACAGATGAAGCCACCCAGGCGCCCCCGGAAACCACACTTTTTACAATTTTTGGCTTTCTTACAACTTTTGGTCAAATTAAGACAGGAAAGGGCAACTTTCCATTCATCCGTATTTGCCAATATCCAATCACCTTCGTAATAAACTACTGACCTTACTTTCCAGTTAAACTAGACCCAGGAACAAAAATATTATCATAAGCAAAACACCTTTAACTATGACATAGTGTTAAATATTTTATAATTTTCAAAAATCAGAAGAGTTACATTTTAATTTTAAAATATTTAAATATTAAATTTGGGGATCTAATGAGCATTTACTACTGCCCTATGGGTTCCATTTAGTAGTAATCAAGTTACTACTACAGTTACATTTGAGCAAGCAGTGTTCTTAATCTGGTTCCTTCATAAATATAAGTATTACTGATAATAACATTAAGCTCACCTGCAATTTTATCAGATACTGAATGCCTGGAATATATAATCAAAGAAATGTTCACTTGAGACCAGATAGTGAAACAGAAGGAATATATGGACACTAAAACAAAACTGGTCTATTAGAGCCAAATAAAAATCAGAGGGGTAAACTCTGATAATATGCCAAGAAAATCAGACACCCAACTTTACAGCTACCAGTAAAATGGCTCAGTGAAACTCTGTAGGTCTATTGTTTTTTTATTTTGGTTTCAAATCCTACAATAAGACTTTTCAGATCCCAAAAAGCAAATCCAAGCTAACAAACATTCCAGGATAAGTAAACTCACTCAGAGCTTTTGGGTCAAGCCATGTAACTCTCCCACATACCCGTTTCCTTTGTGCATTTCCATTATAATAAAATTGGAAATATTACTTTTAAGATACCTCAATTCCAGGATTAGGAGCACATTTTAATGATGTCCTAAGGAGCGCCTAGCTGGCTCAGTTGGAAGAGCATGTAACTCTTGGTCTTGGGGTTGTGAGTTTGAACCCTACGTTGGCTGTAGAGATTACTTATTTTTTTTTAATGCCCTAAGATTCTGTTTATAGCATTAAGCACCTGCCTTAAAGTCAAAAGTAATACATTATAGATTAAAAAAAAATTATCTTAACCTCAACTTATCTTAGATTGAGTGCCAATTTATTTCAGCCTATTAATTTTTTCTTTTAACAGATTATGTAAAATGCTGATAGCTAAATACACTTTGATCTAAGGCTCAGAAAATGATAGTTTACTTCTCATTCAAAATTGTAATTGTAAAAATATTTTTCCAGATAAAAACTTAGTCATTTCTTCTAAGCAACTGTAAACATTCATAATAAAAAATGGACACCATACAAAATTAGGCTATCTTATGAGAAAGTTGCACAAAATACTATGGATTTTCACATAGAACCCATTCAAAAACAAAGAACCATTATAACTGGACCAAGAGTTCATGAAGCACACCTGTATCACACATAACTCTAAATACAAACACAAGTGGTTCAATGTGAGGGTACGTAATAGAGATTTCAAACATCAATACAAAAAATTGCCTTTCATCCGAAAATGTAAACCAAACACCCCTGCCTATTACCTATTCAGAACAAGTGTACTCAGAGCTTCTCCATCAACATCTTCAGCAATTATGACCAAGGGCTTACGGTGAGCATTGGCAATTTCAAGAGCAGGTACAATGGACTGGACACTAGAAATTTTCTTTTCACTCAACAGAACATAGGCATCTTGGAATTCACATTTCTGCCCTGCAAAAACAAAGAACATTTTAAATCAATGTTAAAACATTAACAATATTTTGAAATAACTGCAATTTCTTTAAATGAAAAAGCTATAACCCAATTTCAGTACATTTCAAGTGACTACTGAGTTCATGTTTTTCCACTTTCATTTGTCATTTACAGTAACTGTTGGAATACATAAGTTTATTTTCTTAGAAGTATGGCCTAATGCTTATAGTTCGACACATGACAAGCTCTATTTTTTTTTATTTCATTTACTGACTTGCTCTTACCTTTTGATGTATTAATAAAGTATGGAGAAATATAACCTCGATCAAATTTCATGCCTTCAATAATTTCTAATTCATCATTTAGTGTTTTTCCATCCTATAACAAATTAAACAATTAGTTGTATGAATTTCATTAAAGAAACACAAAAATTTTTAATTATGGACCAGATTAGGAGACCCCATTGATCATAAAGGATCCAGGCAGAACTATGCAAATGCCCCAGGGCATCCAACTCCCAGTTCTGCAAAAACTTCAAAAATACATATTTGAATTTTTATATTCGATGTGTTATATATATGTATGTAACACACAGTTTGAATGTTTTATTTGGAAAACTGTTTTGATCACCAGACAACCCATACCAAGCTATCATAAAAAACACACTTGGGGCGCCTGGGTGGCTCAGTCGGTTAAGTGGCCGACTTCAGCTCAGGTCATGATCTCACGGTCTGTGAGTTCGAGCCCTGCGTCGGGCTCTGTGCTGACAGCTCAGAGCCTGGCGCCTGTTTCAGATTCTGTGTCTCCCTCTCTCTGACCCTCCCCCATTCATGCTCTGTCTCTGTCTCAAAAATAAATAAACACCAAAAAAAAAAAAAAAATTAAAAAAAACAAAAAAAAAAAATCACACTTGCCTTTACTGTGATGACACCTTTCCTTCCAACCTTTTTCATTGCATCAGAAATGATGTTGCCAATTTCTTTATCTCCATTTGCAGAAATGGTAGCAACCTAAAACAATCAAGTTACTCTTCCAAGTTAAAAAGTTAAGGCCAGTGTTCTCAATCAGCTCCCTTTCCTTTTCCTAGTAACTTCCAAATTGATACTGTGTGTGGGAGATACAGTCTAACAGTTCTAAGGAAGTGTTGGTTCTGTTTTCAATTATCATTTGGCTACATTGTTTTTAAAAGATATGACATAAACATACAACTACTCTTAAAAAAAAAGACTCCCCCCACACCCCGAAAAAAAGTGGTAATATTCTAACATGACAAAAACTATGTACCTTTTGACAAATGACTAAAGAACAGTTTCCATACAAAAAAAAATGAGTTTTACTCAGAGCCATGTCGAACTAAAGTGACAGCCCACTAAGACTCCAGCTATGGTCACTGCATTATTTTCAAATGTTTTTTGGCAGTAAGAAAAATGCTTTCAATGTTAGTGACTGGTTAGTGTTGTTATTCTAACACTGGTATGTGATAACGGAATAAAATCACATGTTTATTGTAAAATATGACAACTCCTTACCTGAGCAATTTCTTCAGGGGTTGTCACAGGTTTAGACTGCTTCTTAAGTTCAGCAATTACAGCATCAACAGCTAACATCACACCTGATTTAAGAATAAATGCCATTAACAATGCTTATTCTCTCATGGTTCCTTGTCAAGTAAAAATTCCAATTTATATTAAATGCTTTAATGTGTTAATATAGCCTAAACAATACTTCTGTGCTGGCACTTCTCCTAATCACATGGAGTTGGATGGTGCACACTCAAACAGGAAGTCTGATAAATGAAGAACCAGGTCAAAATTATTCTGAAAACTGTACTAAGGAAAAAAAAACTATGGTGTATAATTTCAAGAATCTCACCATTCAACTCATTCTGTGTAAACTATTCCCAGTCCAATCATGTTGCATGTTTCCAACAGGGTCAACCAACATTTCTCTCAATTGAAAATAAGGGATTATGCCCCTACAGGTTGTTTTTAATTTTGAGAGAGAATCCCAAGTAGGCTCTGCAGTGTCAGCAGAGCCCGACTTGGGGCTTGATCTCACAAACTGAGCCAAAACCAAGAGTCAGATGCTTAACCGACTGAGCCACCCAGGACCTCTATACCCCTACAGGTTTTAATATCTGAAATCTCCTCCTTTAATATGTAATTATAAATAAAATATTTAACAGTCAACGGCAGCACAGTATGGATTCATGAGAACCTCATTTTGTTCAACTGGGATGAGTGCTGGCTCTTCCCTTTATTTTGATAAAGGGTAACTTCAAGAAATAAATCCAAAGAAAGGCATGTAGTAACAATCATTTTTTCAGGGAAGTAATTTTAATAAACTCAATTAACATTTGTCCATGATTTATATTCAGACTGCTTTTAATGAAACATTCATTTGTACCTTAAACACTGAAATAGATGGGATGCTGATACATCAGTGTGCTGGGATGCCAATTATGACAAAATTGTTAATGGCACCCCACTTTACTCTCAAGTCTTCTCTAATTTGGACAGTAACACACCCTATAGATAAGCAGCAATTACATTTTCAAGATACAAAAAATCAAGTTTTAGTACACAGCTAATTAACAGCAGTGACAGGACTTAAGTTTGTATCACCATGAAGCTCATGCTAAGGAGATCTTTAAATGGTGGCCTAGTTTCCCAAAGCAAGCAATAATGAACAAAATGAAGACCAATAATGTATTATGTGCTGTTAAGAGGCAAAAACAAAACAAAACAAATCCTGCTTTTATGTATACACACACACTAAATTTGACGTCCTGGATGAACGATATAGTTTGTTTAGCCCTACTCTGTAAAATAGCAAAACTGTTTAATACTCTCTCCCTGCTCTAATCCCCACAAGTTTACTATCCTCAAGGTATACAGAACATGCTGTATCTTCCACCAAACTGTTCCTTTGGGTGGCGGGGGGAAGAGGGGGTTTGGGGGGTCTCTAGACACAGGGAAGGGAAGGACAACAAAGAATGTCTTAGTCCTATTTCTCTCAATGCCTAGCATAGTACCCATCACATAAACCAGGCATCCAATTGCTATTTGCTGAAGAAAAACTCCATGTAAGATTGTTTTTAAGAGAAAGGAGAAATAAGAATCAACTTTCTTCAAAACACTGTGGTGACAATGAAGACATTCCTACCTCTCCTGATTTCCACTGGATTAGCACCTTTGCTAATCTTCTCGAAGCCTTCCTTGGCAATAGAGCGTGCCAGGACAGTAGCAGTAGTGGTGCCATCTCCAGCCTCTTCGTTTGTGTTATTGGCAACGTCTTGAACAAGTTTAGCGCCAATATTTTTATATTTATCTTTTAAATCAATTGACTTTGCAACAGTCACACCGTCTTTTGTTACTTTGGGACTGCCCCAACTCTGTTCAATAATCACTGTTCTTCCCTAGAATTGCAGAGAAAAAAAAAGTGACAGAATCACATACTCTCTAAGTACTATTTAGCGTAAAACAGGAACTTTTAATAAAAAAGTAGTTACTTGAAAGCCTCAACACAAACTGTCATTATTTAATCAGATCTGCAGCATGTAATTTCAAAGGCAGGTTCATCAGTGTTCTTAGGTTACAGACAAAATGACCTCTCTGTTGCCAAGTGTATAACTTTGGATGATCTTTTATGGAAGATATAGATCCTAGACTGAAAGATGTTATCTCATAAAAAAACAAAAACACAAGATAAACCAAATCAATTTGGTAGATAATAAAATGTCAGAATACGCTTCACGTAATTTATAGTTTTGTCTGGTGCCTGCTGTCTTTGAAAATAATGTGAAACTTATTTTTAAACTTGCTTTAAAATTTAGTTACTAAAATACTAGCAGCAAGACAAATACAGTTCACTCTTCCAAGGCTGGTTCAATGTTAAATCTCAAACACGGTACAAACAGTACTGGCAGCTTCTAGATTTGAATTAAAGGTGCTACGTGTGAGGCAGGCAAATGCCATATTTTATATAGTACATATGAATACTTTGATATTGGAACCGTTAACCTGAAATCACGCATCACTACACTTGTGCATCATCTTCAAAAGCCTCAAGTTATGTTGTTACTCCTCACCAACCTCTTTAAGTTAAAGAAGATTTAACATTTTAAATGTGCTTTGGAAGACAATGAACAGCAGAAAAGTAAAACTAGTACCTACAAACACATACTTGAGGTATTACTGGAGCTAAGTTACACACTAACGTCAATATTTGATACTAACTACTGGGAAAAAATCCAAAACTTAAGCAGGCAAGCAAGATTAATTCTACTTTCCGTTTAGGAACCCACCTTGAGTTGTGAGTTACCACTGGATTACATCACACATCATATGAAATAAAGTTTCCCGAATTTGAAAAAAAACTTAAGCTTTAAGACCGTTAAATCAAGTTTAAAAAAAAAAGATTAAGCGGTAATTTCGAACTCTTTTATGTAAACTGGGATTTCTCAACAATGGAGACTAAAGTATTTACTGTCTATGTGACATCATTAAAATATTATTCCTTAATTCAGAATGCTATAAATTATAACACAATAAAATAAAAATATTGATACCTTTGGCCCCATAGTAACAGCTACAGCATCAGCTAAAAGGTCTACACCTTGAAGCATTAAGGCTCGGGCATCTGCACCAAATTTTACATCTTTGGCATAGGCCCGAGTAAGATGAGGAGCCAGTGCCCTGGACACTGGCCTAATTTGGCGAAGTACTGCGGGTAATCGAAGCATTTCTGTTGGGGGAAAACAATCATATTATCAGTACATTTATACTAGCACTATCCGTGGTGCATTACAGCACAGCACAAACATGACACCTGTACACCACAAAACAAGAAATGTTAGATATAAGCTGTATTGATCCCTGCCCTACACGCGGCCCACGTTAACATAGGTTCAAACACCAGCTACTAACGCAAGCTTGAAGAGGCCGCTCCACGCCTAACCTAGAGAACTAGCACAAAGTACACCATGTCAGTGAATCCCCACGGCCACCTACCCCAGCCGCTAAAAACGAGTTAATCTTTCACCGCTAAAACAGCCTCCTGAGCAAATCCACTCCAAAAGTGCTCCTAAAAAACCCAAATCTGCAGGAAGGAGTAAGTTATAAACCAGAATGACCAAGGGAAAAAAAATATTCCGGACGGTGCAAAAATCCGTTTAGTAATAGGAGTCTTTGTATCTACTCAGGGCTACTGTACCAAACTATCCGCAGGGCCGCGATGCTGGGGGCCAAGGCCCGGCTCTCTACGCCCAACCCCACGTGTCTGTTTTTAGGACGCCATCAGCAAGGTCAAGGGTGGAGATGCCGTACCCCAGCCGCCCACGGGGCCAAAAGCCGTTCCCACGCGGCTGCGACCACCCTCCCGGGGGCCCTACAGTCGATCAGGACAGGGCTGCAACAAGAGCCCACGTGAATATACGCCCCCGACTGCAAACAAACTACCGGGCAAGCCCTCCCCCCTGCGCCCTGCCCGGGCCAGCAATCCACGCCGCACGTGATGGACACCGACATGGACCCGTAAGGCCTGGCCCGGTGGGTCCGGGCCTGCGGCGCCGTAGGGAAGCCCTGGCTCTCCCCTTCCGGCTCAATCAGGCAGGACCGCAGCGGACGGGGAAAGGCCCGGGTCCCAGGCGTTTGGGAGAGGCGGCGCGGGGAGGCCGTATACCTGCGGGGCAGCGGCAGGGCGTGCGGACGATGAGGCAGGCCGTCGGAGGCGAGTGAGGGACAGAGTGCACGGCGCACACGGCAAAGAGCCCGTGTCCCCTCCCTCCGCCGCTTCCCCCCGCCCCGCGGCACCGCGTGCGCGGGCTGCGCCCACCCCTTCCCCTCCACCGGGGCCCCGCAATCGGCAGTCGCCGCGCCCAGCTCCGCCCCTCCCTACCCGCGCAGGGCCAGGCAAGTGAGCTCAGCCCTCCCAGTCCGGCTTAGGCTAGTTCCCGGGCTGTACTCGGTTCGAGAACTTTCCGGGAAGCGCTGCGCTCTCTGTGGGTCAAGGTTCAGAGCGCGTCATTTCCGGGAGAGGGGCGAAGAGCTAGTACTTTCACCCCGGCAGGCGGCCTAGAAAAGCCTAGAAAGAACTCCTCTCTTCTTCCGCCTCCCCGTCTTCGCGTCAGTGCCCGGCGCACAACTCTCGGGACGAATCGCGCGGCGCGCTGGTGCAGCCACCCTCCCTTGCGGGGAGGAGCGGGGGGCGGGAGCAAGCGCGCCTGCGCGTTGGGCGGCCTTTTCCCACGTTCACGTGGCCCGGGGGTCGGACTGCGGGTCTCCTTGCGGCGGCGGCGGCAGCTCAAGAGCAGAGTAGGAACTGCGGTGGCCAGAGTCATGGTGAGTCTCGCGTGGGCTGGAGGACGAAGAGGCCTTCTCTGCCTATAGCGCTCGGGTACCCGGGTGCTTCTTTGCAGGCCTACTGGGAGGGGTAGGGGGTCACTCAGTGACCCGCGCCCGCAGTAACCCTGGAGAGGTGAGGCCTACTAACCCCTTTTATTTGCCGAGGGCTCTGCACGCGTGTACCCCGCATGCTTGTGGGCCTGGGGGCGGGAACCCGGACTCACGCGCAGCTGCGGACCCACTTCTGCGAGATCTTTGTGGGTGTGTAGTATCTTGAAAAGCGTGGCTCCAGGCAAAGGGGTTGACTTGAGTTCTGTGAAATTTTCCAGAACAATTGAGGTAGGAAAATATTTGACCTTGGGATAAACTAGGGTTACTCTTAAAGCTGTCTGCTGACCGGAGGAGCAGCAACGACCCCCTAACACACACGGAATGGAAATTAAACTCGGCAGGTAGAGCAAAACATTCAAATGATTTTCTTGAACGAATAATTGGAGTTTTGGCGTTAATTTTGAAAGCCACACGTGCTTTTTGATGTGTAACGCTTAGAACATAATCACATACTGCTTTTGTTTTAAACTTAATACTCCTTTTCTTACAGGCAGGACAAGCGTTTAGGAAGTTTCTTCCTCTCTTTGACCGAGTTTTAGTTGAAAGGAGTGCAGCCGAAACTGTAACCAAAGGAGGCATTATGCTTCCAGAAAAATCGCAAGGAAAAGTTTTGCAAGCAACAGTAGTAGCTGTTGGATCAGGCTCTAAAGGAAAGGTAAATGGGGCTAAAGTGCAACTAGTTTTGTATGGAGGAGAAAAAAGAAATTCTTGGTGGTTATTAAAGGTAGTCTCTTAAATAGCTTTTTGTTTTCTTCAAGATCGTTCCCTAATTCAGTCATGTCTGATATGCCGCTTTTAACGAAAATGATTATGTAAAATAAAGTTGCTTATTTTGTAGGATGGAAGAGTTCCAGAGTATTAAAATCAGTAGCCATTTGGTAGCTGAGTATAACCAGTGTTTTCTTTAAATTCTAAATTTTGACTAAAACAAAAAATTCCTCAAGATGATCTGTGGGTTCTTTGACTAGTTGAGGGGAAATTTAAACCCTTGATCTAACCTCTAACGCTGTAATTGCCCTAATCTTTTTAACCATTTCTGGCCTTAGTTGGCATACTTTCGAAAAGAACTGGTTGGATCTAGCCTTAATAGTCATTCTCCAGTAACTGGTTAGACCTCAGACCTGAAAGTCAGCCAGAATACACAATAAATGCCTTTGGGGTCAAATACATTAATTGCATTCATTGTTCCAGTTGCCTCTAAGAAAGCTCTAGGAACAGCTGTCCCAGAGTCAGGAATAGGAAGTCTCTGGGGAGTGGGCACTATGCTGCAGTCTCTTCTTAAATTTTTACTTTAATGAAAAGGATATTGAGTCACAAAAGAAGTATATGTTCCAAATTCTGGAAACTCCTCTTGAATTTTTGTGTTGGAAGAAGTTCCAACATGACATCTGTATATCTGGTCTTAAAAACTGATTTATATAGTCTAGAAGTTAATATTTAATAGTTAAAAAATTAGCTTAAGTTAGCTTTCCAGTATAACTCGTTGAACTTTACACTGAAGGCAGGTTTTGGTTTAAGCTCCAGGTATGCATTATTTCAAAGTGTAATTCTACAGTGATATTTTTGAGTGAACTATGATTATAATGTAAATCATATCACTTGGCCACTAAGTCCTTTTTTAACACTTGATTTGAATGAGCACATTTGATTAATAAAAGTTAGGTGTAAGTTTTTGGTGATCTAGATGTCTACTAATAAATATCCTTATTTTCTTAAGGGTGGAGAGATCCAACCAGTCAGTGTGAAAGTTGGAGATAAAGTTCTTCTCCCAGAATATGGAGGCACCAAAGTAGTTCTAGATGACAAGGTGTGTAAATTTAATATTTCCTATAAGTTAAGTATTTGTTATTAGTTTTCTTAACTAATGGTTTTCTTTATTTGCAGGATTATTTCTTATTTAGAGATGGTGACATTCTCGGAAAGTATGTAGACTGAAATAAATCATTATTGAAATGGCATGAAGTGAAGCTGCCCATTCCAGTGAAGTTGTGAAATCTTTCATCATGTAAATAATTTTCATGTCTCTTTTATAATAAACTAATGGTATCCAAACTAATGATATCCAGTGTCTCTAAAATTTAGTTATAGTGTATTGATCTAAATATTACGAAATAAAAATGCATAAATGAGTGGTTAATCTTTATTTGGTGATTTAAGATTTTTTAGGGTTCTCCAGTATGTTTTTTTTTCCCAAGTAACTTGCAGAGAATTCTGGGAAATATGCACTCTAGCTTTCACATTGAATTTAGATTACAGAAATTACGCTAATACAGGGGCACCTGCGTGACTCATTTGGTTAAGCATCCAACTTCAGCTCCAGTCGTCTCATGGTTCTTGAGTTCAAGCCCTGCATCTGGCTGTCTGCTGTCAGATCCCGATTGAGATCCCTTGTCCCCTTCTCTCAGCTCCTCCCCCGCTTGCACTCACTCTCTCTCAAAAATAATAAACAAAAAAAATTATGCTGACACAAAACCATGGATTTACACTTATGTTTTAAAAAATAGCAATATTCAGGGTTGCCTGGGTGGCTAGGTCGGTTAAGCATCTGACTTTGGCTCAGGTCATAATCTCACAGTTGGTGAGTTCTATACAGAAGGCTCAGCCTGGAACCTGCTTCAGATTCTGTCTCCCTCTCTCTGCTCCTCCCCTGCTCGCACTGTCTCTCCCTCTCTTTCAAAAATAAGTGAACATTAATTTTTTTAAGGTATCATTCTAATTTCATATATAACAAGCTTTTATTAAAGTATACTTTATCATTTATAGAATCTAGTGTTTAAATGTCTTGTTTCTGAAGTATTTAGAGAAACTTAGTGAACATTTCCAGTTTTTAAAACTTTGTACTATTATTTGCTTTGAAAAAAGTCCATGGCAAGGTTTTATGGCTACCATTGGTGGAGTGCCTTTTATGCATCAGGTGCTGTGTGATAGTGTTTATAGCCAAGGCCTCAGGAGCATTTTTCTGGGTACTGGCTACTGTTGTGGGTACTTGGTGTGTATCAGTTGGTGTAATCTTCCAACAATGCTGTGAGCTAGGTACTGTCCTGCATCTTGAGGAAGGTAAGGCGCACGCACACAGGTTAAGTAATAACCAAGCATGCTCCGTAGGAAGTGGCAAAGCCAGGATTTGGACATAATCAGTCCATCTCCAGATGCTGCTGACCAGAACTTCACCTGTGGCTGTTTTTGTCAGATAACTAAGCACTTGATATACATTATTTAAATTCTGCTTGATAAACCACTGTGGTATCAGGGTTGGGTGGTACTTGAGTGCTAATTACTGGTATTTAGTATATAATTTGTTGAATTTAACAAATAGGAAACAGCTGAACAAATAGCTTGACTTTTTTTTTTTTTTTTTTTTTAGTAATAGCAGCTAGGGAAGGTTAAGATTGGAACCCAAACAGTCCTACCCCAAACTTGATTACCAACTCCTAAACTTTACCTCTCAGACCAGCTGTTCTTGGTGGTCAAATTTATTTTCTAGATCAGTCTGATTTTTTTTTTTTTTTTTTAATTTTGAGAGAGACAGACAATGCGAGTGGGTTAGGGGGCAGAGAGAGGGAGACACAGAAGTAGAAGCAGGCTCCAGGCTCTGAACTGTCAGCACAGAGCCCGAAGCGGGGCTTGAACTCATGAGCTTTGAGATCATGACCTGAGCCAAAGCCGAACGCTCAACCGACTGAGCCACCCTGGCATCCCAGTGATCATGGTTTAAAGATATGCCCTATATTTGTCTTGTGGAATTGAAAGCTAACTGAAATTGTAAATGGCAGGGAATAATGGTGTCAACTTTTGGTCATGTCCTCATCGGGCAAGTATGTGAATATTTACATTAATGTGTCATTGGTACACTAAGGCTTAATTTTTGTCATACTAAGATAAAAATTATGATTAAAAGCTCTATTTACAGTATCGGAGTGGGTCATCAGTGTCCTACTGTGCCCTAGGCACAGCTAGATAATGTGCTTTGCTCTTAAAACCTTGTTGAGCACAGATGTCCTGGTTTTACCAATGACCAAACTGACTCAGAGGAGATGAGGAAACTTGTTCAAGGCTACCTGGCTGGTAAATAGTAGAGTTAGGAATCCAGTCCAGAGGCCATGGCTTTACCATTTCCCAATTCTGTTTTTTGAACACCCAAGCAAATGAGTTTTGAGATCCCAAGGCGATAATTTCCAAACCTTGGTTCATTCTTAGAATTACCTGGTGTATTTAAAATTTCAGGGCTCCATAGGGGCTCCTGGGTGGCTCAGTCAGTTGGTGTCTGACTTCGCCTCGGGTCATGATCTCACCGTCCTTGAGTTCAAAAGCCCCACATCGGGCTCTCGGGCTCTCTGCTGACAGAGCCGGGAGCCTGCTTCGGATTCTGTGTCTCCCTCTCTCTTTGCCCCTTCCCCCACTCGCACTCTCTCAAAAAAATATTTTTTAAAAAAATTTCAGGGCTCCGTTTATAACCTAATTTAGAAGGATGGGGGAATTTTTTTGTATCCTGGAAGTAGTCCCATAATGCTTCTCTAGCAGAATTGCTTTAAAAAAAATAATTTTAGGTTGTGAGATTATATTGGAAATTAATAGGGAAAAGGATTTTGGCATGAGAAATTTGGGGTGAAAATAATGGTGTTGAGGGTGGGGAACTGTGTTTCACAATAATATGTTGTCATTTACCCTTTGATCAACAAAAATAGTGAAGAAAGAATTAAAGTAGGTAAAATTCCAACGGGAATTTTTGTGATAATGCTATTCTTGAGCATTTGCCAGGCACTGTTCTAGGCATTTAACATAATCTGGTTTAACTGCATGTAATCCTAGCAGCCCTGTGAGGCAGATACTCCTCTCCTCATAGGTGAAAGAATAACTTGCTCAGGTTGACACCATTTTTTAAAAAAAATTTTAATGTTTATTTATTTTAGAGAGAAAGAGACAGTGTGAGCAGGGGAGGGGCAGAGTGAGAGGGAGACACAGAATCTGAAGCAGGCTCCGGGCTCTGAGCTGTCAGCACAGAGCCCAATGCAGGACTTGAACTCATGAACCGTTAGATCATGACCTGAGCTGAAGTCAGCCACTTAACCAGCTGAGCCACCCAGGCGCCCCAGGTGACACCAATTTTAAGTCATAGCTTGGGATTGAACTCAGATTTGTTTGACTTAAAAGCATGGCTTAAACTATTCTCCACAAAAAATTTGGGAAATTGATAACAAAATTCCCAGGGAGCTATTGTGTTGTATGAGCATTACCAATAAGATTGTTTTCCCTCCTATTAGGTAGAAAACGTATGTTTTACAAAGATTTTTATTTAAAAAGTTGGGATTATAAGATTTCATTTCTATTTTATTGTTCTATTTATGTAAGAACACAACATGAGATTTACCTTAACAGATTTTTAACTTACAATACAGTATTTTTAATTATAGGCATAGGGTTGTACAGCACATCTCTAGGACTTTTTCATCTTGCTTATCTGGATCATTATGTCTTGATTAGCAGTTCCCCATTTCCCTCCTCTCCCTAGTTCTTGGCAACCACCATTCTACTCTGCTTCTATGAGTGACTATTTTAGATAAGTCATAAATGGAATCATGTAGTATTTGTCGTGTGTTTGAATATTTCACTTACAATGTCCTCAAGGTTTAGTCATGTCACATTGCAGTATTTCCTTGTTTAAAGCTGAATAGTATCCCATTGTATCTATATGCCATATTTATCCATTCTTCTAGTGGATGAACATTTAGGTTTTTTCCACATCTTAGCTCTTGTGAATCGTGCTGCAATTATGGAAGTGCTACCATCTCTTAGAGATTCTGATTTCAATTCTTTTGGACAAATACACAGAAGTGGGATTGCTAGATAGGACTACAGTATTTGTTTTTAAAGACTTTTTTTTTTTTTTAAGTAATCTCTACACCCAACACGGGGCTCCAACTCACAACTCCAAGATCAACAGTCACATGTTCCTTGGGGTGCCTGGGTGGCTCAGTCGGTTAAGCATCCAACTTAAACTCAGGTCATAATCTCATGGTTCGTGAGTTCAAGCCCCACATCGTGCTCTGTGCTGACAGCTCAGAGCCTGGAGCCTGTTACAGATTCTGTGTCTCCCTCTCTCTGCCCCTTCCCCACTTGCTCTCTCTCTCTCTCAAAAATAAACATTAAAAAAAGGGGAAAAAAGAGTCACATGTTCTACTGACTGAGCCAGCCAGGTGCCCCTCTATTTTTTTTAAAGCTTATTTATTTCTTTTGAAGGGTAGGGGTACCAGCAGGGGAGGGACAGAGGAAGAGGGAGAGAGAATCCCAAGCAAGCTTCATGCTGTCAGCACAGAGGCCAACATGGGGCTCGATCTCACAAACCATGAGACCATGACCTGAGCTAAGATCACGAGTTGGATGCTTAGCCGACTGACCCACCCAGGACCCACCTCTGCAACTTTTTTTTTTAAGCTTATTCATTTTGAGAGAGAATTCCAAGCATGCTCCGCACTGTCTGTGCAGAGCCCAGTTGAACTCATGAATTGTGAGATCATGACCTAAGCCCAAATTGAGAGTCAGCTTAACAGACTGAGACACCCAGGCATCCCTCTATTGTTAATTTTTTGAGGAACTTCTATACTGTTTTGCATAATGGCTGCACCATTTTGCATTACTACCAACCAACATGGATCATAAGGTTTTATATATTGGAGGTACTAACTTGTTATATTTGTCCTAATTTGATGTGCAGGTTTTTGTAGCTACTCAAATCTCATTCTTGTAGTTTTTTCTTTTGAACATTTAATTAATCCATAATTTATTTACTGTAGGGTCTATGTATCTGACTTTTATTTTGTAAGTAATGTTTAGCTTGTCTCAGCTTTATTATTTGTTTTTACCCACCACCACTCCCCACCTTGAAGTTTGAGGTAACATCTTTATTATACATTAAATCTTTAAGTCTATTCCTGGGTTTTATAGGATTGTCCCATTGATTTCTCTATTCTACCACATTGTATTCAATATAAATATAAACAAACTTTTGTATTCAAGTTTGATATTTGATAAGACAAGTCTTCTCTGTACTCTTTCAACAATGCACAAACTGGTTATGAACACTTTTAACCTTCTTGATAAGGACTGCCAGATTGCTCTCCAGAGTGACACCAAATCATGTCTCTTCCAGCAAGTTAATTGCTGTTTTCTCTGCACCCACAACAAAATAGAGTTTTGAACTTCTGATTAAAAAAGATTTTTTTTTTTTAATGTTTATCTTTGAGAGAGAGCAAGCGAGTGGGGGAGGTGCAGAGAGAGAGGGAGACACAGAATTGGAAGCAAGCTCCAGGCTCTGAGCTGTCAGCACAGAGCCCTTTGCGGGGCTCAAACTCATGAACCCTAAGATCATGACCTGAGCTGAAGTCAGTCGCTTAACCAACTGAGCCACCCAGGTGCCCCATTTAAAAAAAAAAATTTTTGTTTTTAATGTTTTGATTTATTTATGTGGAGAGTGTTTACATGGTTTCTTTTGCCATTAAGCAACTTTAAAGAGAAAGCCTAATCAAATCTAAGCTCTGATCCTGTGTTGCTTACATACTAGTTATGTGACATGTGACAAATCACATAGCTCCTCTTAGTTTAAGAATTAATTGTAAAAGGAGGGCACCAGACATCCCTTAACATTTTGAGTCAGGCCTCTTACTTTTTTTTTCTTACATTATTTAAAAGTAGATAACATTCATGTAGTTAAAAATTCAAAAGGATATGCACTGAAAAGATACACAGTGAAAAATATCCTTCCCTTCCCTGTCCCCCAGCCACACAGTTCCATCCTTAGAGGTACCTAGTGTTACGATTTATATTTTGAGGGATATTTTATGTATACACTGTGTGTGTGTGTGTGTGTGTGTGTGTGTGTGTGTATGCATGCAAGGACATGCATACATACATGTCATGTATGTGAAATATCTTTTTTTTTTTCCAAGAAATAACATTCCATATATACCATTTGGCACCTTTTTTGTATTAACAAATTGGAATTAATCTATAAAGTACATAAGGAGCTTCTTAAAATTCTCATTATAGCCATATAATGTTCTATTATATGGATGAGCCATAATTTAAGCATTCTCCACTGATGAATATTTATTTATTGTTTATTTTTGTGAGAGAAGGGACATAATCCCAAGCTCTGTGCTGTCATCACAGAGCCTGACACAGGGTTCGAACCCATGAATCAAGAGATCATGACCTGAGCTGAAATCAAGAGTCAGGTGCTTAATTGACTGAACCACCCAGGTGCCCCTCCACTGATGGGTATTTAAATTCTAGTCTTATGCTATTAGAAACACTTCTGCACTGAATAAAATTTTTGCATATATTATTTTGCACATGTGAACAAGTATATTTTTAAGACAAATTCCTAGACATGTAATTGCGATGTCAAAGGGTATGTGGATTTTGATCATATATGTGTATACACACGCATGTCTCCAAGTTGCCCTTCATAGAAGTTCTATCAATTAACAGCCTAACAGCAATGTATGAGACTGATTTCTTCCCACTCTCAATAATACAGGATGTTATAAAGGTTTTATTTTGCCATTCTTAAAATTTTACTTTTATCATTATGAATGAGGATGAGCATCTTGTGTTTGACAGCCATCTTTATTTTCTTTACTATTAACTGACAGTGCCTACTGACTGTTAATATCTTCTGCCCATCATTCTAATGGATGACTGGTCTTTTATGGTTTGTGTGATATGTTTATTTATTAGTGAAATTGGTTCTTTATAATTTTGGCTTTGATTTTGTTATTGTTTTTTGAACTTGCAGGAAGTCATTTTGGTATTGCTGAATTCATGGCTTCTGGGTATTATGTCAAACTGAAAAGTCTTCTCCAATACTTACATGTTCTTCCATAGGTGCTTTTATAGTTTTTGTTTTAATTTCAATGTTAGCTTAATCTGGAGATTTTCCTATTATAAAACGTAATTTACAGATTAAGCCTAGTTCTTTAAGACATGTTAAAATTTATCCCAAGTCTTGCAAAATGGTCTTTCCGTATCATTTAGCCTAGAGACTTGATTTGGAAAAAGCATCAATGGGTTACTTATCTGACTTGAGTGTCAGTTCAAAAAGGCCAGTTTGTTCCTTTTAAGTTGTTCATTTTGTTGAACAAGTTCCAGGCACTACTGGAGATACAGGAATGAATACAATTCAGGAGGGAGAAATAAACAACTAAATTAATAGCATAATTTCATTTTATTTTTTATTTTTTTTCTTAAGTTTATTTATTTTGAGAGACAGAGAACACCTACGCACGTGTGCACAAACAGGGAAGGGGCAGAGAGAGAGAGAGAGAGGGAGAGAATCCCAAGAAGGCTTCATGCTGTCAGCACAGAGCCGCATGCAGGGCTCAAACCCATGAGATCATGGCCTCAGCTGAAAAAAAAGAGTTGGATGCTTAACCAACTGAGCCACCCAGGCATTCCTATTTATTTATTTTTGAAGTAAACTCGGGGCACCTGGGTGGCTCAGTAGGCTGAGCGTCCAACTTCAGCTTAGTTCATGATCTCATGGTTTGTGGGTTCGGGCCCTGTATTGGAATCTGTCCTGACAACTTGGAGCCTGGAGCCTGCTTCAGATTCTATGTCTCCCTCTCTCTCTGCCCCTTCCCTGCTCTCTCTCTCTCAAAAGGAAATAAACATTAAGAAATAATAAATAAATAAAGTAAACTCTACCCTTAACGTGGGGCTTAAATTCACAACTCTGAGATCCAGAGTCACATGCTCTACCAACTGAGCCAGCCAGGTGCCCCTGCAAATATTAGAGATTAGTGTCATTGAGAAAATAAAGGTAGGAAGTGCTGCTAAATACATGAAAGACATTAGGTGACCTATTGAAAAGAGGAAAGGATAATAGTCTGTTGTGACTGGTCTCTTCTGATCATATTTTCTCTTCCTCAAAGTTTAGGGATTACTGTGTTAATTACCTATTGCTGCATAACAAATCATCACAAATTTACTGGCTTAATACAACAATAAACATCTCACATAGTATTCATAGGTCAGAAATTTGGGAGCATCTTATTTGGGTGGCCCTAGTTGGTGGGGGGTATCTCTGCCATCATCCAAAGACTTGTCTGGGCCTCGAGGCTATTCTTCCAAGATGGTTGGTTCACTCTAGCAAGTTGATGCCTGATTTTGGTGGGAACCTCAGTTCTGCACCAGGACCCTTCATAAGGCTACTTAACTGCTTCACACATGGCAGCTTTCTCACACTGGGCAGGTGAGTTAAGAGAGCAAAGCAGAAGCCACAATGTCTTTTATGAACTAACATCAGAAGTCACACATCATTTTCACAGTATCTTATTATACAGGCCAGCCCAATTTAGTATGAAAGAGATCCACACAAAAATGTACATACCAGGGAGGCACCTGGCTGGCTCCATTGGGAGAGCATGTAACTCTTGATCTCAGGGTCATGAGTTAAGAGTTACACATTGGATATAGAGATTATTAAAAAAAATAAACAACAAAAAGTGTACAGGGGTGCCCGGGTGGCTCAGTTGGTTAAGTGTCCCACTCCTAATTTCA
Organism: Panthera leo; assembly: GCF_018350215.1. Classification (NCBI taxonomy): domain Eukaryota; kingdom Metazoa; phylum Chordata; class Mammalia; order Carnivora; family Felidae; genus Panthera; species Panthera leo. Next base: position 182,700,723 of record NC_056686.1, read on the forward strand.
GCTCAGGTCATGATCTCACAGTTCACGGGTTCGAGCCCCACATTGGGGTCTGGGCTGACATTGCGGAGCCTGCTTGGGATTCTCTCTCTCCCTCTCTCACCCCCTCTCCCACTTGCACTGGCTCTGTCTCTCAAAATAAATAAAGTTTGGGGTGCCTGGGAGGCTCAGTTGGTTAAGCAACAGACTTGATTTTGTTCAGGTCATGATCTCATGGTCGTGGGATCGAGCCCCACATCAGGCTCCACACTGAGAGTGGAGCCAGCTTGCGATTCTCTCCCTCTCTCTGTCCCTCCCCACTTGTGAGCTGTCTCTTTCAAAATAAATCAACAAACTTGAAAAAATAAAAATAAAGTTTACCTATTAAAAGCGTACATAAGGGATTTAATAATCATTGGGGGGCTATCTTGGCAGCTGGCTACCACAATCGCCAATTTGATCAAATATCCTAGAATTCTAGAGAGAAAAGTGAAGTGCCATAGGAGTTTGATATCTTATTCATCTGTAGTCAAAGTGTCTAAGTTTGAACTGTTTTTAATACATTGAAAAATTTATAGAGGTGCCTGGGTGGCTCAGTCGGTTAAGCATCCAACTTCGGCTCAGGTCACGATCTCACAGTTTGTGAGTTCAAGCCCTGCAGTGGGCTCTGTGCCGACAGCTCAGAGCCTGGAGCCTGCTTCCGATTCTGTATATCCCTCTCTCTGCCCTTCCTCTGCTCGCACTCTGTCTCTCTCTTTCCAAAAATAAACATAAAAAAAGAAAGAAAAATGTATAAGACCATATGTAGGCACTAATTTGTTCAACTATGAACATATAACCCCATGTTTCTCTGCTGCTTCATCTTTGCTTGGCCTGGAATGAAATCTGCATGCTTTAATACCCATGCTTTAGGGTACATTTTGACTACTTCATGCATCATTCAGTGTGTCAGCTTTGCTCTTAGGCTGGCTTCCTTCAAGTCAACGTGGTAGGTGCAGTCCTAAACTTGGCAATATTCATGGGAAGAAAAAAAGGGACCATCTCAACCATCTCTTTTGGTATCTCCTCAAGAAGAAACCTTTCCCCAAAGTCCTCCATCAGATATCCTTTTATATCTCTTAAGGCTAAAATTGAGTCAGATGCTTACCCTTTAACTAAACATTGGCTTAGGCCAATAGGGACTTAAATGTCAGCTAGAGGTGGGTTTACCTTTCTCTAGTCATATGGGAAGAGATGGATACTGAGCAAGATCAAACTATGTTTTGCAAAGAACATGTGTGAAGAAGAATGGTCAGCAAGCAACAGACTTCAGACATTTTGCTTTGTAGTAATCTACATATCACCTTTCCCCATTCATTTTTAAGCTCTTTGAGGAAAGTAGCTTATACATCTTATTCATGTTTCTCAGCATTTGCTCAAGAGAATTTCATACAGGTTAGATATTTTTGAAATTGCTCATGATACTTTGGATTTCTAAAATATTTTCTTTTAAAACTTTAATAAAAGTCAAGGAATATTTACTATTTTTTTTAAGATTGTATTTTTAAGTCATCTCTACACCCAACGTGGGGTTTGAACTCACAACCTTGAGATCAAGGGTCACATGCTCTACCAACTGAGCCAGCCAGGTGCTCCATGAATATTTACTTTTATACTTGCTTTCATCATCTATGAGGTAGAGAGAAAGAACTGCTGTGTACTATTTTCAGTACAAATAAGGAAATGTCTCTCTTAGGGAAGAAACAGTTTGGGTGCCACTTACCCTAGATTCTTATTTGATAGTTCAAAGTCTTATAGTCAACAGGCAAGAGAATCTCGATTTTCTGAATCCCAGCCCCATCTTTTCCATTTTATCTTAAAAAAGATTGTTCCTGGGGCACCTGGTTTGTTCAGTTGGTTAAGCATCTGACTTCAGCTCAGGTCATGATCTCCCGGTTCATTAGTTCAAGCCCCAGGTCAGGCTCTGTACAGACTGCTCAGAGCCTGGAGTCTGGTTCAGATTCTGTGTCTCCCTCTCTCTCTGCCCCTCCCCTGCTCACACTGTCTCTCTCTCAAAAATAAATAAATGTTAAAAAAAAAATAAAAAAACAAAAGACTATTCCTCCTTTAACTGAAATATTCAAGTAACCCAGTATTACATGTTATTGCTATTACTGATCATGCTCTCTTTTCTTCTTCTTCCCTCCCTTCCCCCACCCACCAAAACAACACTGTTTAGATATGTGGTTTTGTTTGGAGGTCATAATCTGCAGAGTGATGAAGAAATAAATGTGAAGGTTATGAGCTAGAAACATTTCAAACCTAAAGAACAAGGTTCTTCCTGTAAACAAGGCCAGAGTTGACATCATAATGCAACTTTACTGGATTTTTCAGAGATGAAAGCCTATTCTGTTCCTGAATTTAATTCTACTTATTCACTTTTTCTCTTGTTTTTTTCAGATGAGCTGAAACAATATAACAAATCTGGACTTAAGAGAACATTACGATGAGCCCCTTCAATTGTAGGTAACTGTTATTTACAATTCAGGGACATAACCACACAATCTGGGAAATTTTAACTTTAATCCTTGGAGTAAGTGAGGTAGAGTTGTTTAAAGATTTATAGTCCTACCTAGCACTCTGCTCTCCCCAGATCCACCCCATGTCTTTATTTGGGAGGCAACAATTTGGGTGCCACTTGTCCAAGATTCTCACTGTATTTAGTAAGAGAACTGGTGATTGCACGTCTTTCTCCACTGCTACACTCTAAGCAATTCATGGTTAAAGACTGGGCCTTTTCATACTTGTACCTCAGTGCTGAACACATCGTGGGGCTTAATAAATATTTGTTGAATGAATAAATCTTTTGATATCCTAGGAAGTAGTGATGGAATTACGTTCCTTGTTCTGGAAAAGTTACCAGTCTATACATCTTTCAAAATGAATGAATCTTAAAGACAAACCAACTTCCTACTCTCAGGCCCCTTTGAGCCAAGTTCAAGTCACTGCTAATTACTCAGCTTTGCTCCTACTCAACTTAACCAACCTCTCTTACACTCTTCCATTTTTGGAGGCTGTGACATAGTTCTCCTCTCAGCATTCCTGATACACTTTTAAGTGTATTTGATGGGATATCTGATGTTTTATTCTCTTGAAAATCACCCTAGCATATGCAGTTTTCACCCTTTGAGCTGGCTTTCTATCTGGTATCCTATGGCCCCCCTCAACCCAGATCAAAGATTTAACGTTTCTAAACAGGAAACAAAAGTTTGCCAAAACTGCCATGATTTCATAACGTAAGAGAACACTTAAAACTTGCAACAAAGGAAATTTAGAATCCTGTAAAGATGTACAACTCCCACCATCTGTCAAAGGGCATCATTTCCTCCTCCTGCTTCTGACTTGCAAAAACTACGAGTTAATTTTGTGTACCAGATGTCCATTTTCAGATAATTAGTGTCTCAGTCTTTTATCTACACAAATTTGTCATTGAAAAGGTCCTTGGCTTTGAAGTCAGAGGATGGCGGAAATACCATTTGACAATCTAAGCCCTAGTCTTATTTCAGATTGGGTCGGTTTCATGCGGGGGTCTGTGGAATTTTCCGACTGCTGGCCTGTTTTTCCACTTCGCTTGTCTATGAGGATTTCGGGACACAATTATGCTTCTCTGGGTATCTGCTAGGACAAAGGTTTACTGAAACGGTCACCGTTGTGCAAGCTCTATCCGTTGAGTGTAACTAACCTAAACCCAGGGAGATGCAGCAATGTGTTACGCTCTTGCTCACTCCGAAGCGGGCTTCGGTGGGGGCCTGCGGACTTTCCCAAAGCCAGTCCTCGTCCTCGCTGCCATGTTTGTCCCTTCCTCCACGCCGCGACTGGTGAGTCGTCGGCTGTTCCTTCTCTTGTGTCCCTCCCTCCGCCAGCTGTTCCTTTCCGGTACTCTTTTCCGTCCTCCCGCCCTGCTCCGCGCGGGCCACGGCTGATCCTTCAGTTGCCGCCCCTCCCTGGCGCCCGGACCTAGAGCTCCGCTCCACCCCGTCCCGCCCCCCGACTCCCCCCGCCCGCCCCGGCGCAGGCAGCCTTCCCTTACATCCGGGTACCGACTCCAGCCGCCTAGACTTTGGCACTATGGTCATGGCGGAGGGGACGGCAGTGCTGAGGCGGAACAGGCCGGGCACCAAGGCGCAGGTACCATCTCTGCACCTTTTCTGCGTGGGGACTCTCGGTGGCGAGCCGCGCCGCACCTGGAAGCTGGCCGCCCCCGAAAGAAGATTGGGCCGGGGCGGTAAGCTGGCGGGCAGGGGGCACCCGTGCCCGGCCTGCTCTTCCGGAGCCGCAACCCCTGGGTCTGGCTGAGGCGGCGGACGCTCGCGAGGCCTGCGGAGCCCTGACTTGAGGGTGGGCCAGAGGGGCTGGGTGCGAGCCTCGGGCGGTGACCGCCGGGACCCCGGTGTGCGAGCCCGTCGGCAGCGACTACTCGTTCTCGTCTCTCCCCTGAATTCTGACTATCGTCCGAGGGGCGCGGCCGGCCAGGTGGAGACCCTGGGGTTTTGGGAGGGTCGGTGCCGCCACGGCGGGGGGGGGGGGGGGGGTGTAAACAGCCAACCTTGTTCTGGCTTCCGGTTCCTACCTGGCTTGTGACGTGCCTGCCCGGCTTCTGCCTGCCAGCTTGTCTAGCCGGATCCTGGTGGCGATTATCCTCCTGCGGTTTGCCTTTGACCATTTCTCGCTGCAGCTTTTCTCTGGCCCAACAAGTTTCATCATCAGGTTGCTCTTGTTAGATGTCATTCCTTGTTATTACATGTGAGGCATAGTTTGGGAATAAACTGGTAATAGTTTTATCAACTTTTAGTAGGCAGTATCTGGGGTGAGTTTGTGTTCATTTAGGTATTGGTTCTGGGGGATTTTCAAAAGGCGGATGCCTCACATTCTAAGAAAATATTCACATAGACATTTAGATTTGATGTGCTTAATCCACCAGCTGTTGAACAGGTGCTCTAAAATCAGAAGAGATGTGTTAAAATGTAATTTTAAAGAAAAAGTGATATAAGTGGGGAAAACAAACTGGAAAAAAACATGGAGCTCTGACCATATGCCAGAGAAAATATTTTAATATACTGCACAGAATTTTGGAAAAGAAGTCCTTTCAAAGTATCTTTTATATCCAGACACTTACCAGATCCATGTTTCAGACAGGGAAACTGAAGCCCAGAGAATTGACTGCATTTGCTCAAGGTTACATAGTCTCTGGCTCATTGGTGACCTTGTTTATTCATCAAGTTGCTTTTAGTACTGAATTTTGGAGAGTTTAGTTTAAAAGTCTTACTATAGAGTCACATTTAGCTGTCAGTTACTTTTGGCAGTTTTGTGGACATATCACTGGGAATTTACATATTGTATATGGTTTCTTTAATTATTTTTTTAGTGTTTATTTTTGAGAGAGAGAGTGAGCGAGCGCATAAAAGAGGGGAGGGGGAGAGGAGCAGAGAGAGGGAGACACAGAATCCAGTGGGCTCCAGGCTGTCAGCTGTCAGCACAGAGCCTGACTTGGGGTTCAAACTCATGAACTGTGAGATCATGACCTGAGCTGAAGCCAGATGCTTAACCGACTGAGCCACCCAGCACCCCAATATTATATATGGTTGCTTTTTACTTTTTCCAGACTTTCTTTATAAATGCTCTTTGTCTCAGAAACTTTTACCTCATATTCTGTAGGAACACTGTTTCTGATTCTTCTCTTAAGTGATCAGCTTTTATATTTTTATATTGAGGTGGACTCGTGTTCTCATATTCTGAGAAGCGCCATCCATTTTTATTTACTCAGTTCTTAATTTTGAAAGGTTAGAAAGAATATATTTTAAGTTAATATTGTAACATCTTTCCTATGTTATGAGTAAGTAACATACAAGAATTCTCCTTTGCTTTTTTCCCCACATTGTCATAGATCAAGGTTGTTAAATAAAATATCACAGAAAAGGTAAGGATTAAAAAAAGAAGACTGCTTAAGCAGCATTCTTTCCTATTTCTTATCTGTCACATTGATTTCCTTCAGTGGAATAGATCTATTCTAAATTATTTATTTAGAACTATAATAGAGTAGGTGAGGTGTCTTTCTACTTATTTTTTTCCTAGTTTTTTTTTTTTTTTTTTAATTGGTTAGATTGGGATATAGGCACATAGTTGGTTTTCAGTAAATGTTTATTTCATGAAATGCATGAGAATGTTCATTAAGCCAATTTTTGGTTCCTTTTGTAAGTGTTTAACAGTGTTTGACAGTTATGATGAGACAAAACATTTGGTTACCAGCTAACACTTTTATATCTTTTCTGTATATTCCTATATGTGTGTTTTAATATTTTTAAAACAAAATATTTTACAAACTACCTTAATTTTTTTAAAGGGAAGAATAGTCAAAGCATATTGATGGAAAACATTTTCAGTATAAATTGCATAGAAAGAATTTTAAAAAACTACATGCTATCTAGGAAAAAAACACCGTGGAACAATTTCTAGAAAGTTATTTTTATTTCTTGATCTACCTATTAAATAACATGAGAGCATATTAAATAACATTAAATAATATGAGAGAAAGAGCAAGTGAACTCAAGCAGAGGAGGGGCAGAGAGAGAGACAGAGGAAGAGAGAGAATCCCAAGCAGGTTCCGAGCTGTGAGTGCAGAGCTCAGCAAAGGGCTCAATTTCAGGAACCATGGGGTCATGACCTGGCCCCAAATCAAGAGTGGAATGCATAATTGACTGAGCTACCCAGGTGCCCCTCCTGACATATTAAAGTAAGTTAGTTCATTTTCATTCATATAGGGCAACTATAAAAAAATGTGAAAAGTTTAAGACACTTAAGGTATACCTATCATCTACTCTCATAACTAAGACGTTACTAATATAGATAAATCCCTCTTTATCACACTCTTCTGTCTTCTACTCACTTCTTCCAACCAAATGATAGTGATTATCATTGCTTTGCTGCATACTTTTACTATGTATGCATTGTCTCCAGAAGTATGCTTTGCACTTTCTTAAATTTTTATTCATGTGGTATCGTACACTGAATTTGTCATTTGCTCCAGCTTTTGCTTAAAGTGTTTGGAGACTTACCCATGTTGATTGATACAGGGTTATAGATCACTGGTTCATTACTCCTGTTTCCCTCAGTTTTACCCCAGAGACATTTATCAAGCAACTACTATATGTTGTGCTGCCTGCTAAGGATACATAGGTAGACTTTGCTGAAAAAAATCAGTCAGATGGGAAGATTCTTAAATACTTAGGGGAATGTCTGTGAACTGGACTATTTATAGAGAATTTCAGAACTGGTATAAGGTGATCCACAAAAGTACCAATTGCCCTTAATGGAGACTGGTTGACTACTTTTTAGCAGAGCTCATATTTTGATTTAGAAATTTAAAACACCGTTTGGAATTGGAATAATAATTTATAATGTCTGTCTAAAATAGTACTTGTGGACAATAACTACTACTAGCACCACCACCACTGCCACCACCGTCACAAACTATTCTCTTTAGGTAAAAACTGAATCAGTGCTTGGAGATTTTTTTTCAACTTAACTTTTTGAGAGATATTTAACCACCATAAACAAAAAAGTGATAGATTTATCTCCTCAGGTAATCCATGAAAAGTTTAGGGATTTATGGTTGAAAATTTTAACTTGTAGTTCAGTTAAATAAAATCTTGGTGTTCATTTTAAAGTTCCTTTGACTTACTCACTAATAACCATGTTGTTTATAGTATGAGAGCTTTCTTCTCCAGTATGACTTTATTGAGAATTAAAGTTAATGAAAATAATGTTGCCTCTTTGTAACTTTGTATGTGCTTTAACCATGAATTTTTTTTTTTATAGGATTTCTATAATTGGCCTGATGAATCCTTTGATGAAATGGACAGTACGCTAGCTGTTCAGCAGGTAATAACAATAGTTTTTTGCAACTCCAGTAACCTGAGCATTTTGCCTCCCTTGGAGTAGTTAAATATTCCTATGTCTTTTAGCATAAGTCAGAATCCATGGAAATAACAGGATGCCTATTTAAAACTTTTATCAGTCTTTCATTTTGTTTTAAGATGGCATAGTAAGCTATACTGAAGCTTAAGTACATTTTAATATCTATTAATATGTGCCAAATTAGGGTACCAAATTTTACTTTAGAGTGAATTTAATTCAAAGTTAATTGAATGCTAAATTAGAATAACATGATTAAGTAGGAAGAAAGAGCATACGTGGTTACTGAAACTTGAGAACATGTATCTAAACTTACATTTTTAAAAATTATTTTGAAGTTTATTTTGAGAGAGAATATAAGTGCAAGTAGGAGAGGGGCAGAGAGGTGGGGTAGGGGGGAGAGAGAGAGAACGAGAACCCCAAGCAGGCTTGATGCTGTCAGTGTAGAGCCCTACTGTGAGATCACGACCTGAGCCAGAATCACAAGTTGGATGCCTAACAGACTGAGCCACCCAGGCGCCCCTAAATTTACATTTAAATTTTAGTTGCCATTAGCTCTTAATGTTTGTGCTCTCTAATACATTTGAGGGCTAAGATGCCTCCTTTTAGGTTATTGCCACTATTAAGTAGTTCACTAAGGCAGTGATTATCAAGGAGATGGACTTCTGTAACTTGTGTGGGTTGAAAAGCCCCTCAGGGGACTCTTAAACGTTCTTATTGAGAATCACCCTACATTGGGTTTTAAAAAAATGTAATAGTTCTTCCAAAATGAGTAAAATCTAGAATCTAGGAAAGAAATACTTGCTATAGCCAATTATTAAAAGTTGCTTTAAGAGGTTAACAAAAAGATGAGTAAAATTGGACTAGGAATTGGTTAACTAACCAGTTGGACTAGTAAGTTGGATTTGGCATTGGTTAACTAACATTTTTTCTTAAGTTTATTTATTTATTTTGGGAGAGAGCACGTGTGCCAGCAAGGGAGGGGCAGAGACGGGGGTAGAGAGAGAATCCCAAGCAGGCTCCACACTGTCAGCACAGAGCCTGATGTAAAGCTCAAACTCACAACTCAAAGTGAAATCCTGACCTGAGCCGAAGTCAAGAGTCAAGTATAAGTGAAGAGTCAGATGCTTAACCAACTGAGCCACCCAGGGGCCCTGGTTAACTAACATATTTAAAGGAAAAATATGTAATAAAGAGAGGCTTGGCTTTATCTTGATAGTGAGATAATAGAAGTAGAAGCTGTTTGGATTTATTGTGTTATTTGAAGATTCTGGGAAATCAAACAGGAATACAGTTGAATTCTTTGAGCATAAAAACCAATTCATGATATTAACAGAAATACTAAAAACCTTTTGAATGGACTCAGTATAATATTTAGCACAGGAAATGGAAGAGTATTCATGAATGAATGGCTTTATTTGTTCATCGCCTGTAAAGAATGTATTGTTCAATCAGCAGATATTTATTGGGCAATGAGACAGGCCTTGTGGAAGACACAGAAATATAAACCTAGAGTTCTATGCCTGGAAATTGGGAAAAATTACAGGAAAAGTGTGTGGATATTTCTCCCTTAAAAAATTTTTTTTAAGTTTATTATTTATTTTTGAGAGACAGAAAGAGTGAGCCAGGGAGGGGTAAGAGAGTGAGAGAGAGAATCCCAAGCAGGCTCTGCACTGTCAGCATGGAACCCAGTGTGGGGCTTGAACTGTGAGATCATGACCTGAGCCATCTCCCTTTAAAAGTAGAGGTTGTGTGCTGCTACTTTGTTGAATTTATTAGTTGGAACTTTTTGTGTGTGCGTGTAATCTTTAGGTACATATTGAGAACATGTCATCTGTAAACAATTTGACTTCTTCTTTTCTAATCTGGTTGCCTTTTATTTCTTTTTCTTACCTAATTGCTCTGGCCAAAACTGCTAATACTCCTTTGAATAGAAGTGGCAAAAGTAGTCATCTTGTTCTTGATCTTAAGAGGAAAGCTTTCAGTCTTTCACATTGAGTATGAGGTGCACTGTGGGTTTTTCATACGTGACCTTGATTATGTTGAGTTATTATGTTACTGGTTTCCTTCTGTTTGTAGTTTGTTGACTGTTTTTGACCTAAAAAGGTGTTGAATTTTGTCAAATATACCAATTCAGATGAACATGTGATTTTTCCCCCTTCATTTTGTTAATGAGGCATATATATCAGTTTTTGTATCTTGAACCATCCTTGCATTCTAGAAATAAATCCCCCTTGATAATGATCTATAATTCTCTTAATTTGCTGTTGAATTTGGCCTGCCAGGATTTTTTGTGTCAGTATTCATGAGGGATATTGGTTTCTAGTTTTCCTCACGTGTCTTTGTTTGACTTTGGTGTCAGGCAATGCTGACATCATAGAATGAGTTAGGAAGTATTCCCTCCTCTTTGATTTTTTTAGAAGAGTTTGAAGAGGATTGGTGTTCTTTATTTTTTTTTTGTTATTATTTTTTAATCTATCTTTATTTTTAGAGAGAAGGAGAGAGTGCAAGCAGGGGAGGGGCAGGGAGAGAGGGGGACAGAGGATCTGAAGCAGGCTCTGCTGACAGCAGAGAGCCCGATGTGAGCCTCAAACTCATGAACCATGAGATCATGACCTGAGCAGAAGTTGGATACTTAACTGACTGAGCCATCCAGGCATCCCAGGATTGGTATTCTTGAAATGTTTGGTAAAATTCACCACTGAAGCCATTGGGTCTTTTCTTTGGTTGCACAACATTGTGAATGTAATTAATGCCACTGAACTGTACACTTAAAAATGGTTTAAATGGCTATCCTCATTGAATGGTCTTGGCACACTTGTCAAAAATTATGTGACTATATATGTAAGGATTATTTCTTTGGGCTCATTCAGTTCCATTGGTCTGTATGTCTATCCTTATACCAATACTACATTGTTTTGATTACTGTAGCTTTGTAGTAAGTTTTGAAATTGGGGAGTGTTGAGTTCCACATGCTTCCCAACTGAGCCTGCCAGACACCCTGTTTTTTTTATTAATACTGAACCACCTTTCATTCCTTGCAGCTTCCTCTTGATTGATGTTTGTATGGTATATCTTTTTCCATCCTTTTACTTTTAATCTACCTATATTTGAAGTAAGTTTCTTGTAGACGGTGTATAGTTGGGTTATCTTTTCTTCTTTTTTTTTGTGTGTGTGTGTGAGTGTGTGTCTTTTAATGGGTGTATTTAGGCCATTTAATATTAATTTAGTCACTGGTAGATATGTTTACATTTAGGTCTACCATCTAGGTTGTTTCCTCTGGGTTTTTTGTTGTTGTTGTTCGTTTCCTCTTTTCTGCCTTTTTACAGATTGAACATTTTTAGTGTTCTATTTTAATTCTAATTTTGTCTGTCTCTTTATGTAATATATTTTTTTAAGTTTATTTATTTTGAGAGAGAGGGAGAGAGAGAATCCCAGGCAGGCTCCATGCTCAGCACAGAGTCTGCTGCAGGGCTTGGTCCCTTGACCACAAGATCACGAGTCAGACACCCAACCAACTGAGCCACCCAGGTGCCTCTGTATAATATATTTGAAATATATAATGTAGAAACTATCATCTTATGGATCCCATTATCCCTTTATGCTTTTCCTGTCAATATTACATTTATATACATTGGAAACCCCATTAGTCAATGTTATATTTTTGCTGTCATCTGCCAAAACATATTTCAAAGAACTCAGGAGGAGAATGGCCTATTATAATTATACCCAGATATTTATAATTTCTGTTTTTCTTGATTCTAACTTTTCTTCTGGTGTTATATTTTCCCCCTTCTGTCTAAAGAACTTCCTTTAGCAATTCTTTTAGAGTGATCTGCTGGCTAGAAATTATCTTTTGTTTTCTTTCATCTGAAAATGTCTTTATCTTCATTCCTGAAGGGTATTTTTGTTAGATATAGAATTCTGGGTTGATAGTTCTTTCTTTCAGCACTTTGAACATGTTGTGTCCGTTCCTTCTGTCTGTGGTTTCTGATGAGAAAGTGGCAGTTTTTAAAATATTTTGTAGGTCATGTGTCTTTTTTCACTGGCTTATCTTTAGTTTTTGGCAGCTTCATTATGTGTCTAAGCATGGATTTCTTTGAGGTTTTTATTTGTTGTTCACTCTGCTTTTCTCTATTGTGGTAAATATATTTACCATTTTGCCATCTTTAAGTGTACTTTTTTAAAAAATTTATTTATTTTATTTATATTTTTGCCCCCAGCATGGGGCTCGAATTCATGACCCTGAGATCTACCGATTGAGCCAGCTTAAGTGTATAGCTTACACTATAAAGGGGCCCTTTAAGTGTGTAGCTCTGTGGCATTAAATATATCCACATTATTGTGAATCATTATAGCCTCTATCTGCAGAAATTTTTTATCTTTAACAGCTGAAACTCTGTGTCCATTAAACAATAACAACTTTCCACTACTCCCTTCCCCCAGTTCACTCATCTTCTTGAATTGAGATTTTCACATATTCTTTGTATACCGAGTAATTTTGGATTGTATTCTGGACATTTTGAATATTATGTTGAGACTTTGGTCTTATTTAATCCCATGGAGAATGTTATTTTTGTTTTAGCAGGTATCTGACCTCGTTAGATACAGGTTGCCAGTTCCAGTGTTTGTTCAGATTTCAAATCTTTGTACTCCTCCTTGAATCTGTTCTGTGTGTACCAATCTGTGGTCAGCCTGGGTGGAGGTATATCTGTTAGTTCATTTCTCAAAGTCTGTCATATGCTAATTATGATCAGATCAATGTATGTGGGCATGCACAGACTAGGATTGAGCCCAGGAGTTCATAAACACCTTATGGGGTCACATTTCTGAATTTTGCTCTCTTTAATATCTCTCTGATACATTCTGGTTCCCTGGGGCCCACCTTTTTGATCTTCCAACCAGAAACCACTTACTAGAATTGTGCTGCAGTTGTGGGAAGACAAAGAGAGAAAAAGAAATAGAGTTTGATCCACCACCAAATGGAGAGGACAATTTCTCTTCCTGAGAATTTTGTCTCTTGAATTTTTCTGTTGCCAGCTGCTTTTGCTGCCATTGTGGAATTGTCTTAGGCATAGGCTGTGAAAGTGGAGAAAAAGCAGAGGGCAAAAAGCCAGCAGCTTTCTTTCATTCTTTTTGAGCTTTTAGGAGTACCATTTTCCACTCCTTGAGCCAGAACTATGTAGTTTCTCCTGGATCTTTTAGCACCAACAGAGCTCATTTTTTGGGTTGCATCCTATATTGAGTTTAGGCCAGGGGATACCAGAGGGGAAAAGAAGCATCACAACTTCACTGCAAGTTCAGTGATACTTTGAATCTGGTGTTCTTTCCAGCTCTTCTTTTTGATATTTGTTCTTCAAAGATCTCAAATTGCTATACCATGCATTCTGTCCAGATTTTATAATTGTGTACGGTGGGAGAGAAAAGTTGATGTGTGTTTACTCCATCTTACCTAGAACTGGAAGCAATAAAATGCTTTTGAATGGTATTTTACTGTTCCCAAATGATTTCTAAAAACTGCTTTAGGAAAAATCTTCTGTAAAACACCATACTAGATCATTGTAATTCTTAATAATTACAGCCCACAGGAATAAATCACTGGAAGGATATGTTTGTGCCTTTTTCATAACAGAAGGAAGAATTTTATGTCCCCCCCCCCCTTTTTTTTTTTAAACTTAGTCCAGAAGTATGGTATAGTATATTCCTGTACTGAGGAGACTTGAAAGGCCTGGGAAGTAAGTATATACTGAGAGCATCTGAAATGCTAGTGAGCTTGATCAGATGACAGTATGAAGTAGAAGTGGTAATACCTTTAGAAGCTACCTGAAAAAATTCTTTTCAAGAAATGGTGGTAAGTTAGGATTTTAAAGTTCTTGGAAGCATAAAGAACACTCTTGTGAGGTTGTTTTCTGGATTTTTCTTTGGTAGAATTTCTTAAAGAGTACAGAGCTAGTTTCTTAAATCATAGTTGTATAATTTACTCAGCTTCAAAACCTCTCTCTCAGCGTTAAAATTCAGCAACAAAAGTTTTGTGTAGTTATGGTACTACTTTTCCATTTAACTGAATTACTAAATAACATAAAGATAATGTTGAAAATGTACTTAAGAATATTACAGCTTTTCATGATAGGGCCAATTCTTGCCTTTTTTCCCCATTTCATATTTGTGTATCTTGTGATGCACTTGAAAAATTAATCCAAATTTAGATTTATACCACATTATGTGTGACAGGGACAGGATAGAGAAACATTACAGTTGTAAATCTTTAGTTTTCAGAGGTTTTGAGAATGATAAAAATAATTTTTCAGAATGAACAGAAATTGCTAATAGTACTAATAACTCAGAAACAATATAAAAATTTCTGTAAGGTAAACATTATATTTAGGGAGCATTAGAACATTTCTTTTTCTTTTTTTTTTTAATTTAATTAATTAATTTTTTGGTTTTAAATCTCTTTTTTTTTTAAATTTATTGTCAAATTGGTTTCCATATAATACCTAGTGCTCATCCCAACAAGTGCCCTCCTCCCTGCCCATCACCCACTTTTCCCTCTCCCCCACTCCCCATCTACCCTTGGTTTGTTCTCAGTCCTTAAGAGTTTCTTATGGTTTGCCTCCCTCCCTCTCTGTAACTTTTTTTTTTCCCCTCCCCCTCCCCCATGGTCTTCTGTTAACGTTTCTCAAGATCCACATATGAGTGAAAACATATGGTATCTGTCTTTCTCTGCCTGGCTTATTTCACTTAGCATAATATCCTCCAGTTCCATCCACGTTGCTGCAAATGGCCAGATTTCATTCTTACTCATTGCCAAGTAGTATTCCATTGTATATAAAAACCACATCTTCTTTATCCATTTATCAGTTGATGGACATTTAGGCTCTTTCCATAATTTGGCTATTGTTGAAAGTGCTGTTGTAAACATTGGGGTACATGTGCCCCTATACATCAGCATTCCTGTATCCCTTGGGTAAATTCCTAGCAGTGCTATTGCTGGGTCATAGGGGAGATCTATTTTTAATTTTTTGAGGAAGCTCCACACTGTTTTCAAGAGCAGCTATACCAGTTTGCATTCCCACCAGCAGTGTAAGAGGGTTCCCGTTTCTTCACATCCTCACCAACATCTATGGTCTCCTGATTTGTTCATTTTAGCCACTCTGACTGGTGTGAGGTGATATCTCATTGTAGTTTTGATTTGTATTTCCCTGATGATGAGTGACATTGAGCATTTTTTCATGTGTCAGTTGGCCATCTGGATGTCTTCTTTGGAAAAGTGTCTATTCATGTCTTCTGCCCATTTCTTCACTGGATTATTTGTTTTTCGGGTGTGGAGTTTGGTGAGTTCTTTATAGATTTTGGATACTAGCCCGTTATCTGATATGTCATTTGCAAATATCTTTTCCCATTCTGACAGTTGCCTTTTAGTTTTGTTGATTGTTTTCCTTTGCAGTGCAGAAGCTTTTGATCTTGATGAGGTCCAAATAGTTCATTTTTGCTTTTAATTCCCTTGCCTTTGGAGGTGTGTCAAATAAGAAATTGCTGTGGCTGAGGTCAAAGAGGTTTTTTCCTGCTTTCTCCTCTAGGGTTTTGATAGTTTCCTGTCTCACATTCAGGTCCTTTATCCATTTTGAGTTTATTTTTGTGAATGGTGTAAGAAAGTGGTCTAATTTCATCCCTCTGCATGTTGCTGTCCAGTTCTCCCAGCACCATTTGTTAAAGAGACTGTCTTTTTTTCCACTGGATACTCTTTCCTGCTTTGTCAAAGATTAGTTGGCCATACTTTTGTGGGTCCAATTCTGGGGTCTATATTCCATTGGTTTATGTGTCTGTTTTTGTGCCAATACCATACTGTTTTGATGATTACAGCTTTGTAGTAGAGGCTAAAATCTGGGATTGTGATGCCTCACGTTTTGGTTTTTTTCTTCAATATTACTTTGGCTATGTGGGGTCTTTTGTGGTTCCATACAAATTTTAGGATTGTTTGTTCTAGCTATGAGAAGAATGCTGGTGCAATTTTGATTGGGATTGCATTGAATATGTAGATTTCTTTGGGTAGTATTGACTTTTTAACAATATTTATTCTTCCAATCCATGAGCATGGAATGTTTTTCCATTTCTTTGTACCTTCTTCAATTTCCTTCATAAACTTTCTGTAGTTTCCAGCATAGAGATCTTTTACATCTTTGGTTAGGTTTATTCTCAGGTATTTTCTTTTTTTTTTTTTTTTTTTAATATTTCTATTGAGAGAGAGAGAGAGAGAGAGTGAGTGCATGAGCAAGTGCAAGTGAGGAAGGGGCAGAGAGAGGGAGAGAGAGAGAATCCCAAGCAGGCTCTGCATTGTCAGCATAGAGCATAATGCAGGGCTCAGTCCCCTGAACCGTGAGATCATGACCTGAGCCAAAATCAAGAGTCAGACACTTAACGGACTGAGCCACCCATCCGCTACTAGGACATTTACTTTTCTTAGCTCATTTAAAAAAATTTTTTTTAATGTTTATTTATTTTAGAAGGAGAGAGAGGCAGAGTGTGATTGGGGGAGAGGCAGAGAGAGAGGGAGACACAGAATGTGAAGCAGGCTCCAGGCTCTGAGCTGTCAGCACAGAGCCCGACTTGGGGCTCAAACTCACAAACTGTGAGATCATGACCTGAGCCAAAGTCAGATGCTTAACCGACTGAGCCACCCAGGTGCCCCTTTCTTAGCTCATTTTAGATGATAGCTGTCTTTCTTTCCATAGAAGTATGGAGGACTCACATTTTTGCTTTCTTTCAGAGTTAAGGATTTCTTCTGTTCTCTCTCTTTTTTATTAAGTTTTATTTATTTTTGAGAGAAATGGAGAGCGTGTACACAGACATGGAAGGGGGAGGGGCAGAGAGCGAGAGGGGGAAGAGAGACTCACAAGCAGGATCCGTGTCAGCACAGAGCCCATATGGGGCCTGAACCCACAAACCGCGAGATCATGATCTGAGCCAAAATCAAGAGCTGGACACTCAACCGACTGAACCACGCAGGCGCCCCTGTTCTCTCTCTCTCTCTCTTTTTTTTTTAATTTTTAAATGTTTCTTTATATTAGAGAGAAACACTGGTGAGTAGGGGAGGGGCAGAGAGAGACAGAGACAGAATCTGAAGCAGGCTCCAGGCTCTGAGCTGTCAGCACAGCCTGTTGCAGGGTTTGAACTCACAAGCTGTGAGATCATGACCTGAGCAAAGTCGGACACTTAGCTGACTGAGCCACCCAGTCACCCCCCTAGGCGCCCCTGTTTTCTTAATTGTTTTACATGTATTATCATTAATAAAATCTAGATTCCCTGAAGATTGACAACTTGTACCTCTACTTATAAAAAATTGAATAATTTTGAGTAAATTCAGTTATAAACATGTGGTTAAAGACTTAGTATTCATTATGAGCCAGCTGTATTGCATAGAATATATTTTTGTGTGCCTAACTACCAAACTCTTTTGGGGATCACCAGAGAATACTAAAGAATCAGTCTCCACCCCATTTTTGGTAAATTTTTTCATCCCTAATCCCCCATGGTTTTAACATTTCAGGTAAGTAGTATCTTTATCCTTGACTTCAAGTAATGTAGTTTAGGAAAAGACAGTGAAAATTTGTTAAAAACCTCCTATGTGCCAGGTTCTAATACTAAAATTTAAAACAAAACTGAGTCTCTGTTTTTTGAGGGAGATATTAAAAAATAAATAAATGCTATTTATTGAATAAAAGCAAAGACGAGTGTGTTGGGGGGAAAGGGAATTTGGAAAGAATTGTATGGAATTTGAGGTGGCCGGTGGAAAAGGTAAAGAATTTGGTTCTGTCTATTTGCGAGAATCAATTTCATGCAGAACTTTGGAACTTGAGATGGGGTCAGAAAACCAGGGAGAGTAGTTTAAACAGGCATTAGAGAATCATTAAAATCTTTTGAGCAAGCTTTTGACAGAGTAATTTTCAAAGAAAGGTTGCCTGAAAATAGGCAAAATACATTGGCATAACAAGGCCTCGTAGTTATTTCTGTAATTAGGTATCTTAGTCTTATTTAGCCTGTTCAAATTTTAGATTATTTAAATCATAGATTGCATGAAACATTAAAAAGATCTGAAATTTTTATTTAATTTTAAAAATGAATGTCCATGCCTTTTTTTTAACTTAGCTTTTCTGCTAGTCATTTTTTGTTTTTTAAACACTTTATTGGATACCACATACCCTAAAATCACCCATTTAAAATATACATTCATGGTTTTTAGTATATTCACGGGGTTCTACACTATCACCACAGTTTAATTTTAGAACATCTTCACTCCCCACCAAAAGAAACCTCATTCACATTAGCAGTTATCTCCATTCTCCTCTGTCTCCCCTTCTTTCTCCAGTCCTGAACGACTATTTTTTGTCTCCATAGATGTGCTATTCTGGATAATGCATATTAATAGAATCATGCATTATGTACCACAGTTATATGGTTTACATTTTATGTCCTTATGAAAATCATAGTTTCACTTTTGATCCCACATCCAGTCCTGGTAAGTACCATATCTGCATTTATGTGATATATCTTACCCCAAAGGAGTTGAGTTGGAGAAGGTAAGGGTTACCTCCTATCTTCTGAATTACTTGATTTCCTGTTATGTGTATAACCTAAAAAAGTTGAAACATAGGAGCAATCATGGACTCAAAAATTAAATATATTTTAAGATTTACCATGTACTATAGTATGTTAATTAATTATGAGAACTTTTTTTATTATAGTATATTCAGCAGAACATAAGAGCAGATTGTTCCAATATTGACAAAATTCTTGAACCACCTGAAGGCCAAGATGAAGGTGTATGGAAATATGAACATTTAAGGTAAGTCTTTATAATATATCAAAATAGTAGTAGTATTTCTGTTAGTAAAAATAACCTTTAATGCTGATGATTATGAATCATAAATAAAAATCATTATGTAATTGCAGACTAAAAAGCTGAATTCTAAAGCTTTTGTGTTTTTGGTATTATAAAGTTTTTAACTTTGTTATTCACTGATTTTTTTTTTCTAATTTATGGATTTGGGCATTATCTTTTTACACAATTTTTCTTTTTTTTTTTTTTGGAAAAACTATTTAAAAAAATTTTTTTTAACATTTATTTATTTTTCAGAGACAGAGTGCAAGTAGGAGGTGGGGAAAAGAGAAAGGGAGACAGAATCCGAAGCAGGCTCCGGGCTCTGAGCTGTCAGCAGAGTCTGACGTGAGGCTCGAACTCACGAGCTGTGAGATCATGACCTGAGCCGAAGTCAGATGCTTAACTGACTGAGCCACCCAGGCGCCCATGAAAAACTATTTTTGAGAGAGAGAGAGATTGTGGGGGGGGGGGGGGGGGGGGGCGGAGAGAGAGAATCCCCAGTAGGCTCCACACTGTCAGCATGGAACCTGATGTGGGGCTCGAACTCCCGAACCATAAGATCATGACCTGAGCTGAAGTCGTATGCTTAACCAACTGAGCCACTCAGGCACCCCGCCCCCCTCCGCCCCCGGCCTTTTTAAGTAATCTCTATACCCAGTGTAGGGCTTAAATCCATGAACCCAAGATCAAGTTGGTAGCATTCTTACCACCTGAGCCATCCAGATGCCCCTACATAGTTTTTCTTAAACACAAATTATTCCTTAACCACAAATACATTGTTTCTATTTTTTCACTCATGATAAACTTTATTTCTCTACAAAGTTTATTTCACTATAAAGTAACACAAGATTCCAGTCTAAGCTTGGTGTCTGATGAGTTGCCTATTAACTACTGTGAACTGTGGTAAATAAAAATTAATTGTAATTCTGAAGGAGTTTGGGAACTTTTGATGATGCCCTTTGAATGAGAAAATTGAAGACTAGTGAATGACTAGTTAACAAGAATTAACTTTAAAAGCAGCTTAATCCTAGGGGTGCCTGGGTGGCTTAGTTGGTTAAGCATTCAACTCTTGATTTTGGCTCAGGTCATGATCTTGCAGTTTGTGAGAACGAGCCCTGAATCAAGCACCATGCTGACACTTGCTGTCAAAATAAATAAAAATTAAAAAATAAATAAAGGCAGCTTAATCCTGAAGTTACTAAGTTATTTCTTGAAGTTGCAAGCTTCTCTGTAAATGGGAGCTGAGATGAGCTGGTAGGTTAAATATAAAGAATGTAGCTAGAGATAGATGTTCATTAGGGTTTGTAACTTTTTATTTTTTTTTATTTATTTTTTTTTAAATTTTTTAACGTTTATTTATTTTTGAGACAGAGAGAGACAGAACGTGAACGGGGGAGGGTCAGAGAGAGAGAGGGAGACACAGAATCTGAAACAGGCTCCAGGCTCTGAGCCATCAGCACAGAGCCTGACGCGGGGCTTGAACTTACGAACTGCGAGATCATGACCTGAGCCGAAATCAGACGCTTAACCGACTGAGCCACCCAGGCGCCCCAGGGTTTGTAACTTTTTAAGTTAATTTTTAAATAATAAGTGAAATTGAAATAGGACTTTCCCTGCATAAATTAGACCACTTTTTTGTGATGAGTCCCACAAATTGTAGACTGGGCACTGTTTTTCAGTTTGGTTTGGTTTGATCTGGTGTGTTTTTGTTTTTGTTTTTTTTTTTTGCTACAGACTTGTTACATAGACATTGCTAAGACATAATATCTTGTCATAACAGTCCAGCAATTTCAGGATGCTAAGACTTCTTTGTACTCTGCTGATTTCTTAGACAAATCACTTGACTATTTGATCTAGTGTTTTTAGAGATTTTATTTTTAAGTAATTTCTGCACCCAATGTGGGGCTCGAACGCACAACCTTGAGATCAAGAGTCACATGCTCCAACAACTGAGCCAGCTGGGTTCCCCTGACATAGTTTTTTAAAAATACATCTCAGTGCATGATAATTGAAGGTATGAATATGTAGATATTTTCCCATTCTTATAAATCAAAATAGCACTTTAGATTCTCTGCTTTTTTTATTTTTTATTAAAAGATTTTTTTTTATTGTTTATTTATTTATGAGAGAGAGAGAGAGAGAGAGAGAGAGAGAGACAGTGTAAGCAGGGGAGGGGCAGAGAGAGGGAGTAACAGAATCTGAAGCAGGCTCCTGGCTCTGAACTGTCAGCACAGAGCCTGATGCGGGGCCTGAACTCATGAACCATGAGATCATGACCTGAGCCGAAGTCGGACATTTAACCAGCTGAGCCACCCAGGCACCCCTCTGTCTTATTTTAATCAGCTTTGAAAATAACTACTTACTTACCTGTTAGGATTAATGATGAAAATAAGTGGGGATTTTTTTTCACTACAAGCATAATCCTAACAAGTGAGGGCTGATTTTAGCATATAAGATTTTAATTTAAGATCTAGGAAAACCTTTTCCTCCATATTTAATTAGACTATAAAATATGCAGTATACAAAACTTATAAAATCCTTCTCATGCATATTCCATTTGTCCTGGTGCTGTTATTTTTAGGTTTTTTTTTTTTTTTCCCTGAATATTAGCCACTTTATTTTGGTTTCGTATTTATGTATTAAATATCACATATATATTCTGTTGTGTCTTCATCATAGTGTATATATCTTTATAGTTGACCAAGAAGAATTTCAAAAGTAGCTTTTTGAGTTTTTGCATGTACTTGATGTAATTGATTTGAGGCTTAATACTTGCTCTTATTGGTTAATATTGTTGATTATATTATGATGTTAATGGGACTTCATTCAAATCTCCCACTAGCCCATATGGAATCTTTGTAATTGGAAGAGATGCTCCTTCTTCTGAGTGGATGCAATCCTATGTATGATTTAAGAGATTAGAGCATAGGCTGGATTTCAGCTCTGGCTTGTCTCTTCAGCTGCACAACTATATGTTAGCCCTATATTGAATTAACTGGAAGCTGTTAGATTTGCACTGTGTGCCACAGATTGTACCCATAAACACTGCCAAATCAGTTAGCTTAGTTTTGCTGTTGGCCATACGTGAGTTAAAGTAGATGAGAAACTTATTTTTCACCACCTGTCTTTATTACCACTTAGTGGAAAACAACTTGAAAACTTGCATGCAGCCTATAGATACAGGGCAGTAGAGGGTGATGTGGTGATTCAGAAATAGTGTTATTTTTGTGATCTAAGAACTGCATAATTGTTAGGGATCTGGAAAGGAAATACATTTACAGAGAACTGAAAATTTGACTCCTTATTTGCTTTCTTCTATAGCTTTTCTTTCATATATGTGTGGGGTTTTTTGTTTTTTCCCTTTTGCGACTCTCCTTTATCTTCTAACTAAGTAGGTTTTAGTTTTGCATTTGTAGGGAACCACACTGTTCTCATTTGTTGGGGAAACATAATAGTGATTAATTAGGTAAGATTTTTAGAGGGGATGTGTTCAGTATTTTGACAGCTATTAAAGTAAGTTATCTTAGTGACATAGAGGATTGATGGTCTTTTCATATAAAATAACAAGTTTGTCTAAAAATGATCTCAATCTTACACAATTTCCTCTATTCTTCACTTATTAAAAAACATTTTGAACACTTACTATGTTCCAAGAATTGTTCTAGGCTTTATAATTCTGTTTGGCAGTTTTAGAAGAGTATCATGAAAAAATGCTACAATCTACTAAGTGACCAAAAAGCAAGATAAAAAATTGTGTATGATTTGGTCCCAATATAGTTTAATCTTTGCATAGAAAATCAAATTTGTATGTAAGTAATAATTAACTTTTGGGAGAGGTGGTAGAATTATGAAGGACCTTCTTATTGTACATTGTATATTTGATCATATTTAAAGTTTTCATAAGGAACATGTTGTTTGTAATCAGAACAAAGTTTGTAGAATATTCAGGTATTTAAAACATCTAGTTTTATGTTTGTATTCAGATAAATACACACATGATGTTTTACATAACTGGAATCTTACTGTAAATATAAATATATATCCTTTGTTTATGTATATACCAACATTTTGCTACTCTGCAATTGCTGATTATTTGGAATGTTTCAAAAAAAATTTATATTTTCTGTCAATGTCTTTATACATTTATCTGTATGCAATTCTGATTATTTTATTAGAATAGATTTCTAGGAGAATGACTTTGTAAATAAAAGTATATACTTCCTAAGCATTTTGGTAACTATTTCCAAATTCAGGAAAATTCTACTAATTTCCAGTGTATAATTATGATCAACTCACTGGAGGCTGATATTGAACATTATTAGGGTTGTTAGTTTTGGGTTTTGCATACTAATCTGTATGCCTTTGTACAAAATATGCCATGTAAATTCAGATGGTGTTGACAGTGGTGACGACAAAGGGAGGATGGTACTGATGGGATTCTGTTTTTACAGTTAGTATTCTGAAAATAATGTGGAGGATGGATAAGACTTTTCATTTATATATTTGCATTTTTAGGCAATTCTGTCTTGAACTAAATGGACTTGCTGTCAAACTTCAGGTAATATTTTCTTTAAGTTAAAGCTATTATTGAAAGTACTGATTTTTTCTGTTTTTATAACATTAGGTGCTCCCAAAGACTTACCCAACATTTCTAATTATTCTGTACTTTTACATGGGAGTGTAGTAACCCAAATGATAGACTTTTTCATTGTTTTACATATTAAGAAGTGTAACTATTTCTAACAGAGTGAGTGCCATCCAGATACATGTACTCAGATGACTGCAACTGAACAATGGATTTTTCTTTGTGCAGCTCATAAGACTCCAAAAGAGGTGAGACATTATGAAATAGAATGCCTAATAAAATCATCATAACCTAAATCTCTCCATGAGAGTGGTCAATAAATTTTTAGTGTTTTAGTTCACTGTTTATTTTGCTGTTTGGTTTAGAGTTCTTTGAGTTTATTGCCCCAGTGCTATTTTAGGATTTATGATTATCATTTTTCATAATTGGATAATATCATGGGCTAGAACTCACTTTATGATTCATTGCCTATTACAGAATAACATCTACCATATGATGCTGATAGCTACTGTATAATGGATGAGATATACATGTTTAGTTTTTTGGTTCAGTTATAATTTTTTTAATGTTTATTTATTTTGAGAGAGAGAGCGTGCACAGCAGGGAGGAGCAGAGAGAGAGAATCCCAAGTAGGTTCCATGCTGTCAGCACAGAGCCCAACGTAGGGCTCGGTCGCATGAACCATGAGATCATGATCTGAGCTGAAATTAAGAGTCTGGTGCTCAACTGACTGAGCCACCCAGGCGCCTCGTAATTTCTTTTGATAGGAATAACTGTTGGTGATTACAAGTTGATGAGTTATCTATTAAAGAAATGTTGTTTTTGGGCTTTTTAACTTTATAGGTCAGTATTTTTTACCTACTTTTTTTAATATTTCTTTTTTTTTTTTAAGTTTATTTATTTTGAGAGAAAGTGTGTATGAAAGTGGGGGAGGGGCAGAGAGAGAGGGAGAAAGAAAATCCCAAGCAGATTCCACACTGTCAGTACAGAGCTTGTCGTGGGGCTAGATCTCTCAAATCATAAGATCATGACCTGAGCCAAAACCAAGAGCCAGACACTTAACCGATAGAGCCACTCAGGCACCCCTTATATTTCTTACTATTTGTTTGAAACACACCATAATGATTTTCCTCTTCATAATTGGCCCTACATTGAAAAAGTTATTCATGTTGTTTTCTCCTCATTTAGTTTTTGTCATGGTGAGAGTATAGGAAGTAGCAATTGTTTATAGAACATTTTTAGTTATAAGTAATTCCTTTATATTATATAATATCCAGTACATATTCAGTTTTCCTTAGTTATTTCAAAAGTTGTAGCTAGTTTGTTTAAACTATGCCTTGCATTTTCCTTGCTCTGCATTCCTTTTAATCCATAGTACTTTTTTTTTTTTTTTGGATACTTAAACTCATTGAAAATAATTGGGGTTAGGCCAATTCTGCAGAATTATAGACTGTCAAATGATCATTTTATTGATAGACCTCTAAGGCTTAAAGACAAGTGACTTTCTGTTTGCAAAATTCACATCTGATGTTCTTTTATTTGAAAAGGCAAGTTCTGTGCTCGCTTCGGCAGCACATATACTAAAATTAGAAGAACGATACATACAGACTAGATTAGCATGGCCCCTGAGCAAGGATGACATGCAAATTCGTAAGCGTTCCATATTTTTAGAGCCTAAATGTCCATCAGCTGATGAATGGATAAAGAAATTGTGGTTTATATATACAATGGAATACTACTTGGCAATGAGAAAGGATGAAATATGGCCCTTTGTAGCAATGTGGATGGAACTGGAGAGTGTTATGCTAAGTGAAATAAGTCATAAAGAGAAAGACAGATACCATATGTTTTCACTCTTATGTAGATGGATCCTGAGAAACTTAACAGAAGACCATGGGGGAGAGGAAGGAGGAAAAAAAAAGTTAGAGGGAGGGAGCCAAACCATAAGAGACTGTTAAAAACTGAGAATAAACTGAGGTTTGTTGGGGGTGGGAGGGAGGGGAAAGTGGGTGATGGGCACTGAGGAGGACATCTGTTGGGATGAGCACTGGGTATTGTATGGAAACCAATTTGACAATAAATTTCATATTAAAAAAAAAAAAAATGAAAAGGCAAGTTCTCCAATATAAGAAGTATCTGGTATTTGTCTAAGCAAATAGACAAGTTGACTTACTGGATGACTTATTTGGATGACTAATTTCATTCAGGGTGTTAACTCTTTTTGTGTTAGTTAATTGAAGCAATATTAAGATTATCATTTTATATATGGGAAAATCCACATAGCAGTTTTATTGATAATTTATTGAAATTGGCTACATAGTATAGTGAATTATGTGATAATTGCAATTAGGAAACTGAATCAAGAAGGCTAGTTTCATTTTGGCAAATAGTAAAGATGCATTATTCTCACTTTAGAGTGGAAAAGATACCCAGTTTGTGATGTATTATGAGATTTATATGGACTGTCATTGTCATATTTGCTTTTTTTCTTGATTAGTAATAAATATAAGATAGGATGATTATCAGCATTAGGTCTTGTGAATGAGTCTTAGAATTGTAACATTGTTTGCTGAAGACCAGCTCCATTGAATTGTGTCAAGGGAGGATGAATGATGGTGGCATTTTCAAGTGGTAAGTTGTATGCAAAGGAATTTCTGTAAAAATACAAAAGAAAATCTTGAAAGGACACTTTATGAACTCTTAGAATAATTGTGTAGTCAGGAAATAATAGCAACTAACAAATTAGGAACTAAGAAAGTTGTTCTTACAGATGAAAAGAACAGGGAAGATTGTAAAGTAGAAGAGGCAGGGTGCTCAGCACCAATGGTGATTTTACTCAATGTTCTTGAGAATTAAAGAGTCATTGCAACAGATAGAGTTAATTGTACATAGTGACTGTAAGTGACAACTTGTTATCAACAACAACTTGTTATCATCTGCTAGCCCTTTCAGTCACATGCGGACTGCAGTAGCATTATAAATATATATTTGGCAAAATAGAATTTATAAAAGCCTGTGAACAAATTGCTTTTTATTTTGTAACCTTGTATATTTTGCTAACTTTTTGCTGTTACAAATGATACAAAATAGGATTAGTTAACTGAGAGTTAATTGGAGAGAGATGGAGGGAAGCAGCTAAAACAAGATAAAACCTTTCCCCCAAGTCCAAAAAAGTTTTTTTTTTTTCTTCCAGTAACCAATCAAAGATCTAAATTTATGCTGATACAATAGTAGTCATGAACCACATGCAGCTACAGAGCATTTAATGTTGGTAGTCCAAACTGAGATATGCTCAAAGTATGAAATAGAATACCCTTTCAAAGAGTACAGAAAGACAACATCAAATATCTCATTAAGAGAGAACTAGGTAATCTGTATACAAAAGAATGAAGTTAGACCCTTAACTCACACCTTATACAAAAATTAGCTCAAAATGATTCAAAAACCTAAATATAACAACTAGAATTATAAAACTCTTAGAAACATATGTGTAAATCTTCACGGTCTTAGACTAGGCAATAATTTCTTAGATATGACCCCACAAACACAAGTAATAGAAGAAAATATTCAGATTTTATCAAAACTAAAAATTTTTTTTGCCTCAAAGGACACTGTCAAGAAAGTGAAAGGACAGTCTATGAATGGGAGAAAATAAATCATATCTCCGATAAGGGTCTGATACCCAGATACATAACTATTGCAACTCAGCAATTAAAAAACTACCTAGTTGGGGTGCCCGGATGGCTCAGTCAGTTAAGCATCCAGCTTTTGATTTCGGCTCAGGTAATAATCTCGTGGTTTGTGAGTTCGAGCCCTGTGTCAGGCTCTGTACTGATAACGTGGAGCCTGCTTGGGGTTATCTTCTCTATCTCCCCTCTTTACCCCTCCCCTACTTGCATGCACTCATGCACATGCTGACTCTCTCTCTCAAATAAGTAAACTTAAAAAAAATGAAGATTACCCAGTTAAAAATGAACAAAGGATTTGTATAGACTTTTCTCTGAAGAAGATAAACAAATGGCCAATAAGCACATGAAAAAATGCTCATTAATCATCAAAACCACCATGAGTGGATAACTGGAATGTACAGGATGGAATATCATTCAGCCATAAAAGAGAGTGAAGTTCTGATAACATGCTACAGTGTTTATGAACCTTGAGGACATTATGCTGAGTGAAATAAGCCAGACACCAAAAGGTAGATGTTACATGATTCCACTTACATAAAATATTTATAAAGAGCAAATTCATAGATGCAGAAAGTACATTAGAGGTTGCTAGGGGTTGGGGGATAGTGGACATGGGACATTATTGCGTAATGGTTTACAGAGTTTCTGTTTAGGATGATGAAAAACCTTTGGTTGGAAATACATAGAAGTGATGGTTGCACAGTGGTGAATGTAATTAGTGCCATTGAGTTGTACATCTAAAAAAAGGTTGAGACAGGGGAGGGGGCACCTGGGTAGCTCTGTCGGTTCAGTGCGTGACTTCAGCTCAGGTCCTGATCTCATGGTTGGTGAATTTGAGCTCCACATCAGGCTCTCTGTTGTCAGCATGGAGTCTGCTTGGGATTCTGTCTCTCCCTCTATCTTGGTTCCCCCCCCCCCCCCACACACACTGTCTCAAAATACAGAAACTTAAAAAAAAAAAAGGTTGAAATGGCAGAATTCATCTTAAATGTATTTTACCACTTTTTTTTTTAATGGAAAAAGAAAAGACACACCCCACAATGGGGTGATGAAAGTTTTCAGGAATGTAGTTGATGATGGTTGCATAAATTTGTGAATATATTAAAAACTTCTGAGTTTTTATTTTATTTTATTTATTTCATTTCATTTCATTTTATTTTATTTTATTTTATTTTATTTTTTAAAGGTTTATTGTTGAAAGAGAGAGACAGAATGTGTATGGGGGAGGAGCAGAGAGAGAGAGGGAGACACAAAATCCAAAGTAGGGTCCAGGGTTTGAGCTGTCAGCACAGAGCTCAACATGGGTCTTGAACTCATGAACTGTGAGATCATGACCTGAGTTGAGGTCAGATGCTTAACCGACTGAGCCACTCAGGTGTCCCTGAGTTGTACATTTTAAAAGAGAAATTTTGCCAGGGCCCCTGGGTGGCCCAGTCAGTTAAGCATCCACTCGGGTCGTGATACGAAGCCCCACATCGGGCCTCAGTGTGGAGCCTGCTTGAGCCTCTCTTTCTCTGTCTCTCTCTGCCCCCTGCTCCCCAAAGCAATAAACATTTTAAAAGAAATTTTATGGTATGTGAATTACATGTTTGCTAATTTTTAAATACCCCAAAGTTCATTAATAATTTTTGTATCAGTTATATGTTGACATAATTTGGGGTAGATAGAGAAATAAATTATATCATTAAAATTAATTTCACCTGTTCTTTTTTAATGTAGTTTTGTTGTAACATTAAATTTTATAGTCATTCTGATATTGTAAGACGTTTTTCTTCAGACATGCTCATGTTTTTGGAAGAAGACAAGTATTTCATAACAGACCTCATGCAAGAGGTAGAGCTCTATGTTGATGCATTTTTTATATCCTTTCCTTTATAGTGTCCTGCAATAGACTATACTAGACACACACTTGATGGTGCTGCATGTCTTCTGAATAGCAATAAATATTTTCCCAGCAGGTAAATAAAACTTGTAAACATGGTGTTAAACTTTTTTGGATTTGATTTAAAAGGTTGATGTTTTTATTAAAACAAACTAGGTTGCTGCTTAATGAATTGTGTTCTTTAAACTTTTTTTTTTTTTTTTTTTTTTTTAAGCTATTTTATATTTAGCTAGTTGAGAATTACTCAAATTTTGAAATTAAGGTTGTGGTTAAACTAAAAGCAACAGCACTTGGCTCGCAAAGCTCACAGGCCAGTTTTGTCAAGGGTACTTCCTGCAGAGCTGTCCCTCTTCTGCTTTAGAGTTGTGGTATTTACACACTTAACTTCTTGAATCTGTGATAGAGCTAGCCTCCTCTTAGACAGCATGCCTGAAGAGCACAATTTCCTAAGTTGGACTGGACTGCTTGTTTTTGAAGGATTCCTTATCCTTGCTTACAGATTTTTAAGATCTGGGAAGAAGGCTCTGCATATTGTAATATATTATTAGTGAGGTTTGTTACTGGCCTTTTATTCTGTGAAGACACTTGTTATCAGATGGATAGATTTGGAGATTCCCCCCCGCCGCCCTAAATATCAACTTCAAAGAGCTCATATAAAATATGTTAAAAGATACTATTTTTTGCTTCAGTATCCTGTATATATTTTTTAATATCAAAAATATGCAAGCATTTTTTATTTGAAAAAATCAAATTCTGTACAATAAAGCAATAATTCCTTTTAGTAGTTTTAATCATCTGTAGTGTACAAAGTGTTAATGTGGTAAATATTATGTTCTAGGAAATTTTGATTTGTTGGAGATTTAATTGCATTGAACTTTCATAAAGTCTCAAAGCTTACAATACTGAGTATCTTAGGCACTATGGTTATGTAGAAAGAGCACTGGCCCAGGAGTAAGGAACAGGGAGGGGTCCTGGTCCTGCTCTTGCCACTTATTAGCACTGTGACCTTGCACTGGTCACTTTTTTCCCCAAGGTTTAAGTCTCCACACTTGTCAATTGAGAAGATTAGACAACATTGTTCCTAAGATCTGTCCAGCTCTATGAATCTGATTTCTTTCCTATTTCTAGGGTTAGCATAAAGGAATCATCTGTAGCAAAACTAGGATCAGTATGCCGTAGGATTTACAGAATATTTTCACATGCTTATTTTCATCATCGGCAGATATTTGATGAATATGAAGTAAGTATATTTCACTAATTATCCTGATGCATTCTTATCAGAATGACAGTAATATACATGGATATTACATGTAGGCTTTTTTGGTTTTGAATAGTAAAATATCTTTTTTTCTTCCTCCCTACAGAATGAAACATTTTTGTGTCACCGGTTTACTAAATTCGTGATGAAATATAATTTGATGTCCAAGGATAACCTGATCGTACCAATTTTAGAAGAGGAAGTTCAGAATTCAGTTTCTGGG
Source organism: Panthera leo (assembly GCF_018350215.1). Classification (NCBI taxonomy): domain Eukaryota; kingdom Metazoa; phylum Chordata; class Mammalia; order Carnivora; family Felidae; genus Panthera; species Panthera leo. The sequence goes on from NC_056686.1 coordinate 182,731,165, forward strand.
GAAAGTGAAGCATGAAGGGAATCATACAGAAAAAAATGTACTGATCACATAATTAACAATAATTATGTACTGTATATATATCGTTTAGACACATCAATCATGTATCCATATTATAGTTTCTTTGTTTAGTATAGGTTTTTGTATGCTGAGTGTTGCCTTTTAAAACGGGAAATACTTTTTAAGTTATTCATGAGCTGTATATTCACCAGTGTGGCACTCATGGTTTTTAAATAAGATTAGTATTATCTGTTTATAATGCCTGTTAATAAAAGAATTTACAGTTTGGTAAAATTGCTGCTAAACAATCATTGGATCACAATCCTCATCAGATAAACCTGTCTATGAAAAGATGAGTGAGCTTGAGGTTTCGCACAAGCCATTTACTAAAGAAATAGTAATATTTTCCTTTGGTTTTACCCCTAGTTTAGATATTCTAGAAAATTCTGTAGTACATAGTTCAGTCTTAACGGTTAACTTTTCAAAAATGAGATGAAAGTGTTTTCAAATTCTGTTTATAGTTTTTGATACACATATATGATTATGTGTATAATCCAAATATAAATGCAAATGAAGTATTAGTAATACCTAAATAATTTTACTGTGCTACATAAAGTATATTCTAGACCAGCATACTTGGAAAGGACTTACCTTTCTGCAGCAGTGGACTGTTAGATACAAGATGATGATAATGATAAGGCATGTAAATGATGTTCCCACTGGAAACCTGCCCTGCCCTTCTCATTTCCCTTAATTCCTTACCCAAACTACATTAGCTGGGAAGCTTTTCACCAGACTGTGATTTAGTGTGGCTTATACCTATTTATATTTGTATTAATTGCTTACAGATTATACCTCATATTAGCAATTACATTACACTACAGGAAAAATGTATTGGCATAGGCTCTTGCTTATCTTTGTTTTGCAAAATTGTTCTAATTACTTGGAAAGCACTCTTTAAGATAGTTTGATTCTTCCTGTTAGTAATATTAATCTTTTCATTTAACCATCTAAGAAACATTTAAGAGTTGAAAAATATTGTAGTATTTATTTTACATCCCTTCCCCACAAAGTTTATGTTTGAATTATATGCACATGTGAGTCTTTTTTTGCAATAATTCACAGCTTCTAAGGGTGTTGAATGGTCATACATTTTTTTGACTTTGTTATAATTCAGTATCTTGAGAAAGATCCAACTGCAGATTTTACAACCTTTTCATCTACTGAATGCAATTTTTAACAAAGCACTGGAGGTCTTATTGCTAAACTGGTTGTAATGAGGCACTAAGATAGGGCAAAAAATTATACATGTAGTGAAGAAAATATTTTAAATCCATCTCTTGAACAGAATTAACAAATGAGAACTTTTTCATTTAAAGGGGTTATTTTGAAATGAAGATGAAAATGTGTTCATCTTGATTTTTTTTTTCAAATTTAAGGAAATAATTTATACCATACTATACAACAAAGGACATGTAGCAAATATGTAGGAAATAGCAAACTGAGTGTGTATGTATATATTTATGCCTTTCCAAGCCTGGCAGTGTATTTGGCCTTGAACAGTGCTATCCCAGCAGCCAGTCGTTACTTTAACTCACAACTAACTATCTTTTTAAGAAGTTTTGTGTTCATAGTGAAAGCAATGTTGACTTTGAAATTATGCATTTATATTAATGTCACTAGAAACCAATGGGAGTAGTAATTTTTACACAAACTTGCTAAATATTGAGAGACTAAACTACTAAGTTAATAAATTATATATAGCAATGTAGCTGTTCTCTCTAGATGGTGTCTCACAATGGATTTCTGTTGCTTGATTATTTTCATAGTAAACATTTGAACTAAGGCCGTGGCTGGGATTGGTGATCTGGCTAAGTATATTGAAACACATTCTGAGTAATATGACTTGGTGTTAACGGGGAAATAAAGTATGTTTTTTCTTACTCATTCCATTTTCCCTGTATTGTGTGTTTGATCATAAAAAAAATTGATCATAAAAAAAAATACCCCAAAAAGAAAACATCAGTTTGTAGGCTTGCTTTTGTATTCACATTGAGGTCTTACTCATACTCATTGTACCATGAAATTGACTCATTGTACTAGGTATAGGACCTAAATGAAAGTTACTGTTTTTCCTTAATACTCTTTACAGAATTTTGAAAATACACATGTATGTACATAAGTGGTATTAAAAAATTAACCTGACAAAAGATTGATTTATACAGTAAATCTAAGAAAGGAGGAAAAGAAAACTCGCAGTTCTGTGCAATAAGGAAATTAGGTTGCACTTTTTTTTTTTTTTGATTATCCAATATAGATCCCAAAATTAAAACTTTCCATGAATTTTGCTCCTATAGTCAACTCACTCTTAACTCACTCTTTCTCCTGTCATAACTGGGAAAGTAGCTAACTTTATGTTTCTGTAAGTATCCTAGTTCCCTTGTGTGTGTACATTTTCCCTGACTTGAGGTGTTAACTTTGCATTTCTCAGTTTCTCAGTTAAATTCTTAATGAGTTAATGCTTTTTAATAGAATCAAATTAGAAATCCGTGATTACATAGGGCAGCAGGGTGGCTCAGTTGGTTAAGCGTTCAACTTTGGCTCAGGTCATGATCTCATGGTTTGGTTCGTGAGTTTGAGCCCCATGTCAGGCTCTGTGCTGACAGCTGGGAGCCTGGAGCCTGTTTGGATTCTGTGTCTCCCTATCTCTCTGCCCCTCCCCTGCTTGTGCTCTCCCTCTCTCTCTCTCTCTCTCTCTCTCTCTCTCAAAAACAAACATTAAAAAAAAATTAATCCATGATTACATTGTTAGCAAGGATAATGTTAGTTTTTTTAACTTGTTTTATTTTTTATTTTTAAAAATTTACATCCAAATTAGCATATAGTGCAACAGTGATTTCAGGAGTAGATTCCTCAGTGCCCCTTACCCAAATTTAGCCCATCCCCCTCCCACAACCCCTCCAGCAACCCTCAGTTTGTTCTCCATATTTCTGAGTTTCTTCTGTTTTGTCCCCCTCCCTGTTTTTATATTATTTTTGTTTCCCTTCCCTTACGTTCATCTGTTTTGTCTCTTGAAGTTCTCATGAATGAAGTCATGACATTTGTCTTTCTCTGACTAATTTCACTTAGCATAATACCCTCCAGTTCCAACCACGTAGTTGCAAATGGCAAGTTCATTTCATTCTTTTTGATTGCCGAGTAATACTCTGTTGTATATATACACCACATCTTCTTTATCCATTCATCCATCGATGGACATTTGGGCTCTTTCCATACTTTGGCTATTGTTGATAGTGCTGCTAGAAACGTTGGGGTGCACGTGTCCCTTCGAAACAGCACACCTGTATCCCTTGGATAAATACCTAGTAGTATAATTGCTGGGTTGTAGGGTAGTTCTATTTTTAGTTTTTTGAGGAAACTCCATACTGTTTTCCAGAGTGGTTGCACCAGCTTGCATTCCCAGGGTAATGTTACAGTTTTAAACCCACTAACTGATGTTAAATTCATTGTAATAGAACTAATTTGTTTTTTCCCTGGGTATTTTGCCCCGTGATGACAGCTTTTTGCCTGAAGGCTTCCTATAATTTTATTTGCACAAATTCTACATTTTATTTATATACCTTTTGAATACTTCTTAAGTGTAGTTAAAAGGTTTCTTGGTGTTTTTCCTTGCTATGCAAATGTTTTAGTAAAAGTTGATGTTCATTTCTTGGATGCAGCTAATTGTTGACAAAGACACTACTGATGTTTAACACATTTAGCTACTTATTTGAGATGGTCTAAAGATCTAAATGTGGCTTCTGAAAAAATAGGCATTATTAGTGTGGTATACACAATAAAACCAGATAACTGCCAAGTGAAACCACTAGAGGGTTAGATTACTCATCTAAAAGATTTGATTAGGAGCCTCACTCTTAACATTTGGGGATACCTGGTATTTTATGTGGACTGGAAATCTAACTGCTTCATTTGTTTGATTTTTCTGCTATTTACATTTATTTTTATAATACTCAAAGCTTTATATCAAATGGGAGAACCTAATATAATTAAGCAGAGAATACTAATTTTGACAACCTACATTCCCAAAAGTTAAATACAATTGACATCCTGCACTTCTATCCATGAAGTTAGTAAGAAAATGTTTATTATTATTTTTTAATGCTTTATACATTGTTTTAAAAGATATTAGGGGCGCCTGGGTGGCTCAGTGGGTCGCATGTCCAGCTCTTGATTTTGGCTCAGGTCATGATCTCAGGGTTGTAGCCACACATCAGGCTCTGTGCTGAGTCTGGAGCCTACTTCGAGATTCTCCTTCTGCCTCTCTCCTGATCTCTCTGTATCGCTCTCTCATACATTTTAAAAAGTAAGAGGTTGGGGTGCTTGGGTGGCTCAGTCGGTTAAGCATCCGACTTTGGCCAAGGTCATGATCTCACTGGTCCCAAGTTCGAACCCCAGATCGGGCTCTGTGCTGACCACTCAGAGCCTGGAGCCTGAGATTCTGTGTCTGCCTCTCTGCTCCTCCCCCACTCACACTGTTTCTCTCTCAAAAATAAACATTAAAAAAATTTTTTTTTTTAAGTAAGTTTAAATCAAGTAGGAATGACGGGATTGTGTCCTCATATTTTTCTATCATATCCCTCAGAGATAAACTGGAGGAGTTAAAGGAATAGTAAAACTCCTAAGATGAGAAAAGGGTGGGTATGGTCACTATTACAAATGAGATCCAATTCCGGTAACTTATTTATTTATTTATTTATTTATTTAGAAAGAAGCATGTGCGTGCGTGCATGGGTGCCTGTGAATGAGGGAGGGGCAGAGGGAGAGAAAAACTCAAGCAGGCTGCATGCACACCCAGCTCGGAGCCCAACAGGGGCTCAATTTCAGGATCATGAGATCATGACCTGAGCCAAAATCAAGAGTCAGGTGCTTGGGGCGCCTGGGTGGCGCAGTCGGTTAAGCGTCCGACTTCAGCCAGGTCACGATCTCGCGGTCCGTGGGTTCGAGCCCCGCGTCGGGCTCTGGGCTGATGGCTCGGAGCCTGAAGCCTGTTTCCGATTCTGTGTCTCCCTCTCTCTGTGCCCCTCCCCCGTTCATGCTCTGTCTCTCTCTGTCCCAAAAATAAAAAAAAAAAAAGAGTCAGGTGCTTAATGGACTGAGCCACCCAGGTGCCCCTTCAGTAATTCAATGGAATCCTTTTGATTTTTTAGGGAAATCCCTACTTCTCTGCCCCCCCCCCAAAAGTTACAGTGTTTTTTGTTGTTAATATAATTTATTGTCAAATTGGCTAACATACAGTGTGTAAAGTGTGCTCTTGGTTTTGGGTGTAGATTCCCGTGATTCATTGCTTACATCCAACACCCAGTGCTCATCCTAACAAGTGCCCTAAATGCCAGTCACCCATTTTCCCCTCTCCCCCACTGCCCCGATTAACCCTGTTTGTTCTTATGTATTTAAGAGTCTCTTATGGTTTGCCTCCCTCCCTCTCTGTAACTATTTTTTCCCCTCCCCTCCCCCCATGGTCTTCTGTTAAGTTTCTCGAGATCCACATATGAATGAAAACATGATCTCTTTCTAAGTTACGGTGTTTTAAAACCAGGTGTGCATAGGAAAAAATATATGCTTGCCTTGATTTGGGTAGTATTTAAACCACTTTAAAAATACTTGGTGCTTCTGGTTTTTTTAAACATAATTTTGCAAAGCAAATGCAGATCTTGGATTCTGATCCTTGAGATAACCATTAGTCAGTGATTGTATTAATTTTTGAAGTCTGCTGTAGTAGATTTAGTGGCTTAATATAAATTTCTTCTCTTACAGTTCTTGAGGTCAGAAGCTTGAAATCAGTTTTATTAGGGCTAAAATTAGGTTCCTGTTTCTTTTTAGAGGCTCAGGGGAAAATCCATTCCTTGCCTCTTTTATTGGCTGGAGGCTGCTGGCAGGCATTCTCTGGCTTGTGGCCACATCATACTACTCTCTCCTTCCATCATTACTAATGCCTGCTCTTCTGTAGTGATCTCTCTGCTTCCTTCTTCTCAGGACATTTGTGATTATGTCATTGGGCCCACCTGGATAATCCAGGATAATTTCCCCAATGCAAAATCCTTAATCACATTTGCAAAGTCCCTTTTGTATACAAATTAATATTCACAGGTTCTGGGATTAAGAAGTGGACATTTTAGTGGACTTTAATAAAGTGGACTTTATTCAGCCTACCACAACAATCTTTCAAATTCATTGTTAATTCTCCATTTTATGTGCTTAATTTTTAATCTGATTATGGTACTTTTTATTTCTTGTATGTTATGTACTTGAGATGAACTTGGAATTTCTGCAATGGCAGCAATCTGACTCTGTAAGCAACCAAACATTCCAGGCCTGTTAAAATTTACCTGGTTTTCCTCAATCAAATCAACCCAAAATGCAAGAGGGTTATCCTCTCTAATGCCACAAAGTTCTCGTATTAGTGTCATTATAAAACAAGGCTTTTGAATTCCACCAAATTATAAGATTCAACATGTTTCAAATAGGCTCTCACATTTATTTATTTTTTTAATTTTTTTTTTTTTTAACGTTTATTTATTTTTGGGACAGAGAGAGACAGAGCATGAACAGGGGAGGGGCAGAGAGAGAGGGAGACACAGAATCAGAAGCAGGCTCCAGGCTCTGAGCCGTCAGCCCAGAGCCCAATGCGGGGCTCGAACTCACGGACCGCGAGATCGTGACCTGAGCTGAAGTCAGATGCTTAACTGACTGAGCCACCCAGGCGCCCCAGGCTCTCACATTTAAACAAAACAAGGTAACTGCCAACTCTTGCAACAAAGCTGTTTAGAGGGAGGTCAGCTGAGGGCTACCCTCTTTCTCTGTTTTCCTCTTTATGTAGCTTTCATCATCCTCTGTGACCCGGGGAAACGCAGGTGGTATGTCCCAACCCCACTCCTTCCTCTAGGAACTTACCCAAAGTGAATGTTGTTGCTGTCACCAGATTTATCTCCCCCTCAAGAAAATATTTAACAATTACTGTTTATTGATTTGAAAGAAGTGTACCTTTTACCTCACCTCCTACATTTCCCAGTGGTTTCCCAAATGGATGGCATATCAGAGTCATTTGTGAAGCTTTTACAACTCACGTCTTCCAAAAAGAAAATCTAAACTGCAATTTCCTCTATCCCCATACGTGAGTGTGCCCCATACCTGTTGGTCTGGAATCTTTAGGAAACTTAGTAGGGCCATCAGGTGTGTGCAGTCTTGCTTAGCATATTCTAGACCGAGGAACGTATTTATCTATTTGGGAGCAACACAGACATTGAATCAGCCTTCATAACACCACTTAATTTGGGTGATTTGCTTAATTTTGGGAACTGAATCTAAAGTAACAGCTCTTGTTAGCACAACCAAAGGGCTCTGTGGTGCTGGTATTAGCAAATCCCAAGGAGAAAGATGAGAAAATATATTTAGAGCTAGAAAAGAACCTTAGGAATTACTGAGTTGAGCCTCCTTTTTCTTGTCCTCTTGTTTTATCGATAAAAAAACAAAACAAAAAACCTCAACAAGAAACCAAGGCCACAGAAATTAAATACTTGTTCAGAATTTCCACAGACAGATAGTGCAGAGCTGGGGCCTCAGATCCCTCAACGGTGTGGAACTTAATGTAGAAAAGACGAAGAGGGGCGCCTGGGTGGCTCAGTCGGTTAAGCGCCGACTTCGGCTCAGGTCATGATCTCGCGGTCCGTGAGTTCGAGCCCCGCGTCGGACTCTGTGCTGACAGCTCAGAGCCTGGAGCCTGTTTCAGATTCTGTGTCTCTCTCTCTGACCCTCCTCCGTTCATGCTTTGTCTCTCTCTGTCTCAAAAAAAAAAAACAAAAACAAAAAAAAAACAAAACAAAAAACGTTAAAAAAAAAAAAAAGAAAAGACGAAGAAAGGAGAAAAGTTCATCTGATGGGATCTAGGAAACCAGCATCCCCTGCCACATGACTTCTCAGTAGTACAGTACCATAAACATGGGCCATCAGGTGATTGCCATTCTTAAAACACCCAAGTTAAAGTGCATGTTAGGATTCTCTAGCTGGGTCCTAAAGTACTTCTTGGGGCCAGAGCTTAACAAGGCAGTCTTTATCTTAGTCTCTGGGAGCAGGTTAGAGTCAGGGAATTGTGTGAAATTTTTTCATTTAATAGAGTATTTGGTACATCTGAGTGTAGTACACTAAATAGTTGGGAGGTTTGGGGGCTTCCAAAACCCCTGATCTATTTCCAGGGCATATCTTAATGACTACTGTGATTTGGGCTGATTATAAACAGCCCCTTCTCCTGCTTACAATTCTAAATTAAAAGTAGGTCAGTCATCAACTGGCTAAAATCCCATTTGCCTTCAGCTTTCACTAGCTAATTTACAAGTATGCCAAAAGCTTCACAATGTACTCATTCTTCCCAAGGGCTTCCTATACAACCAACCACTAACCTGATGGATCTCTCAAGTTCGACCAAAATGTGCTTCTTTGAGTTAGAATTGTACATTGCAGGTGTTGTCACTTGGCTATAGCCTTCTCTGTTTACGTAGCAAGTGATTTAATACAAAATATGGAAATTCAAATCATCACCCTTCAAAAATTCAGTCTATGATAATCTAGATCCAGTTGAGTGAATAAGCTGAGATGTTGTAAGCTATTAATGCAGAGGACATATTTCATGAGTGGTTTCTCTTAAAAGAAGCCCTTTTTTTCTGGTGAAAAATACATTTGCATCTGTCTAGGTAAATGAACGCAGCATTCTAAGGACTGTATGATCTTGAAAGCAAATTATAAAATAAACTTTAGATAACAGCTGTGTAAACAGCACAGTTTTTGGAAACCAGAAATGAGACTGCTGGAGAAGAAAGAAAGAAAATGTGAGATGTCTGTGACCTTCAAGCATAGAGGAGTAAGTTATGGAAAACTGCATCTTTAACTATAGATATTCAATTTCTCCCTTACTAAATTTGGATTATCTTACAATATATAATTTTTTTAGTTCTACATTCTAGCGTTACTTTGAGAAAACTGCCTTTATAATGTTAAAAAAATTTCACTGAGTAGGGGCACCTGGGTGGCTCAGTCGGTTAAGTATCCGATTCTTGGTTTCAGCTCAGGTCATGATCTCACAGTTCATGGGTTTGAGCCCCAAATCGGGCTCTGCACTGACAGCTGGAAACCTGCTTGGAGTTCTCTCTCTCTCCCGCTCTCTCTCCCTTTCCCTCCCCCACTCTCTCTCTGTCTCTCTCAAAATAAATAAACATTAAAAAAATTTTCACTGAGTATCTGAAGGTCCTCAGTCTCATAAAAAATTTCAGTGAGCAACATGCAAATTTTGTGTGTGATAATACAGTAGTTCTCCCCCACCCTCATCCCCACCGTATCTGTGGTTTCGCTTCCTGCAGTTTCACTATCCTGGGGTCAACTGCAGGCTGGAAGCAGATGATCCTCCCAACATCTTCAGAAGGTCATTAGTAGCCTACTGCTGCATCACAGAGCCTATGTCATTCACCCTACTTCATCTCATTATGTATTTTATCTTCTCACATCATCACAAGAAGGGTGATTACGGTGTAAGAGGAGACCCCATTCACCTAACTTTCATTACGGTGTACTGTTATCATTATTTGTTAATTGTTGTTAATCTCTTGCTGTGCCTAATAAGTTAAACTTTATCATGGGTATATATGTATAGGAAAAAAATACACTACATAGGGTTCAGTACTCTCCATGATTTCAGGCATCCACTAGGGCTGTTAGAATGTATCCCTTGCAGATAAGGGATACCTTGTCCATTTATCAATCAATTTTCTTGGTGGTGTATTTATGTATAGTTATTTTTAACATCTGAACATAGTTAAATTTGTTAATACAACAGGATTTAAAATAACTAGTGATGATTTAGGGGAATTAGGAGGAGAGGGAGTTTTCAAGCATTGCTTGGGGCAAGGGAAATATGGTGTGTGGCAGAATGAGCTTGGTGGTGAGAGCATTATGGGTGGAATGAATGAGGTTTGCTGTTTCTGATTGAGATATCCACCTTTAGGGCAAGGGTGGAGACTAACAAGTTTTTATTATTATAATTCAATACGAGTTCCAGATATAGAGCAATCACTCTGAGAAGAACCCATCAGTACAGAATGGACAGCTCAGATTTAGCAAGATAATAGCAAGTTGAATGTAACTATATTGATCGATGTCACATTTCTGGGGCATGAGGAGAGGCCTGTCTGTGAAGTAAGGGGTTAAGTGGCAGAAGGGTGGGCCTCATTAGAAGGAGTTGCCTCTCAAGGGTGTCTTTCTGGCTGTCAGGGCCCTCCAAATGGAAGGCATCATTATCTCTGCCACTTCTCAGACATCACTCAGTTGCAAGATTCAAGGGCTCACCAGTACCCTAGAACTTATTATGTACTCAAGCAAAAATAAAAATCATTGCTTAGCTGGAATCAAAATGGAGTGTGAAAAGTGGTCAAAGATGTGGCCCGGAAATGTAGTGGTGATGGTGAATGGGATGCCAGGTGGATATCGACAGGACTAGACTTCTCTTGATGTCAGTGTCCTCTCAACCTGTGAGTTCCCGATTGCCTACTCTCTTCCAGTGCCTGTGACATCCTGTATCTACTGATAAGGGCCCATCTGTAACCCCTAATCTCAGGTCCTGACACAGCCATGTGCTACTTTGCATGGTCTGAGATCCTGTGCCCTGAACTTCTGAAGACCTTAAAATCAGAGAATTTTAAGATCTTTGTAAGTTAATAGATTCTACCCTGCACAAGACCAAATAAATTAAAATGTAATCCCATTTCAAATTAAATGCAATTTTTATATTTAAAAATATAAATTTGAACAGCTTTTTGTAATTGATTTTAAGAATTGGGCTCTCTGTTGGTCACTTAGTTACAATAGGCTGTGGTTTCTCATCAGTAATCACACATTCTCTGGGATTTCTTGGAATTGAGAAAAGCTAATTTACACATTATTTTCAAAATTAATGACATTTTTATGAATATGAAAGGAAATAATGTTGCTAAATTTCATATTTTATAGCTGTTTAAATATTTTAGTTTTGCAGTTTTATTTTTTGAGCCATCATATTTTTTTAACTGGTTTCAAACCTTTTTTGGGATCCCTGAAAAGTTCATAGTTCTTCATGTTTAAAATGATCTGTTTATAATTTTCTAACACAAACACAGGCTATTATTAGAAATATTGTCATTATTTCATCAAGTATCATTTGCTTAGGGAAGCCTTCCCTGACCTTGAATATGTTAGGTTTGTCTGCTATATGCTCTCCTAGCAAATTTTGCTTTCTGTAAGAGTTATTTCCTTCCATCAACTACAATTATATGATTATTTCTATTATTATTCATCTTTCTCCTCTGCTACCCTGCTGATCCCATAAGGGCAAGACTGCCTGTTTGTTCTCTAGTCCCTAGCATGGCATCTGACCAAGAATCAATAAATATGAATGAGTGGATGAAAGCGTGAACCTGCAACTTCTTACAGGGGTTCTGTTTCAGGAGGAGGGCTTCATCGCTGACAAGGGCCTGAGCACTGAAAACTAAAAAGCATTCTTAAAATATATCCTCCTCCATCTTTTATTAAAGATGTCTGCCTTTAACAGCACTTGTTCTTGGCTGCTTGGCGTCCGGCCCTGGATATCTGGCTCTTCTGGAGATCCTGAGAACTACCTCATATACTTGACAAAGTAGTGAAGAAACTTTTTTTTTTTCAAAAAAAAATTTTTTTTTTAACGTTTATTTATTTTTGAGACAGAGAGAGACAGAGCATGAACAGGGGAGGAGCAGAGAGAGAGGGAGACACAGAATCTGAAACAGGCTCCAGGCTCTGAGCTGTCAGCACAGAGCCTGACGCGGGGCTCGAACCCACGGACCGTGAGATCATGACCTGAGCCGAAGTCGGACGCTTAACCGACCAAGCCACCCAGGCGCCCCAATGAAGAAACTTTTTATTAGCTACTTAGAAATATATTTAAATCCTTGGGGATATTTAAAATTTAAAGATGCCCTATGTTTATTCTGGAGTTTCCTGGGAGTAATCTTGTTCACCACACTAAAAGGAACTTTTTTGAAAACTTAAAATTAGACATTAAAAAAAAAATAAGGATTTCAATTTATTGAGCACGTAACTAGGTGTCACAAACTGTGGTAAGTACGTTCCCACATGATCCCACTTAATCTTCATACAATTTAATTTGTTTGTTGCTCTCCCAATTTTACATACAAGTAAACTGAGCTTTAAGGTGGTTGTTCAGTGTATACAGGAACAGGTGGTAGGGCCAGGATATGAACTCAGTCCTGGCTCCAAAGCTCAGGCCTCTCCATTTTGCTATGCCAGCTCATATGTTTCTGAGCATTGCTGCTACCATTTTTGGAACACCCCGTTAGTCCTTGTTTGAGTAGGATCGCATTAGGCAGTATGTGTTGAAATGGAGTGACTTACCCAAATGAGGTATTGCTTTTCTTTGTAACAAGCCCGCGGGTCAGCAGTCCTAGACTAGTGCAGTGGCTCCCAGTCCTTCATCTGTGTCCCAGGCTCCTTCTTTCTTTCTATCCCTTCATCCTCCGGGCCTGCATCCTCAAGGCTAATTCACGGTTTCTCCGCGAGAAGGCTGCTCCTTTCCAGGCTCCACATGCTGGCCTACACTGGGCATTATCAATCTTTTTAAGACTCTGCCAATTCAGTGAGAAGAAAAATGACATCTTTTGGGCGTGTTTTGCAGTATTTTATTAGTGAGTTGAAATCATCACTTTTTTTTGTTATTTATGCTTTTTTTAAACTATTTGTTTTTGTGTTTGCATTTTTTTTTTCTATTTGGCTCTACATCTGTTTTTTTTTATATATGTCATACCGTATTTATTTATTTATTTATTTTAGTTATTCATTTCTTTAATTGAGACATAATTGATATACAACATCATATTGGTTTCAGGTGTGCAACGTGACAATTCAATATTTGTATCTATTACAAAGTGATTGCCACACTACGTCCAGTTATCTACACACAGTTACACATTTTTTTTCTTGTGATGAGAACTTTTAAGATTTATTTTCTTAGCAACTTTCAAATATATAATACAGTATGTCAACTATAGCCATCATGCAGTACATTACATCCCCAGGACTTTTTTTTTTTTATATATATATAATTTATTTTCAAGTTGGTTTCCATTGTACATCTGTTTTTTATTAACATCTTTGTGTATTTAGAATATTGGCCCTTTGTCACTTGATCATTTCTTGATTCCAGTTTTTTGTTTACCTTTTGATGTTGTTAATGGAGTGTTTTTCTGTGTAAGTTTTAAATATTTAGTCTTGGCATTTACATAGTCTTTTCTGGTTTTGAATTATGCTTTAAATATTTGCTCATATATGTGCTTTTATAGTTTTGTTTTTTACATTTAAATCTTTAATTCATCTGGAAGATATTTTGGAATAAGGAATGAATCTTGTTCATTGTAACTTGGTCTGTAGACATAGCTTTTTACATAAAGATGTGGGGAAAAAAAGGAGGAACATACACAGATTGTCAGACTGGCTGTATCATTAAAGCTGGACATTTAAAAAAAAAATGGAGGGGCACCTGGGTGGCTTGGTCGGTTAAGCGTCCGACTTCGGCTCAGGTCATGATCTCACGGTCCGTGAGTTCGAGCCCCGCGTCGGGCTCTGTGCTGACAGCTCAGAGCCTGGAGCCTGTTTCAGATTCTGTGTCTCCCTCTCTCTCTGCTCCTCCCCTGTTCATGCTCTGTCTCTCTCTGTCTCAAAAATAAATAAACGTTTAAAAAAAATTTTTTTTTTAATTAAAAAAATAAAAAAATAAAAAAAAATGGAATCCTAACTAATACTTTTGGAGGGGATTAAAAAATAAAAATTTTGAGGGGCATCTGAGTGGCTCAGTTGGTTAAGCCTCTGACTCTTGATATCAGCTCAGGTCATGATCTCGTGGTCTTGGGATCAAGCACTGTGTCAGGCTCCATGCTGAACAAGCCTGCTTGGGATTCTCCCTCTCTCTCTGCCTTTCCCCCATTTGTTCTCTCTCTCTCTCTAAATAAATAAACATAAAAAAAAAAGAATAAAAATCTTGAGACATATGGTTTCCCAGAAGAACAAATTCAAAAGAATGATATGTGGTTAAGGAACTAATGTTTTCAGAAAAAATACTGAAATGTTAACACCCACTTTTCTATGTATAGTGTAAACATTAAACTATGCCTCTAGTCTGGGAAAGAAAAAGGAAATGTAAATATCCAAATTTGGTGTGTTTCAGTTTTATATTAATTACTGAAATGAAAAGACATGCTTTAAGAAATTAAAAGTCACTGTGCTAACCACATCTATTACAGTGATGTGAGTGGTTCTCTATTTGAAATTTTAACATGTTGAAAACAACTTTGTCCCTGATTAGCATGCCCATTAAATTACATGTGTGTATTTAGTAGTTTTTTTCTCATAACCAACAAAAGAAATTCTTACATTAGAAATCCTGGACTTCAGGTTTCCCAGATGTCTATTTGGGTGGGTCTTGGCCAACCCAAGCCAGGGAGCCAGGTCTACCTGCCCAAGGGCAGCAATGATTAACTGTGAGGGCATAATGAACACTCGATTGAAACTCGTTGGTCCATTCAAACTTTCTTTCCACACAGGCAAGTCTTTTTTTAATTCCGCCCCAGAAAAAGTTCATGAGACAGTGTAGCAGCAGCGTCTCAGGGATTATGGGAAATCACAACACACATCTGGCACCAGGCTTCACCCCCAATGACCTTGTTCCAGCACCAGCGAATGTGGCCGTTTTCTGGGGTCTGCTGGGCCCAGGTGGCCTCACAGCCTCTACCAAATGTCCTTCCAGCAGTGGAACTGCTTCTCCCCATGTGGCCCAAGAACCTCCTGGACTCCACTCTGCTCCTGGGGATTTGCCCTTCCCACCAGAGCACCACCAGGTATTGAACTGTGGAGTTTCAGACTCTGCACTCCCCCTGTTTACAGTCTTAATGGAATTTAAATCCTCTCCTTTCTCCCCTTTTAGTTCACTCCCTGCGGCTGTTTCCAATTTTCCACTTTCTCTCCAGCTGCTTTTTGGAAGGCGTGTTTTCCCGTATTCTCCCCCCCCCCCCCTCCCGCCCCCAGGCTCCATCCTCTCTCCACACGCAAAAGCAGCTCCCTGCCCTCCTCGGCTTCTCTCTCCCCAAGTTCCCCTCTCCACCCCACGTACCTGCTGAATTCTGTGGTTCAGGTTGTGCAGATTGTTGTGTTAATCCTCAGATCAGTTTTCTAGGTGTGCAGGATGGCTTAGTGTTGGTCTGGCTGTATTTCATAGATGTGAGGCACACAAAAAACTTCCATGCTGTTCCACCATCTTGGCTCCTCTTGGGAGAGAGAGCATCTTAAGCAGGATTTGTGCCCAGTGGGGAGCCCCATGAAGGGCTCAATGTCAGGAACCCACGAGATCATGACCTGAGTCAAAATGAAGAGTGGGATGCTCAACTGACTGAGCCACCCAGGCATCCCTCTAATCACTTCTTAATGATCGGTGGACTTGGAATCAAGCCAAGTTCTGAATTCTAGTTTCCCTACTTCAAAGCTGTGTATCATTAGCAATTTGCTGTAACTTTCTAAGTCTCAGTTTTCACATCTGTGAACTGGAATCAACCCCAATTTAGGTGATTGTGGTGAGGATGAAACCACCGGATCTGGTAAATATAAGCCCCTTAACAGTTTTAGTCTCTTCCCTTCCTTTAGGGCTTGACATCTTTTGGTAGAAAATTTTAGAGGCTTTAATACAAATATTTTATAGCATTCTTAATATCCTTTTAACATGCTGTAAGAATTCTGGGTAGAATATGCAGGATCCTTAACTAAATTGGTAGAGAGGATAAGCTTTATCTAGCCATCATACCAGGTGTTAGTCCCTAAGTGAGGCCCATAATGAAGATCTTCTGAGTCATGTGTTTGCTGTTTTATAGTGACCATCACTGAAAGCTACTATTTGTAGTAATCATGTGTTATGTTTTCTGGCTGACTGGACTGGCATCTTTTCTTTCTTTTTTTCGAACTTTTTATTGGATACAATTTCAAACTTACAAACAAGTTGCCAGAAGACTAAAAAAGAATTCTCTCTCTCTCTCTCTCTCTCTCTCTCTCTCTCTCACACACACACACACACACACACACACACACACACACACACACACACCACAACTCATGGGGGCCCCTGGTTGGCTCAGTCAGTATACCCTGTGACTCTTGATCCCAGGGTCATGAGTTTGAGCCCCACGCTGGGTGTAGAATATACTTTAAAAAAAAAGGAACTGTTGCATACCCTTTATCCAGACTCACCAATTGTTTACATTTTGCCCCATTTGCTTTATCAAACTTTCCATCTCTCTGTCTCTGTCTCTCAACATGGATACACACATACTTTTTTTTTCTGAACCATTTGAGAATAAGTGGCAGGTATTAGTCCCTTTGTACCTAAATATTTTTGTATTTCATAAGAATTTTTTTTACACAGCTACAGTACTATAACCAAAATCAAGAAATTTAACATTGATAACAATATCATAATCTAATCAGCAGTCCATAGTCCCAGTTATGTTATGTAACTTTTGACTGACGCACCAGCCACCCCTCCTCTCCATCTAGGATGCAGTCCAGGGTCATGTATTGCAATTAGTTATTATGTCTCTCTAGTTTCCTGGAATGTGGAACAGTTCCTGTTGTCTTTCATGTCCTTTGACCTTGATATTTTTTGTCTTTCATGACCTTGACATTTTTTTTAACTATGTAGGCCAGTTGTTTTATAGAATGTTTGGGTTCATGTGGCATTTCCTAATGATTTCATTCAGGTTGTGTGTTTTTTGCCAGGAGTACCGCAGAAATGATATTGTGTCCTGTGTCAGGGACGTTGGTTTGTTCCATTATTGGTGATGTTAACTTTTGATCATTTGCTTCAGGTCCAATCAGAGTTTGACTTGGCACCATGAATAAACATGTGCACTGTGTTTGGAGGATCTTGAGCCTGATGAGTGCTGCCCTGCCCAGTCCTTACAATACTCATATTTTGCATTCTCATTCCCAAGCTGGAGCACAGTTTCACCCGCGTGAGATGCCGATTCACAAGCGAGTCATGAGAAGAAGAAAGTTGAGCAAACGGCAGTCATTTTGCTTGAAAAGAATGGCAGCAGAAACATTTGGGTTTGGGGCTGCAGGTCCCGAAAACAGTTGCAGCTGTCCACCGGAAAGCTGGCTTCCTGGCAGGGCTGCTCGGTGCCTCGCCAGGTTTGGTGAGTTCTCTTGTGTAGGTTTGTTCTTTGTCCTGAAGCTTAGCATTGAGCTTGGGTCTCTAGTCCTCCCAACAACTCTATAAATTCTTCAATCAGCATTTCTTCCATTAAGACACAATTTACACATAGTAAGATGTGCCTATCTTAAGTATATAGTTCAAAGGGTTTTGACAATTGCATACACTTGTGTTACTTTCAATCAAATAAAAATATAGAAAACTTCTGTTACCATAGAAAGTTCCCCTATGTGCCTTTATCGTTGCTACATACCGAGTGTCTGTGTCTCCCTAACGTTCAGATGTTGAAATCCTCATCCCCCGTGTGATGGTATTGAGAGGTGGGCCTTTGGTAGGCGATTGAGTCATGAGGGTGGAGCCCTCATGAATGGGATTTATGCCCATACAAAAGAGAGCCCTGAGAGCTCCCTTGCCCTTTCTACCCTGTGAAGTTACGGCCAGAAGACAGCCGTCTATGAACAAGGAAGTTGGCTCTCACCAGACACTGAATCTGCTGGCACCTTGATCTTAGACTTCAAGCCTTCAGAACTGTGAGAAGTAAATTTCTATTGTTTAAAAGCCACCCTGTCTGTGGTATTCTCAGCCTGAACGGACTGAGTCAATAGTCACACCCTAACCCCAACCCCACAAGCAGCTCTTACTCTGATTTTCGTCACTATAGATTAGTTTCACCTTCTTAAATCTGTAAGTTTATGTCTCTGACCAGATTTGGAAATTTTCAGCAACCCCATTCCCTTTCTCCAATCCTCCCCCCAGAGCACTAATGACAGGAATATTACATCTTTTGTTGTTTTGTTATAGTCCAAAGCCCTGAAGGGGCTGTTTTTTTTTTTTTTTTTTTTTTTTTTTTTTTAAGTCTATTTTCTCTCTGTTGTTCAGATTTGGTCATTTTCGCTCTTTCAGTTCATAGATACTCTTTCTTTTGTCCCCTTCATTCTGCTGTTGAGCCCATCCAATGACCTTTTTATTTTGGTATTGCATTTCTCAGTTCTAAAATTTCCATTTGGGTCTTCTTTATGTCTTCTATATCTTTGCTGATGTTTTCTATTTTTGTCATTTGTTTTAAGCACATTCATAATTGTTTGTTGAAGCATCTTCATCGTAGGTGCTCCAAAACCTTTTAGAGTTAATTCTGACATCACTATATTGTTGGCATCTATTTTTTGCATTTTTTTCATTTAGTTTGGGATCTTTCTGGTTCTTGGTTTTTATTATTTTCTATTGAAACTAGGTATTATTTTCATATTATGAGATTATAGATCTTAAATATTTATACCTTCTATGTTAGCTGGCTTTTTTCTGACACTACTCCAGTTCAGGAATGGGAGGTACCATCTACTCAGTTCTGAGTGGAGCTAGAAGACCAAGTTCCCCACTCAACCTCTGTTTGACACATGAGAGGGGTGTTCTTCCCTACTGCTGGGCACAGGTGGGGGTTCCAGTTCTCTATGTGGTCTCCACTGACAACTCTGTGGAAGTGGTCTCATTACCACTGGGCAATAAAGTCCTGACTCTTCACTAATCTTCCTCTGATACCATAATGGGGAAGGAGAGAGATGCCTCATTACTACTGGATGGAGGTGAAGTTCAAGCTTCTCACAGGACCTCCACTAACACTTTGGGGTGAGGGCTGCAGGGCCAGTGGGGATGAAATTATGATTCCTTGCTCGTCTTTCTCTGACATCACCCTAGCCAATGTATAATCAATCTATGCTTCCCACTCCATCTGTACTGGTGTAGGTTGGGGTGAGGTCGTAGGTTTTTCTTTGGTGTTTGGCTGGGGTAGAGTGGTTATAGTTTAAATATTTGCTGTCTTGGTAGGCGTTTGTTAGGGTTTTTTGATCGGCAACATTGGCATTTCAAGATTGCTGGCTTCTTCAGGTCTCAAGTCTGAGATACGTGAGGCAAAAATAAAATCAAGGAACTTGCCACTGGTCATCTTATGTTTGTTTTATGTGTAATGCTCAGGGTTTCAGTTATACATACTTGATGGGAGGAATCTACTCCCATCTTTCTGCAAGCAGAAGTCTCTATATTTTCTTTCATTAAGTGTTTAAGCCTTTTGCCCATTTACAATTGGGTGCTGGGGTTTTTTGTTATTGATTTATTGGAGCCATTTATATATTCTTATTATGAATCTTTTGCCAGGTATGTGCTTTGCAAACATATTCTCCCAGTCTGCAGCTTGCATTTTCATTTATTAAACCATGAGTTTAATGAACAGAAGTTTTAAATTTTGATGAAGTCCAATTCTAGCTACATTTTGAACTAAACTCCTTTAATGCTAAATGAACCAAGGTCAATTTCTGTTGCTTGCAACTAAGAGTATTGGTTGATATAAGCCTACAAAGAATCACCTTGATACTTACACATACCATGATATTAATGCCCAAAACATTTTTGGAATCCATTTTTGGAATTGGCTCCACAAGAAGTTTATGACCATAGCAGAAACCAGGCTCATTATTTTAGAGCTTCGCCTAATATTCCACCATCAAACACCATCTGAGAACTTAATCATATGTCAGAACTGGCTGTATAAACTTTAGGTAATTGCACAATAAATTTCACTCTCAAGGTGTGATAAGTTGCACAACAAATATTAGTTAAATGGACGTGCCCTAAATTCTGGTAGTTTGCATTAAGCTAGTTTTCCTACATACCCAGGAGTATATTGATTTAACATGTTTAGTTACAGACCTTCACTACTGTTAGCACCTATTCCATTTGAATTCTCACTTGATTAGCCTTTTCATACAAGGATACTCTGGGGCCCTGAGGAGTTGAGAGAAGGAAATCTTTTTTAGCCTGATGCTGAAAGAGCCACAGTCCTTCCAGCCCTGAGAGAATGGTAGTGACGAATCAGGGTAGTCAGTCAAGGCTAGGAAAATGAGACAGTCCTCAGCTCGTCCGGAATGAAAGAAATGAAAACACATCTGGTCCATTTATATTCAAATATATAAACAACCGCTCCTGATAAAAGATTTGGAGATAGCTGTGATCTGGATTGACTATAGCTCTGCCTCCTGCTTTTATGGGTGTCTGAAGATTCTTGAAAGCCTGTTAATTTTTCCATTTATTTTATACTGAAGGGAATTGTTGTGGTATTGATAGAGCTGCTCATCAGCTCAGTGGTGATTTTTCTGGTGAGTAGGTGTTAAATATTGCCATGAAAGATAACAGGGTGGCATTCAATCCAAATGGGAAAGCCCTAACAGGTGGTTATTGAGACCTAAGACAGGAGATACTGCATCAAGGAAAATGGCAGAACTTCACACCCACATCTATGATCTTGATGTTTTATAATTATAACTTATAGGTATTACAAATTCATATGCCAGGCCTCTAGAATTACACAGTATTATGAAAAGAACCAAATATATAGTTGACAGATAATGATTGGTCGCATCTAACTCCTTAGTCATATACAGTCCAAGTTTTGTTACTTTTTTTTTGTTTTTAAAGAATAGACTCAAAGCTACTTATATGTATTTTAAATGCTCTAAAACCTTGGTCATTATTTCATTATAATACAGATTAAAAGCAAACTGTAAAAAAAAAAAGATGATTAACACAAATTAAAAAACTTAAAAGTGATTGATAAATTCCTGACTTTTCCTTTAAATTAGAAATATAAATTTCTATCTGTGTTTAATACTTCAAATCCCCTCTATATACTGACAGAATGACATAGGAGTGTCCACCTCTTGTAGACCCTGGCATTGTGAAAACTGACGTTTCTGAGAACACTCCCTGTTTCATAACTCATGACATTGTGTGGGCTGCAGAAGTAATGCTTGTTTCTACCAAAAACTTACCAACCCTTGAATATGGGACTCAGGTTCATCTGAAAATTAAAACAAAGAAAACATTTCTGCAAATATTGTTAATAGCCATTTCCAAAGAATAATACTAAGCAAAATCTTCTTAAGTTCCTTTATACTTATCAAGATAATGCTTCTGCATGGTAGAAGTGGGATAATTCCATGTTAATCTTATCAACAATTCATGGAGATCGTCCTAGTTTAGTAATACATGTAATATGTACCTGTCATATGTATAAAATGTATAATGAGCATTTGTGTTCAAGAAAATGATAACCCAATAACAAATGACATTTTATTATTCAAATGATCTTATAATGTCAACACCAATGCTAATAAAAATATATAATATGCTAAATTCATCAATGGCAAAGTCAGTTGTAATTCCCTCGAAGATTCCCACATTTCCACAGATAAATGAAGATCCTCTATTATGTAGAATTTTTCATCTTTAACTGTTAAAGGCTGGGAAAGGCAAAGCCATCCCTATTAGGAGAGCAAGAAAAGCAGAGATGGAACAGATGGGTCTCCATACATATGAAGCTGTAAGTACCTTTCTGCTCTTCATATTATCTGCAATTTAAAATAAAGAAATTCTTTCTTTCTACCAAGGTTTCTAAATGTTGAGATTGTGGGTTCTTTTCATACTGAATTTTAAGGGATGCTGCTTTGCTCTATTTCTAAGCTATTGGAAGCAATAAAGTTTAAGCTCAGTGAATCAGTATGGAGTTGGTAACATGGTGACCCTTTTTTTAAAAGCAAAGACATACAGGGGCACCTGTGTAGCTCAGTTGGTTGAATGCCCAACTCTTGATTTCGGCTCAGGTCACAATCCCAGAGTCGTGGGATCGAACCCCATGTAGGGCTCCATGCTAAGTGTGGAGCCTGTTTAAACTTTTTCTCTCTCCCTCTGCCCCTCTGTCCCTCTGCCCTATTTATATGCTCTTGCTCTCTCTCTCCCAAAAAAAAGACAAACAAAAAGGATTTTTTTTGGAAGAATATTTTCACAAACAGGGGCTTGCTTTGTATATACATGTTATAGTTAAAGACAAAATTTGGATTATTGTTATATTCAGGAAATATGTATTTCATTAATTAGCCCTTTACATGTATGTGAAAGAGAGGGGGATTGAAACAGAGAGAGATTGCTTGTCAGCTTAAGTAAGATTTTGACTTCCTGAGAACTTTCTAATTAGGTGAAATACTGGCTAATATATTTAGTCTTCTTACCAGGAAATGAATGAAAAGTACATCTTGTACATTCATGAGAAACTGAAGTAGATTATTGGTTAATAACCTAATGAGACATCTGTTTAAACAGATGTTTTAGTTGAGAGAAGTGTAAACATGATTCTAAATTTACAAATACGTTGGTTATTCTTCCTTGTCTGGGAGGTTGAGCCAAAGTTTATGCAGATTAGAGGAAAGCCAGAATCTGGAAAAATCCAAAGTATTACATAAATGCAGATAAAGTAATACAATAAAGTCAGTTGGCAATTATTTTAATAGTTATTTACAGGGCCTTCCATTGCTTTACTTCATTGCTCACATACAAGTGACCTGAGTTACTCCATCTTCCTGGTCAAACTGACCGTCGTCTAATTCCCGTAGGACACTGTCATTGCTGCTGAAGCCGGAGAAGCTGCTGTACTGTGTCGGCCTCCTCTCTCTTGTCCAACACTCTCCAGAAGGAGAGAGGAGGCACTCTGCAGGTGGGTTTCTGCTGTCCATTGGTTGTGATGTGGCTGTGTCCAAACCGATGCTCCTGCTGGTGACTTTGTTCCTGTCTTCACCTTTTGTATGCCGGCTGGCTTTCCTCTGGAACACAAGAGATTGGCAACCAGGAATTAAAAAGAGGGGTGCTTTCCTGTCCTTTTGATCTAGCACATACTGTACTCGGCCTGAAACGTCTCTTCCTTGCTTCTCTTCCAGATCCTGCTCATCTTTAAGGACCAACTGAGAGCCACCCTTCACAGTCTCTCCTCCTCCCAGGTAAGAATGAGCTGCCTCTCTCTTTCACAATCTTTAGTAGCTTCTTGGCACATCCTTCTCCTCACTGACAGATTGGTTGTGTACATATCTGGGCCCTCAGTGATATCTCTGGGAGAGAGAAACCTGTTGAGATCATACTTTGGGGGAACAAAGTAGGGTAGAAATACACTGAAGGTTCTATTTTTCTTCTTGGTGTTAGTTGAGATACAGACAGCAGGAAGAGTGCTTCATTGGCCACCTCATACCCATTTCACACAGGAATAGGCTGCACAGAAGAGTCACAAATAATTCTGATCATGCTTATACTGAAAGAATGCCTGGAGCGTCTTCCTAGGTCAAGCAGACCACTCTCTCTGTCCTGGTTCAAACTACTTCTGCCTGACATGGTAGGAATGCTCAGCAACCAGACCACCTTAAGCTGTAGATGCTTCTGCTGTGAAATATTTACTGAGGGCTGACAATGTCCTTGATGCAGTTCAGAGTAAAGAGGACATGGTCTTTGCCAAGGTAATAAGTCAAAATAAGATATCTAAGCCAATAAAAGGAAATCTCAAGAAGAAAACTGTAGCAACTCAACAGGTAGATGTTCAGAATCCTGATGAGATTTCCTTACCAGGGTGTCTTTAATACTGATAACATGACATATTAGAATGTGATCATTTACTCTTAGGAACAAAAATCTGAACAAGGATAAACAAAAAAGAGATAAAATTTAAAAAGATAAAAAAGCACACTAATTTCCCAATTTACACAGAGTTTATTATTTGGAAGTTCATTTATATGTTAGATGGAAATTAGGACTTCATTTTCCTAAACGCAACAGCTATAATTATAAAACTTAGGGAAAAAATATAGAAGTCAGATGCCCATGCCCAGGCTAGTCTTATAAAAGTTTATTAACTCAGAAGTTAGTTGAACTGTAATATATAAAATACAGAGGTATATTCTACTGACTTTCATGGCAAATATACAAAGCAAACAAACAGGTTTACTAAATCAGATTTAATGTGCTACCATGGAATGCAACCACGGTCTATGACATTGTTTGTATAGGAACATTGCAGTCCTCAGCATGTTGCATAGAAAGGCGTATGTTGGCAGCTCTTTTTCTTGGCTGAGTTACTGGAGTCCTTGGGCAAGTTTAAGTTTATGGGTCCTGCCTTAACAAGAGCTTTCATGGTCCCAAGTCAGAGATAGTTGTGGTGGTGACATTTCCATTGGCCCCCTTGTATTCATCAGATGCAAATATCAGATCTCAAATCCTTTTCTTTTTATTGTTATTGACTAGAAGCATTAAATTTATTTTTTATTTTTTTAACATTTATTTATTTTTGAGAGAGAGAGCGCGCGCATGAGTGGGGGAGGGGCAGAGAACGAGGGAGACACAGAATCTGAAGCAGGCTCCAGGCTCTGAACTGTCAGCACGGAGCCCAAAGCGGGGTTCCAACCCATGAACTGCGAGATCATGACCTGAGCTGAAGTCAGATGCTTAACTGACTGAGCCACCCAGGCGCCCCAGTAGTATTAAATTTAATACAAGCATTGGAACCTGACAGATCTACTCTTCAGGTACTGGATTTGAGAATGGCACATTTTCTCTGGCATTGGGACACTCATCAGTGAGGAAATAGCCTTTTGGCTGCAAGAAGGGCTGACGGGTACTGCCAGACTGGGCTCCTTTCTCAAGCCTGGCTACTGGCTCTTTCCCACATGTATAAAGAATTCATTCATTCTTGAATGACCTCTCAATGCTGACTGAAAGAAAATAGGAAGGCAGGGGTGCCTGGGAGCACTTGGCTGCCTAGATCTTTCCTTCTTCACCAATGCCAGGGCCAAAAGTAAATTTTGCAATAAATTCCTTATTGCATGCCAGCCAACAGAGGCCAACTCTCACATACTCAGTGAGAATTTACTTTTTAAAAAAATTTTTTTAATGTTTATTTATTTTTGAGAGAGAGAGACAGACAGACAGACAGAGCATGAGCAGGGAAGCAACAGAGACAAAGGGAGACACAGAATCCAAAGCAGGCTCAAGGCTCCAAGCTGTCAGCACAGAGCCTGACACAGGGCTTGAAATCATGAACCGTGAGATCATGACCGGAGCCAAAGTGGGACACCCAAGCGACTGAGCCACCCAGGTGCCCCACAGTGAGAATTTTCCTAATAAAATGTGGGTATTATTCAGAATAATAAGATATTCTTGGTAATTCACTTATAGATAAGTATTAATAAGTAAACAGCCATCAAATGTAAATTTCACATATTAAAAGATAACACAATACCTAGCAACTCTAGGTTGCTAGGTAACTCTAAAAAAGATTTCAGAACAAACAATTTTATTTTCTTTTTTTACCACATGACTCTTAATAAATACATCTTCAGCAATGATATTGCCTCCCCTACTCTACTCTCACTCCACATGAAGGAATAGCTTTTACAGCAGATCAAATTGCAATGTTCTTCTAACGTAGAGGGTAGGAGTCTGAAGCTCAACCAGTCCTGAGAGGTCATCTGCTTTAACCCCTCATTCTACGGAGGTAGGACCCAGGCCAAGAAGGAAGATAGGATTTGTCCAAGGTTAGGGAGTTTCTGGCCTTGAACTGGAGCCCAAGGATCCTATTTCATTCCCTTCACACTACATTATCCACAGCTACAAATTTATGAATAGACTTAATGGTCAAAGATTTGTGTGTTTTCCAAATAAAATTTTTCTTCAGTTACAAAAATAATACATGTTCAGTGTAGAAAACTTGGCAAAAACAAAGAAAAAAGCACAACCTACCCACAATCCTATCTTGCAGAGATACCACTGTTAAAATCTGGTGTATTTTACTATTTCTTTCTCTAAATATGTATGTATTTGCTTATGTCCACATAAATGTATACAGCTCACTTTTCTACTTAGCACTGTATTTTGAATATTTCTCTAAATCAATAAGGAGAAATTTTCCACGCTACATTGCCAGGCTTATTCATATATCTTCTCACTTTTCTCTGATATTTTCACTATAAAATTGGAGGTAATTATACCAAGATCTGGATGCAAATGTCATCCTTGATAATGTCATCCTTGATAAAATCCATTAACTTTTGAGAATCATTCTCATTTGCTAAAAAATGGGTGATTCATTTCAAATATATGAGACCCAGTGACAAGTCAGTTGATTTTAGAGTATCCTGCCATTCTGGCTTCCATTTTTCACTGTCAGTGTCTTAAAAACAAAAACAAAAGAATGAAATCAGAATTACACCAGTAATCATAAGACATGGTCAGTGTTGTGATGAACAGGGTAGAAGAAGAGCTAAAAGATATGGTTTAGAAATAAAAACAAGGAGTGGACATTCAGGACTTCTCTTCCTTGTATGTCTCAGGCTTGGGAGAATATCTCCCATACCTTGCCTCTGTATGTCTCAAGCTGAAGTGTAGCTCTAGTACCATTTGGAAGAGTTAGAGAAACATGCAGAGACACTACCCCAGCTTGCTCACAGAATTTGTTCCTGGGTCATTCCAGCTTGAGGTTGTCAGAATCATTCAAAACTGGTAAGGAAAGGGGTAGTGGACAACTACCTTTCCAGTCAGTTTTCCTATCCACCTTCTTCTCTGCCGTAGTGTGGGCACATGACCCAATCAGATCCAATCAGAGTCCTTCCCTGGGATTGCTATATGGACTCTAGGATAAAGAAGCTCTTTCTTTTTGATGAAGTGGCCACACTCACCTCATTAGAAGCCCTCTGTACATATGCACCTAGAAGCTGAAATAAACAGATGAAAGAGAACACCCTGGTAATGTGGAATCTCTGGTGTCAGTGCCTGAGGGCTTGGTTCTTATAGCTCTTTTTTTTTTTTTTTTTTTTTAATTTTTATTTAATCTTGAGAGAGAAAGAGACAGAGCGCGAGCAGGGGAGGAACAGAGAGAGAGGGAGACACAGAATCCGAAGCAGGTTCCAGGCTCTGAGCTCTCAGCACAGAGCCCGATGTGGGGCTCGAACTCACAAACCGTGAGATCAGGAGCTGAGCCGAAGTCGGCCGCTTAACCGACTGAGCCACCCAGGCACGCCCTTATAGCTCTTTATTGATGTTGTAAGCTATGCTGGTATCCTTTCCACCTAGAAGCTAGTAAATTCCCTTATATACACACAGGCTAATCTGAGCAGGGTTTCTGTCCCTTACATTCCCAGGGACACCAATAGATAAGAACACAGGTGGCCTAGAAGAGAGCTGTTTTCCAGCCTGAACATTGTCCTGTGGCAACAGGGACCACTCTTTCTCTTCTGCTCACACCAGGAAAAAAACCCATTTACTTTAAGTGGAAAGCATTCCCTAGATGAAGAACCTCGTTAATGATAAAAGCAAAATGCTTTCATCTTGATTTTTGCATAATTTTCTTTGAGATACTCGATGCCCTCTATTTACCTAGCACTTGATTTGATTTCACATGGATTTCAATCAAGGATACTGACAGCTAATGAATTAAGTACGACCCTTATGGTTTTCAAATAATTTCAAATCAACTTCAAATGACTGAAAAAGTAAGAACTAAGTTTAATAATTGTCTCACTGTAAGGTAAAAAAAGAAGTTAATGTGTACATTAATATTTCTTAGTATTCATATATGATTTTATTGTAGCTACCTTGGAAAAGATCTGATTTAGAACATTTTTCTGGCTGCTGCTCCTTCACTTCTTGGTTTGTGTTAGAGAACTGATTCAACAGATGTGTCCAAGAAGTCTTTACCTCTTGAAATCATTCATTTTGAGATATATTTAAAGATAAGAATATTATTTGAATATTATTTTGCTCTCAAGAAGAAAAATAAATTAAAATGGAAACCATTAAAATTAAACTCCTGTCTCCCCAGGATCTATTCTCTCCATTTTTCTTTTAATAACAGAACTCCTCCCGGCAGTGCCTTGCAGTTTTGAGCTGGCCATGTGCTATTTCACCATGGTACCAACTCCCGGTTTCCCGGATTACATTTCCCAGTCTCCCTTGCAGATACCTGTGGTGACATAAATAAGTTCAGGTCAATAGGATGTGAGAAGAAATACGTGACTTGGGGGCCAGTGCCTTAGAAGCATGCCTGGGACTCCTCTTTCCTGCTTCTTGCAGGCTGAACACAGCAACAACTGTGGCAGCAGCCCTGGGTCCAGAGGCAGAAGCCAAATGTGGAGGGCGGCAGAGCTGACCTGTCATGAAGCAGAGCCTCGCCCCACCCTAGAGGACCTGCTCAGCTTCAGACTATGATGACAGAGAGACCCTTCTGTTGTGTTTAAATCATTCCTTATGGGTCTTTTTTTAGTATAGCATCTTAGTAACTAGTTACCAATTAATAATGAATGAATAAGTTGTTGGGTGACTAATGCTTTTCAGCTTAATTTTCCCCAACTTTCCTATTAAGAAAAATTTCAAGTATACAGAAAGTTTAAAGGACAGTACAACAAACACCATATACTCACTACCTAATTCTAAACTTGTTGATACTGTGCTATATTTCTCATATATACATATGTTTTTTACAACATCAAAAAACATTCCCGGGGCACTTAGATAGCTCAGTTGGTTGAGCGTCCTACTCTTGATTTGTGCTCAGGTCATGATCCCAGGGTTGTGGGATCAAGCAGCTCATTGGGCTCTATGCTAAGTGTGGACCCTTCTTAAGACTCTCTCTCTCTCTCTCTCTCTCTCTCTCTCTCTCTCTCTCGGCGCCTGGGTGGCTCAGTCGGTTAAGTGTCTGACTTCAGCTCAGGTCATGATTTCACAGTCTGTGAGTTCAAGCCCCGCGTTGGACTCTGTGCTGACAGCTCAGGGAGGCTGCTTCAGATTCTGTGTCTCCCTCTCTCTCTGCCCCTCCCCTGCTCATGCTCTGTCTCTTTCTGTCTCAAAAATAAATAAAAACATTAAAAAAAATTAAAAAGATTCTCTCTCTCTCCCTCTGCCCCTCCCTCTCTCTCTCTCTAAAATAATAAAAAAAAAAAGTTAAAACAAATTAAAAAAAAGAATTCCTGCATACTAGCTGAAAGCAATTTTTAGCTGGAGAAAATGGAGGGTCGTTAGGCATTTCTAGATTCTTCTTCAATTTCTCCATAGAGTTAGTAGTGATTAATCATCTAGTATTGAAAGAAAAACATTCCTACTGAAAACAAAAGCAACATTTCACTTCTCATGACAAGGCAATGTGGCAAGCCCACTACATGTTTTCTCACCGAATCCTCCTCACAAACCTGTGGTAAGTACCAATGTTGTCCATCTTTTACAGATGAGGACACGGAGGCTTGCAGATTGTGACACACACACACACACACACACACACACACACACTATCCCCTGGCATCCTTTTCATGTTTTGTTTTCTACTCCTAAGAACACCACAGAATGGAAACTCTATTCTGAATTAGTGGAAACTAAATACTTTTAAATGACCTTTGTTTCTTTTAAATAATTATCAGAGGGAAGTGGGCTGAAGAATTTAACTGAAATAGAGACTTTTAGGTAAAAAAAAATCAATGAATTTTGAGTATTCAAAAGAAACAAAAAAGTTAAGAAAAGTATTTTGGAAGAAAAGTTGGGAACATTTTAATAGATGGAGGTAAAATCCTGGTTGGAGTCTTTTATTCTACTGAATGTAAAATAATTGAATTTATTTAGAGGCCTCTCTCCAAAATAAAGAAAAATACAAATAGATGAAAGGAACAAGACAGAAAGACCTTGGTTTATCATCCTGTGTAGCCTTACTTCATAAGAATTTCATTACCCAAGGACAGTCTTTAATGAAGGACAAAGATGTAAAAAAATTTAGTTTGTGTGATTTATAAAGCAATCTTTTAATTTTTAAATTATTATATACTAGGGGTGCCTGGGTGGCTCAGTCGGTTAAGCATCCGACTTCGGCTCAGGTCGTGATCTCGTGGTCCGTGAGTTCAAGCCCCGCGTTGGGCTCTGTGCTGACAGCTCAGAGCCTGGAGCCTGCTTCTGATTCTATGTCTCCCTCTCTCTCTGACCCTCCCTCCATTCATGCTCTGTCTCTCTCTCTCTCTCAAAAATAAACGTTAAAAAAATTTTAAAAAAATTATTATATACTAAAAGTGTATAGTTCTATAAATTTCAACACTTATGTATAGTTTTGTGTAACTATAATAAGACATGTAACAGTTTTATTACCTCTTGCAAACTCCCTGTGTGATCCCTTTATCACTTCCCTTCCCCAAATCCCTAATTCCTAGCAACCACTGACCTGTTCTCCACATTATATCATTATCTCTTTGAGACTATCATATAAATGGAATATTTTTTATTATTTCTAAATTGCAATATGATTAACATACAGAGCTATATTAATTTCAGGTGTACAAACAGTGATTCAACAATTATATACATTACTCAGTGCTCATCATGATAAGTGTACTTTTTTTTTAAATATGAAATTTATTGTCAAATTGGTTTCCATACAACACCCAGTGCTCATCCCAACAGGTGCCCTCCCCAACACCCACCACCTACCCTCGCCTCCCTTGATAAGTGTACTCTTAACCCCCATCATCTATTTCATCCATCCCCCTTCCCCCAGCCTCTCCTCCGCTAACCACCGGTTTGTTCTCTATATATAGGAGCCTGTTTTTTTGTTTGTCTCTTTTTTTCTTTGTTCATTTGTTTTGTTTCTTAAATTCTACTTATGAGTGAAATCATACAGCATTTGTCTTTCTCAGACTTATTTCACTTAGCATCATACTGTCAAGATCTATCCATGTTGTTGCTAATGGCAAGACTTTGTTCTTTTTTATGGCTGAGTAATACTCCATTGTATGTATATACCACACCTTCTCTCTCTATTCATCTATTGATGGACACTTAGGTTGCTTCCATATCTTGGCTATTGTAAACAATGCTGCAATAGATATAGGGGTACATATCTCTTTTTGAATTAGTGTTTTCATATTTTTGGGTAAATGCCCAGAAGTGGAATTACTGGATCATAATGGTATTTCTATTTTTAAGTTTTTGAGGAACTTCCATACAGTTTTCCACAGAGGCTGCACCAATTTGTACTCCCACCAATAGTGCACAAGGATTCCTTATTCTTCACATCCTTGCCAATACTTGTTATTTCTTATCTTTTTTATATTAGCCATTCTGACTGGTATGAGGCGATCTCTCACTGTGGCTTTGATTGCATTTCCCTGATGATGAGTGATGTTGAGCATCTTTCCGTGTGTGTGGGACATCTGTATGCTTCTTTGGAGAAATGTCAGTCTTCTGCCCATTTTTAATTGGATTATTTGTTTTTGTGTGTGTGTTAAGTTGTGTAGGTTCTTTATATATATTTTGGATAGTAACCTTTTATCAGATATGTCTTTTGCAAATATCTCCTCCAATTCAGTAGGTTACCTTTTTTTTTTTTTTTTTTTTTTTTTTTTTGGTAAATTTTTCACTCTGTAACCTTTTGAAACTGACTTCTTTTAATCAGCATGCTTTTGCAATTAATTCAACTCCTTGTGTATATAATTATTTCATTCCTTTTTATTTCTGAGTAGTATTTTATTGTATGAATGTACCATAGTTGTTTAGCCATTCACCTGTTGAAGACACTTGAATTGTTTCCAGTTTTTGGAGATTATGAATAGAACTGACATAAACATTTCTGTTCCATTTATATTTCAATTTCTATTTCTCTAGGGTGAATACCCAAGAGTGGTTTTGCTGGGTCATATTGTAAGTGTGTGTTTAACCTCAAAAGAAGTTGCCAATTGTTTTTCCAGAGTGGTTGTATCATTCTGCATTCCTACTAGCTTTGTTTGAATGTTCCAATTGCCCTTCTCCTTTACTAGTTCTTGGTATTGTCAGTATTTTTTATTTTAGTCATTTTCAATGGTGCAGAGTAGTATCTCATTACGGTTTTCATTGCATTTCCCTAATGGCTAATGATTTAAATGACTTTTTAAGTGCTTATTTCTCATCTACATCCTTGTTGGTGAGGTGTCCAAGTCTCTACGCTATTTTTTAGAGTTGTTTGTTCAGTTTTTAGAGTTCTTGGTACATTCAAGATACAAGTTCTCTGTTATATATGTGATTTCAAGGTTTTTTTTCTCCTAATCCATGGTTTGCTTTTTCACTTTCTTAAAAAATTCTCAAGCTATCTGGAAAATTTATTAAAACATATCTGTGAAATAAAAAACCAAATTCTAAAAGTAAAGGTCTTAAACTCAAAATGGATTAAAGACCTAAATGTAGGATCTGAAACCATACAAACTTCTAAAAGAAAACATAGGCAGTAATCTCTTGGACGTTGATCTGAACAACATTTTCCTGGATATGTCTCATCAAGCAAGGATAACAAAAGCAAAAATAAACTATTGGGATTACATCAAACTAGAAAGCTTTAGCACAGCAAAGGAAATCATCGGCAAAATGAAAAGGCAACCTACTTAGAGGGAGAAGATATTTACAAATGATATATAGGATAAGAAGTTAACATCTAAAATATATAAAGAATGCATACAACTCAACACCAAAAAAAATAAATAAATAAAAGTGTGATTAAAAAATGGGCAGAGGACCTGAACAGACATTTCTCCAAAGAAGACATATAGATGTCCAACACACACATAAAAAGATGGCTCAACATTCACCATCAGGGAAGTAGAACTCAAAGCCAGACACCAGTCAAATTGGCAAGGATGTGGAGAATAAGGAATCCTTGTGCATTGTTGGTAGGAGTGTAAATTGGTGTAGCCACTGTGGAAGACTGTACGGAGGTTCTTCAAAAACTTAAAAATAGAAATACCATTATGATCCAGTAATTCCACTTCTGGGCATTTACCCCACAAATATGAAGACACAAATTCAAAAAGAGATATGTACCCCTATGTCTATTGCAGCATTATTTACAATAGCCAAGGTATGGAAGCAACCCAAGCGTCCACTGATAAATGAATAGATAAGGAAGGTGTGGTATACACACACAATGGAATATTGCTTGGCCATAAAAAAGAACAAAGTCTTGCCATTAGCAACAACATGGATAGATGTAGAGAGTATAACGCTAAGTAAGATAAGTCAAAGACAATACCATATGATTTCACTTATATGTGGAATCTAAAAAACAAAACAAACAAAAAATTTAAAACACAAAGAATAATAAATAAAGAAAGCAAATTGGTGGTTGACAGTGAGAAAGGGGTGGAAGGACGGGCAAAATAGGTGAAGGGGATTAAGGTATAAACTCCAGCTATAAAGTAAGTAAGTCATGAAGATGAAAAGTACAACATAGGAAAGAGAGTCAATAGCATTGTAATAATGTTGTATGGTGACAGATGGTAACTACACTTACGGTGGTAATCACTGCATAATGTATAGAATTGTTGAATCGCTAAGTTGTGCACCTGAAACTAATATAACCTATGTCAACTATACTTCAATATTAAATATAAAATAATAAATAAAAGCTAAAATTAAGGATGAAAAAAAGTAGCTTCAGAGGTCAAGACAGAGAATGCACAGGTGTGTTGCAATATTAGGCACACCCACTTCCAAAAAACTTTTCCTTTACCCTCTTATTTCAGTACCCGAGGCCTACAAATTAAACTAACAAAAGATAGATTAAGAGGAGAAAAGATTTATTTTGGATGTACATGGGGCTTCACAGAGAAAAAGTGAAAACCCAAAGAGGCAGTTAGACTGAAAGTTTATACATGATTTTAACAAAGGATGATAGATTGTGGAGAAGTGACTAGACAAAGGAACAGGGTTTTGAGCTTCTATGGGCAGCAAATTGTGGAAAGGTAAGTATATGGGGAACCTAAGGGAAGATCAAGGTTATTTTAGTAAGATTTATTTATGTAGACCCAAGTCAGTGCTGTCTCCAGTGAGGAATCATCTCTAGTGATTAGGAGTCTTCTCCTATTCCTGGTATAGGAGAGGAGGACAAGTTTACAAATGGAAATTTATGTTACTTTTTTTAAAAAAAGATTTTATTTTTAAGTAATCTCTACACCCAATGTGGGGGTTGAACTTACAATACAAGAGTCACCTGCTCTACCGACTGAGCCAGCCAGGTACCCTTACATTAACTTTAAAAAGGGAAATTTATGCCCCGTTTTTATGAGAAAGGGAGAGGGTAGAAAGTTACTCCTATGTCTGTGTTTCTTAATTACCTTCAGCTCAAAATAATCCTTTGCCAAAGTGGCAAATTTGGGGGTAACATATTTTGATCCCCTTTGGAACTGTCTCATGTCACCTGTTACTGGCACATTTCCTTTGTTGTTATGTTGTTTTGGAGACTATTTCCATATGGAGTCCACATTTCCTCATCTGTATTCACCATTTTGAATTACAACTTGAGTTTAAGGATTAACTGCTTCCATAGAACATTTGGTTAATAAAGCATTGGGACACCTGGGACTCAGTTGGTTAAGCGTCTGATTCTTGATTTTGGCTCAGGTCATGCTCTCACGTTCGTTCGTGGGACTGAGCCCAGTGTTGGGCTCCACACCACCGCTTGGGATTCTCTCTCTGCCCCTCCTCCACTCGAGCCCAACTTTGAGTGTGTGCACTCTCTCTCTCTCAAAATAAATAAATAAACTTAAAAAAAAAAACATCAGTTTTACTCACTTCTGGTGTTTGAGCAGCTGAATTCCACATAACTGGTCTCTGAAGGAACACAACCTGCTTTGTAGCCAAATTCCCTTCACTGCAAATTAAAACAATAGCATTAGTATTTGCGAATTAGTAATCCTTTATATTTCGTACTTGGCTAGAATATTCCACCTGTATTCTTTGTAAAATAATCTTCTTATTCAAAAATGATTATAAATATGATTCTATATAAATATGATTCTATTTGATTCCTAAGGAAAAACAAGAAAAATGCCTAAAAAATGAATACAGTCATTATAAAAGAAAAATTTATTTAAAAGTTGTAATCTCAATGTGCTAACGTAACTATTTTATCTTCTTTTGCCCCCTCCTAATCTTCTTTATCAACATGTGAATTTCTGCAGGTCTGTAACCACTACATATTTGCATTTCTGGGTTCTATACTTTTCACTGAGCACCCTTTCCTTGTTTGTGCACTGGTGATCATATTCTTAATAGCTTCAGATTATCTCACAGAATTAAGATACTAAAATGTATTAAGTCTTTCCTATGTGACTGGAAAATTAGGTTGTTTCCAGTTTTTTTGCTACTTTTAAATAATGTTGCTATAAGACATGTATAGTCTTCCTTATTCTTATGACTTATTTCCTTGAGATAAATTCTTAGGAGTAGGATTATTAGGTCAAAAGGGTATGATTTAAGCTTCTTGGTATGCATTGTCAAATTTGCCTTATAAAAAGAAGAGACCAATTTGGGCTGCCACATGTGAGAGATTGTATATACATTTTCAATTGAAGGACTTGAGCCACAGCTAGTTTTATTTTCAGATGCTTCTTTGTAGTCAGCTACTCAGTATTCTCCTTATTTAACTATCATCATGGCAAATTACCCCTTGCCAAAGACTACTTGGGGTTTGTATTTCTCTGAAATGCTTTTCACAGTCTCCATGGATTTATGGGGAGGAGTGTCTGTAGCTAATGTTGCTCAGTTACGACTTTTATTATGCAAAAAACCCAAACAAAACCTCACTATTAGCTGCATTTTATGCTGAGCTCTTTTTCTGGAAAACAAACGCAACATTGAAACTCTGGCCCTAGTGGTATATGTCAGCCCCACACCATTTGAAAATCCCGTTTACTGATACTGTTGAATTTTGAGAAACCGCAAAATTTCCCCCAGAGTGTTACTGAGAGACTGCTGCTTTTTTATTTTTATTCTTAAAAGAATGCTTCTAGTCTAATCTCATTTTAGTTTGATCTTATCTTCGATTAGAAGAAAAGACTTGGTATGAAGTACAGTTGACCCTTGAACAATGAGGGGGTTAGGGGCATTAACCCCCTCCCTGCCACAGTAAAAAATCCATGTATAACTTTTGATTACCCCAAAACTTAACTACTAATAGCCTGCTGTCGACTAGGAGCCTTACTGATTATATAAACAATCAACACATATTTTGTATGTGGTGTGTATCATATACTGTATTCCTACAATAAAGTAAACTAGAGAAAAGAAAATGTCGTGAAGAAAATTATAAGGAAGAGAAAATACATTTACGGTTTTGTACTATATTTATCAAAACAAACCTGCTTATAAGTGGACCTGTGCAATTCAAACCCATGTAGTTCAAGGGTCAACTGTATATTGTAACTTTTGAGAACAATCATCAGGACACATGGGTTATGACACAGGCATACAGGGAAGGAACTAGCAGTGTACAGAATAGGCTGTCTGTTTGGGAGGTACAGAATATGCTGGAAAAGGCTGAGGCTTTGGAGCCTAAGAGTTCCTGGGTTCAATCCCAACTGTATCATAATAGCTGATGAGACCACCTAATAGCTGGTAAAATTTGGCAAAATTTTAGACTCTCTGCACTTCATTTCCTATCATGACTTTGTGAAGGATAGATATGTTGATGTGCATGAACACCTTCACTGTGCCTGGCACTAGAAGAAGTACAACAAATGTGATTTCCTTCTACTTTTTCTATCTGTTTAATGAAATGTAGGGTGGAGTTAAGTGGGAGGGAAATGTCTCAGAATCAAAAATCCCTTCCAGAGAGAAAAGTCAAGGGAGGGAGAGGGTACCCGAGAATACAGAGGACATTTCTGGGTAATGGTCAAAGTGTGTGATTCAGGTAGAGAAAGCCACGAGAGGACCAGGCCTCGAGCTATGGAAAGATGAGAAACCATCAGGGCAGAATTACTCTTCTTGAATAGAAAGCAGGAGAAGGTCAAGGTAGGGATTGTGAGTGACCCTGGAGTGAGTACTTTCCAACACATTACAGGATGTGAATATACATGAAATCTGAATGTCCTAGGGTGTGATGTTTGACTTAGAGCAGGCTTCTCAACCTTTACTAATGGGGTAAAATAGTAAATGCAGAGATAGCTTCTTTGCTAACTGTAATAGGACAGTCTTCACATGCCCAGATAAGGCTATGGAAGGTCAGCATCTTCCCATCTCTTGGGGAGGTCCTTAGAACAAGTTCTTCGGTTTGAAATATGTCTGAGATTGCTATGTCCCTAGTTTTCTGAGGGCCATTCTGATTTTTTTTTTTACAGTGTTAAGTTTTATTTTTAAATTATTTTTAAGTTTATTTATTTGAGAAAATCTCTATACCCAACATGAGGCTTGAACTCACAACCCAGAGATCAAGAGTTGCATGCTCTTCTGACTGAGCCAGCCAGGCACCCTAAGGCCATTCTGATTTAAAATAGGTCCTACTAATTATCAACAGTAGTGGAACTGTGGAAAGAGCCTAAATGTCCATGGACTGATAAATGGAAAGAAGGTTTGGCATATATATATATATATATATATATATATATATATATATATATATACACACACACATATATGATGGAATATTACTTAGCCATCAAAAAGAATGAAATCTTGGGACACCTGGGTGGCTCAGTTGGTTGAGTGGATGACTTCAGGTCAGGTCATGATCTCCCAGTTTGTGAGTTGGAGCTCCACATCAGGCTCACTGCTGACAGTGCAGAGCCTGCTTTAGATCCTCCTTCCCTCTCTCTTTGCCCTTCCCCGACTCGTGCTATCTCTTTCTCTCAAAAATAAATAATCATTAAAAAAAAAAAGAATGAAATCTTGCCATTTGCAATGACGTGGATGGAGCTAAAGTATATTATGCTATGCGAAGTAAGTCAGAGAAAGACAAATGTATGATTTCACTCATATGTAGAATTTAAGAAACAAAACATGAACATATGGGAAAGGGAAAAAAAAAAGAGAGTGAGAGGGAAACAAACTATAAGAGATTCTTAAATACAGAGAACAAACTGAGGGTTGATGGAGGGAGGTGGGTGGGGGATGGGCTAGAAGAGTGATGGGTGTTAAGGAGGGCACTAGTGACAAGCCCTGGGGGTGTTGTATGTAAATGCTGAATCACTAAATTCTACTCCTGAAACTAATATTGCACTGTATGTTAATGAACTAGAATTTAAACTTGAAAAAGAAAAAAGAAAATAGGTCCTGCTATTTTCAGAACATCTGTGAGACATGGAACTCCTTTTGGTTTAGAGAATCTAAGCATGGTAGAACTAAGGGACAGAAGCCTGACAGAGCAACAACTATCTGAAAGGGTGAGTGCCTCACAGCCTCAGTGGCTCTGGAGGTAATTCTGTCTGCTGAGCTGGGATAGGATATTTGTCCTGTAGCACAGTTTCTGAAAGGATTTGACTGGTGGTGTCATTACTTGACCAGGGAGGGTTCGCATGCCCTGGATACTCAGAGGACAGGGCCTACATCTCCTATTCCCTACAGCAATTTTCATCCAAAAAGTGTTAGTTAACTGAGTAACTTGGTATTTTTCTGAGAGGAATTTAAAACTCTTCACATCCTCTTCCAGACTATTATTAGTGGGCAATCATGCTTTGATGTCATAGAAAATGAACACGGCTTCTGAGAAATGGCAGATTTTCACACAAGTGCTGAAAGAGTTCTGGCACAACCTGTGATGGTCAAGAGCATAAGCTTCAAGGATAAGCTGGCCAAGGAAATAGTCTGCAAAGGTGTAAAACCATCCACTAGTTCTTCCTTCCTGAGGGCAGCAAATAATCCCTTGTGCCACTGTCAGCATGAGGGACGGGTCAGCCACTTCAGGCCTGGAGAGGCTAAGTTCCCTGCAGGCAATGATGGGGAGCAGGGTGAGGTATAAAAGGGCCCAGATGGGGGAAGGGAAAGGAGGGTCATTAGGACAGAAGGACCAGGAAAGTATCATGACTCTAGAGGCCAAAGTCCATGTGCGACCTGAGGCATTGGTCCAAACTGAAGGAGATAAAACAAAGGTCGGATCTGTGAGGCCTAGCGGAAAATGCAGTTGGTGGGAGAAGCCAGTGTCAGGTCCACGCATCTCACCAGACCGAACCAGGTGAAGTAGAGTGAAAGGGTAAAGCCTGAGTCAGTGTCAGGTTCACACCTAGAATCAGACAAACACCAGAGGGCAGGTGTGGACCTAGAAGAAGCAGGAGAGGCCACCAGTATTGCTGTTGTCCCTGGGACATGGGCTCTTTTGCTCTTTGTCTTGGTATTATGCTCACCTCTTAATGTGGGCATACACTACTATAGGGTCTGGGGAGTGAGCATAAGCGTAAGGAATCAGGCCACAGATGGGGAAGAAAGTGGGTTTTTGACCAGTTCTACAGCTTTACACTACAAAATGTGGGGACACATCCTTTTTCTGTGATATATTTATTGGAGAGGATGTTGAGTGTGGGGGAAACAGCATGTATATGACTTTAGAGTCAGACCAATGCTGGGTTTCCATCTGAGTTTTGCTGCTTACTAGCTATGTGATGCTGAGCTAGTTACTCAGACTTTCTGAGCCTCCCATTTCTCTTCTGTAAAACAGGTGGTCCAAACAATATCTGTGAGGTGATGGAAGTAAAGTTCTTAGCACAGATCCTGGAGCACAGTAGATGCTTTATAAATGTTTCCTTCTCTCTTCCCTACCTTCTTCTATGCCTTTCATATGAAAGCAAAAAGAAGACTTTCCATTTGGGTGTTGTTTAAAGGAGAGAGGTTTGCTATGGCATCAACAGACTACTAAGAAAGAGACTAGCTTCCCAACAACAGAAGATCTCATGGACTAAAGTAAGAAGGGTAACTTGGAGGGGCGCCGGGGTGGTTCAGTCGGTTGAGCGGCTGACTTTGGCTCAGGTCCTGGTCTCACGGTTCATGAATTTGGGCTCTGTGCTAACAGCTCGGAGCCTGGAGCCTGCTTCGGATTCTGTGTCTCCCTCTCTCTCTGCCCCTCTCCTGCTCACACTGTCTCTCTCTCTCAAAAATAAATATAGGTTAAAAGAAAAAAGAAGGGTAACTTGGATTTGTGTAGTGCTTTTGGTACACTATTTTCCTTGTTAATGAGCACTTTTGCTTCTTATGATAGCCACCCCCCTTTTCAAAAAGGCTTGATTTTTAAGTAGTCTCTACACCCAATGTGGGGCTTGAACCTAGAACCCAGAGATCAAGAGTCACATGCTCCACCGACAGAGCTGGTCAGGCGTCCCTCTTATGATAGCCCTTTGAGGTGCGCAGAGAAGATATTATTTTATCCATTTTATGGATAAGGAAATTGAGACTCAGAGTTTTTAAGAGTTTTGTCTTGGGTCTTCTCTATTTCCCACAACACCATACTATCTCTACAACAAGTGTAGAATGAATTCAGTAAAGCTCTGACTACAGAGAAGAGTGGCCTAATTTAATTCTATTCTGCTGGAACACTTTATAATGAAGGGATAAGCATAGATTACTTTGCAAAAGTTCAGATTTTTATGTAGCTTCTCCCAAATGAATAATTTCAGCTTATAATGTGCAGGGGTTGTAGTGGACAATAGTGAAGAAAATAAAAACAAGTGTTCATTTTCTTCTGGGCCAATTAGATTATTTAAACAGACCACACAGGTCCCGGTGTTCATATGGTGAGAGAAGGAGAGAGAGGGCAAGTTCTTGACTCTCGGCATTTAAGCACCACATATAAGATGGATCATTGAAAGCTTTTCCTTAAAAAAATCCCCCTTTGGGGGCACCTGGCTGGCTCAGTTAGTTAAATGTCGGACTCTTGATTTTGGCTCAGGTCATGATCTCATGGTTTGTGAGATTGAACCCCATGTCGGGCTCTGTGCTCACAGCGTGGAGCCTGCTTGGGATTCTCTCTCTCCCTCTCTCTCTGCCCCTCTCCCACTTGTGCTCTCTTTCAAGATAAATAAACATTAAAAAAAACATCTCCCCATGAATTCAGTTAAGAATGAACAGCACTACTTAAAACAAGCAAGCAACAAAAACAAAATTAAAAAGCAGTTCTATCACAGTTTGATAACATCTTTAGTGGTATTTAAGCTTTTAGGTTATTTTTGCAGGAAGTTATTTATAAGGACAACATTGGGCAAAAGATTTAAATAGGTGCTTTACAAAAGAAACATCCAAATGGCCAATAAACATATGAAAATGTGCTCAATCTCAGTAGTAACTAGGTAAATACAAATTAAAACCACACCGACATGATAGTGTATACGCACTAGGATGGCAAAATTTAAAAATCTGACAATATTTTTTGTTGGAGCAATGGGAACTTCATATTCTGCTGTTAGGAGTGTAAACTGCAGCATTCTAGTTGGAAGGAGTCTGGCATTTATCTAATAAAGCTAAAGAAATGCCCTATGACCCAGCAACACCACTTCCAGATCTATTCGCTTGAGAAACTCATGCCCGTGTCCACTAGGATCCCTGCTCATGTTCAGGATAGCGCTGCTTGTCATAATCAACCATTGGAGCCAAACATAAAATTCCATTTGTGTAAAATTCAAAAACAGGCAAAACTGAACTGTATATAGTTTAGATACACATGCAAGAGTGATAAAACTCTTGGGCAAAGCAAGGAAGTGATTATCCTAAAAGTTGAGATGTTACTCTGAGTGAAGGGAGTAGATGTGATGGGGAAATACGTGGAGGGCTTTCAACGTTCCGATATTGTTTCTTGTCCAGTAGAAACTACACAAGTGTTTACAATTATACCCATTTGTGTTTTGTGCACTTTATACTTGTATATTTAAGAAAAATTGTTTTATGAGTACAGGTAATGGTGACATGAAGGAGAATGGTTGTAGATTTACACATGATAAAAATGATCCCTCCCCTTTCACATTTATTCTTTGGTAAAAATCAGTCTTGAATTCTTTGGGTTTGATTAGAAGAGGTCTTTAGGAATTCATTCACCTGTACTAACTTTCCCTGGAATATATCTTGCATTTTCCTGTGTTTTTGCTTAAGATTTCCAGAGAAAGGAAATAATTTGTGGTACCCGTACTTCAACTTTCTACCTTCTACGCACATAGCAGGCATCACTAATTGATTGACCACTGCATTCTTTTTTGCTGAGCCTCGTTCTAGTCTCAGAATCCTTGGTTTTATAGTGTTCCAGGCAGCCACTTCCAACAGACTAGTGCTGCTACATGAGATGAAACGGAATAGTAAATAGTCCTATTTGCCACAGGGAGTATTCTCTCTAAAACTGCTTTCAGAAGATCTGTTCTTTCCTAAAGTTCCCCCTCAGACACACAGCTTTCGCAGACCTGCCCTCCTCCTTCAATGAAGTCCCCTAGCATATTCACCTGCTTTATACTCAACTCTTCATTATTGCTTCCCCAAAAAAGACTTTTTAGATATTTCTCCCCAAATTCCCCCCAATCCCATTAAATTTTAATCCTAAAGATATGCTGTGTTTGTGTTTATGTACCGTGACCTTTTGGAGGGCCACAAACCACTGTAGTATTTAAGATTTTTTTTACCTCCCCTTATAACTAATTTTCACCCCCTTTGGGCAGTATCACCCCTATTGAGAATACATGCTCTAGACCTCCACTGCAGGACTTGTCATGAGCTGTTCTGCATTAGTTATTTGTAATGGTGTTGCGTCTCCAAGCCGACTATGAGTTCCTTCCTGGAAGCCAGAGTCAGCCCCTAGAGTGAGTAAAATATTGCCTTGTACATATCAGGCACTCAACAGATATTTGAGTTGAACTGAAAGAACATTTTCAATAAAATGCAAAAATGTGATTCAGTTTGAATACAACTGAAATGGTTCTAAATGAGTGGCTTATCTGTAGCTGTTTAGTCATTTGTGGGATAAAAATACTCTTGGGGTGCCAGGGTGGTTCAGTTGGTTAAGCATCTGACTCTTGATTTCGGTTAAGGTCATGATTTCAGATCTCGAGACCAAGTCCCGCATCGGGCTCTGTGCTGACAGCATGGAGCCTGATTGGGATTCTCTCTCTCCCTTTCTCTGCCCCTCCCCACCCCCCCACTCATGCACCCACTCTCTTAAAATAAATAAATAAACTTAAAAAAAAACTTTTATAAAGAGCTTTCATTTATGATTGTAGAGTTAGACGAGAGGAAACAGAATTGTTAGGTTAATTTGTATTTTCTGATCAGTTTTGTATCATCTAATTAATTAATTAATTGCCATGTTTAATGTTGCAACTCAAAAATAAATTAGTAAATTCTTGCTTTTAAGATATAAAATAAAATTCATTTTGAAAGCAAAGTTATAAAATTAATTTTTGCATGCACCTTTATAACTATGTGCTTGGTGACAGTTCCTTTGGCTTATGACCCTGATTTGTTTTTCAGGTATTAATATGAGTGTATTAAAAACTAAAAAGAGCACTCCCACAGTTTAGCTTCTCCCAACCCCCCTGCCTGACAAAATGTCAAAAATTGAAGTTCAGATGAGGAAGTGATAACTGGAAGTATCTACAATAGACAAATTGACTATTTTGAAAAATGTGGCCTTGGGGCACAGTCGGTTAAGGGTCCAACTCTTGATTTCATCCCTGCCTTGGACTCTGTGCTGATAGTGTAGAGCCTGCTCGGATTCTCTCTCCCTCTGTCTCTCTGCCCCTCCCTCCCACTTATGCGTGCTCTATCTCTGTCTCTGAAAATAAAGAAATAAACTTGTTTAAAAAGTGGCCTTATCAAAATGCTGCTCACTGCAAGATTACCATGAGCGTAACTAGGAATTACACCATACTGTTTCTATAGAATTTAAATTAGGAAGGGAAGAGAAGCACATTAAAATGAACTAAACACGAAACCCTAGCCTTTCCCTGACTGTGTATAAATATGCAGCTCTGCTTTGGCTGCCACTTGAGGATTGAGAGGAAATCATTGGTACACGAAAGTGTCTCAAGTGACTGCACAGACTTATGCTTCTGGGCTGTGGTGACCACAAGACTGTGGAGCCTTTTCTGCAAGGGCTGCAGAAAATGGAAGAGGGAGCAGGACTGCCAGCATCACAGTGAGAAGACAATTTTCTCTTTTTGTTATTCAGATCTTGTTCTTAAGGATCAGATGTTTTTATATTCTCAGAACAGTATAACATGATTCATTGTACCCCCAAACCCCTGCTTTTCAATTCTGTCTTCTGAGATATAGATGAAGCTGTATATCTTTCTTCTATATTGTATTCTAAAATGCTTTCATGGTCCCTCTGCAAGATTATACTTCAGTGTTTTTCTGAAAGCACATCAGAATTACCGTGGGTTCCTGTTAAGATGCCCCCTTCCCCCATCCCTTTCCAGATGATTATTCAGGGAGAGGGGGATGACCTTGTTGGTTTGAGGGAGCCAGACAGAGGGAACTTTGGCTCCCCTTCCATTTTATTCTGGTGATTATTTTAAGGGCAGCAATATTAGCTGCTAGTTCAGCTAATTTGATCCCCTACCAGATTTTCCCTGAATTGTTTAATGTCAATTTTCATGTTGATTTCTTGAAAAGAAAAGGATTGGGCCCATTTGT
Organism: Panthera leo; assembly: GCF_018350215.1. Classification (NCBI taxonomy): domain Eukaryota; kingdom Metazoa; phylum Chordata; class Mammalia; order Carnivora; family Felidae; genus Panthera; species Panthera leo. The sequence continues at coordinate 182,775,704 of NC_056686.1, forward strand.
ATAATTACATAGTGATAACGATTAAGAAGGGATTCTGGCAAGTTTTCACAGCTGACAGCAATAATCCTGGAATAATGTAGTGTTATCTGATTACCACATTATCATGTTTCCATGGCAATGTGGCTTTCAACCTTGGTGGTGTGATATTGCCTAGGATGATGAAGCAACAACCTCAGTGTAAGGACACATTGGGAAAATATTTTTATGTCATCCAATGACATATTTGAGTAATGAAAGAAATGAAGGGAAAATACCTTATCTACAGACCACTCAAGTTATGGTTTAGGTGATAGAAGAGTGGGGAAAAGTTGAAATTGCCGAAGACATGATTGTGTACAAGATGAAAATATTTAAGGAAGAAAGTTTTCACTGACAATGGTTCTAACTCATGTTTTCAGACATGTGGGCCCCAAAAGAAAGGTCATGACAGTTATTTGTTTTTCTGGGTATGAGTATATGTGTAAGCTTATGTATCTTTATAGTGATGTTATTTATTTCTGCTCCTTTACTGACTTGTAATCATCAGTGCTGATTTAGTATATAGTGAATCACAGTATTTACATTTTCTGAAATATCCTGATTTATGACAGGCTGAGTGATCACGCTTGCATAACTGGTTTCAACTTCAGGATTTTGGTTCTGCTAAAGGATTAGTTCCTATAGAATAGTTTGGTTCACATCCCAGACTCTTCATCTAGACTAAAAATTTTTAGGCTCTATCCTCCACTTGGACCAAGATGAATTGTATGTGGTATCTTCTTCTTTTTTTTTTTTTTTTTGTATTTAAATGGTATTTTTCTTTATATTTAAAGATGACATGACTGACAGTGAGTACTATCTTTGTGTGTACTACAGCAGCTAAGACAAGCATGTGACTGACAGAGATAGCACATTTGGACAAGAACAAGAAGGCAGAGGATAAACCGGTTTTATCAACAATCTTTGTTACCAGATAGTAACAATGAACCTTGACTTTCAGCCTATAGCATCTACCTTGCAGGCACTTGGAAGAACACAAGTTACAAGACATAAAGGATTAAAATAAACATCAATATTGCACAATATTCCTGAGTACAAAAGAACAGTAGACACTGTTTGTTCTAGTGTGCCTTGTTGCAAACGGGTGATTACTGCTAAAAAGTATTTTTCTACTATTTTCATTTATTTATCTATTTATTTATTTTTAGAGAGGGAGTGTGCATGTGCGCACACATACTCGAGACCTCTTCTTTACCACCTTTGGTCTCAATCCTGTCTTCAGTCCCAAATCAACCAGGTGGGGCAGAGACAGAGGGAGAGAGCAAATCCCACGCAGGCTCCATACTGCCAGCACAGAGCCAGACATGGGCAGCACAGAGTCGGACATGGGCAGCACAGAGCTGGACATGGGGCTTGACCCCATGAATCGTAAGATCATGACCTGAGCTGAAATCAAGAGTCAGACACTTAACTGACAGAGCCACCCAGGTGCCCCTGTACTATCTCCCATCCAGGGTAAACAGCAGATTCTAAATGGAGACCTGCTAAATGGTGATGCTGCTTTTTAAACTCATTTTAAACTTCACTCAGGTGAAGATTCCGTCTAACTTTGACAGTCTTTACTCCTCTTTTTAACGCTGCTGTACAACCTATACGTGTTCAGGTATGTAAGTTTGACCTGCCATAACCCAAGTGCAAGCCTGGTTATATACTAAATTTAAGCTTAACCAGACACAGGCTCCTTCATGGCAGATACAGCTGTCACATCTTTTTAGTAATTGATTTTTTTACTCTTTAAAATTAGTTTTTTTTTTTTAAATCACAGAATATTCCTTGTAGAAAGTCAAATAGCAGAAAATGTATAAAGACAAAGCAGAAACGCCCACTTTCCCTGTCCCCTACCCGTAGTCCCAGAGCTAATCATTCACTAGAATTTGCTATGTAGCTTTTTAGCCTTAACACACACCATTCCTAGTGACAGACATCTATACTGTGTCCATTTTTTTTGCTGTTCGAAACAGTCGCTTTATGAGCAGTCCAGCAACTAGCCCTTTTGCTATTTTAATTACACATGAAGATAAGCCTTCACAAGGAGGGTGTGAAAGGCCTACTGTGACCCCACAGCACCTCAAGGGGAACAGGGGTACAGGAGAATCTAGAACAGTGGAGAGGCAGTGGTGTTATCTCTGCTTCAAAGACAATGTACAGCTACTCCTTGTTCCAGTGAGCCCTCTCCTCACCAGGGAAGCCTGTGACTTCATACAGTCTGATATGCAGGACAAGGTGGTCCAGTCAAGTGTGGCTCCGGTTTCCACAACCCTCCCCCTTCACATTATACTTGGTCTCAATCCTGTCCTCAATCCTAAACCAACCAGAAGCAGGAGATGCTGAAGGAGCTTCAGCTTGTGTTTTCTGGCTCAGCACCCAGCCCAGCAGACTTGCTATCTAATCAGTGCCCAAGCAGTCACTCATACTTCAAGACAAAACTATTTTTTTTTGCATTTTAATTTTAAATAAGCTCCATGCCCAGTGTGGGGCTTGAACTCGCAGCCCTGAGATTAAGAGTCACATACTCTACCAATGGAGCCAGTCAGGCATCCCAAGAAAAATTTAGGCTCACGAGAGTAGAATCCCTGAGTGAATGGGAGGGAGGAATGATGAATATATTTTTCACTGGGGAAAAAGGAACACGAAAGGTTCAGAACTCAAGAGTACTCTTAGGAAGAGCTAACTGTAATGGGCCAGATGATATCCTAAATTACACACCAATGAGAACAATCAAAAAGAGATGAGAAAGCCAAATACACAAGTTATTCTGAGGGAGAGTGGGGAGTGGGATAGGCCAATGCTTGGGCATGGCTATGAGGGGTAGAAAGGCAGGGAAGAGGAGTTCCTTTCTCACTACCTCCTGCACAATTCTTCTAATGTTAACGAGTTTCAGAGGCTTGTGAAAGTGCAGATTCATGGTTTCACCCTCAGAGCTTCTGACTGTTCCACTGGGGTGGCCTTCCAGAATTTGTAGGTGCATAGGCTCCCCAGGTGTTTCATATTGCTTCGTTTAAAGACCAAATCTTGCGAATTACCACTGTATTGTGACCTGACAGCTATGTCACAGATTTAAACAGTTGGGAACTAATGCTTCAGGATGTTGTCATTCACAACTTGAGTACAGTTACCAATAGATCCCGGAGAAGAAAAGCAGATTAATTGCTTATTTCTAACCCCTCCTTTTAAAGCTTGAGTATCTTTACTCTGTATCAGTCTTTGTCTCTCTTCCCACCTGAAGAAGATGCAGCTTTAATATAAAGCCATGCCAATCAAATGTTTTTACAGTGTGGGGGGAAGTTGGGATACTGGACAGGGGTAGGTTGCAAAACTGGGAAAACCAGAGGAGGCAGGAGGGTGGGTGAGACTGAGAAAGGAGGAGCTGCCTCCTTCAGCTACACCTGACAATTACTCAAGAGTGTTGAACCGCAGTTGACGCTGCTAAAGGGTAAGGCCACGTGTTACTGTGCTGTCCTTGGCAGGTAGTCACTGGCCCAGGCAGGACTGCGTTGGCACTCGATCATTTTCTGGAAGCCAAAGAAGGTAGAGGGAACATCTCTGTGTCCAGGGGACAGCAAAGCTCTTTACACAGAAGACTTAATTGGTTTCTCTCGTTCTGTCTCTAAAAAAAAAAGTACGATTGACTAAAGGGGAAAAGGAAAGGTTGGTATTTGTGAAGTGATGGCACTTTGGTTCTAATGTAGGCAGTTTATTTTAGTGGAAACAGCTAATGAGTTCGTGCTCCAGGGGAGAGCTCAGCCACCTTACCAGAGGGGAGAGGTGAAGGCAGCACTGCCTGGGCTCCTGCCTCCCTTGGTTTGCGCGCACAGTGCGGAGGGGGAGGACAAGAGGTCTACAGAGGGGCCTGAGTTGTTCTGTTTGCAGAGTTACATCAACTCAGTCTTCACTCTAGACATTTTTTTTTTTAAGCTTATTTATTTACTTTCAGAGAAAGACAGCACGAGCTGGGGAGGGGCAGAGGGAGGGAGAGACAGAACTCCAAGAAGGCTCCACACTCAGCAGAGAGCCTGATGTGGGGCTCGAATTCACCGACTGTGAGATCATGACCTGAGCCGAAATCCAGGTTTGGATGCTCAACTGACTGAACCACCCAGGCGCCCCTTGACTCCAGGCATTTTGAGCTGCCCTGAGCTGGGAGTGGGTCTTGCGCCCCTGCCTGGCTCTGCTTGCATGCCCTTGGGGAGGAGATGTTATAGTTTGTACATCTATAACTTGAGGGGATTAGATTAGCTGATCTCCAAGGTCCATGAAATCAGATTAGAAGTTCAGTGAAATGCTTTTTGTAGGCATTAAATAAGCATTTGCTGAATTGAGTTATCTAACAAATGAACTATATTTTGAATTAAATGAGAGTTTGTAAGGCTACTCTGGCATTACCTGTCATGTCGCAGTATAGGTGTAGGCAACACGCTTGTCAGGAGCCATCCAAACTCAGCCAGAGTGTGCAGCAGAGGGCCATAGTCCGTTTTGATTTCACAGCCCTGCATGAATAAGCATAAGAGCTCATAGCCTTAATGGCAAGATGACCAGCAACACAAGTGATTACAATAAAGGGTGATGGGTGTTACAATAAAGGGAGTTCATGCTCCATTAAGTACAGTTTCATCAGTTGCAGTCTTCGTGGGCTTCATTTTCTGCTACTTGCTGCGTTCTAACCATTGAACCAAAGTAGAGACACTGGGGATCAGAGTGGAGAGAGGTTTCCATCTGGTTCTCCAGAGTTTGGGCCTGCCTTCCTTTATGTTCCCTCAATCTTGTTCAGGCATCAGACTTTAAGGTATGGGGCTAGGGGATCTGCATTTAGAAAAGCTCCCTAGTGATGTGGATCCAAGTAGTTTACAGACCATACTGGTTAGAAACACTGGGCCAGGGGTTGGGAAGTGAGGATAAGAGTAGGAAGTGAAGATCAGGAAGTAAAAGGCGAGTGGGGCTTAGATGCTGAGTTGTTTCCCTGCTTTTTATTCATGTGGAATTGATTTTTACTAGGAGCTTTACCTCTCCCCCCAAATCGTTTTCTCCCCACTCATTGGGATTTCTAGTTTATTTGAAAATGAGCTATGCCTCTCTGTATGCCTTTATAAGGCCAGAAAGGCACATGTGTCTATGAAACAGCCTGTCAGTGAGGGCCTCATACACACAACACAATATACCTGAATTCAGTCTGTACACCTCAAGGGCAGTCCATTCGGTGACATCTGAATTCAGAGTGCACAACATCAGCAGCAATGTCATCTCTGATTAGGAAGGACAATGCTGTGTGTACATATTTGGCCTGGTGAGAGAGAGAACACCTTTTGGATATTTTTGCCTTTGAAAGTCAATTCACAAGGTAAAATAAATAAATAAATAAATAAATAAATAAAAGTCAGTCACATTGGTTTCTTGGAGATAAAATAGTAGTTATTGACTGAGTTTTTTTTCAGTTTCAACCAGTTGTCATGGCATGTGTAAAGAGAGTCTCAGTGCCTGGGAACTTTATTCAGGATTATAATGCCAAATCCTTGGGAATCTACTGCTGTTTAGGTACAGGTAATTATTTTACTATCTTATCACGGAGTTGAACATGGAGTAAAGGAAATCACCTTTTCACAAATCTATACAGTTTGTTTACGCATTTGTGATAAAATTCTGAACTCTGCACAAACGTGTTTGAAGGATACTGCAGGTATTAGGCAATGAAGATCTTTAACATGTAAAACTAAATAGAAAAGTAAAGCTAAACTGTCAGAAAACTGCAGTTTACCTCAATAACAGTCCATTGTTCTACTACGATGGCATCATTTCCTTTCCTACTGGAACCTGGAACTCCAGAACCTTCTTCTTCATAGATAAAGAATCCTTCCAAAGATTTAGGCAAATGGTCCCCTGTGAGGAAAAGGATGCAATTAAGAAGAGTGGCAAATACTGAGTGTCTCCTAAAATCATCTAAATCCTTAGATAACCCTTTTAGGAAGCTGAAAGAAAAGCATATAAATTAATCAGCACTTGTTTTGGCTGAATCAATAACATCCTCCTCTTTGAGAGTTGTTATTGTTATAGGGTTTTTTGGGGAAGGTCAAGACAATTTTGTACTTCACTGAATTAAAATCAAACTGTAAATATGAAAACTACAAACACAAAAACAAGATAAAATAATATCATACAGTGAGAAACAAGTGGATTTCCTAAGTCTAAAAAGCACTGGGAACTGACCTTCACCCTGAAATCAAATTTTGGTTTCTGACCTATATGTTTATGCACATTAATTACACCATTAGGAGAGAAAACATAAAAATGTATATTCTTGAAAATATAGGTGTGATATTCAAACTAATGTGAGGTAAGATTACTTCAAAAAAATATAAACACGAAACAATTCTTTACCTCAATGATGCTTTAAAAAAATAATGAAAGAATGGTAACAGGAAAATCCTAAACAGAAGTCATTGTCAAAAGAATTCCTGCTGGGAAGGAAGTTTTAAGGGAGGGCCTCTCTGACATTTTCTTGAATAGTTGACAATAACCAGCTGGCGAAAACTAAACTGATTTTATGGACGTTCTTTTGTCTCCTATTTTGCAATAGGAGACAATTTTCCCATGGTCACGTGCTGGCTAAACAGTTTGGTTTTTATACAGTACAATGTCGCATCAAAGTCTCTGCTGGACATTTATCTAAATTATAGCCTACAACATTTTCAAGTGATCTATTAAGCTTAAAGATAAAGAAGCCAAACATAATTTCAATGTAATTTTTGGTTTTGATTTTTATTAACAGGCTATAAGCTTTAGGAGAAAATCATCATCATTATTATTTACATCATTTACAATTAGGGCAGAATACCGTGAAGAATTTACCTTGTTCAGATTGGTTCCCTCAAACCCAGTAAAGTGTAATTTACTAGTTAGAGTTAGTTTTCTAATTACAGTGTATGTTCCACTTCCTTTAAATGTACTTGTCCACTGTCATACCAAAGTGACCAGTGGAAGTAAATCTTTTTATCATAAGTTTACAGCTTCACAAAACTGTCTTTAAAAATATGTATGTCCCAAGTCCTTTTTTAGAAAGGGGGTATGAATTTTAGAAATAATTATATACTGTGATAATTATGTAGTTAATTATAATCTGCTTCTTATTTACTTTGGGATTACAATGTGGTTTTGTGGCTCTGTGTCTGTTTTCTTATTCTCAATATTGGGGTACCCTAGTACTTCTAAATTTCTTCTGGTTTAAAAGAATGAAACCATGGTACACTCAAAAAATGCCACACAAGAATAAAAAAGTAAGACTCACTGCTATGTAGCAACATGGATGAATTTCAGAAACTATGTTGAGAAAAGAAGCCAGACACAAAAGAGTAAATACTGTATACTTCAACCTATGTGAAGTTCAAAAACAGGCAAAATTAATCTATGGGGATGGACGTTAGAATAATTCTTTCTCTGGGTGGGAGGATATTGACTGGGGAGGGTCATGAGGTGGCTTCTGGGATGTGGGAAATGTTCTGTACCTTTTTCCCCCCTCTGAATTCTTTCCTCCCCAGCTTTATTGAGATATAACTGATATATAAAGAGATGCTCTATATCTTGAATGTTTGTTTTTATTCAGCTGTACGCATAAGATTAATGCACTTTTCTATACGTGTATTATACTTATGTCCCTCCCTTCTCACTTTAGAGCTCCCAAGGTCCTGGCCGACCTTCTTAGCTCCCATGCCAGTCCCCAGAGCCACAGATGAATGAAGCTTACACAGGAGAAAGTATTTAATATCTCCTGAAAAATTCTCCCTAACAGAAGTGGAGGCGAGGCCGGGTGTCAGGGAAGGTCCCATGGGGAGTGGCTGTTTGGGTGCTTGGTGTGTTAAATCTTCCAGGTAATGGATGAGTTGATAATTGTAAACAGTTACTTAATAACTGTTCCCGAGCTGAGTCACTTTTTAAAAAAAATTTTTTAAACACTTTTATTTATTTTTGAGACAGAGAAAGAGTGTGAGCAGAAGAGGGACACAGAGAGAGGAAGACACAGAATCCACAGCTGAGCTGTCAGCAGGGCCTAACACAGGGCTCAAACCCATGAACCATGAGATCATGACCTGAGCCAAAGTCTGACACTTAACCTACTGAGCCACCCAGGCACCTATAGAACTGAGTCACTTCTTAACAGTACATATTCCAGAGTTTCCCACCCAGTATGTCTTGGCCCATTGGTGTTCTGAGAACCCCTTCCAGAAGTGCCAAGATATGGGATGCCCCCTCCTGCTCAGAGAAGCTTTATCTTCTTGTACCCATGTACCTTATTATCTTATCATTTTCTATGTATGCATAATATGAAAATGAAAAGCATTGACCTGACCCACTGCTTCTTAATTTTTTTTAGCCAAATACCATCAGTAGCAAAGGAAAGTATATCTGTACCCTTGAAGGATGGTCTCCAAGTACAGTTTGAATTGATTTGTGGCAAGAATAAGGTTTCTTTAACGTCTTAATGTTTATATCTTAAAATCCATGCAATATTTGCATTCCTTTCAAATATATTATGTAAAAAAGTAAAGTTCTCCAACTCCCCATATTAAGTAATATTGACATTCTATCCTTTGAACCTGTGTACTCCCTAGCACAAGGCTGCATACCCTCAGGGTACTTGGGCCCTGGTTTAAGAAGCACAAGCTTAACAAATTCTCAGGGAGTGGCTTACTTGTCTGGCCATGTGCTCTGACACATTCATTTCAGCTATATATGACAGTAGCATTTATGTAAATGTGAGGAAAGGTAACATTCCATTTTAGTATTTTTGGTCCACGTGTCATTTTTGGCATCAAACTGCCTAGAGGTAGGCCTGGAGGGCACATATGGAGACTCCCATTTTGTACCTCATTCATGAACATTCTGTCTCCAAAACAAGTCTCAGCCTCTTGACAGCAACCCCCCCCCCCCCCCCTTCCACTCTTACCCTCCCTAATCCACTTCCCAAAATGAGGCGGAAGAAGTTATTTTAAGAATGCATATCAGGTCATAACTCCCTCTTTTATTTATTTATTTATTTATCTATTTATTTAATTTTTAAAAATGTTTATTTTTGAAAGAGAGAGCGAGAAAGTGAGCCTAAGTGGGGGAGGGGCAGAGAGAGAGGGAGACACAGAATCTGAAGCAGGCTCCAGGCTCTGAGCTGTTAGCCCAGAGCCTGACACAGGGCTCAGACTCATGAAACGTGAGATCATAACCTGAGCCCAAGTCAGACGCTTAACTGACTGAGCTACCCAGGCACCTCCATAACTCCCTTTTTAAATCTTCAGTGAATGACTTGGAATAAAAATCCTGGCAGGATGTTTAAAGTTTTTGCTTAGGAGCACACACTCCACCTAGGTGCCCCCTGCCCCACTTTCTAATTGCATGAAAATGGGCACATTTTAAAATATTTCTGTGCCTCAGCTTCCTCATCTACAAAAGGGGAATAATCATACTAACCCCACAGGGTTGCTGTGGGATTAAGTGAGTTAATAAATTTAAAGTGCTTAGAACAATGCTGGTGTATAGTAAGTACAAATACATGTTAGCTCTTGTTGTATTATTTATAAGATTGGCTGCTGCTTACCACTTCTACCTTGTATGGAGCCATTCTCTCTTCATACCTGGCTCCAGCACACAGACCTTTTCCCTGTTCCTCTTTCCTGCCCTAGGGTTTTTGTACATCTGGGGGTGTTTCCTCTGCCTAGAACGGTCTGCCTGTGGCTCTAGAATGCTGGCTTTCCAGTCTCAGTGTGATTGGTGCCTTGTCAGGCGGGACCTCCTGATCCCTCCTTACAATATGGTGTTAGGTAATGTCACAACACTTTTCTCCAGTTTGAAATTAGATACATATGTTTCTGTACCCGTTACCGCCTGACTGCCTGATGCCGCAGGGCCAGCTTTTTGAGAGTAGGGAAGATGTCCATTTTGCTCATCATTGTAAATCCAGTGCCTGGCATAGGGCCTGGCATAGGGCCTGGCATACACATATTTGTGGTGAATAAATACATTTTCTTTGTCAGTACTCTACCTCACTCCTCATTCTGATACACCTTGCCTGTCAGCTCCACATAAGCATTTTTTTTATTTTTTATTTAAAAAAAATTTTTTTTTTAACGTTTTATTTATTTTTGAGACAGAGAGAGAGACAGAGCATGAACAGGGGAGGGGCAGAGAGAGAGGGAGACACAGAATCCGAAGCAGGCTCCAGGCTCTGAGCCATCAGCCCAGAGCCCGACGCGGGGCTCAAACCCACGGACTGTGAGATCGTGACCTGAGCTGAAGTCAGCCGCTCAACCGACTGAGCCACCCAGGCGCCCCTCCACATAAGCATTTTTATAGGGGTGAAGAGTTTGAAATGAACTTAAGTCTAAAAATTCATAAAAAATCAAAATGTAGCCTTAAGATGTGGGTGAACTAAAGGTGGGAAGAGACTATTCTCTGAGGATAATGGGGGCATTTGTAGGCTAGTAGAGTATGGGGACTCATGGGTGTATATGTGTCTGTGTCTGTGTCTGTGTCTGTGTCTGTGTCTGTGTGTGTGTTTTATATCAGCTGGCAAAGCTGCTCATCTCAACCCATGCCAACTGCCCACTGGATTCTACACATTCTGGTAAAATAAAGTGTTTTATCTTTGTTGGCTCAATTGGGACCAGTTGGAGTTCTTTGCCCTATAGTGCAAGCCCCTGTGCGTGTGCAGTGATTCCAGCAGAGGACCGGTTTGGTGAGGACCCAACAATGCTGGAGAATGTCAGATACAGGAAACCATTGCAGTGGGAACCCTCAGGCTGCAAGAACAGCAAGACGGCCGCTGGGTACCTCTCCTGTTGGGCTTTTCGAAGCAGAAGGCTTTGAGAGTGCGTGGGAAAGGGCACTGAAGAGGAATTTCACAGTCCTTATAACCTCTCCACCGTGACCCCACCAAAGGAGAAAACTTGTTAAAAGTTTTGTTCCCCCTCTCCCTCTTTCTAGAGGAAGATATTTTATGAGATTTGTGGAGTAAGGTATTTAAATGTCTGTGCAATGTCTGGTTTTGTGCTTTTATTTCTCATGGTGAGCGGACTTCTGACAATATTTTGGAAGAGGATGGAAGCAAGACAAAACAAAATACGCATTGTCCCCTATGTGCTTTAGCTGTCAGGCATCAAATGTCCCAGAACAAAGCAACCAATTCAGCCCTGCTTCCTCCGACTTGCTTCTCACAGTGACACAGGCATGGGTCACAATTTCCCCTCTGCAGCTTCCCTGTGTACTCCTAGGGAAGTCCCAAGAGACACACCCAATTGCCAGGCCCCACAGACCGTGGTGGCTCATTAGGGGCTTGGCATGGCCTGCAATGTAAAATGTCTAATGAGACATTCCAGAGCTGCTGAGAGGGAGAGATTCTCCCCTGAGCTCTCTAAATAGCTTCTGAGGCTTTATGAACAAAAGCTCTACAGAGTCTCTGGCTGGCAACTGCTGTGGCTAATTTTATTTTCATCAGGCAAGGCCCAAGGCGGGGATGCCTGAAAGAGATTCTGAAAGGAGTATTTCTCGTTTTTCCTTCAGCAGTTAGTAACAAACCAAATTTTGAAATGTCTCCAACTAGACTTTTTGGAAGGAAGAGAAGAGAGAAAGAAATATATGAAGCATAAACTGACCTCCAAGTAGCTGATCCATACTAAAAGTACTGTAGCTGCACACAAGTTGCAGGAAAGAAAACTAACTCCAGAAAATAAGCTCTGACAGTGGGTAAGGCACTGTGGGAGTCATTTTGTACATACTGCATCTTATCAAATTTTTATAGCAGTAAAGTAGGGAGTATTTTTACTCCCCTTATAGGAAACTGTGGCTCAGTGAGCCCACCTAACTTCCCCAGATCACCCAGCTAATAAGTAGAGAACATAGGATTCAAACCCTGGTCTATCTCATCCTAAAGTCCATGCTCTTCTTAGATTTTGCTGTTTCTGGGGCACCTGGATGGCTCAGTCAGTAAGGGCATGAGACTCTTGATCTTGGGGTGTAAGTTTGAGCCCCATGTTGGGTGTAGAGATTACTTAAAAATAAAAATCTTATGGGTGCCTGGGTGGCTCAGTTGGTTGAGCGTCTGCCTCTCGGTTTCACTCATGTCATGATCTCACAGTTCGTGGGATCAAGCCTGGAGTCAAGCTCTGTGCTGAGCATGGAGCCTGCTTGGGATTCTCTCTCTCTCTCTCTCTCTCTCTCTCTCTCTCTTTCTCCCCCTTTCTTCCCTTATCTCCCCCTCCCCTGTTTGTGCATATGCATGCACTCTCTCTGTCTCTTTCTGAAAATAAATAAACTTGTGCTTGCTTCGGCAGCACATATACTGAAAATAAATAAACTTAAAGAAAAAAGATTTTGCTGTTTCCGTAAAAGACCACCTTGGAGGAAGTTTCCAATAACCAAAATACTAAGAACTATCTATTGAGCACCTGCTATGGGCTGTGTGCTATGGGCCATATTTCTGGGTACTTCAATAGGCTAGATCCTTACTCTTGGTTGCTAGTTAAAAGAACTTATTGGACCATGACTCTTGATAATTTTATTTATTTTTGAAGGAGAGAGAGAGACAGAGCATGAGTGGGGGAGGGGAAGAGAGAGAGGGGGAGACACAGAATCCGAAGCAGGCTCCAGGCTCTGAGCTGTCAGCACAGAGCCCAACGCGGGGCTCGAACTCACGAACCGCGAGATCATGACCTGAGCCGAAGTCGGACGCTCAACCGACTGAGCCACCCAGGCGTCCCATGACTCTTGATAATTTTAAATAATCATCCAAAGTCTTTAGTTCTATTAGTTAAGGTATCCCTGATGTAATAGGCTGACTTAATGATAGTAAAGAATACTGATATCTCATTGCTTTTTTTGTTCTTTCCTCTAGCCTCATTAAGTTAGTTAATCTTGGTTTTAATAGCCTTCATCCTTCCTAATGCAATTTTCAAGTCTCCTAACTATGAGTTTTTCTTTTAGCACTAATCTCTTTTTTATTTTTATTTTTTTGAGAGAGAGAGAGAGGGACAGTGTGTGTATGTGCATGTGCACGTGGGTGGGGAAGGGACTGAGGGAGAGAGAGAAAGAATCTTAAGCCATCTCCATGCCCAGGGCAGAGCCTGATGCAGAGCTCGATCTCACAACTGTGAGATCATTACCTGAGATGAAATCAAGAGTTGGAGGCTTAACCAACTGAGCTACCCAGGTGCCCCAGCACCAATTTCTTTTTTAAAACACTTTCCCTAGAAAGTAACTTTTGGAAAGTTTTGTTTGTTTTTGTGATAGACATGAGTGATTACATATCCCATCGTAACTAAAAGAGGAAGACTAGGGGAAGTTGAAAGATAAAGGGAAGGCAGAAAAAATAGAGTAAATATCATTTTCTAAACCAAAGATTATTTTTCTATACAAATTTTAGAGTCAGATATAGATTGGAAGTACATGGTTAGATAGTGTCCAAATCTGGGATTGTGTAATAAGTTTGGAGAGTAACTATCAAATGCCACTATAATCCTTTTAACTGGACTGTTATAATACATCTTATTTGGAAAATCCTACTAGTCAATCACACAGTGGTTTGTCTATACCTGATAGTTACAACCCGACAGCAAACATTACATTATAATTCTACCACACACTATGATTAAGCTTTTATTTATTTATTAAAAAATTTTTAATGTTTATTTTTGAGAGAGAGAGAGAGAGACAGAGCATGAGTAAGGGAGGGGCAGAGAGAGGGAGACACAGAATCAGAAGCAGGCTTCAGGCTGTCAGCACAGAGCCCAACACAGGGCTCGAATTCACAAACTGTGAGGTCATGACTTGAGCTGAAGTCTGACGCTTAACCGACTGAGCCACCCAGGAGCCCCTAAGCTTTTAAATTAAAGCTGCATAGCTGTGTAATAATTGGAATCTAATTCCTAATGAATTTTATAATGAATAATAATGAATAATTCCTGTCCTTTTGGCCATAGATCTTGAGAGGCAAAAACACTTCCACCAACTCTGATACAGGTCAAATTTTTTAGGTATCAATATATTATAATATAAAACATACCTTTAGATGTTTCCCAGCATACAAAAGAATCAATTAAAGACAAGCCTTGTTTATAATAAAATGTAGTTAACTCCAGCCAATCGGCATCAAGTGTACTAATGACAGATCCTTTTCTTGTTACTTTCATTGACAGGATGCCTTCCTGATAGGTCCAGCAGGTTGATTCATCATCGAAAACATTGAATATTGTATACAACTTGTTTTCTGGGGATAGGCATTCAGAAAGAAGAAAGATTATTTATTTATTAATTTACTTATTGAAAAGATTCCTAAACATTTTTTTATTACTCATGTATTTCAGGCATACAGACAAACATAGAGAATAATAAAATTACCCAGCACTCAGCTTTATTAAATGTTGACCTTGTGCCATGTTTCCTTCAGATTTATTTTTCCAGAAAATGAGAGATGGATGTAGTTGAGGCTTACTATGTAGTCTTCCCTAATCCAGTTCTCCCGAAATAGGTACTATAATAATTTGGTGTTTATTTTTCTCATGCAAGCTTTTATTCTTTTAATATACTTTTATATACCCATTAATATATGTATATGTGTGTATATATATATATATATATATATATCATATTCTGAAGTTTAAAAAACTTTTAAAAAGTGGTGTTGTATTTATGCATCTATAAATTGATTTTCTTTTGCTTGGAGTGGAATTAATACATGTAGACCTTATTCAGTTAGTTAAACTGCTACATAATATTCTAGTTTATTATTCTCCTGTTGATGGACATATACATTGCTTCCAAATTTTTGTCATTATAAACATTGTTCATGTTTCCTTAGACACACATGTGGGAGTAGCTTCTAGCATACATATGTAGACATGGAACTGCTAGGTCATATCTTCTACTTTTCCATAAGTTGGCAAATTCTTAACTTGGGGAGTGGTGTATGGACCCACCTCTATGGTTGTGTTTAGGAAGTCTAAACCCACTTGCATTGCAAAAGCATTTGGGGGTATGTATGTATATGTGCATTTTTCTGGATTGAGTCTCTGTGGATTTCACCAGATTCTCCAAGAGATCTTTTGTGTGTATCTCCCCCAACCTCATGCTGCCACTACCCCACCCCGACAGCCCAAATTAAGAACTTTTGCCATAGACAAATTATTAAGAAGTATAGGATTTAAACTATTTAGAAAGGGGAATCTAAAGATTATTAATTATGGGAATGCAAGCTGGTGCAGCCACTCTGGAAAACAGTATGGAGTTTCCTCAAAAAACTAAAAATAGAACTATCCTACGACCTAGCAATTGCACTACTAGGCATTTATCCAAGAGATACAGGTGTGCTGTTTTGAAGGGACACATGCACCCCCATGTTTATAGCAGCACTATCAACAATAGCCAAAGTATGGAAAGAGCCCAAATGTCCATCGACGGATGAATGGATAAAGAAGATGTGGTATATATATACAACGGAGTATTACTCGGCAATCTAAAAGAATGAAATCTTGCCATTTGCAACTACGTGGTTGGAACTGGAGGGTATTATGCTAAGTGAAATTAGTCAGACTTTAAGAGACAAAACAGATGAACATAAGGGAAGGGAAACAAAAATAACATAAAAACAGGGAGGGGGACAAAACAGAAGAGACTCATAAATATGGAGAATAAACAGAGGGTTACTGGAGGGGTTGTAGGAGGGGAAGTGGGCTAAATGGGTAAGGGGCATTAAGGAATCTACTCCTGAAATCACTGTTGCACTATATGCTAACTAATTTGAGGTAAATTTAAAAATATATAAAAATAAAATTAAAAAAAATAAAGATTGTTAATTAAATTAAGTAGGTAGTATTTTGGATTTAGAATTTAAAAGGGCTAGAAATAGACACTTGATCTAATCAGGTCGGGATGGGAACCAGCGGGAGTTTAAAGGTAGCATTGGGTAGCAGATAGCAAATAGGTCTCTGACCATATCTTCAACAACTCTTGTTCTTAAAATTTTTACACTGCAAGAAAATCAGGGTGATTGTTAGTTAAGGAGCTGGTGAGAAAATAGGAGGGTGGCGGTGGCAGTGAGGAAGGATGAGACGATGAATTAGGAAGTGCTCCTGGCTTGTTCATAAAAAGACTGTGCTGACCATGGTTGATGGGTCTCTGCTAGGCTCACGAGATTGAGCACATCTCATTACAACCAGAAAGCCAATGTGCATGTGTGCAGTGTGTTACACGAGTGGGTACAGCTTCAGCACAAACTTAGATCAAAAGGTCAGCCAATAGCAGCTAAATTAATCCAGAATTTATTCTGTGGCAGGCACAGTGCCTTATCTTTTAGCTACTTTTCACAACAACTCCCTTTCTATAAAGAAATTGAGGCAGCCTGACTCCAGAGCTCTTAACAGTAAGGTATGCATAGTCTTTGACTTTCTCTAACAGT